>NC_090445.1:200128485-200737766 GCF_031143425.1 Pleurodeles waltl | reverse complement strand
CGATCATGTGTTCGAACGAAGGAATAACAATCCAGACGAGCAGTGATGGGGAGGAAGAGGATAGTGTAGAGGGGGATGAAATGGAAACGGTCGATGAAGAGTATCCTCTGATTTGTCTTTTCCCGATGATAACTGAAGAAGATATTCCAGCCGAATTACGGGAAACAGTCAGAAAAGAGGTGTGGGACATGACAGGGAAAGAGGTGGGATTGATGAAAGGAGTGGAACCAGTGAAAGTGACGGTAAAGCCCAATGCGATCTTTCCCCAGACCCACAATACCACATGGCACAAGATACCCTCATGAAAGTTGCCCAACTCATTGACGAATTTGTGAAACAGGGGGTACTGAAAGAAGTGTTAAGCAGTCCCTGTAATTCACCGATAATGGGACTAATAAAGCCAAGTGGAAAGGTCCGACTCGTGCAGGACTTGAGGAAAATAAATGACATCATAGTCAAATGCTGCCCAGTAGTACCGAACCCAGCTGTGATAATGTTTCAAATTCCTTGCGATGCCGAATGGTTCTCGGTCATCGATTTGTCACAAGCATTCTTTTCTGTGCCTCTTCATGAGGACAGTCAATTTCTCTTTTGTTTCAAATTCCTAGACAGAGTATACAGTTGGTGTCGAATTCCTCAAGGGTTTTCTGAGTCACCGTCAATATTCAATCAGGTTCTAAAGAAAGACTTGGAAGAGTTAGAGTTGCCATTCGAGTCAACCCTAGTACAGTACATTGACGACTTACTGGTTGCATCAAAGACAGAAAGTGGCTGCACAGCCGATACCATTGCCCTGTTGAACCATTTGGGAAGAAACGGACACAAGGTGTCTCCTTCCAAATTGCAGTTCTGTCAGAAGAAAGTGAAATACTTGGGTCACCAGATAGAGAAAGGGTCACGGAGAATAATGAAGGAAAGGATTACAAGTGTACTGCAAATGAGTCCGCCTAAGACGAGAAAGGAGGTGAGGAAGTTCTTGGGAATGGTGGGCTACTGTCGCCAGTGGATTCCCAACTTCTCGACCCTAGCGAAGCCTTTACTGAAACTGACCCAGAAGGATGCTTTGGATCAAATTGAGCTGAAAGGAGATGAGATGGATGCTTTTGTTGAATTGAAAGAATGCATGTGTAGGGCTCCAGCTTTAGGTATGCCTGATTACACAAAGCCTTTCACATTGTTTTGCCATGAACGTGATGCATGTTCTTTGTCTGTCTTGACTCAAGCCCATGGTGGCGTAAACAGACCAGTAGCGTATTTTTCAGCTACCTTGGATCCGCTCGCAGCAGCACTCCCAGGGTGTTTGCGCGCCGTAGCAGCAGTTGGTATCAGCCTCACTCAGAGTGAAGGAATAGTGATGGGACACCCAGTAACAGTCATGGTCCCTCACTCAGTTGAGATACTTTTGACCCGCTCCCGAACGCAACACATGACCGGAGCAAGACTCACAAGGTATGAAACGATTATTCTGGGCTCACCGAATGTGCAGCTGAAAAGGTGCACTACGTTGAATCCAGCAACCTTGCTTCCTGGAGCAAATGTTGAAATTGAGAACGCTGAAGACGTCGAGCATGACTGCCTTCAGGTGACTGAATTTTGCACAAAACCCCGACCGGACATTAAGGATACAAAGCTTGATGAAAATGACCAAATTCTTTTTGTTGATGGTTCATGTCTAAGAGACGGGATGGTGATTTTGAAAGCAGGATACGCTGTATGCACTGTAACAGGGGTCTTGGAAGCGGGATGGCTCCAAGGAGTCTATTCTGCACAAGTAGCAGAACTTGTAGCCCTCACCAGAGCATGTCAACTGTCTGCATTGATGAAAGTCACCATTTACACTGATAGTCAGTACGGGTTTGGAATTGTGCACGACTTTGGACAACTATGGTCACAGAGAGGTTTCCTGACTTCTTCAGGATCCCCAGTGAAAAACGGGGAGAGAATAAGGGAATTGTTACATGCCATTCAAGTGCCAGCTGAAGTTGCAGTGGTGAAGTGCAGTGCTCACACAAAAGGACAGGACTATGTTTCTCTGGGAAATGCATATGCAGATCAGGTCGCAAGATTTTGTGCCTTGAACTGTATATTACTGAGAGATGAATGGAACTCAATAAGTGAGCCAGAACTCGAACCAGCTGAAGCATTTGCCTTGAAGGTCGTAGATACAATAGAGGAACTAAAAGCACTACAGAATAATGTCAGGGAGGATGAAAGAGATTCCTGGATTAAATTACAATGTATAAAGAGACAAGACGAGTTATGGGTTTCACATGAGGGAAAATTTGTTTTGCCAAATAGTCTCTTATCACAGCTTGCGCGGTTCTATCATGGGCAAGCTCACCTAGGGAGAGATGCCATGATAAGATTGTTCAAAACTGATTGGTTTAACCCCAGATTTCGTCAAGCTGCAGAAGCAGTTTGCCATCGATGTGTCACTTGCCAGCAGATGAACCCAGGAAAGGGAACAGTTGTGAACGCGAGCCACATTGGTAGGGCAAGCGGGCCTTTTAGTCGTATGCAGATGGACTTCATTGAGATGCCTGTGCATGGAGGTCTGAAATATGTGTTGGTGATTGTGTGCATTTTTAGCCACTGGATTGAGGCATACCCCACACGTAGAAATGACAGCCTTACAGTTGCCAAGCTATTATTGAGAGAGTTGATACCACGTTTCGGATTCCCGATCTCTTTAGAATCAGATAGGGGAAGTCACTTCAACAACGAGGTGATAAAGTTACTTTGCGAAGCGCTGAACATTGAGCAGAAACTGCATTGTAGCTATCGCCCTGAAGCATCAGGACTGGTGGAGCAGATGAATGGTACACTGAAATCAAGAATGGCGAAAATATGTGCATCAACAAATTTGAAATGGCCTGATGCATTGCCCTTAGTGCTAATGTCAATGAGAAACACCCCTGATAGAAAAACTGGATTGTCTCCGCACGAAATTCTCATGGGCAGGGCTATGAGACTTCCTGCAGTTCCCGCAAACGCGCTTTTGAATATTACAGATGATATGGTGTTAGACTACTGCAAAGGACTGGCTGACGTGGTTCGCTCTTTCTCTCACCAGGTGGAAGCAACCACCTTGCCACCGATCCAAGGTCCAGGACACGCACTGAAAGCAGGTGACTGGGTCGTGGTGAAGAAGCACGTGAGGAAGTCGTGCCTGGAACCCCGTTGGAAAGGCCCTTTCCAAGTGATCCTGACGACAACTACCGCTGTGAAGTGTGCAGGAGTTCCCAACTGGATTCACGCCAGTCACACAAAGAAGGTGCTGTGTCCCACAGATGAGGAAGTTGAAGCGCTGAAATTGCCAGTGCCTGATAAAACAGTGCCGAGTGCTGAGACAGAACAAAAGCGAACTGAAAGCGAACAAGCAGCAGCAGGAGAAAAAGAGATATTATTGGAAAACGAAGAGTCCGACTCACTTGGGGAAGACCAAGGAGAAAGTTCAGACAGCGACGAAGAAGCTGCAGGTGACAAAGAGCCTGAAGCAGCTGAGGGTAGCAAAAAGCCTGAAGCAGCTGAAGGTGACAAGGAACCTGAAGCAGCTGAAAGTGATACAGAGCCTGACGAAAGTAACGGTGACGAAGGGCTCGAAAAAGGTGAAAAAGCAGGAGAACCTGATCAGAAAGGGGCTTTCCCAGAAACAGACGATACAGAAAAAGAAAAAGAGAACATGATCGATTCCCCTGAAGGAGGGGACAAGGCAGAGCAGAACGAAAAAGTTCAAACCTCTACAGAAAAGGTCGCAGGTCCATCAAATGGACACGGTGCAAAGAGGAGACTAAGTATATCACCAGTAAAACAAAGGTCTGGAGAAGGATTGAACGACGGAGAAAGGCCAAAAGTAAAAGAGAAAAGAAAAGAAGTGTCTGTCGTGGTACCAACCTCGAGTGAAGAAAAGGACTTGACAAAAGAGGAAAGTACCAGCGAGGCAGAATCGAAAAGAGAAGCAAAACTGAAAAGGAAAAGGATACCAAACAGGAGATATTCTGGTCCTGAATGGGCATATGCAGTCAATGACGATTGGACTGACGAGTTTGTATCTCTAAGCATCGAGAACGAAGAAGAGGAAGAGATACCAATAGAAAAGAAAAGTTTTATGGACAGTGTTGATTGAAAGGGTGATAAATGATATTGCTTGCTACAATCTAACGTGAAACAAACAACCAGCTGAGACATTGCTAAACCGATAAAGACTGAGTTATTGCCGAATTGAGACAAATGCTGCTAACCGATAAGTGACTTGGCCTCTTGAAGAAGACGGTGTGAACATTGCGCTCGCTCAGCTTTGTAACTGAATTGCTAAATAGTTTCAATTATAAGTGCTTCTAACTCTCTGATTCTATACAGATCATGACGCAAAACAATAGAAAGAAATATTGTAAATATGTGTGTATAGGCTTGGTAGTTACATGTGTACTAATAATAATGGCGATTATTCTCGGAATACATGGAAAAGGTGAGAATGAGAATATTGAGGCTTCTACTTTTGTTCCTGTTACTGTCACTGAACTAACCGCATTGAAAAGGCTAGCACTGGATGAGAGACTCTTGCATGAAAGGAAAGAGCTTTTGTATAATGTTTTCTATCGCTTACTAACAGAATATGTTGAGACAATGGATGCGAAAGATTGTTATGTGTGTACCCAGATACCGACATCAGTGAAGGAAGGGGTGACATATCACCACATGCCTCTTACATACGGGATTACATGTAGTATAGTAATGTCTAGGTTTTATGGTCAAACTAACATACAGTATTTTTACTCAAATTATGATGTTACCTTTGCTTATGTTCCTATAATAGCGCAGCTAAGCCAGACTGCAAAAGATTGGGATGCAAAAATTATGAGGGAATTTTTCGAGCCAATGCTACCTTTTGAAACGGCTCACGCTCATAGGGAAAATCTTACCTGTTCGCTCTCTGCAGTAGAAATAAGCTTTTTAGATCGCACAGATGATAGAAGGGCTCAAATGAAGGCGAAATTAGAAAAGGAGTTACATAAGAGGACTTCAGTAGATAATTATGATTTTGCTGCAATAAAGACACAAGGGAAAATTGCTTTAGATGCTTGGCATGTAGGGAAATTTTGTATATATCGAGGTGAATCTTATTATGACAACATCTTTGTAGGGGCGAGTGAGTGTAAACACACGTTTATCTTCAAGGCCAAATGGACATTCATGATGGACGGACTTGACCCTGTCATTCCAGGTGTATATTACATTTGTGGACATAATGCCTATTATCGTCTTCCAAAGGGATGGTGGGGAAGGTGTTATTTGGGTATAGTGTTCCCAAAGGTTTATCAACTGGATGACCTATCGATGATTCAAAAGACATCTGGATCCCATCGTATCCAGAAAAGAGAGACCGCAGCTGCTGTGGTAGGTGATATATTTGGAGCCATGATTCCTTCATTGGGAGTTGTGCTGAATTCCATCAAAATAAGAAAGTTGTCTACTATAGTGGATAACATGTTGACAAAGTTTTCAGGTGCTATAATCCTGATAGATGCTGAACTTGCAGCGGAAAGAGCTATGACTCTTCAAAATAGGCTTGCTTTAGACATTCTTTTAGCAAAGGATGGAGGTGTTTGCAAAATGCTTGGTGCAAGACACTGTTGTACATATATACCTGACAATAGTGTGAAAATTAAAACTATGCTTGCCAATCTAACAAAAGAAAGTGCAGATTTGAAGGAACTGAAAGAACCAGGAGTGTGGGAGAAGGTTGGAAAAGGACTTGCTTCAGTGGGACATTGGATTGGGGGAATTTGGAATGGAATATTATTGAAAATAATAGAGGGAATATTAATAGTAATAATTTGTATATTTGGAATATGAGGAATAAAAAGGGGAATAATAATGATAATGGAAAGAATTAAAAGAAGAAAGGAAGAGAAAATTATGAAAAGAATGGCAGAAGAATACAAAGCGCAAACTAGGGGAACTAAAAGGAAGAGGGAACTGACAGAATTTTAATGGAATAAAATTTGTGGGCTAAATTTGTGTGATGACAAGTAGTCATCAGAGGAGGGATTGATGAAGCAGAAAATGAAGGTTTTGATTTATTAACGCATAAACGTAGTGTGAAATAATCATGTGTGACTTTAACCGAACTAATAAAGATTGTACGGGGACAAAATGTGCCCTCAGAGTAGTTGCCAACATTATACGCGTGCTTTATATATAACGTGGTGTATTAGAATTGCACTAATCCGACATAATCATAAACGTGTGCTACGATTTGCTTGTTTGCCATGCGTTAGCTTAGCATTACTTTAGAGGAGGCTTTGGCCTAGTGGCCTGGTCTCACGGTTTAGATGCTCGTATTTTTCCAAAGTGCTATTAAACGTGTATTTCTGCTTGAAGCTGTACTTTTCCACAGAAACTGTTCACATGCTTATCTTAAAGTTTCGTGCCAGCATGGCATATTTTCTCTTTAATTCAAGGTCGACTTGCAGGTGCGGACAATGGAGGCTCTGAAAGTGAGCTAATTGGGAGACAATGTTGCGATTTGCGTACCCATCTCCAAGGATAATGTATGCTTAAGTAAAAGCTTGAGAACTGTCGTTTTTGATTGGACAATTTGAAGCTAACCTATGAACCCTCCAATGGAGACCCTACTGGATTCGAACTGTTGCCTATAAAACCCAGGTGCACGAGAATAAATTAAGTCATTACCAGCCATTACCAGCTCGATACCCGCCATTTTGCAGACTTCGTAGCTATTATGGCCCACTTTGCTGCGACGCCATTTTGAGAGACTTTGATGCTTTCTCTAGTCGAGAGAAAGAGACTTTAATGATTCTTGCCCTAGAGACTTTAACTTTGATTTGTCCCTTTGCATGAAGTAGTAGTTTTACCTTGCCGCCGTGAGGCAATTGCCCCGTTCACCCCTGCCCCTTTGTCCCGTCCCATGCTGATCGAGAAACGGTACCTGTGAGACAAAGACTTTCTTGTATGCTGATCGTAATTGGTAAATATGAAAGGAAATTGTAAAATTGCATTGTGTTTCTTTTAGGTAACCAACTGCTGATTTTGATAAGAGCCCTAGCTAGGAGTTTTCCTAAATTTATGTTGCTAAATTGTTTTTGCATGAAGTCCCACATGCCGATGCTAATTTGAAGTTAGATGAGGATTCCATATAACGCACAATGCAATTTGAGATCTTGTTATGCTGACTAAATGTACGCAATTAGTTCATTACAGATTATCGTATTAGTGCTTTGCATTGCCATTATCGAATGCCTTGTGATTCAAATGCTACATAGATTACACTTGTTTTGACGATATGGACAGCTATTAATGTTCATTTATGTTTATCATTTGGTGTTGAGACACATATATATTGTGCTAGCTTTGTTAATATAGGGAAATAAATTCACTAACTTTGCAATAAACCGGTGTGGTCATTCCTGGCTGAAAGGTCAGGGTTCGCCGAAATGTATTCTGGATTAATCATTAAGTGTTATGTTGATCAAGGTATTGCTTATGTACGTTATTGATTATTGATTTGATGCGATTGATTGATTAAGAGTACAGAGAGTTCCCACTTAGTCAAAAGATTCATCGGCCTAAAGAGCGTCCGAACACAGGTAAATTGTTACTACGGTTCGCTCTATCACCTTCGACTAATGAAAGCAAGCAGATTTTATTAGGCAAGCCCACGAACCAATAAAAAACACTGACGTGAAGTTGACAGGGCTCCGAGCCCTTATCTAAATACAAAAGCGTCTCGCTGCGATACGCATGCGCGAGCGCATGCAACGCAGGCTCGACCCTAAAAATGGGTAGACTCAATTAGTTGGAACATCCAGTTTCCCCCAAATCAGTAATTTCTGCCCCAATCCTTTGTATTCAGAGGATTGCTACAAATGTAGCTTTAGATAGGGAACAACGAGAAAACAGCGTTTATATAACTTTTTACACATTTAACAGCTCGTGACTTTCATGTGCAATAATTTGCCGTAAATTGGAGTTTACGACGGTCTTTACCGCATGTGTCTTCTGCTAGGAAAAACCTTGCGGATCCGGTACGTTGCTGGTCCATGCATGGTATTACCAGGTTACCTGCAGTATTGTCACAAAGCTGGAAAAATGTCTGGTAAACAGGTATAACCAGACATACCCACCTGGCACTTTGAACCGATTTACTAAATAGTAAAAAAGTGTGAAATGTGCAGCAAAAACTTGTTGAAAATTTAACGTAGATTTTGCACGGAAATGGCCTTCATGTTAAGAAGGCTAGGAAGCACGTAAGAACAGGACATAGGAGGGGGATGTATGTAAAGATGGGAAGTGGGAGGTGGCTGCAGCAGTCACATCGTTTTGTAAGCATGCTAAAATGGCGCCACGTGGATGGCAGCTGAGAGTAGGAGAGCAGGGAAAGGGAAAGCAGCACATGAGGTAGAGTTCCACAGGAGGTTGGGGAGAAGCACGAGCGTAAGAAAGCCTCATGCAGAGTGCGGAGGCAGGATATCTGGCTGGGAGGATAAGTGCACACAAGAGAGCTTGCAACACATGGAAGACAGCAACAGGGAATGGAGGGTTTCGTATTTGGGCAGAAACATACAAGAGAGAGAGATGGAATCACATGCACTCTCATGGAGTGAGTAAGCAAAAAAGAAAAAGTAGTTCCCTAAAAGTGAATAGGGGAAGAATAGAAGCAAGCCAATCAGAGAGATGATAAAGTAGTTATGCTCTAGGGGAGGGACAAACACAAGATAGACAACCCTGGACAAGGAAAGCCAGAAGAAGCAAGAACATTAGGGTGGCAACAAAACCAACCAATGGTAAGTTCTTGGTAAACCCATAATAGGCAGCTTGTGCTGTCTGGCAGGCTCAACCTAAAAGTGAGGAGTGCTGGAGGTGATAGCACTAGAGAAGAATTAAAGTAAAGACGGGGAAAGCTGGAGAAGCAGGAAGAATGGAAAACATTATCTTATTCAATATGATACAGTGCCAGCATGCTGTCTGCCAGTAACCTTGGGGTGTCTTGGTCCCCTCAGAAAGGATACAAATATACTTCTTAAAATATGTTATATGAATAGATTTTCTTGTTTTGTTTTTTTCTAAGTGGCTGTACAGTCTCAAGTGCCAAAAATATATCTTAGTATTTAAAATTGGGGCGTGGGCATGTGTGACATTGGACTTAGAGTTTTCTGCCTTGCCTACAGAGGACAAGGGAATTTGTGCTGTTGAGAAGACAACATAATGATCTCTTATAAAACAAATTAGGGTATCTTATTTTGCTTAAGAGAAACAGTGTGCATATAGGCAGGTTTGCTGTTAAGAGGCTCATGCAAGGGGGAGATTATTTATGCATGTGTGTAGGTGGGAACTTATTCAGCACAAGCCACCACAGAGGCAACAAGTTATGACAAAGATCAAAAGGCAGAGAGTGCAATCAGTGACAGACAAGCCATATGGAAATCAGTCTTGGTCCTGCTCCAAGAGGAACATTCCAGCGCTAACTGCCAAGCAAGGTGCCTTTCAGACATCAATACAACCAACCCCCAACTGGTTTAGGCATACTTAGGCCTCAATGTTGAGAGATTGCTTATATCCTGTTCGCCAGTGATCTGTAGACTCGCAACTTCTATTGCAACAAACAACAAAGTTATGCAAGGAATGCCTCAATGAATCTCATCCACTAACAATCACTCTGAGTCACATGGCAGTGCATCATTTTTCACTCACTGTGCCCCAGTTATATAATGTGATATTGATCACGAAAAAGCAGTGGCACAATAATGTTGTTATCAAACTTTCAACAGCCAAAATATCAACCTACATACATATAATTTAATGTACAAGAATATCGAGTCAAAAATATTATGGACCAAAATATCAACAATGCATTGGAAAGAATATGCATTTAAATGTAACTAACATTACTTCAATTAAAAAAAAAGGTTAAATCTTTTTTTAAATTGTAATGCTTTGTTAAAATACACAACATAAATGATGATCAATAAGGTATTAATGATTAAAAAATGTAATTCATAAAAATATATGTAACTTTACAATACATTTCACAATGTAAAAATTCTAATTAAATTATAAATTAAAATAGATTTATTATACAAATATGTATAATATATAAATAAACCAAGTTAGCAATTTATATTGCATAATAAAAACAGAACACAAGCATTTATCCATGTTATTTTTTTTTTAAAACACTTAAAATATGTCATTTTGCCAGTAGGCAGTTATAGTTAGGACCTAGTTTCCATAGAAAAGGTGTGTTTTTTTACTTGCCCATATCTTTGGCACCATTTGATGAATCTTCTCGAAATGTTCCAAACAAAGTGTGCCAAGAATGTTGTTGTGCATGGGAAGTGTTGGGTGACCTGTCTAGTGGGGAGGTGAGAAAAAGGGGGGTGGGGGCCAAAAAAGTGAATTTCCCATTTTAATTCCCATAGAGATTTTAGACACGAACTGCTGGGCAGAATTACACCAAATTTGGCAGGAAGGTAGCTCTTGGTCCAGAAAGAGTGCTTTTTGTTATTTGCTGTAAATCCCTTCAGTAATGTTTGAAATATTAAAAAGTAAACTAAATTTGTAAATCTGGAGGCACAAAGGCTTTGCAGATACTCTCAATGTCGTGCAGAGATCTGATTGTCTGCCAACACTTCAACCAGGAAGTGTTGACAGCCATTTTGAGACTTGGCTTCATCTCAAAAGGAAATGAAAAAAAAGAAAAGGGGCAAGGTTCATTTACCTAAACCCATTAACCCTGGTGCAGGAGTACCCCTTGGATCGCCCCACCACCCCCACAAGGCTTAAAAGCATTTTTTTTAAAATCATGGCAAAAATCTCAGCAGCCCCATGAGTTTCAATGTGATTAAAAAAAAACCCTGCCTCCTGCTTTTCTCTGTTTTGCTGCTCCCAGGTGGGCCAGGTCCCAGGGACATTTTGGGTAAAATAAAAAAAGAAGGGGGCACACAGGGTCCCCTGCCTTAGGCTTTCAGGAGCCTTGGGGACTGTGACCTCCCTTGGGCTATGTTTATAAATAATGCAGGACTAAAACGTAATGGTATGTGAGGGGGGTTGCATGCCCCCGTGCCCCTGGGACCACCAACATCACCTCCCTGGGGCTACTAATGAAATTGGGAGGGGGTTCGTCACGGACCCCCAACCCTGGGGACCACCACTTCCCTGGCGCAAATTTCTTGGAGCCATACATGGCCCTTTGGACAGATGTTCCCCCCCCACCACCACCACCCGGGCTGGTTCCTGCAAGCTTCCAAGGTGGCCACCCTCGAGAGGTAGCCGTTTGAAGGGAGCTGACAGCCCCCGCCAAGCAAAAGCAAACATAACTCCACTTTCAGCAAACGGGAGCTGTCAGACACCTCCCACTTGCTGAAAGCGAGTTTTCATCTCTTTCCCTGCATGCATGAAAACATTGCTGCTGCAAGCAGGGAACTGCTATTTAAAGCAGCTCCCTAATTGCGGGAGCAATGTGTGCTCCCGCAGGAGACGGGAGATGGCTGGGACCGCGGGGGTCTTCATGTTCCCCCCGAAGTCCTGTCACTTTCTCTCTCTCTCCCTCTTCCATCTGGTAATGGGATGGAAGAGGGATTGTTATTTCAGTGGTCTCTCCATACAATGACTTCAAAGCATCACACTAGCAAGATGTTTGGCTTGCATGTTATAGCTACATTTTGATGCACATCAGAACAGAGTCATCTCTGGCATACTGGCAAAGCACTTTTACCTGTCACTTAATAGGTTGAAGATTACAATCCTAGTATCTCATGGTAATATGTCTGTTTATTTACTCGTGTTTTGAGTGTTAAACGTTCCTAGTGACAGAACATTTACTTCTTTAATGGACTCTCAATATGACTTAAAACCATCACACTAGCAAGATGTTTGCTACAAATGTTATAGATACAGTTTGATATACAGCAGAACAGAGTCACCTCTGGCCTACTGGTAAAGCTTTTGAGTGTCACTCAGTAAGTTGAAGGTTCAAGTTCTGATAACTCATGGCAGTGTGTCTGTTTATTTACACATGTTTTAAATGGTAAACATTCCTATTGATGGAAAATGTACATATTTTTCCCATCACTGTCTTTGGATTGAATGTTATAGAGCTGTCTGGACAGTCCATAGTAAGGAGTAAACCTGCAGGCTAGTGGTTGAGTTCTCAGAACCTCACACAGAAGGTTGAGAGTTCCAGTCTGGGTGTGTCAATTGTCATTTCTCATCTTTAAATTCTTTTCAACTTCAAATATTTAAGGTACATACAGAAAGGTGATCCCACTCTTTGTACTTGTCAAATACATTTTTGTTCAGTTTCTCAGGACATTTCTCATTCTAAAAGGCGGGAGGATAGGTGGTTGTAGGGGGTTGGCTGCAGGGCCTGGCTGCACCCCAGGCCCTGCGACCAACCCTGCCGGGCACGGCCAAAGGCTGTGCGTGGGGTTAAGTGGTTATAGAGGGTTGGCTGCAGGGCCTGGTACAAGTCAAGCCCTGTGGCCAACCCCAGCCACGCATGATCGAAGGCTGTGTGTGGCGCGGGGTTGGGTGGTTATAGGGGGTTCAATGCAGGGCCTGCAGCCAACCTTTATCCAATAAAACGTTATTTCAACATCCAGTGCCATAAAAGTTAGACATTTCATCCTTGACGTGGTCTCCCTTAACTTTTTGCCTCTGTTCCCCAGGTTGTTGATGTGTGCTGTACTCTGATTTTGCTGCTTTTGTTACTCTGGGACTTTACTACTGCTAACCAGTGCTAAAGTGCAAATGCTCCTTTACAAAATGTGTAGGTGATTGGTTTATCCATGATTGGCATATCTGATTTAGTAGTAAGTCCCTAGTAAAGTGCACTAGAGGTGCCAGGGCCTGTAAATCAAATGCTACTAGTGGGCCTGCAGCACTGGTTGTGCCACCCACATAAGTAGCTCTGTAATCATGACTCAGACCTGCCATTGCAGTGTCTGTGTGTGCAGTTTTACCTGTAAATTCTACTTGGCAAGGCAAGTGTACCCACTTGCCAGGCCTAAACCTTCCCTTTTCTTACATGTTAGACACCCCTAAGGTAGGCCCTAGGTAGCCCCCAGGGCAGGGTGCAGTGTATGGTTAAGGTATGACATATAGGGGGTCATTCCAACCCTGGCGGTCGGTGTTAAAGCGGCGGCCAACCCGCCAACAGGCAGGCGGTAAAAAAAATGGAATTCTGACCCTGGCGGAAACCGCCAACAGAGACCGCCACTTTAACACTCCGATCGCTACGGCGGGACAAACAAACAGCGCGGCGGTCACCGCCAACAGACAGGCGGGAGACAATGTACCACCCACCCTATCACAACCCACCAATCCGCCACCTTTTCCGGGGCGGTAGCCCCACCGATAAAAACACGGCAGAAACAGCCATTACGAACGGAAAACGCTCACCTCTACACACTCCACGAGGAATCTGGACAGCATGGAACCCGAACTACACATCCTACCAGCTATTGTCTTCCTGCTCCTCTACCAGGAGCACGAACGCCGGCGCAGAAGACAACGGTGAGTACTGCACCTACGACACAGGGGAGGCAAAAAATTACGGGGACACACATACGCGACACACCCACCCTCACCCTCACCCACAACTACATACACATCAATGCAGAGCAACAACTCGGAGTGACACCCCCAAACCCCCCGGAAGAATGCAAAGACAAAATAAAATGTTCATGAAATTTGAAGTATATTGTACGGCTAAGTAAAAGAATATATCAAACATCTATAACTATATATACATATGTAAATTTTCCTGTCCAAATTGGGTATCAGCCATTGTTCGTGGGCCAATGGGCCTAAACACATGGGCAAAGCCCACACAGGATACCCGACTCCAATGGAGAGAACACTGCAGGGGCATCAGATAGCAAAACTACAGGCACCTCAGGGGGAATGGAAGGGGGGGCACCTCAGCCAGATGAGTCCACGACGCCAGATCCACGAGGGGCCTCCATGGCCACTGTTCAATCCTGGGGAGTGCAAAGCCACAGTCTCACAAGTCTCTACAGTGGGTGGATTGCCCACTGTGCCATCCTGGGGAGTGCAAAGCCACAGTCTCACAAGTCTCTACAGTGGGTGGATTGCCCACTGTGCCATCCTGGGGAGTGCAAAACCACAGTCTCACAAGTGGATTACAGACTCCACTGGTTCTGGAGGAGGCATGGTGCCCAGAGTGCTTCGTGCAGCCCTGCCCGACACAGATGCGGGCCTGCCCCTTCTGCCAATGGGCCAGCGTTGCTTGAGACGGCGGTGCCCAGCGGAGCGGTGCAGAGACGGCGGTGCCCAGCGGAGCGGTGCAGAGACGGCGGTGCCCAGCGGAGCGGTGCTTGAGATGAAGGGCCCAGCGGAGCGGTGCAGAAACGGTGGTGCCCAGCGGAGCGGTGCTTGAGTTGAAGGGCCCAGCGGAGCGGTGCAGAGACGTCGGTGCCCAGCGGAGCGGTGCTTGAGTTGAAGGGCCCAGCGGAGCGGTGCTTGAGTTGAAGGGCCCAGCGGAGCGGTGCTTGAGTCGAAGGGCCCAGCGGAGCGGTGCTTGAGATGAAGGGCCCAGCGGAGCGGTGCTTGAGATGAAGGACCCTGTTCAGCGGTTCTTGAGACGGCGGTGCCCTGTTCAGCGGTTCTTGACTTAAAGGGCCCTGTTCAGCGGTGCTTGACTTGAAGGGCCCTGTTCAGCGGTGCTTGACTTGAAGGGCCCTGTTCAGCGGTTCTTGAGACGGCGGTGCCCTGTTCAGCGGTTCTTGAGACGGCGGTGCCCTGTTCAGCGGTTCTTGACTTGAAGGGCCCTGTTCAGCGATGCTTGACTTGAAGGGCCCTGTTCAGCGGTGCTTGACTTGAAGGGCCCTGTTCAGCGGTTCTTGAGACGGCGGTGCCCTGTTCAGCGGTTCTTGAGACGGCGGTGCCCTGTTCAGCGGTGCTTGGCTTGAAGGGCCCTGTTCAGCGGTGCTTGACTTGAAGGGCCCTGTTCAGCGGTGCTTGGCTTGAAGGGCCCTGTTCAGCGGTGCTTGACTTGAAGGGCCCTGTTCAGCGGTTCTTGAGACGGCAGTGCCCTGTTCAGCGGTTCTTGACTTGAAGGGCCCTGTTCAGCGGTGCTTGACTTGAAGGGCCCTGTTCAGCGGTGCTTGACTTGAAGGGCCCTGTTCAGCGGTGCTTGACTTGAAGGGCCCTGTTCAGCGGTTCTTGAGACGGCGGTGCCCTGTTCAGCGGTTCTTGACTTGAAGGGCCCTGTTCAGCGGTGCTTGACATGTGTGTCCAGGTCACCAGATCCGGCCATGACATGGATTTCACTCGCCACCTGACATGTGGCTGCCGGGCCCTTCGTGCACATCTGTCTTCTCGCTTGCGGGGCCCTCCTGTGCTGCCGTCCCGGGCCCGTGGGTGTCCTCCTGCACACCTGGAATGGGGCTGGTGGGGCCCTCCTGGGCAGCTCGCCTGCTGCCGGACTTGTCGGGCGTGCTGCCCTTGCCACCCTTCCCTGCTCATCTGTGGCCCTTTCCTCCCTTTGGCGGTGTGCCAGGTGGCACCCCACTCCCTGACGGTGCCAGGGTAGTGCTTTTGGAGCCTGCTGTCTTTGGCCTCTTGCGCCGGGCACTGGCTTTCTTGGCTTTTTTTTCAGGGGGTGGGCTGGCCGTCTCTTTACTCCTAGCCGAAGTAGCTGGCCTTGAAGGTGGTGGACTCCAAAATCCCTGGACTATTGTCTTTGTAGGTCCAGGTTTTGTGGTGGCTGAGGTGCTGATTGGAGTCTTATGAGATGGAGGGGGTGGGTCAGTTGTTGGAAAGAGGTCAAGGTTGGAAAGGAAAATCAATTTAGAAAGACAGGGACGGGTAGTTGTAGTGGGTATGGGAGTGGAGGAAGAGGATGTGGTTGTAGGAGAGTGAAGTCTGGTGTCTTTGGGTGCAGGTGCTTGTGCTGGAGGCTGTCGTGAGGTGGATGGCTGTTGGGTGGGTGGCTGCCTGCGTTTGTGTGGTTTGGAAGAGGGGGTGACAGACACACTGGGAGAGAACACAGGGGACGTGTAAATGGTAGTGGGGGTGGTGACTGCACGTGTGCGGAGTGTTCTGGTGGGTGTGCTGGTGATGGACGTAGTGGCTGAAGATGTTGTGCATGCAAGTGTGAGTGGAGACGTCACAGGGAGGGAGGAGGGAGACGAGGAGGAGAGGGTCACAGAGGAGGCAGTGGCTGTTGGCATGTCTGCATGTGGATGTTGCTTGGGTGAATGCTTGTGTGATGTGTTGTGCTTATGTCTGGATGAGCTTCCCTTGGGTGTTGAGGTGTGTGCAGGCTGGTCTGTAGGTGTGTCTGGGATAGGCAGAGGTACAGGGGAGTGGGACTGGGTTGAGGAAGTTGGAGGAGGTAGGCAGGAGACAGGGACAATGGCTGCCGTCAGTGCTGAGGCCAGAGCGTTGAACGATCGCTGATGGGCAGCCTGACCCGAATGAATGCCCTCCAGGTATGCATTACTCCGGTGCACCTCCCTTTCTACACCCTGGATGGCATTCAAAAGGGTAGACTGCCCAACAATGAGCGTCCTCAGGAGGTCAATGACCTCCTCACTGAGGGCAGCAGGGGTAACTGGGGCAAGGCCTGAGGTGCCTGGGGCGAAGGAGATGCCCACCTTCCTGGGTGAGTGGGCACGGGGCGAACGCTGAGGGGCTGCTGGGAGGGCGGAGCTGGTGCGCTGGGTGGCGGCTGTACCTGTTGTTGCGGTGGGCACGGATGTTGCCGCCACCACAAGGGAGCTCCCTTCCGAGGACGTGTCTGTGTCGCTGGTGTCACCACCTGTCCCCGCTGTGGAGCTCCCCTCGCCCTCCGTCTCACTGGTGAAATCCGAGTCAGTTGCATGGCCCTCCATGGCCATGTGAGATGCAGCTCCCTCGTGCTCCGATGCCACTTCTCCTCCGCCTGATGATGCTAATGCACACATGAACAGGAAGACCACCAAAAAAGGGGGGGGTGGAGAAACAAAGACATGTTGAGTGCATGCATTGGCGACACCGTTGGCGGAGAGGACAGACACAGAAGCCCCCTGCACTACGCCGCGCACTTGGGGTACACTACTCAATCCGTGGGACATGGCCTACAAGCCTATGGACGACAACTCCACACATAGGTGACACAGGGCCATGAATAGCTGTACTAGGCAACCTACAGAGGTGGGGGGCGGGGGCACAGGGCCATGCCTAACGGAGGGGCCTAGCCTACAGAAATCACCCTGGCCTAGGGATACCCACAGCCCTCCTCCCCCACCCAGACACCTCCAATGTGCGCAAAATCAGCAGAATGTGCTTGTACTCACCCCCTTGTGTCTGCTGTGATGTCCTCACACGCCCATCCAAATCGGGGTAGGCCACTGCCAGGATCCAGGACATCAGGGGGGTCAAAGTACGACTGGCCCCCCTCCTACGTTGGGAGGCCATCCCCAGCAGAGCCTCTGCGGTCTTCCTGCTCCCGCGGCGGATGTCCTCCCACCTCTTCCGGCAGTGGGTGCCCCGTCTGTTGTGGACCCCCAGGGTCCGGACGTCCTTGGCGATGGCACGCCAAATGTCGATTTTCTGATGGGCGCTGACCTATGTGACATGTACAGGGGGAAAAAAAAACATCACCTTCTGCATGCTCGATGTGAGTAGCCCCCCATCCCCACCCTTGCCATGTGGCACATGCTTCATCTGTCGTTTGATGCATGCCTCATTCGCTCCCCTCCCCACCATCTTTCATTCACCCCACTCAACCCAGGCATTGGCCACAAAGCATGGTCCCAGTGTACTTACCTGTTGGTCTGGAGGACCATAGAGTAGCGTATACTGGGGGAGGACCCCATCCACGAGTTTCTCCAATTCTTCAGAAGTGAAGGCAGGGGCCCTTTCCCCAGTCGCAGCAGCCATTGTCTCTTCCAGACCGAGGTCACAGCAGCACTTGCAGTATAGGTCCTCTCCTGTGGATGATCAGGTATCGAGTGATTATGCAGATAGAAAATGGCGGTCACGCCCGCGGCGGTGCGTACCGCGACCGCCAGCGCACATCGTCATTGGCTCCTGAAACCCATAGGGTTCAATGTTAACCAATGCGGCTTTGCGCCGCGGTCTTCGACCGCCTACCGCCACGGTGTGCCACGCCAGCGCATTGACCTCACATCCCACTGTCGCACTTCACAGGTCAGGCAGCCGCCATTTCAAGGGCCCCCATATCTTAATTTCTACTGCGTCACACATACCTAGGCCTTGCATCAACACTCATACAAGCCATTCAATGCATTGAGAATCGTGTACTGTGCAAGCTGTGGGAACGTACCTGTGGGTTGATTGACTCTGTGCTCCATGTTGTCCTTCCTAGGCACCGTCCGCTGGGACTTGCGAGGAGATGGATGAATCTTCCCGTGTACAGACCGCTGGTGGACCTGTCGACAATGGAAGAAAGACATGTCATACTGACATACAGGCTTGACAGAGCCCCTATATAGGAACTGTGTGCCCAGCTGGAGCCAGACCTGATGTCACCCATCCGCCAACCCACAGAGATCCCCCCTCTAGTGCAGGTTCTGTCAGTACTCCATTTTTTGGCAAGTGGGTCATTTCAAACAACAGTGGCCATTTCATCAGGGATGTCTCAGCCTATGTTTTCCAAGGTGTTGTCCAGAGTGTTGTCTGCTCTGCTGAAATACATGCGGAGCTACATTGTTTTCCCTGAGGTGGGCGAATTGGCTACAGTGAAGGGTGATTTCTATGCGCTTGGACATATTCCCAACATCATTGGTGCAATTGATGGGACACATGTTGCTTTGGTCCCCCCCAGCACGAATGAACAGGTGTACAGGAACAGAAAAAGTTATCATTCCATGAATGTCCAGGTGGTCTGTTTGGCTGACCAAATTGGGCAAAATGGCCACAGCACACAGATAGTATAGTCCAATAGTGTGGCAGGGATGAGTGTCCCTTATCTTATGTTGCTATGAAGCAAAGTTGAAAGGAGTCTCAAGTCCTGTTTGTAGAGGGTGTCTTTTATTTGTAGATACTGGAAATCATTGTGTCATCAGCGTGATACAGCCACGCTGATGACACAATGATTTCCTTTCCTGGCGGGGGTCTTGCCATCTTACTCTGTCTTCTTCCTAGATCTCAGGCCCCGCTTGCGGGGTGGTTCTCCTTCTGTAGGGGGTGGGGTTCTGGTGGCCTGTTGTTCTTGTGTCGGGGCCTCCTGTCCACTAGCGCCGGCGGAGGTGGTAGCCTGTTCTTGGTCCATGCTAGTGACAGGGGCCCTTTGTGGTGCCACATGGTCCCGCAATGTGCTGACAATCTGATTGAGAGCCACAACGATGGTGCCCATTGCGGAACTGATGTTTCTGAGTTCTTCCCTGAACCCCATAAACTGTTCCTCCTGCAGTACCTGGATCTCCTGGAACCTGGCCAGGACCGTCGCCATCGTCTCCTGGGAGCGGTGGCATGCTCCCATGATGGAGGATAGGGCCTCGTGGAGAGTGGGTTCCCTGGGCCTGTCCCCCCCCCTGTCGCACAGTAGCCCTCCCAGTTCCCCTGTTTCCCTGGGCCTCTGTCCCCTGGACCGTGTGCCCACTACCACTGCCCCCAGGTCCCTGTTGTTGTTGGGGTGGTGGGTTAACCTGGGTGCCCTGTAGTGGTGGACACACCGCTGATTGACGTGTCCTGGAGACAGAGGCATGGGCCCACTGGGTGGGTGCTGTGCTGGTGTTCCCAGAGGGGGGTAGGTCTGCTGTGGCCTGTGGCTGTCTGAGGGGATCCGACTGTCCCGAGGTCCCCGATGGGCCGGGCTGGTCATCTGGGTCCAGGGAGACAGAGCTGCTGTCATCACTGTGGGCCTCTTCTGGGGGTGGAATGGACATTTCTGGACCCTCCTGGGCGGTGTCGTGGCGTTCGGGTCCTGCAGGGGTATACGAGTATGGTTATTGCTTCTGTGTGTGCCATAGCGTGCAATGGGTGGGTGCCCGTGTACCCCAGTGCTGTCATTCCCTTGTGGGGGCTGTTGTGACGGTGGTTTGGGGGGGGATGGGTATGTGCAGTGGGCATGCTTAGGTGATGGGTGTCCATGGTTTGTGGTCGCATGCAGGGCTTGGTGTTGGGAATACCGCGGTTGAAAGACCGCCGCGTGGATTCGTGGGTCGGAATGGAATCGGCGTATTTCTGTTGGCGTGACGGTGGAGGTTTGGTCATCGCCAGTTTTTCGCTGGCCGTTGGTGTGGCGGACTTTTGTGGATGTCGGGTTTTTGGCGGTTTGCCTGTTGCGGGTCAGAATGACCGTGGCGGTTTACCGCGCCCGCGGTGGTGTTATGGCGGTTTTCTGACCGGCAGTAAGCGCCTTTTACCGCCGAGGTCAGAATGACCCCCATAGTAATATGTTTTATATGTCCTGACAGTGAAATATTGCTAAATTCGTTTTTCACTGTTGCAAGGCCTGTCCCTCTCATAGGTTAACATGGGGGCTACCTTTAAATCTGATTAAAGTGTAGATTCCCTTTGCGTGTGGATGGACATGTGGAGTTTGGGGTCTCTGAGCTCACAATTTAAAAATACACCTTTTAGTAAAGTTGATTTTAAGATTGTGCGCTTGAAAATGCCACTTTTAGAAAGTGAGCATTTTCTTGCTTATACCATTTCTGTGACTCTGCCTGTTTGTGGATTCCCTGTCTGGATCAGTTTGACAGTTGGGCTGGTTGCACCTCACACTAGACAGTGACACAAAGGGAGCTGGAGTGTAGCCTGCATATCCTGATGAGCCATCTGTACTAGGAGGGAGGGGAGGAGTGGTCACTCGCACCTGAAAGGGCTGTGCCTGCCCTCACACAATGCAGTCTCCAACTCCCTGGTGAGTGTCTGGGGCCTGGCCTGGGCAAAGCAGGATTTCACATTCCAAAGAGACTACTTTGAAGTAAGCCTATTTCAAAGGAGAAACTGGGTATAAGAAGGGCACCCAAAACCACAGACTTTAGAAACACTTCTGGAACCAAGAGGAACCTCTGCCTGGAGATGAGCTGAATAGCTGAGGAAGAAGAGCTGCCCTGCCTGTGACTGTGCTTTGTGGAGCTATCCTGCAGTTGCTGCTTCTGCCAGAGTAAGAGGGCAAAGACTGGACTTTGTGTGCCTTCCATCTCGAGAAGAAATCTCCAAGGGCTTGATCTAGAGCTTGCCTCCTGTTGTTTGAAGTCTCAGGGACAGCAAAGACTTCTCTCTGCCAGCACCTGGAGTCCCTACTCTGCCCTGTGGTGCCCATCCAGTTCCTGGGACCCTGAAAGGAGAAGCTGTCAGCCTAAAGACAAGAAAATCCACGCACAGAGCGCCGTGCGGGGAAAAGATTGACGTGAATCCGATCTGCAGCTGAGAAAAACGACGTGCCGCCGGCTCCGCAGCTGAGAAACGACGCTCGCAGGAAACGCGACCGAAGAATCGACGCACGGAGCAGGAGAAACGATGCGCAGCATCACTGACGGAGGCTGGGAGATCACAACCTGCGCTGCGGGATTTTCAGATCATCGTGCGGCTGGATTTTTGACTCGCGTACTGCCGTGCGGAGTTATTTTTGACGCACACCCGCCCATGCGGGGTTATTTTTGATGCGCACCAGGTACATTTTCACTCTAGCAGCGCTAGTGTGTATTTAAAACTACTTAAAGACTCTTTTTGATTTTTAATTGATAACTTGACTCGTGTATGGTGGATTTTTGTTGTTTTGGTCTTGTTATGTTTAGATAAATATTTCCTATTTTTCTAAACCTGTGTTGTGTCATTTTGTAGTGTTTTCATTAAGTTACTGTGTGTGTTGGTACAAATACTTTACACCTAGCACTCTGAAGTTAAGCCTACTGCTCTGGCAAGCTACCAAGGGGGTAAGCAGGAGTTAGCTGAGGGTGATTCTCTTTTACCCTGACTAGAGTGAGGGTCCTTGCTCGAACAGGGGGTAACCTGACTGTCAACCAAAGACCCCATTTCTAACACCACCACAATAAATAATACATTATAAATTCGTAAAATAGAACACTTGCTTTAAAATAAATAAAAGCAATGCACAGAGAGCAATGCAGTCAAGGTACAATTCCAATTTACAGTATGGGGGCTAGAAAGTGCAAATAGTACTACAAGGGCAGTCTTGACCAGTTTCCTTCTAATGTACCACATTCCTCCGAGAAATTTGGCAACTGCGATGGCAATGGGCAGACTAGGGTCTGATTTTAGAATCCTCATGGCTGCAGCATGATCTTGAGTCCCCAGCCGTATGCAGGTTTGTACAAGCCATTTTCTGCGTAAAGAAGTGTAAGATGGACATGCGAAGAAGACATGGGCAATTGACTCCTGAAACAGGTTGCAGCTGGGACATGACGTGTTGGTAAAGGCCCTATTCTGCCAACTATTAGTAAAAGTTTTGAGAGGGAGGGAGCCAAATCTAAATTGCATATGGAGCTTCCTGTCAGTTGGATCTAGAATACTATCCAGGTAGGGCTCTAGCAACCAGGTAGACTTGAAATCCAGAAACTCAGTAGTTAGTCGCTCTAAAGAAAGTGAGCGAGATATAGACAAAGTTACCCACTCCCAGTAGCATGACTTCACTCTTTCTTTAGTGGGTGGTGACCCTCTGAATGAGGAGTTCCATGTGCCTTCCATCCCAATGGCAATCAATGATGACTTAACTGAGTTGATCCACTTGATCTTGTTGGAGGTGTCCAACAAACAGACTTCCCTAAACCCAGTAGCATAGGAGGACAGTTCAGGAGTAGCCATGATTCTCCTCCAAAACAGCAATGGTCTAAGACTAACTATGACAGCTAATAGTTTACGGGCCAGATCCAAATGCTAAGGAAGGAGCAGAGTACTCAGGGCAGGGAGGTAAGCTTTCTCATGAACATGTTTTCTATACAAGTAAGCTCCTTTACATCCTTGAAGCCGTGCTGCACTGACTGACTTAATGTTGTAGATCTGAAGAGCAACAGCTATTGGTCGTGTAGTAAATGCATGGTGCTCCCTTAGACGTATGACCACCAGCTGGCTAAATTATAATGATGTCGAATTAATATGGGTTTTCCAGGACATTGAGTCTGCAAGTTTGATCCCCAAATATTCAAAGGTGTTAACTTGTTCTAATTTAGACCCGCCTAGGGAAAGGTTCCCCCTATATAGTCTGTTGGATTAATAACTATAAACTTGGTTTTGGAAGTGTTTATTTCTAAACCTCTCTTGGAACAGAAGTCGTCAAATCGATTCAGCAAAGATTGAAGACCCATCAGGGTTTTAGATACTATGAGGGTATCGTCTGCGAACAGAAGTGTTGCGATCTTTTCGTTGCCTAGGGCTGGTGCATCAGAGGGCTGTGAGGTGAGGTGTTGAACGACCTGGTTCAGGTATAGGGAAAAAAGAGTTGGAGCTAATACGCAACCCTGCCGGACGCCCCCAGCTATCCTGATTGGATCGGTGAGGTCGCCCTGGTTCCCCCAACATACATTGAGCCTGAAGTCAGCCTGAAATGGTGACAAGATGTTATTCTCAGTGATCCAGTCGTGGATTTTGAATAATAGGGCACAACAGAATACCTTTTGTATTGTATCAATGAGGCTTATGGGCCTATAGTTGGCGGGCAAAGACCTATCGCCTTTCTTATAGATGGGTATTACCTCAGCACCCATCCATGACTCGGGAATGGGGGCTCCCCTAGCAATTGCATTGGATAAAAGGAGGATGTACTGAGCCCATTTGTCGATGTTATGGAGAAAAAGGTCACCGGGAATACCGTCAGGGCCAGCAGTTTTCAACTGTATTATGTTATTTACTGCCTCTCAAATGTTTCCCAGTTTTTAAAAAACAGCCAAATAGTTGGGACTCAGTTGGGGAAGGAGTAAAGGGGCAGAGGTGGTCGCAAATTGACTTTTGGCATTGTAGAGGGAATTAAAATGTTGAAACCAGTCTAAGGGCTGGATGTTATTGCCAATTGCAGGAACTCCCCTTTGGTTTCTTTTGCTTACCAAAAGCCAGAAGGATTTCGAGTCACTGCGTTCACAAGCGACCTTTATAAGCCTCCATCTTTCCTCCTCCCAGTCCTTCCTGGCCTTGTTCTGCATTTGCTTATACTGGTTTTGCAGAATCCTAACTCGGGCAACATCTTTTTCTTGATTGCACTAATTAGGTTTGCTTGGGCCAACAGTCTCGGTTAAAGCAGTTATCTCCCTCACGGGGTAGAGCACTACAAATGTTGTGGGCAGGTGGCATAGTTAGTAGCTGTTCCAATCTTTTGAAGAACCCTGTAAGAGGGTTTCGATGACCTTGTTGCGGGGCGAGGAAGCGGGCCCTTATTATCGTACACCAGAAGTACTGAAGAGAGAACCACGGGCCGAACTCTCCTCGTAAACCAAGCTATCCGGGTTAAAGGTGAGAGAGGGGCAGAGAAAAAGGGAGACGCAGAAGAGGAGAGCACGGCAGAGAAAAGAGAGGATACGGAGGAGGCGGAAAGCGTGGAACAGAGCGGAGGAAGAGGAGGAAGACCAACCAGCAAAGCAGACGAGGTTAAATGGATAGAGATGGCCGGGACGAGCAAGGTCGAAGAATCGGCCGACGCAAAAGCAGAAAGCACAAAGGCAGCACAAGACACAAGAACCAGCCACATCCCTTGAGGGACGTGGCCCATGCAGGTACGTGCCTGTATACAAAATCCAACAGGATATTGGTGGTAGTGCGGAGGAGGGAAGGACAAATTAGGTAAATAAGGAACGAGTAGTCCTAAAACCAGAAGTAGGGGACTCCTATACACCTGGGCTCCACTGTAGCTTCCATTTCATAGAGAGAAGACTTAATTGAAGTATTTTTTTTTCTTTTCACAACAAGGTGTTCACACTGTTTACTTTCCCCTAAATCTCTTCCCACATGGAATAAGCCCACTCACTGTTTGTCCTTTTACCCCCCCCTTTAATAACTATCTATGAAAGAGAGGAGTCCACTTACCTTTTATACTGGTTCTATTTTTGTCCGCATGGCCCCGCCTGTGTTGGAGGTGCTTCACGAAGTTTATAAACCTAAAAGAGGAGAAAAACAAAAGGACATCAGCCCACACATAAAGGAGGACAACGAGACAACAGAGAGAAGGACTGTGACAAGAGCTAAAAAAGAAAAGAAACAGACTTAGGGGGTTATTACAACTTTGGAGGAGGTGTTAATCCGTCCCAAAAGTGACGGTAAAGTGACGGATATACCACCAGCCGTATTATGAGTCCATTATATCCTATGGAACTCGTAATACGGCTGGTGGTATATCCGTCACTTTACCGTCACTTTAGGGACGGATTAACACCTCCTCCAAAGTTGTAATAACCTCCTTAGATCACTTACCTGTACACACAAAACTTAAAATAAAATCCACCCAGTATTCAACTTGGTTGAGTTACTTTTGTACCTTCCACAAATATTCCGAAAGAACCCATTACAAACCCAGTATGTACATCTACTAGAGAGGAGCAGTTTACCACTTCCTCTACCATCTTAGATATCAATGCTACACAGTGTGTCAGATCTTGATTGATGGTATAGAGAATGTCGTCTTGCAGGACGACCTTGTTCTATCTTAGATGACGTCTGCTGTTCTTGGCCTGGACTACCTTAGTTGCTTTGGCGGTGGTTGTTGCAATATGCGCCCTTCCCCATGGTTCTGGGCTACCATGTCATCTACCAAATGCCAATGTCTGAGGTCCATCAGGATGTAGTCGATGCAACTCTTCCCCTGTGTGCCAATGAACGTATATGCAACATGTCTGTCGGATTTGGTGCTTCCATTGACTGCCCTCAGGCCTAGGCCAAGGAACAAGGCATTTAGTTGCAGGGCAGCCTGATGCCACTTCTAAATGGAGGGGGAGCTGAAGCCTAGGTGTGTGCCATAGGTTATCTTCTTCCAGAAAATCACCTATGTTATCCAGACCGAGGGGTTCGAAAGTGGCATTGAAATCCCCAGCTACAATAAGGGCATGATTGGAAGGTCTCTCACCCAGCAGGGTCTCAAGAGACTGGAAGGTGGCGGAGTAGTTGGGCCTCCTTGTCCCACTAGAGTAGATGTTGAATATGTCAGTGACAGTGGTCCCCAGGTCCCTTGAGACTGATGCTAAGAATGTCAAAGATATCGGTAGGTAGCCGTTTTGCTGCCCACTGTAGTGTGATTTTCAACCATTATAGGAGTCCCCCCGGTGGCCGACCCACCTTACTAGAAATAGCGGGAATGTGGTAGGTTGCATAACCAGGTTTGTAGGCAGGTTCGGTTAGCCAGGTTTCCTGGAAAATGCATATATCGTATTGGTCAGTAAAGATATTTCAGTGAGGCAATGGAAGTTTGGATTTAAGACCTGCCACATTCCAGGAAAAGTTGTTTGCTACCTGAAAGGTAGTCATGGAATTAAGCAATCAGGGAAGGTTTGCCTGAAAATCTAAGGAGCCTGTAAAAAGTTGACAGGCTTCCTTGGTGACTAGTAAAATAACATTAGGTAGTACAGTAAGTGCCTTCCTGTCTCTCTGGTCGGGCATATCTACTGAGTAACTGATAGTGCAGAGACAGTTGTTGGAGCTTGCGCAGCTATTGGAGCTGTCATGGGAGGCCTGTGCCTCAGGCTCTAGGGGTCAATCTAGCTTAGAACAGACAGTGCCATCATCTAAAACAGCATGGGGGGGTGACGCACAAAAAGGGAGGAGTGGTTTGAGTTTGAACTGTATGGTGGACCCATCCAGAGGATTGGTTCTTTGGTCTAGGGCCACTAAGTCATGAGCTTGATGACCTATGCCGTCTGACCCTGAGGATATCTTTTCTAATTACTGAGAGACATTCTCTACTATGTCAAATTCAGTGGGTGACTTTATTAATCAAAGAGCCTTCCCTGTCCCCCCCAAGAATTAGGTTTAGGTACATTGGTCATAAACATTTTTTAATGAGAGGGGGTCGTGATTCTGGCAACGTGTGTTCTACTGAAGTGACAACACTCCCCTAGTGTAGGGAGTAAGAGGTTGGGACCTTTGCTCTGTGGGTAGATGGGAGCAGATTAATTTGGTACACCTGCAGTGGGAAACCATGGTGCAGGCTCCAACAGGTGTCCTGGAGGTAGTATCCTCATGTGATAAACCTGTGTGGCATCTGAGGTGTTTTACGTGGGGGGCATATTAAGAGAATGAATGCAAGAGTGGGGGTGTTGGTCAAAACTGCGATGGCGACTCCTTCCCTAGGTGTTTCTCCCCCTCTCTTCCATGAGACGCCCCACAGTCACCACAAGATCGCCTATCATACACTTTAGGGCTGCTAATTTTGACCTAAGTGTTTGTATACAACCTGCCAAGTCATCATTTGGGGAGGGGGGACATGGCTGGTTGTATGGGAGGCCACCTGCCCCAACCTGCACAGGAGAAACTGTGAAGTCCTGAGTTATAGATGGATATAGGATACATGTTAGTGGTAGAAAGCGATTGGTACAGGGAATGGGAGAGAGAAGGGGCACTGTTGCTGTGTCTCGGGTGGAGCCAGAGCTGGGAACTAGATCTACAGAATTTTGGGGCGCTTTACTGGTCTTGTTCCTCATCCGTACCCTAGCTTTATTAAACATGTTGGATATACTTTCCTGCTTGTTGGTCAGTGATTGAGTTACTAAGCACGGTCTGGGACTCTGGTTGGTCTACACCAGATGGTGGGGCTAGTATTTCCCCACAATCTGCCAGGAGTTTATCAATGCGATCAAGCACATCATTACAGCCCGTCTTTTGGAGGTTTTTTGTGCTACCTCCCCACCCCCACCCGCACCACCTTTGTTCGCTTTTCTTTTACCCATCACTGTGGCAATATTTTAAAACAGGACGAGGGGACTGGGATGTTAGGTTAAGGAACTAAAGGAAAGCAAAGCTATTAAAAAATGGCCAGAAATAGTAACCAGACTCAGGGGGGTGGCCCAGCCTCGGTCGGCCATAGACGGGCGCAGATGGGCCCACCCTTGGCCCGGGCTTTGCACGGGCGTGGCCCGCGCTGCGGTATGGAAATGGCAAGTAGGAGCAGGTGATGCAGAAAATAGCTGCCTCCTGGGGCCACAAAGCAGTCTGGGATAAGTAGTCCCTCTGGTCTCAGTTAGCGCGTCCCGTGCTGCGGTATGCCCCCTCGCGCTTTATCATGCTCGTTGGAAATGGCAAGTGGGAGCGGGTGATGCAGAAAATTGATGCCTCCTGGGGCCACAAAGCATTCTGGGATATGTAGTCCCTCGGGTCTCTGTTATCGCGTCCCGCACTGCAGTATGCCCCCTCGCGCTTTATATTGCTCGTTGTAAATGGCAAGTGGGAGCAGGTGATTCAGAAAATGGCTGCCTCCTGGGGTCACAAAGCAGTCTGGGATATGTAGTCCCTCTGGTCTCGGTTAGCGCGTCCTCAACCTTTATCATGCACAGCCTTAAGCTGGGCGTTGCAGTGGTTGGATTAACATATAGGCCTTCATTACAACCCTGGCGGTCGGTAATAAAGTGGCGGTAATACCGCCAACAGGCCGGCGGTAACAAAAATGGAATTATGACCACGAGGGAACCGCTCAGACAGACAGCCACTTTAACACACCAACCGCCATGGCGGTAGCAACAAGCACCGCAGCGGTAACCGCCAACAGCCAGGCGGAAGACAGTGTACTGCCCACTGTATTACAACAGGCCTATCCGCTACCTTTTCCAGGGCGGTACCAATGACATCAAAGGCACGGCGGAAACAGTACACAGAAGGCAAAGGACTCCCCCCTGGAGACACAAGGAAGAACCACGCCACCATGGAGCCCGAGTTGCAGGTGTTCCCGATGCTCGTTTATCTCCTTCTTCACTATGAACACCAACGCCGCGAAGATGACCACAGTGAGTACTGCCGCCTAGTACACAGGGGAGGGGTGGGAAAGAGAGTGACACACACACGCAACACCCCCACCCCCAACACCATACACATAACCAGATGCAATAACATTACATATTCACCCCGTACCCCTCAGGAATAATGCGAGGACAAAAGGAATTGATTAAAGTGAGTGTAATAAGATAAAATACTAGAAAATAGTGCTTCAAAATCAAAACAGTATATACATATATACAAATGGAGGGACACTGCCCAGTCCACAATGTCCATGGGCCACAGGGCCACATCACATAGGCCAACGCCTCACTTGACTCCTGCAACAACACAGAGGGAACACCACAGGGGCATCAGGTCGAAAATACACAGGCACCTCAGGTGGAACGGGGGGCACCTCGGCCGGAAGATGGTACAACACCACTGGTCCTGGAGGGGGCTACATGCCCTGTGAGGAGTGCAAAGCCACAGTCTCTCAAGTGGGTGGTTTGCCCACTGCTTGGTCCTGGGGAGTACCAAGCCACAGTCTCTCAAGTGGGTGGTTTGCCCACTGCTTGGTCGTGTGGAGTGCAAGGCCACAGTCTCTCAAATGGATGGCTTCTCCACTGGTTCTGGAGGGGGCCTTGCGCCCAGTGTGCTTCATCCTGGCAAGAATGGTGTGAATGGATGGCTTCTTCCACTGGTTCTGGAGGGGGCCTGGTGCCCGGTATGCTTCATCCTGGCAAGGATGGGGTGAGTGGATGGCTTCTTCCACTGATTCTGGAGGGGGCCTGGTGCCCAGTGTGCTTCATCCTAGCAAGAATGGTGTGAATGGATGGCTTCTTCCACTGGTTCTGGAGGGGGCCTGGTGCCCAGTGTGCTTCATCCTGGCAAGGATGGGGTGAGTGGATGGCTTCTTCCACTGGTTCTGAAGGGAGCCTGGTGCCAGTGTGCTTCATTCTGGCAAGGATGGGGTGAGTGGATGGCTTCTTCCACTAGTTCTGGAGGGGTCTGGTGCCCTGTGATGCAGCACTTGAGGAGTGCAAAGTCACAGTCTCTCACCTGGGTGTCACACCCACGAGAATTGCAGGGTCCATGATGCACTACAGTCCATGGAGGCAGGTTTATCACTGCCCGCCGGCGGTGACGGCTGCTCAGTGGTGGCAGTGGTCGTGCTGGTGTCGGTGCTGGCAGGGTGGTGGGAGGCTCCAGCCCTTCTCCTGAAGCCTCAGATAGTTGCCCATTGGGGCTGCTGCTGCTGGCAGTGGTGCTGGTGTCAGTGCTGGCAGTGGTGGGGGGAGGCTCCAGCCCTTCCCCTGCATCCCTGGACAGCTGCCCACTGGGGCTGCTGCTGCTAGCAGTGCTGGCAGTGGTGGGGGAAGGCTCCAGCCCTTCCCCTGCTGCCTCAGACGGCTGCCCACTGGGGCTGCTGCTGCTGGCATTGGTGCTGGTGGGGGTGCTGGTGTCGGGAATGCCAGTGGTGGGGGGAGGCTCCAGCCCATCCGCTGCAGCCTCGGACGGCTGCCCACTGGGGCTGCTGCTGCTGGCAGTGGTGCTGGTGGCGATGCTGGTAGTGGTGCTGGTGTCGGGAATGCCAGTGGTGGGGGGAGGCTCCAGCCCTTCCCCTGCAGCCTCGGACGGCTGAACCGCCATGGTTGGTGTTGGGGGCTCAGAATCAGTCCCAGCACCAGGCCTCCTGTCCTTCCCGCCTGCAGGGGCAGGTCCCTTGCCCTTGGCAGCTGGTGGTGCCTCCTTGCCCTTGGCAGCTGGTGGTGCCTCCTTGCCCTTGGCAGCTAGTGGTGTCTTCTTGCCCTTGGCAGCTGGTGGTGCCTCCTTGCCTTTCCCCTTGGCAGCTGGTGGTGTCGCCTTGCCCTTGCCCTTGGCAGCTGGTGGTGCCTCCTTGCCTTTCCCCTTGGCAACTGGTGCAGGCATACTGTCAGTGCTGATGGCTGGTTCCATGGAGCCTCTCACACCTGCAGTAGCTGCCGACACTACTGTGGTCATGGACTGGGTGGCTGAGGTGCTTGGCTGGGTTCTGACCACCCTGGCCCGACGTGAAGGATGGGGAGGGTTGAGGTAGGGAAGAGGTCAACGGCGGAGAGGAAAAGCTTCTTAGGGACACTGGGGGGGGAACAGGGTGAAGGTTTGGGAGTGGAGGAAGAGGGAGTGGTTGTAGTGTAGTGTCTGTCTGCTGTGTTTGGGTGCAGGTGCATGGGCTGGATGCTGTTGTGAGGTGAATGGATTCTGGGTGATTGAATGCTTGCGTTTGTGTACTCTGGGAGGAGGGGGCACAGACACAGTGGGAGTGGACACAGGGGACGTGTGCATGGATGTGGGGCTGGTGACTGCCTGTGAGGGGTGTGTAGTGATAGACGTGATGAGGGTAGTGGATGAGGATGTAGTGCATGCAGGTGTGAGTGGAGATGCTACGGGGAGGGTGGTGGATGACGAGGAGGAGGGCACAGTGGAGGCAGTGGATGTTGGTGTGTCTGCATCTGGATGGTGTTTGTGTGAGTGCCTGTAGGATGATGTGTGGTGCTTGTGTTTGCCTGAGCCACTCCTGTGTGTTGTTTTGGGTGCATGCTGGTCTGAATGTGTGCTTGGGATAGGGTGGGATTGAGGGAAATGGGACTGGGTAGAGGAAGTTGGAGGGGGAAGCTAGAGACAGGGACAATGGCTGCCATCAGAGAGGAGGCCAGAGCCTGGATTGATCTATGTTGGGCCACCATGCCAGACTGAATGCCCTCCAGGAATGCATTTGTTTGTTGCAAATGGCCTGCCAGCTCCTGGATGGCATTTACTATGGTTGACTTCCCAACAGAGATGGATCGCAGGAGGTTGATAGCCTCCTCACTCAGGGCAGCAGGGCTGACTGGGGCAGGGCCCAAGGTGCCTGGGGTGAAGGAGATACCCACCCTCCTGGGTAAGCGGGCACGGGAAACTCGCTGAGGGGCTGCTGGGAGGGCGGTGCTGATATGGGGTGTGGTGGCTGAACCTGTAGTTGGGGTGGGCACAGAGGTGTCTGCCACCAGCAGGGAGCTTCCATCAGAGGAGGTATCACTGTCGGAACTGTCCCCTCCTGTCTCCGCCGCGGTGCTCCCCTCGCCCTCCGTACCACTGGTGCCCTCACCGTTGGTGGATTCGGCCTCATGGGCCATGTGGGATGCAGCTCCCTCCATCGCCGGTGCCACTGCTCCTCCGCCAGATGATGCTAATGCACATAAGGACAGGGTGACAAAACAGAAAGTGGGGGAAGAGACAAAGCATACACTTGGTCAATGGCTGCCCCAACAACACCGTTGGCGTACACAGCACCCTCACACAGGGAACAGGCCTACGCACTATGCAATGCACTACCAGTTACAATGCTAGTCACCAACCCAAGGACAGGAATACCTAACGCCAATAGCAGCATACCTGACACCCACAGAACCCTGCCCAGTAGTGGATGCCTAATAGCTTTGTAGGAGGTGGTGTTCATCAGCCCCTGCCCAACGTGGGACCTACCCTGCAATGTCCAGCATGGCCTAGGGGCACCCACAGTCGCACATCCCCTACCCGTAGACCACCTCACCACGCGCAAGTAGTAGATTTGGAAACTGTACTCACCCCCTTGTGGCTGCTGTGATGCCCTCAAGCACCCATCCAGCTCCAGATAGGCCACCGCCAGTATGCAGAACATCAGGGAGGTCAGGGTTCGACTGGCACCCCTTCCTCGTTGGGAGGCCATCCCCAGCTGGGCCTCCGCTGTCTTCCGTGCCCAGCATCTTAGGTCCTTCCACCGTTTGCGACAGTCGGTGCTCCGGCTGCCGTAGACCCCCAGGGTCCGCACGTCCTTGGCGATGGCACGCCATATACCCTTTTTCTGATGGGCGCTGACCTGCAGACAAATAAACATAGAAAAAGGTATCAGCCATACCGTTCGGCCTGTTACACTCCTGTCCCACCATAGCCCTCTCATCCCCTTACGCACAGACATTGCCCACCATACATGCAGCACGCTGCCCAGGACCCTTCCACCAACCCCCCCTTACACGAGGCCCTCACACATAGCACCACATTCATTCATGCCTCATGCATCATGCTCACAGTGTACTCACCTGTTGGTCTGGAGGCCCATACAGCATTCAGTACTGGAGTAGGACCCCATCCACCAGTCTCTCCAACTTCGCAGCGGTGAAGGCAGGGGCCCTTTCCCCAGTGACTCGAGCCATGGTCGGTTCCAGACACAGGTCACAGCAGCACTTGCAGTGTAGGTCCTCTCCTGTTGAATGTCAGGTAGCAAGTGAGTGAACAGATAGAAAATGGTGGTCATGTCCATGGCGGTGCGTACCGTCATCTAAAACAGCATGGGGCAGGTGCCATTTCAGGGGGGGGGCAGGCCATGGCACCTAACTGCGTCACAGTACACATATGCACCATTTGGGACCATCCAAAAACATACTGTTACTGTCACAGTATGCAATACAGTGTACAGTTTGGAAATGTGGAATACTGACCAGCTGCTTACTCTTTTGCCCTCTAGAGTACAACCGCTGCAGATGAATAGGAGATAGAGACATCCCCTCATGTACAGACCCCTGGTGGACTTGGCAACAATGGAGGACAAGCACATTATCCTCACCTATAAGCTGGACAGGGCCATAATCACAGAGCTGTGTACCCAGTTGGAGCCAGATCTGATATCTGCTATCCGTCACCCCACTGGGATCACCCCTCTTGTGCAAATCCTATCTGTGCTCCATTTCTTGGAAACTGGTTCTTTCCAAGTGACAGTGGGCTTGGCAGCAGGAATGTCTCAGCCAATGTTCTCAAGTAGTGCTAAGCAGAGTGTTGTCTGCCCTGATTAAACACATGCACAGCTACATTGTTTTCCCCCAGGTGGAGGATTTGACCACAGTGAAAACTGATTGCTATGCAATGGGACATATCCCCAATATTATTGGGGCGATTGATGGTACACATATTGCATTTGTCCCCCCCGGAGAAATGAACAGAAATCGAAAGAGATTTCACTCCATGAATGTGCAGATAGTGTGCCTGGCGGACCAGTACATCTCCCATGTCAATGCAAAGTATCCTGGGTCTGTGCATGATGCCTTTATCCTGAGGAATAGCAGCATCCCATATGTGATGGCTCAACTCTAGAGACACCGGGTGTGGCTAAAGGTGAGCCCATGGTTCCAACCCAGTATATGTTGGTGTATGGGTATGGCATTGGCCCTAAGGGTTAGTGTTTGGCTAACAGGTATTCATCGATATTTGCAGGTGACTCTGGTTACCCCAACCTCTCATGGCTACTGACCTCAGTGAGGAATCCAGGACAAGGGCAGAGGAACGTTACAATGAGGCACATGGGCGGACAAGAAGAATAATCGAGAGGACCTTCGGCCTCCTGAAGGCCAGGTTTTGTTACCTCCATCTAACAGGTGGTTCCCTGTGCCACTCACCCAAGAAAGTGTGGCAGATCATAATGGCATGCTGTATGTTGCATAACCTTGCCTTGAGACGCCAGGTGCCTTTTCTGCAGGAGGATGAGGCTGGAGATGGGCGTGTGGCAGCAGTGGACCCTGTGGACAGTGACGAATAGGAGGCAGAGGATGAGGATGAAGACAACAGAACATCAATCATACAACAGTACTTCCAGTGACACACAGGTAAGACATTATAACTTCACCTTCCATTGACAGTTTTGTGTTGGACATTGTACATGGCAGGCTGATTTTCCCACTACTATGGCCACTTACTGTACCCTTTGGCATCTTTATTTTCAGACATCTGTGCACCACTCTGGCTCCTGGTGTGTTGACTGCTGCCAACTACAGGTCATACCTATGTATACATTACTGTACAGTTAAATTGCAATGTTTACAGCTTGTTAAAGAAATACGTATTTCAATCAATTGACAGACTCCATACTTGTATTTGTTCCAAGGGTGTTTATTTAGGTGTTAATAAGTGGTTTGGGGGGGGTACTGCAATGGGCTGGGTTGCTGATGGAGCAAAGTTGAGGGTAGAGTCCAGTCTATTGGTATCACAGGTGCATTGTGCCAGGGGGCATAGGAAGTGGAGCAATGGCAGCTTAAGGTGGACAGGGTGACTGAGTCGGACACAATGGTGACATTCAGGAGAGTCTTATTTCCTGGCGGGGTCTTGGCAATGTTCTCTGGCTTCTGCCTGGATCGCAGGGACCGTTTGCGGGGTGGTTCTCCTTCTGCAGGGGGAGGGGTACTGGTGGTGTGCTGTTCCTGTGGCAGGCCTCCTGTCCACTAGTGGCAGTGAAGATGGAAGGCTGTTCATCGTTTTGGATAGAGTCAGGGGCCCGTTGGTGTGCCACTGCCTTCCTCATAGTGTTGGCCATGTCTGCCAGTACCCCTGCAATGGTGACCAGGGTGGTGTGGATGTCCTTCAAGTCCTCCCTGATCCCCAGGTACTGTCTCTCCTGCAGCCGCTGGGTCTCCTGCAACTTGTCCAGTATCTGGCCCATCGTCTCCTGGAATGGTGGTATGCTCCCAGGATGTTGGTGAGTGCCTCCTGGAGAGTCGGTTCCCTGGGCCTGTCCGCCCCCTGTCGCACAGCAGCCCTCCCAGCTTCCCTGTTGTCCTGTGCCTCTGTCCCCTGAACCGTGTGCCCACTGCCACTGACCCCAGGTCCCTGATCGTCCTGTGTTTGTGGGGTGGCCTGGGGTCCTGGTAGTTGTGGACACACTGCTGATTGACGTGTCCTGGGGACAGTGGAATGGGCCCGCTGGGTGGGTGCTGTTGTGGTGTTTCCTGGAGGGAGGCTCTGTGGTGGAATGTGACTGTGCCTGGGTTACCGACTGTCCGGAGGTCCCTGATGGGCCAGGTTGATCATCCAGATCCAGGCATCCAGACCTGCTGTCATCACTGTGGGCCTCTTCTGGGTGGGGGTGGACTGGATGTTGCTGGCACCTCCTCTCCAGTGACGTTGGATGGGGATGTAAATGCAGTGTTATTGTTTCTGTGTGTGCCATCTTGTGCATGGATGTGTTCCCCTCTATGGTTGTTATCACCCTGGCAGCTTAGCCTTGTGTGAGTAGTGATTTGATGAGCTAGGTGATTGTCTCTAGTGTGCATGCTTTAGTGATGTGTGTCCATGCAGGTCTGTGATGGGGGTCAGTGCATTGGTGTTACGTGCAGGGCTTGGCATTGGGATGAGTGGGTTATGATGGTGGGGTGTCTGTGAGGTGGTGGGGTGATGGGGGTGAGGGCAGGGGTGGAGGTATGTGATGGCATGCAGGTAGGGGGGTAGTAGTGTAGAGTTGACTTACCAGAGTCCAGTCCTCCTGCTACTCCTGCCAGGCCCCCAGGATGCATGATTGCCAAAACTTGCTCCTCCCATGTTGTTAGTTGTGGGGAAGGAGGTGGGGGTCCCCCACCAGTCCTCTGTACTGCCATGTGGTGTCTTGCTGCCACAGAACGCACCTTCCCCCGAAGATCATTCCACCTCTTCCTGATGTCATCCCTTGTTCTTGAGTGCTGTCCCACAGCATTGACCCTGTCCACGATCCTCCGCCATGACCCTTAGGTCCTCCTCTGAGAACCTGGGGTGTCTTTGTGGTGCCATGGGTGTAGTGTGTGTGGTGTGTGAGGGTGTGTGGGGTGATGTGTTGGGATGTGTGCTGTAATCTGCGTGGATGGTGAATGGGTGATGGTGTTTTGTGGCTCTGGTTCTGTGGGTGCTCTTGGTCTGTCTCTCTCATTTAGAAATATTTTTTCTTCATAAGGGGTTGTGGGTATTGTGTGTGTGTGTTTTATAGTTTTGTGGGTGTGTGGGTGTGGTGTGGGTGTGTGGGTGTGGTGTGTGTATGTGTGTCTGGTGTGTGTAGTTTGAATTGTCCAATGTGGTGTTGTTTTGTATGTGTGTGTGTATTTTGAGCACGGCGGTATGTAACACCAATGGTTTTGCACCGTTGAATGTCTGCCAAGGTGATTCGTGGGTCATAATGCTGTGGGCGTAGTTCTGTTGGCATAACGGTGTGGGTTTTGGTATTGCCAATTTATCACTGGCCTTTGGACATTATTAGTGTTGTTATAGTATCCAAACCAGAGAAGATTACATTAGTGGCCGCTATATGCAAGGTTACTATCAGCGATCATTTATGTGCATCAGGCATGGTTGCCATCAGTAATGTAATAAAGGCTTTGGCCATATGGAATACCTCTACGTGGGTAATACTTAACAGCCATGACTGCATTGCATTTGGTACCAAGGTGATAACATTTGTAAAACTTCTCCTCAGTGTCACATGATTTATCACTCTAATATTAGCATTGCACATATATTTTGTTTCAAATATCAGCTTATGAATTCTGAAAATAAACACATTTTCAAGTCACATACAAAATGTAAATTTTGGTATATGTATATTAATTCAACTAAGCAAAAGCTTTTAATTTATTAAGCTGGGCTGCACAGAAGTGAGATACTTAGAGTTAGCTGGAGAGCTACCAGTAGCTCACGAGCTACTTGTTGGAGAAGCCTGGACAAGAGCGTTATAATTTTTTCCCCAGTCTTTCATTAAACTAATGTTGCAAAATGGGTTCATTGAGTAGAAATCAATTCTTATTATTAAAGAGAACCCCCAACAATGGTGTTATTTTTTTAAAATATTGTTTGTGCTTCTCCAGACCAAGCACTCTTAAACTATACTGCCTACCAGTATGGATAACCTGACTTCTACACCTTGTAGTCCTCTGTCCTATGTAATATATGCTACACACCTATGATTCATTGTCTCAGTGTAATGTGTGTGATGTAAAGTGCTCTGACATCCTACACTGGTATGAGTGGCACTATGAAAATAATTAAATGTATCTGAGAGAGAGTGGTTATGGAGACTTCAGGGGCACTGCCAAAGGGTAGTAGGGAGGGAATCCATGGCAGAAGTGGACATAGGGGTGCACCAACAAACATTGTCGCACAGGGCTCCACCAATGCTAAAGCTGGTCCTGTTCATATTTTATCTTATTGGGGAGGGACCGGCATCGAAATAGTTTTTTTTATGTGGGAGGAGGTCGCACAGCCCCCCCAGGTCGATCTCCGCTCAGGGACACCATTCCCCCAGGGCCTGGCCATATCACATTGGTGCCCCCCAGGGCACCCAGTCACCACCGATGGGGTCCGTGGTGGGGGGGAGTCTGAAAGCTCCCGCGTCCCAGACGGTTTCCCGCCTCCTGAAGGAACCAGCATTGCTGTCACAGACAGGGAGCTGCTAAAAGTGCAGCTCTCTGTCTGTGAGATCAATTGTTTGCTCTGTTTCCCAATTAAATGCCATCAAAATATCTTAAACAGTATTCTGAATGAAGTAACAAATATTAACCTAACTCCAGTCAAAAAACTTAAAAAAAATAAAAACATATATACAATTTAAATACGCTATGCTAAGTACAATCCGACAAACACTAAAGACCATACATACATTATTGCAAGAGGGGGTAATGGCACTGGAAGGTGGGCTGCGGCACGCGAGTCAATTCTTTTGCATATACTTCCTAAAAAAGAATGTTCTTGTAGAAGCTAGAGCACGAGAAGTGCATTAATTCGTCATTTTCTCTGCAGCAATGTAACCTTAGCTACTCAGGGCCGGGTCAGACATTTGTAATCTTTCAGTGGGGTATGTAGCTGTATGGATAAACAAGGCAGGACATGACACATACAGAAATTACACTTTTTTAAAACAATTCCTTTTTCATTTATTTGGTTCATCAGTGCTCCATTTCCAAAATATTTTCAAATGACTGTATCTCATACTGTATGTATTAAGATTGTATTTCAAACTGAAAATTACCACTTTTTGCTGAGTTTTTCTGTTCATTCATTTTTTTAAACTTGGCCTTAATTAAAATCGAAATGCTGGAATCCTGCTAAAATACCAGCCAGGTGGCACCCTAACCAAAGATAGCTGTTCTGGCTGAATAATGTGATTAGTTGTCCATCACCACCCTCTCACAACCTTCCTGTAATTAACTGCTTTCTTTCTCCAGTATTGCGCACTGCTGAGTCTGGGCGAAAAATACACAGCGCACAGTGGTTCTTGGGTGCAAAGTTATAGTTTCAAGACGGCACAAAATGTATTTGGTAGGCACAAAGATAATTTTGAAGATCAAGGACACTATTATTTTTCAGACACTGGAAAGGATAAAGTGCCAGATGTAGAAAGCTTTTTGCATGACGCAAACTGCGAAAATCTCTGTTTGCGCCATGCAAAAAGCCTTTTGCGATGCTCATTCACAAATTGCGAGTCGGTATACCGACTCGCAGTTTGTGAATGCGACTCGCAAATAGGAAGGGGTGTTCCTTTCCTATTTGCGACTCGCATCGCAATTCAGAGTTGCTTTGTGACTGCGAATGCGGTCGCAAACCAACCCGCAGTTACCACCAGTGTCACACTGGTGGTAACTCATTCGCAAAAGGGAAGGGGTCCCCATGGGACCCCTTCCCCTTTGTGAATGTCGAAAAAAATATTTTTTCAGAGCAGGCAGTGGTCCTACGGACCACTGCCTGCTCTGAAAAAAACGAAACCAAATGGTTTCGGTATTATTTTCATTTTGCAACTCGTTTTTATTTAAGGAAAACGGGCTGCAAAATGAAAAAAAAACTGCTTTATTTACAAAGCAGTCACAGACATGGAGGTCTGCTGACTACAGCAGGCCACCATCCCTGTGAGTGCAGGGACTCGCTATGGGGTTGCAAAAATCAACCCACCTCATGAATATTGATAGGTGGGTCTTTGCGACCCCATAGCGAGTCGCAGAAGGTGTCTGAGACACTATTCTGCATCCGTTTTTGCGAGTTGCAAATTGCGAGTTGCTCAGACTCGCAATTTGCAAGTCGCAAAAACGGATTTTGGTACATCTGGCCCAAAGTACCTTCTTATGTGCACTCTCTCGGTAATATCCGTTTTGTTAACTCCTTTGATGTGTGTGGTGTTGCCGACAGGCCAGCACTCACACTCAGAAAACTGTTTCAGTACCACTGGGAGAGGACGTAGACTTACTATTTAACTCCAGGCCAACAAATGTTGGGAAAGGTGCATGCATTGGTGGAGTACTATTTATTATTTAATTTTTTTGATACCACATTCTATTGAGATTTGAGTGAAATATAAGAAAGTACAACATGTCACCTGTACAATATATTTGTTGTACTCCCGGGCTCCCCCCCCCTCTCCTCCCCTACCAGGCATTACATACTAATTTGTGCATCATTCGTAGATTGCAGCCCCAATCCAGTGTAAGATCGGATTTCGCTATCTAGATTTGCAGTGTTGGAGTGTCTCCTTGTGATGATGATGCCTCTTTAGTATGCCATCGTTCATCACATTTTCGCTTATTTCTGGAGACACCCTTTGGCTTCATAAACCAATTGCTCACTGATCATGCATCAGTCCATTCTCTTTTTCCATGACGTGAGCAAAGGTGAAGCCTCCACCTTACATTTGAGTGCCATATATATATTGCAACCGTGAGACCCAACCAAGGCAGTGTAAACTTGTAGTGATCTGTATTGAGATTAGTGGTGATATGGAGGAGGGATCAGTTTAGGCTTACGCAGTGTGAGGTGACCAAGTAAGTGATCTAGACAAGATAGGACTTGCTCCCAATATCGGTGTCATTTTGTGCACCCCATGTGGTATGTAGGAAGTCACCTTCTTGTGTCTTACAACTAAGGCAGAGGGATGAGGTGTTCACCCCCGTCTGCTTAAGTCTGTGTCTTGTGAGGTAAGTTCAATGTGCATATTTTAGCTGGAGGAGGCAAGACCTTGTAGCTATCGCTGTGTTACGTACAAGGGAGCAATAGAGCTAGGATATCTTATGATCTCTTAGTACCACCAGAAGCAGTCTAACCTCCCAGGGGTTCAATTAGGAAGGTCTTCCAGCTTTGCAATATATGCTGTGAGGGGGTGTTGTAATTGCAAGTAGCAGTAGAATTTGCTGCTGTGTAGAGTGCATTTACCCTGTAAAGTCTGATATGTTTTAAGTGTTCTGCTTGTAGCGTCCCTGCCAATGACTACACCACATACGGAGCTATAAACCACATCTTTATTCTTCTGTGTGTACCTATAAACTCCCCAGCCTTCTCAACCAAGCTTTCATTACATTCTATTCTAGTGATTAGGTCACACTGATAAGGAGTCCACTGGGAGCCGTAAAGGTTCCGTTCTAAATCATGCAAGACGTTACATCTACCCCTCGGATAAATGAAAAGCTAACATTTTTAGAAAATCAGTAGACTCACACACACACACACACACACACATATATACATTACCTAGTGACGGTCGCCTCTAGGTAGTTATAGTTAGAGCCTAGTTTCTATTTTAGTTTCTATATAAAAAGGATTTTTTACTTGCCTATATCTTTGGCGCCAGTTGAGGAACCTTCACAAAATTTTCCAACATAATTAGCCAGTGATGCCAGCTGCTGTCTGGAAAGATTCGGGGTGATCCGTCAAGCGGGGGCTGAGAAAAAGGAGGGGTCTCAAAACACATTTTCCCAATTCATTTTTCCATAGGGATTTTGAACAGCAATAGCACCGAAACTGCTTGATGGAATTACTCCAAATTTGGCAGAAATGTGGCTCTTGGTCCAGAAAGCAACCTTTCTGTTATGTGGTGTAAATCCGTTCAGTAGTTTTAGAGAAATTAAAGAAAATCCAAATTTGTATATAAAGGGACGCAAAGGATCTGCAATCCCTCCCGATTGTGCTGAGATCTGATTGGCAGCCATGTTGTGATTTGGCTTCAGCCAAGTCTCAAAGTTAAAAAAAAAAAAAAAGGGCCCAGGTTAGGAACACCCTGACCCCTTAGCTCTGGTGCTGGGGTCCCAGAGAGACCCCCCAGGGCTAAAAAGCACTTTTTATTTTTATAGGGTTCCCAAGCTTCTTAATACCTAAGCCCCTGGGTGGGCGATATCCCGGGGGCATTGATTTTTGTAATGCAGGGGACCACCACCTCCCTGGGGCTTACAACGAATTTCATGCGGGGGACACTAAAGAAAAACAATTCGGGGGGGGCTCTGGGGCTTTTAGTACATTGTGTGTTAGGGGTGGACGCGCACCCCCCACCCCCCGCAGCCCCGGGACCCTCACCTTCCTGGGGAACAAAAGTAATTTAATGCGGGGTCTGCCCAGCCTTCCCCACAGCCCCAGGGACTGCCACCTTCCCGTGGCACAAGAGTAGTTTAACATGGGGGGCTGCCTGGCCCCACCCCCGCAGTCCCACGAGACACCACCTCCGTAGGGAAATACCAAAAGAGTGAAGGGGGTCTGTTTAGGGGATATGCACTTTGGAGGGCCTCATGAAGCCACTGATGACCATTGGGACCACCACCCCCCAGGGCTGGCTCCTGCTATGTCCGGGGTGCTCACCCACAGGATATAGCTGTTTGCATTTGCTTGGATGGAGTTTTGACAGCTCCCACCAAGCAAAAGCACACAAAGTCTGCTTTCAGACACTGGGAGCTGTCAAACAGCTCCCTCCTATCATAAAGCAGACTTTTCATCTGTCTTCCCTGCACGCAAATATGCGTGCAGGAAAGACAGATGAAAACATTGCTCCCACAAGCAGGGACCGGCTTTGAAAACGTCTTCCTGCTTGTGAAAGCAACGCTGGCTCCCATAGGATGTGGGAGGCCGGCCAGGACGCGGGGGCCTTGAGACTTCCCCCACGGTCCTGTCACTCTCTCTCTCTTTTTCTGTTCCATTCAGTGATGAGATGGAAGAGACAGAGAGATTGTCTTTGCATGTTCTCTCCATGCAATGACTTCAAAGAGTTAGACCATCAACAGGTGTGGTTCTAATGTTAATGTTGCATTTTGATGCAGAGCAGAACAGTCACCTATGGTCTAATGGTTCAGGTTACAGACCCCCACACTGGCTGTTGAGGGTTCTCCTTACGGTGTGTCTGTGATCATTTCACTGATTTAATTTCTTTTAAATTTCAAAAGTTTAAGGATCATACTGAAAGGTGATCTCACTGTTTTTAATTGACAAATACATTTTTCCTTTCAATTTGTCCAGGAATATCTCATTCTCAGTATTTCGTCCATCAAAGCCTAAAAAACTCTCTCTCTTCCTTACACTCTCTTTCTCTCTCTATCTCTCTCTGTCTCTCTTTCTCCCACTCATGCACCCACTCAGATCCTTACCCACCCACTCACAGACCCACTCAGACACTCACGCACCCACTCACAGACCCACTTAGACCCTCACACATCCACTCTCAGACCCACTCAGATAGTTACGCACCCACTCACAGACCCACTCGGACTCCCACACACCTAATCACAGAACCACACAGACACTGACACACCCACTCACAGACCCACTAGGACACTAACACACCCACTCTCACACCCAGACAGACACTCTCACACACAGATACCCCCTTTCACATCTATTCTCACACCCAGAGAGACAGGACATGACCAACTCCTGCAGTGCACATTCAAAGGGCCACGCACAGCACAGAGTTGGGTGATTAGGGTGATTGATCGCAGGGTCTGGACACACATTACTTTACGTTAAAAAAAGAAAGAACAAAGGTACAGGGACGTTATAGTTAGGCTCACATTTTAAACGTATCAAACCATAGAAATTCACGAGTTATAGTTAGATTTATCTCAATCAACTATAACTCGTGCCCTCGCCATGCATTGCTAATTACTGAACAAATTACAGCACGCATGACATCTTTCATAACATCATTGATAACATCAATGTAATATTTGCAGTAAAATCTTTGACAAAAAACATGTAACCTTTGTTTTTTTAGTGAATATATATATATATACATATATATCTATATATATATATATATATAAATAAATAGTCACACAAAGTGGTCCTATTGCAGTGCGCTTTCTCGGGCTCGTGCTAGCGTTAGGGATGAACCTTCCTCGTTTCAATTTTCAAACAAAGATTGCTCATATGCTGCACTCTAGGAAAGTTTGTATAATTTTATTTCAAAATAAGTTCATCACCTACACCACCACCAACGCGTTTTGACCACCAGGTCTTGCTCACAGTTCGTGAGTGTGTTTTCTATGTCTTCCATTTATATTGTTCCACTTGTGCCCACAATGAGTCATTGTGTGATATGTAGTGCTGTTAAAAACAATTGTTACATCAAAGGTTTAGTTTGCGAGGTGCATGCATTGTAGGAGTACATATCACTTCAAACTCATTATTGAACTTTACCTGATGTACATAATGATACTCTATAACATACATCTATGTCTGTTACATTCAGTGTTTATGTTTGATTTTTCATTTATTGTACTTATTGGTCTAAGTGACCCTGACACAATGTCAAGCCATATCTATGTCTATGTATGGACTGAATACAACTGTATCTAAGATGTCTCAGTTTTGTAAACCTCATACTCTCATTTGTAACAGTATGGGTGAATGTTGTCTCACTATGTATCATTTCACTTGTTCTGGTACTCAGTGCCCTATTCCATAACATGAGTCTGAAGATCTATATGACTTTGCTGCTTTGGCATGTCACATTTTCTTTGACTTTTTCTTCATTTGCAACCAGTCCAATGTGCACGTTTTTCTGTGGTAAACATCAACATGGCACAATCACTTTCTTCACTTTAACTTATTATTGAGGCGTAAGAACTGTTTGACAATGATTTAGAAAAAGATTAACTTTTTTTAGTATCTATTTGCCTCAATTGATGTCGCCGCTTGGCCTTGGGGGAGTGGGTCGAACGTTGCTTCTGGAATGGCCTGGTGTCCATTTTATCTTTGCGCTGTGACATACTTTTTACTTTGCTTTACACTTCTTCACAAACTGGATCTCTTTCCCACAGCCTTTGCATATCTCTCTAATGGCGGAATACTTTCCTTCATGTGGAATCAACAATCCACATCCGAAACATAACGTCTTTGACGTTCTTGACTGAAAATGTATTGTTCATAATCAACAGTTGGTACTGGATTGAATTTGAGATTCAACGCATTCTTAATCTGACAGTATGTGACATCTTCGTCTGATCTCGGCATTTTCTTTATGATTTCTTTTACACCATCACCAGCAAGATTTTTGAGATATTTGATAATCTTTCTGTTATCAGTCTTTTCAAGTGCATCAATGAAATCTTCTAAATGTCTCTATCCAGGCAGTCCATTCATTGCCAATATTCCACTTTTTAGGGGTGTTGAAAGGTAGGGTTGGTTTCAGGAGATGGGTAAGCATTGTAAACCAGTGTGGAACTTATGGATGTTGAGAGTAGCATGCCCTCTGACGCTGTAGGATGATCATGTTTGTGCAAGTCTTTTTTATAGTCTTTTGACGTTTGAGCCTTAGGATCATCTTTAACATTAAGTGGAACGGTGTTTCTCTCTTAGCTGCCATCTTCAAGTTTCACAAATCCAGCTGTTGCCTTTAACTCTTTGCTCTTTGATGATGTGTGAAGTTGTTCTGAGTCCCACTCGGAGGCTTTGGGTATGGACGGCACTGTAAGCACAACCCGGAGCACGTCTCCTTGAACCACTGTGTCGAATGTTGTGGCATGGTAGCGGGCTCGGTAAATTATTTATTTCCTCTGTTCTGTTTGTCAAATTGCTTTTTCTGACACCTGGTTGATCACTGCCCTGCAGCGCTTCTGTTCACAGCGTTATTTGGTAAATGAGAATTGTCTTTAACTTTGTTTTGTAAACCTGGTTGTATCTGCCTTCAGCATCAACGCTCAATACAATGTATAAGTTAATGTTGCGTAGCAACGCTGTACCTTTTTGAATGATCTTGGTCGTAGCTTCTTGACCAACGATGTATAGACATTGTCAGTGAAGTTTTCTTTCCATACACAAGCTTCCCACCAGCTGGAGCCGCGCTTTGAGTCCACGTAGCCAACCATCGATTCAGCACTTCGACTAGGGTACACATACCACGCTCTAGCAGTTTGCTTGGACAACGGCAAACTCTCCAGGAGAGCACGTTCTTCTAAGGGTTACTTATCACCTCATTTCATCACCAGTTGTAGCATCTTCCACAACCCGGGTATCCCCCAATGACTACACCACACACAGAGCTGTAAATCACACATCTCTATTTGTATGCATGTACCTGTGAACTCCCCAACGTTCGAAACCAAGCTTTCATTACATTCTATTCAAGTGATTACGTCACACATATACAGAGTCCACCGGGAGCCAGACCGGTTGTGTTCTAAGTCATGCACGACACCACAGCGCCTCCTAGGGTGGAAATGCCAATGATGTCTTATTTACAAAAGCCTCCTAAAGCAGGTACTTGGTGAGGAATAGTTCCTTCCTATCGCAGCGTTTGGCACGTGAGTCTTTCATCCCAGCCTATGGTTTTCAAGGTAGTTTTCCACATCTGGCCTATTTTAGTTTAGTCCGGAAAAATTGAGATTTTATGAGATTAAAACATGATGGCCTTTCTTGAGCGAGCAAGATGGAGCATTGCATCTCAGTCCATAAAGTTTAATGTGCAACCAATCATGGGCCAGAGAGGTTCCCCGGGGAGTGGTTTTTGGTCCAGAGCTCAGTGGGGCCTTGCAATAATAAAGCAGGGTGAGAGGATCTCCATCAGCAGGATGGAGCGCAGCCACTGGTCTAGCAATTTGTCCTGGAAGGCCCTTTCAGCCTTCAGGAAATCCCAGAAAGCAAATGCTGTTTCTGCAGGCCCTCCTGCCTGCATTCTCCATGTGTGCTTTGAGCTCCTTGGTCGCTGGGGTAAGTCTTGTGATTGTCCATTGCATGTCTGTCATGGTATCTTCCATGTCTGAGACTCAGACCTCGGTCTCTGCAATTCTGTTTATGGCTCTGTGAAGATCTTGTAAGAGTAGCGTGACAATAGTGCCAACTGTCCCGATTTTTGCTCCTAATCCGTCACATGATTGGGCGATGGCTGCGAGGATCATGGTATGCCGTTGGGCACAGGAAAATCCAGTCCATTCCCCTCTCCCTGCTGGCTGTCTGCTAGCGTCTTGGTTGTCTGGGCAAACGCATCCAGTGTGCCCTGTTTGCTGGTGTGAGGCTCTTTGTCTTTGGCTATGTCAACAAGTATAGTGGTGGTGCACCTGGGGCCTCCAGCAGCCGAGATAGTGCAGACCCACCAGCCCTCAGGGATCCTCGAGGTGGCAGGAGCAGTCTGGCAGTCCCCACCGTGTGGCAATTGGATGAAAGGTTGATTGGTTGCGGAGTTTCAGAGGCTTTCGGGCAGGAACCGGAGGGGGAGATTATGGCATAGAGCACCCACGAGTTTTAGGTGGAGGCAAGTGTGCAAAGGAGCAACAGGGAGCACCAGCAATTTGGATGCTCAATGCTTTTACTGCAATTAGGAGCCCAGTGTCACTTGGCGTTGTTGTGAAGCAGGCCAGTAGGACCTACTGCCCGGTGGACTAGGTGTCCCAGGAAGCTGTCTTCACAGTGGGCCTGTCTCTTGTTTGTCATTGCATCCAGGGGAATTGTGATTTCTCAGCTCCCCAGAGCTAAGTCCCCAGAGGTCTGATGCTGTATTTCTCGCCACTCCTCTCAGAGGCACTGTGGCTACACACTCACGGTCGGGCTGTGCCCACACTGCTCCTCTCGGCTGCCATTGCCCAGGGCCACCCCTCACGGATGGTCAAAGACCCAGGGTTGAGGCCGGTTGGGCTGAGTCAGCACAGGTATGTGCAGCTGCGGTGGCCCAAGGCCACTCTTTGTGAGTGGCCACCTCTGGGCCCAGACGAGGCCCAAACATCCAGGGCATAGGTCTGCAAGGCTGCGCTCCAGGCCAGTCAGGGCCGAGCCCCATTGCATCTTCCCCAGCCCGGGCGTGCCTTTGGACCTCACACTCTCTGTACCATAGGCTCCAGGATTTCCAAGAGTGTTCACCACCTGGCTGAGAAGTCAGCCACTTGTCCTATGCTTCTGAAGAGGATTTTCGAGTCGTTTGTTGGCACTAGTAGGCAGCAGGAATGAGGACTAGAAGCAGGCAGTGCAGAGCTGATTTAGCCTGGGACCGCCATCTTAGGGTACCAAGCCACACCCCACCCCCATTTACTATTGTAATTCCTATTGCCAATATGCAATTATTCGAGAAAGTACGTATATTGTATTAGATTTACTATTCTTCCTCCAGTCTAACACACATAAGAGACAATGCATACTTTTGTGGAGGTGGGCAGACATTCGCTGTTCCAACAGACACTGTGGAAAGTGCATATATATTTGGTAGGGGTCAGAAATATTTTTTAAACTCCATTACAACAAACTTTGGAGAAAGTGCATTCATTGCGGGAGGTCAAATTTACTATTCTAACTCAAGTCTAAGAATCATTGTGAAAAATAAATAAAAAACAAACATAAAATCATTATCATATTAATACATTAACATTAATTAATACACAATTAAAGCACTACTCACACAATTCCCCAATAAACCCAACAACCTGTGTGTATATATATATATTTATTACTATAAACGCCCAGTTAATCCTTCTGGCTTCTTCCCTCCTCTATCCCTCCATTATTCCATTTAAACCTACTAGGAAACTCACATATCCTTCTGCTCAAAGCAACTCATACTATACTAATACTGTACTCATATTTCCCTATACTACTCCACCACTAATCCTTTTAGGTTCCGAAGTAGCGTGCTACTCGCCCTAAAATCGCTTTGATGCCTCGTCAGGGGTAGTAAACGCTATATAAATATAATTACAATTACAATATATATATGTATATGATATATATATGTATATATATATATCATATACATATATATATATGTATATATATATATATATATATCAGACAGCAACGCGGTTCGATGAAAGGCGCCGCGCTCAACGAGTACCGGTGCTACAGCTCTGGGTGAACCCAGATATATATATCAAATTTTACCATAATATATATAATTAAATATAAACACAATACGGTCAAATAAAACACCATGTTAAAACAAGCATTTGCATTGCAATGTTTCTTGCGTTTGCTCGAGTTAGAGCTATTACCATTGTAAATTCCTTACTGGGCTTTTCTTGCCACTTAAATTGAAAATGAAAAGTAAAACAGTTGACATAAGCAAGCCGATTCACAGTGCCACGGCCGCCATGAGCGTGAAGAAGAGATGCAAAAGGAAAAAGAGGTTCGCTTGCAGTCAGAGGTATCGGCAAATGTGCAATTATCCACGTAACAGGGTCAATGTCCAGGGCGGTAACAAAAGTGCCCTAAGGAGAGACAAATGTGAACATTTACCAATGACACCAAAGGATTTTTGAAAGGCAAACCTATAACCTTCGACATGTGTGTCTGCTATGTTTTTAGTCACAATATTCTTACTACAACATTGTGATCAGATGATATTCTTGTGTTGATATTCAGGTCTAATACCCTACACCACTCTAGAAAGAGACAAGACGTTTGCAAATCAGTCCTTTTCCTGCTCAAAGAGGAACACTCCAGCCTCACTGCCAGGCCAGATCCCCAGCCAACGCCAGATGGGAACACAAGCAGCACCATGTCTAAAGTAGCACAGTGGGAAAAAAATAAAAATGAAAAACGATTGACTGGAATGTGGTCCCAACCATCACCAATGGCTATTAGTAATTCAAGCATTCCTTCTATCACTTTTTATACTGTGCTGAAATTGAATAAGGTTGGGACAGTCATGGTTGTGGGAATATCTGGGGCACTCTGGAGTTTTATGCCTGCAGGTGTGTCCGCAAACACAGGGAATCTAAACGATGTTTCCTCCAAAAGACATACTCTGCATTCTTCCTTATCTAATCAAAGCAGTTTTCCCTATCAATTTTATTGTTGCTAAGTTTTACCCCCTTAGTTGTTGAGGCTCAGGACCTTTCAGAACCGATGTCTCCTTATAACATAACATAACATAACATAACATAACATAACATAACATAACAGAACAGAACAGAACATAACATAACATAACATAAAATAACATAACTTAACATGACATATAACATGGCTAGTACAAATGTAAGTAATATGAATCATTCCTTGGAAGCTGAGAAGGCAAGTCTTGATAAGTTAGCAACATGATATGGACAGGTGTACACTAGTAATACAGCAAGAGAATCACGCTGTAGGCAGTGGACTGTTACTGCAGGCAGTTGACTAGATTCTTCTTGGAAAAAGTGTATCTTCAAAAGTCTTCTGAAGGAAAGGAGACAGGTTTGTGTTTTCAGAAAGACAGGGATCTAAACTTCAGGTGTTCATAGTAGGAGTCTCATAGGCTTTCAGAAACAGTTACGAGGTTGGCCAGTTAGGATGGACTTCTCATGTGGACAGCTTTGTGTGTTAGGGAGCAAACGTTTGATCTTCACTTATAGTGGGGGTGGATCCTTCAAGATTAGAGTAATGTGATCAAATTCCCTCTTGGCAACGATGAGTCAAGCTGTCGGGGGCAAGATAGTTTTGATGGAGTTTAGGCATTATTAGGAATGCCCGCCAAAACAGCATTGCCAAAGTCCATGGGGGAGTCGATGAAAATTAGAACTGAAGTTTTTAACTGGGATGAGGATGGGAGGTTTCTGGGTCTTTTCATCAAGAGTTGGTAGAAATAAACACATTTTGTGCCATTTTTATGTTCAATCCTACTAGTTGGCATGGAATGGATCAGGTCCTTCCTTACCAGAAGAACACAGAGGGGGTCATTCAGAGGGAACCGCCATATGGCGACCGCGGAGGCCATTCTGGCTTTCCCGCTGGGCTGGCGGGCGACCGCCAGAAGGCCGCCCGCCAGCCCAGCGGGAAACCCCTTCCCACGAGGAAGCCGGCTCCGAATGGAGCCGGCGGAGTGGGAAGGTGCGACGGGTGCAGTTGCACCCGTCGCGGATTTCAGTGTCTGCTGAGCAGACACTGAAATCCTTTGTGGGGCCCTCTTACGGGGGCCCCTGCAGTGCCCATGCCATTGGCATGGGCACTGCAGGGGCCCCCAGGGGCCCCACGACACCCCATACCGCCATCCTGTTCCTGGCGGGCGAACCGCCAGCAACAGGATGGCGGTATGGGGTGTCGGAATCCCCATGGCGGCGCAGCAAGCTGCGCCGCCATGGGGGATTCCCAGGGCAGCGGAAAACCGGCGGGAGACCGCCGGTTTTCCTGTTCTGACCGCGGCCAAGCCACCGCGGTCAGAATGCCCTGCGGGGCACCGCCAGCCTGTTGGCGGTGCTCCCGCATCCCCGGCCCCGGCGGTCCTTGACCGCCGGGGTCGGAATGACCCCCAGAGTGTCAGACTACCGCCATTCAGAACCCAAAGACACATTCTGCGGAGTGCCCCAAGGATCATCACTCAGCCTAACGCTTGTTAACATCTACATGGCCCCACTAGCCAAGATCATCAAACAACATGGGCTAAACATAGTAGTCTCCTACGCTGACGATATCCAACTGATCCTCTCCCTGTACGATGACCCTGCAAAGGCCAAGAGAAATTTCCACAATGGGATGAGAGCAGTCACTGCCTGGATGGAAGCCAGCTGCCTCAAACTCAACTCGGACAAGACGGAGATCCTCATATTTGGTTCTACCCTTTCTGCCTGGAATGACTCCTGATGGCCCACTGCACTGCGAAACAACCCCACTATCACAGGCTGCGCATGCAATCTGGGCATCATCCTCGACTCCTCTCTATCCATGACCGACCAAGACAATGCTGTCTCATCGTCATGCTTCCACACCCTTTGACGCCTTTGAAAGATCTTCAAGTAGATCCCCTCCAACATGAGGAAGACAGTCACCAACGCACTTGTCACTAGCAAACTGGACTATGGCAACGCACTCTATGCCGGCATCACCAAGAAACTACAGAGAACCCAGAATGCAGCAGCCAGACTCATCCTGGACATCCCCCGACACAACCACATCTCCTCCCACCTCAGAGACCTACACTGGCTACCAGTCAACAAGCACATCACAAACAAACTCCTGATCCACACATACAAGGCACAGCTCAACCGCCACCTCGCCTTCTATGTATCCAACAGACATCTCTGTTATTCCTAGCTCATCCTTGCAGCTGTTTCGAAGATCCTGAAAAGCACAGCTGGAGGAAGATCCTTCTCCTACCTCGCAGCCCAGACATGGAACACACTAACTCTCAAAGTCAGGGAGACTGCATCACTGAAGCTGTTCAGGAAGGACCTCAAGACCTGGCTCTTCGTTGAGCAGCATGCCCACAAACAGCGCATTGAGACCCTACGGCTGATTAGCCACACTTTAGAAATCACTGATTGATGTTTTGATTGATTGATAGTTGGCAGATGCCAGAAAAGTATGTTGATCCTGAGTGAATTGAGAAGGCTATAGTATTGAAAAGCAGTGTAAAGTCTCAAGATGTTTTTCAGCCAGGAACTGCATCAGCTAGACATCACATATAAAGGACTCCAACAAAAGAACATGCTCGCTCAGCAACTGAATATCCATGTTGGAAGGCAGACTGAATCCCATTTTATAGCACATAATCAGGAGCTGCAACAAGATTAGTGTCGCTTTCATGCAGATCAAATGGAATTGTCTCATGACTGCAGTAAATTGTAGGTATGAACAAGCTCTGCTGTGAGTTGCGCATAAAATGGTGCCAACTAAGCTCATCCAAATGTTACTGGCAACTGTACTTTTAAAGACTTTAAGGCATCATAAACACTTATGGAAGGCTCAAGTTCCAATGACTTTAGCAAAGTGGATCGAAGATGTGGGTAGAAATAGAGTGATTGAAAAAAAAACATCCTGGAACCATGTTAATAAGAGACAGACCGTGTCAATACTTTAGAACAGTTAGAAATTTCATGGGAATGATTGGATGAAGGAGGGTAAACATCTAGCAAAAGTTATTATGCTTGTTGTGGTTTGATGAGTATAGGGGTCATTTAGAGATTAGTAGTTGTTAGAGAGCAAGTATTATTAATAAGATATGAATAGGCAAATCTTATAAATAATGTGTACTAAAAGGCCTAATTAGAGGAAATGGTACTAGAAATGTAAAACGTGCATGTTTGAAATGTGGTTGACATGGTGTCCTCCATCTCGAGTTCTATGTGAAATAATAAATAACTTTGAAAATGTATATTGATGAATCATAACCATTTGTAATGACAAAAGATGATTAATATTGAGGATAAGACTAATGATTTGAAATTATTTTGACTAAGTAAATAATGTATTAAAGATGATTTGAAATATATGATATTAATGAAAAGTTATGAAATACTAAAAATGAGACTTATATGGATTGAATATTAAAATAGTTTTATTCTTTATGTATTAGGATTAGTGAAAGGCCTAAGGTTTACTACTTTTCCACAGTCAAGTATTTGAAATGATATGTTGACTTTATAAGAATTCTTTTGTAAACATTTTTCATTAACCGTTCCTTTTGAAAGCTCACAGTGGAAATCTACTGTTTTTTCCACTCTGTTCCTTCTGTACTTTCTTGTGATAACTATTGAAAGTTTTAACAAAAGGTCTTAGTTTCTGGTCAGCAGTAATGTTAGCTAAATTGTCACTTTCTGTGCTGTTTTCTACAGTGTTAATATTTGGCTGAAACTGCCATCTGAAGAGGAGCATCAACATGGGCCTATCTCTGAAAATCGTAGAGAAAGTAACAAACTTAAGAAGAGATGCAATTCAATTGGTTGTTCATTGTCACACACTGCATAGTCTTGTCCAATAGGAGTCTAGCAAGTGATTTTTAGGACTGTAATTAGGCAAAGTTCTAGATGATGTAAGTTCAGTTCTGTTAAGTTCTAATCAGTTCAGTTTTAGTCCAATTACTTATGATTCTAACAGTTCAGATACCTTAAGCCCAACATTACTGAACTGTTGCCCCTTTCATGTTCCTGATGCTGGTCACTGAAAACCTGCTGTTTCTGTGCTCTGCTGATGAAGACTCTGCTAACTGCTGTCTCTTTTAGGAGATGTGTAATAAAAGTGCATGTGTTTCCTTTGCAGGTTTTTCCCTTAGAAATCCAACCACATTTTTGTTAGTGCCATAGGTTAGATGTTTTCAAAATACATTTTTGCCTTATTTTAATTTTTGCATATGACAAAGCCCAGACCCACACATGCTGTTCAAATTAGAATTTGGTAGGAAGATGCCCGACCCAATAATTGAATTGATTGTTTATTAACTTATTATGTCTGATTCAACTGCACAACTAATGCAATCTATTACTATTTCTAATTTTGTTGTTATTGTGTATAATTCTTTTGAAGTGTTTAATGGTTTAATGGTGATTGCGCTTGTCAGACTAAGATTCTTCAGACATTTTCACTAGCCTGTGTTCTTTCTGTATTTCTATCATCTGGTTTTGCATATTATTTATGTGAATTTACCACTGTGAATATACTATGGCAATAAATGTTTAAACTTTACTAAATTGGTGTGGTGATCCATGACCTTCATTGGTCATTGTGAGTGTAAATTACTGTCTCTTTATTGCATTTTGTTGTTGTTTATGGCTATTGGTTCTTATTGTTGAATTTTATGATCTTAATACTTCTGTCTGAGTCAAAAGATTTGAGTCGACATCTGAGGGTAGTAGATGTCACTGCCCTATTACGTGTCACCTAGGCCTAATTTAGGAGGTCACACACTAACATAATTCTGGAACAAACACCCACCAAAGATTTGTGGTTGCCCTAGCCCATTGAAAGGTGCAGGAGTTCCACTTTTCTGCCTGTTTTTACCATGCACAGCATGGCTTTGTCAGACCATGCAGACAGGAAAAAAGCATCCCAGACGCAGTTGACGCTTTTCACCAAGGCATCATTGCCTTCTAATTTTCCAAAGCCAAATTGCCAATTTAAGACAGCATTAATTCTTTCCTGAACTCTAAATGACCACCACAGTATTTGGATACAGATAGACATGAGCATACATAATGTCTGCAAAGTCATTATCTCTTCTCTTTTTTTGGTTGAAATCTTGGGATAGATAGCTCTCTCGCTTGCATACTATTCTGCCTTGTCAGGAATTGATCATCAACACCATTCCCCATTCTTTGATCCACAGTAATGTTCTCTTCACATGGTCCACCTACACTAATGTACTCTATACATTCACACCCCACACTAATGTACTTTTCACAGCCTCCATTTATAGTATTGTATTCTCTACACAATTCCATTATTGTATGCTTCAGAGTTTTCGTTCACACCAATGTACCTTCTACACTCTGCATTAGTGCTATTGCAGTCTTGCCCACCTGCTCTACACAAATGTAGTCTCCACTTATTACAAGGCCACACCTAGGACAACTCCTGCCCTTGTTATGAATCACCAGGATGCTGAGATTAGGATAAATGCACGAATGATAAAAAGTTATTTGCAGACGAAAGTAACTTGAAATTGAATGTTAATCAAGTGCTATACAGTATATATCATGCTAGGAGAGGTAAAAGACCACCTAGTGAGTAAAGCTGCCAAGACACAACAAAAACTGGAAGACAATTCTGCTTTTAATACTGTGGAGGTGCCTCGTTTAGAGTGTGTTCCACTAACACATATTGACCAAGATTAATAATTATCAATAAAACAAAGGGGAAACTGATTTCTTGATCATTTGAAAGGTGTATTTCATTGCAATTCTGGCATTACGAATGTTGTCAAAATGACTCAAAAGCAATGGGATCTCTTTCATCCAAGGAATGTTTATCCAAGGGATGTTCCCGAAAGGCACTAAAGCAATTGAGAATTATGGGCCACATGTACAAAGATCCGGTATTGCGACTCGCAATTTGCGAGTCACAATACCGGATGTACAACAGTGTACTTAACACTGTTTGTGATTCCCAATGGGGTCGCCAATGACTTACCTCATGAATATTCATGAGGTAGGTCGCAATTTGCGACCCATTCGGAATGGGTGCCTTCACAGGGATGGTGGCCTGCTGGGGACAGCAGACCACCATGTCTGTGACTGCTTTTAAATAAAGCCTTTTTTAAAAAAAATGCAGCCCGTTTTCCCATGGTGACCCCTTCCCGTTTGCAAATGGGTTTGCACCATTTTGAAACTGGTGCTAACTGCGATTGTTTTGCGACTGCATTCGCAGTCACAAAACAATCATACATACCATTTGGATTCGGTATTAGGAAGGGGTGGCCCTTCCTAATACCGAATCGCAAAACCCAAATTGCGATTCGGTAACAAGTTACCGAATCACAGTTAGTGCTTTGTACATCCCAAGAAGCATTTGTCAAGTCGCAAACGGGCTGATTCTGCGAATCGACCCCTTTGCAACTTGAAAAATGCTTCGTACATCTGGCCCTATACATTTTAGCTGCTAAAACAAAAACTGACTGAATTTGTTTCTGTATCGAATCACTGTGCAGTGGTTCAAGGGTGTGAGAAAGAATCATCTGAATCTAAGCTAATGCCATTGCAGACACAAACAGACAGTCAGAGGGAGGAGCCAGAGTTTAACAGGGAGCCAAGGGGAGCTCCAGGGGTAAGGTGGACAGGGAGACAGGTGGGTGAGACCAAAACAAATGTTGTGAAGGAGAAAGTTTGCTCCGCCTAATAATTCTTTGTATTTCAGTGGTGGTCCACAAGATCACTGGAAGTGAAAATGCGCAAAACTACCCAAGACCTCAATTATCAACCTGAACAGTGGTGATTTAACCTACTCTCGTGACTTTGTTTGCGAAAGGAAATTTACGAGTAATGCCCAAGATCGCGCCATCATGTCATGTTACATAACCATGTTACATAACCATGATTCAGTTCAGAGAAAAAGCCTAACATGAGCAGCATGGAAACAACGTGATTGGCACTAAAGAATTTTCTGAATGCAAGCTGTTTAAATCGGGCATTCAACATACATTGCAGGTTGATTTTTGATCTGAGACGCCCAGTTAGATAATTGTTTTAGCAAAAAACTGCAGTTCCGAATGGAAGTGGCAGTTATTTTAATGCAGGTGCCCCAAAAAACAACTCAAACATACATTTTGAGCAGAATTTTGACCCAAGCAGACGGTTCAGGTAATTCTTTCAGCGCAAAACACATGTTCTTTTTTACAGGAGTATTGAGATTTACAGTGGTCTCCCTGTCCTGAACACTCCTCCTACTTTGTTTTGCTCTTGGGAATTTTGGATTTAGATTTTGGAGGGAAAGCATCACTCTCTTTTGAGTCTGCAGTAACTCCTGCATACAAACCCTTGGATGTTTTACATTTGGAGTAAAATCAAGTAAGGTCAGTGAAGCAATTTACTGAATGTTTGTTGCTTGTTGTTTGATGGACAGCAGGCACCATTAATGTGGTCCTTTTTTCTTTTGTGTATTTCTGTTTGTTACCAGGTGGCAGGGAGTTTTGGAGTAGGGGCCAATATGGGATTAAGGTTATTGTTGAGGGATTATGTTTGCACACTTTTGTAGTGGTGGCGGACTGGGGGTATGTATACATCTTCTCCATTTCCTTGAGTGTCTGTCCTGCTGGAGGCCTTGGACATATTTTTAATGTATTCTTCACATTGTGACTGCTGCTCCTAGGAAATAGTTATAGTTTTTATCATTTTAGAGGCTTGTGGATGGCCTTGTACTTATGCCAAATTTCGTTTTTCTGGTGTGCATTTGCATATTGGTGACTAGGATCTGGGTGGCTTCAGACGTCCAGGCCGATGTATCCATACATTTTCCTTTGTTCTTAACAATTTGTTTGCTCACCATTATTGTGTGTGACGTTTGTGTACTATGGTTAATTAATTGTTTTTCTTTAACTTTTAAAGTATTTTTAGAGGTCATTGTTTCGTGCTGTTTGTGTTTGCAGCATTTTACCATTTAGTTAAACATTTTCTCACTGCTTCCATTTTGCTGTGCTGTTGAATATATGGTTGCTGCTTTAATGGTGGTGTACTAGGCCCATGGAAAGGCCCAGCTGCATTTTGAGTGTATATTTGAGCATTCATTTCCCTGCAATCATCTATGTTTATATTCATGGAGGGGTTCCAGCTAGGGTACGGAGCAATTTCTCTTAGTTTTCCACTCCTCCATGTAGTAATAGCCATTTTGTGGAGAGTGTGTGTGTATGTGTGTATGACTTTTGCCTGCAGGTGAATAAGATATCATGCATGATACTGAGATGGAAATAAATCAGAGACCTCTGCTTAGTGCCTCTGCTTGTGCTGAGTGGTAACCCATACAGTAAAGATGATGGGCCCAAAGAAGTAGCGAGTGTTTAAGACTGTTGTCAGTGCCACCACTGGCATCAAACCCTCATCCTTTTTCAGAAACACAACCTACCTTTTGCACCCTCCTCTGGGCAGGAAGAGGCTGGAATGAGAATCACCTCTGGATCAATGGCATCCCCACTAAAACAAAGCCCACGGCTTCAGTGCTGCAGTGACAGCAGTCATGAAGAGCAGTGAGTCTGATATCAATTGTCCCAGCAGAAAACCTGATCTTTACAGGAAACTTAACAAGAACCACAGTCTGAAGCACCAGAACTTCCAGAAGTAGGAGCAGAACAGGAAGTTGAGCTTGTTGCAGAGTAGGGTGTTGTTGTGACTGTTCTTCCATTGATCACATCAGTTTCATGACCTACGGCAACAAAAAGAAAGAATACTTGCCCATCTTCTCCCATCTTCTCCAAGCTCCCTTCTGAGGATCTTGACATGGATTGGAAGCCAACCAAGAACCACCATGAAAGAAGAGAAAGGTTCCCAAAAGCCTTTGAAGCACAGGAGATGATGATGATCCACTGATTGTTAGTGTGGAGAGTGCCACAGAAGAATAAATGTCACATCTAGTCAGCCTACGCTTAATCATGTAGTTCCACCAAACACCCTTTGCTTCCATCTTTTCAAGACCACAGAAACCTGAAGCGATCTCAACTACCACCCCTACTGTAGTCACAGGCTGCCCTAGCAAAAGGCAAACAATACAGCCTAGCTCCACCTCAACAAATTCTTCAGGCGCGTGGCAAAGTAAGAGATCTTTCCTTCCCAGTTTGTGACTTCTTTACACTCTCGACACGAGGAGCACATTGCAGAATGGTGACTTTACTGCCAAATAAAAGTTCATCATGGTGATCCAAGAGAATGGTCCATCTGAAAAATCCACACGCAACTGTGAAGGAAGAGTACCTTAAAAGGAATAGCTGCTGGTGAGAGAGAAGTTGAACTGATAAAAGGATGTGGTAGCGAGGAAGAAAAAGAGGACGCCGGAGTCATGCTAAGCAGCACTGTGACTGTTGCTCATAGTATGCAGTCATCAACTGTATCAATCATAGAATAGCACAAGGATCATAGGGTTACAGTCACCCCACAGTGCTCAAGCAACTTATCTACTCCAAGTAAGTCACTACCGAAGATATCACAAATAAAACAGTCACAATAATCAACTATCAAGGCTATGTTAACCAATGAGTCACCGTCCCACCAAACCAATGATAAAGTCTATTTATACAATGGGAAGCTATTCACAATTTTAGCACTTGACCTCTTTTTCTTTTGTGGAGGGAGAATGGTTTCTTAAAATTGTGAATACCTCTGTCCAAAATGGAAAGTTCCCAGCCAGAACTAATTTTCTACTGTCGCTGTCTCATTACTGCACTACGTTCTGCAGTTGCTTGGTCAAGCTATGAAGGAGAGCATTCTTTAGTCCATCCATCTCACGACAGACACCTCACGACACACATGTGGAACAGTTGTCAAGAACTAATTTACATGTGCACCACGGCACACTGGAACTTTTTCAAGGCAGTGAAGCCAAGGCTAGCCACAGGTCTCACTGATGAAGACACTTTTCAAGGAATGCAGTGGCAGGCAGCAGTTAACCATGGAGAAATCACATCAAGCTACATGATCTTGGAAACTGTAATAAAATGTCTACAAATGGCTTTAACCCAGATGTCTTAGCGTTGATTTCATTGCCATGGACAATGGCAGTAATATTTTCAAAGCCACAGCAGATGGAGCAGTGTCCTGTGTTTAACGCATTGCACAAACCTGATTGTGCAAGACATCCTCAAAAAAGAAGTAATCAGCAAAATATGCTGGTCATTTGTTGCAGAAACAACACTCATTTTAATCATTCCTTCAAAACCCAGAATCAGTTGAGGATCATTCAGTAAGCTAATAGACCCCATGTAAAACCCTCACACAGGAGGTGCCAACACAATGAAACTTTGCATACTACATGCTGCAACGCCTGTTTGAGCAGTACAGGCCTTTCAATCAATACAAAAAAGGAGAGGGTCTGCAACTGCCAAAGCCATGACAATGAAGGTGGACAAATTGAGGTAGGTGGAGTTCCTGATCAAAATGCTACTGTCTATTGAGATTTTGAGATTGTGGCACTGGAAGTCAAATGCCAGCTACTACTAAACCAACAAAAACAACAGCTTTACTTCCAACATCGGCAATGTGTTGCTTTTATATGACAAGACTTACATCATGTGCAGAGGTGCATATATACAAGAAGTGTCAACAACAATGACAATTGAGAAGATAGTCCAAAACTATCTGGATGACCCAATAGAGGTGTACCTAGATCAAGATCCACTGACCTATTGGTGTGGGACAAAGAAACAATGGCCAGATCTGGCAATGAAGTATCTCGCATGTGTAACTTCAAAGTGTGCGTTTCTTTGTAGTTGGGCACCTGTCACGGTCAGAAGGACCAATCTTTCTCCTTAAAACGTGGAGACTGACAATGATTAAAATGAATAAGTAAATGGATAAATTAATAAATATTTCATCTCCAAAAAATATCAAACTAAAGAAGGCACATCTGTGGATGGGGGCAATTGGTCATCAACACAAGTGTGGTGAGTGATCATTCTCCGGATGAGCCCCACAGAGTTGGCAAATGAATCTCATTCATTTTCAAAAGGTTGATATCTTTTTAAATGGTCCCTGTCTTGGATTTTCCACTCACTCCGTGTTTAATTTTAGTATAGCTATATTCTCAATGCCATTGATCCAATCAAACTCTGTTATTCTCACTGACATACCTTTGTCAAACTGTGATCTTGTATTTTGATTGATATGGTTCTTGCCTCAGAAATGATTAGGGATCATATGTCAATGGTTATTCCATTTGCCCAATATATAAAATTGTTGAGAGTCATTGTTTACTAATTGTACTCTGCTCAAATGGCTGACCGGGTTTCTTATACAAATGCTTATATTCTAGCCATTCAGAAGACAATAGCCTTCTTTAGTGACTCAAAGTATGCATCTAGGGTCTCACAAGTCTGGCCTCCTTTGGGCACAGCAAGGGTTTCTATTTCACGAGGTACTCCAAGCAAAAATGGATCCTATTTAAAAGATTTGCTTTGATGCCCTCCAGTTGCTTCGCAAATTGGCTGGTGTTGGCTGCCCACCAGCCTGACCAAAGTGTGCTGTGTTCCACCACCCAGCCACTTGACCCACATCAAGATCCACCAGTGGAAGTTGGGATTCCAATCCAGTAGCGAGTCCTTTATTAAGTCCTGCTCATCACCAACACCGCTGTTAAGTTTCACAGACTGCCCACCTGGATTCATGCCTCACATTACCGACAGACCACAGAATCAAAAGATGTTGGACCTGGTGAACAAAGTGCTTCTGCCTCTGCGAGTGAACCACATGGACATTATCAGGATGCAGCTTTTCGTCATGCCCATGGCTACAATCTGGGACACTTTTAGCGATAAGGCTCTCAACTACCTGGTATTTTGGCGAGTCTAGCTGGCCCTCTTTGTTGAAAGCTTGTTTGGTAGGATCATCATTTGATGGTGCCATGAGAGGGTGGGCAGTGGATTGAAGAAGTCAGCCACAAGGATTTCACTGACCACTCCTACAGCAAACGTTTGATCTACAAAGGCAATACTTTCCCGCAAGTTTAGGATCAGTACAAGCAGGATTTGAATCACTCTTCATGGTGGCTGTGCTCCCATGTCCCACTGACTCCCGTGGTGAGTGACAGTGATGCCAGTTCCTTTCACATGAAGGAACAGTGCAGTGACCTATATCTGCATGGGCACTTTATTTCTGAATTTAATGATTTCGCTACCTGTTTTACTCTTGCCGATCTAACAATGCCGTTGCCCAACCAACAGATTTGGCTCCCAGCACACATTGTCCACTTCAATGCACAGTTCACACTCTCTATATTCATTCTCTTATACTAATACTCCACACAAATGAACCCTCACACACTATTTGTGTAAACTAATGTGTTTTCCACGCTTCCTTCAAATTAATGTACTCTCTGTGCTCTTTGCTAAAATACCACAATCTATAATACCACTGCTTTGTTCAGTACAGTAATTATACTGTTTTCTCCATCATAACGTCATCTCCATTTTCTTCGCTCAAGAGTAACATTCTCTCCACGCCCTTACCTTCCCCTTTATTAATCTTCCAATGGTTCTTCTGCCCTTGGAAACTTTTCAAATTATTTTCTCTCTAATCCAGAAGTCTTTAAACTCTGGGCCTGATTTAGACTTTGACGGAGGGGAATGCTTGTCACAAAATGTGACGGATATCCTGTCCGTCATATTACGATCACATCATATCCTATGGTGATCGTAATACGGCGGACGGAATATCCTCACGTTTGTGACAGAGTATTCCATCCGCCGAGATCTAAATCAGGTCCTCTGTCTCCCATCACTTTAGATTTTCAGCACCCTGTCATAATGTCTAATTTGTATCGCATTTTCAAATTAGATTTTTTTATAACAATCCTTTGTCTCATTCTCTTTTTATTCTGTGCATTGTGATTTGCATTGATTACTATAGTCACCTACGAGCATGATTTAAACATTAATCCATAAATCCATGATTTACATCGCATTTTTGAGGATTCACATAATTGTATCGATTTCCTTCTACAACTACTAAATAAGTACAGTTAACTGCTTCTCTGGAAACCACTGCTTCCACGCTGCAGAAGGCCCCGCCTGGAGTAGATCAATGCCCGTGTGGTTTAATTAGCAATTTAAAGCTCAGCTACGTAATGGAGCAGGGCTTGCATTAACCGCGCGTCCCTTGTGGGTGCAGTTCTGCAGTAATGCACCACAACCATTCTCAGCCCCCTTTCCCTTGACAGGCAGACCTTTTTTCATATTCTAGACACACAAGGGGTTTTAAAGCAATTTGATCAAATTGTTTTTTAAACATCACATCACCTTCTTAGTCTGTAATCCGTCTTGAAGCCTGCGCTCCATTAGGGAGCCAAGTGTGGGCCTGGTGTTTACAAACACATTGAGCCTCTGAATTAGCAAGAATTGATGCGTCAGATCTATGGACATTTACTGATCAATTCCGGCCCTTCGGTTCGAACTTCTTCACCCCCTTCATTCTGGCCCTGGCCTTTCAGGTTTTCACCCATTTATGCCAGTTCTCCCACATAAGCTAATAGATATCAGACAGAACGCTTGGCAGTGAGCTATAATGCTATACTACCTTAGTTAACAGAATGGTGGGATTGTCTCAGCCAATCAACATTCTTCGAATGCAGGCAATAACTATTGTTGTTCGTCAACATTTTAAATTCAGTGGGAGAAGGAAGCAGGTTCAAAGAATAGGCCAGAAAAAGAGTTATGTTTGTCTACTTATGTCGCAGGTGAGTGGGGGACAAGTGCTGATTGCTTTATTGCCTATATGAGGCTGGGCTATAATATGTGTTATCTGTTATTTTCACTTCCCCTCATTATGTGTATATGTTTCAGACCCATAATTGTGGGTTAGCAATGATTAGCATTCTCTCCAGTTAATACCCCTCCCCATCATGCTTCTATCTATTTAGTTTGCTAATTTTATAGCGCAGCTATTGATATGACGCCTCTTTTACATGCAAGACTATTCAGTCCTATTTCTTTTCCCAATTCACCAATTGGAGCCAGTGAAAAAGCTTCAACTGTGAAGGCAGGGGCAGTCTGAGCAGCTGTGCATGGCTAGACTCTTATCTAAACCCCTCCCATGAGAAGTCATTTTATTGTTTATATTTATTGGACTATTTATTATTTTGACTAGAAAACTGTGCATAGAAGACTCTGAACCACACATGAATGTAATGCCAGAGGGCAGATGTATGAAGCAGCTTTTCCAGTCGCAAACGGCCTATAGGGCTGTTTGCAACCGGCAATAGGCTTCTAGCCATGTACCATCCCTAGGGCTGTTTGCAACCGGCAATAGGCTTCTAGCCATGTACCATCCCTAGGGCTGTTTGCAACCGGCAATAGGCTTCTAGCCATGTACCATCCCTATTTTGCGAGTAGGTAACTTGTCACCTTCTTGCAAAATAGGGATTGTGAGTCGCTATTAGGAAGGGGCGTGCCAAGGGCATCCTTTCCTAATAGCGAGTCGCAGGGCCATTTAAGAGTGCTTTGCAACTGGGCATGCAGTCACAAAACATTCTCAGTTACACCAACCTATAGTTGATGGTAACCCATTCACAATGGGGAAGGGGTCCACAAGGTCCCCTTCCCCTTTGCGAATGGGGCTGCAAGCTATTTTTGAAGAGTAGGCTGTGGTCCCATGGACCACAGCCTGCTCTTCAAAAATGAAAAGAAAACTTTTCAGTTTTCTTTTTGTAATGAATCCCTTTTTCCTTTAAGGAAAATTGGCGGCATTGCAAAAAAAGACTGCTTTATTTAAAAGCAACACAGACCTGGTGGTCTGTTGCCCCCAGTAGCCACCATCCCTGTAATTGTGGCCATTCCCAAATGGGTCGCAAATTGCGACCTGCCTCATGAATATTAATGAGGCAGGTCTCTTGCGACCCATTTGGGAATTGCAAACAGTGTCAAACACACTGTACTACATCCCGGATTGCGATTTTCTAATAGTGAATCACAAAGTTTCGCTATTAGGGAATCACAAACCACTTTTTACATACATACATCTGGCCCAGAATTCTTTGTATGTGCCATCCTGCCCCTCCTTGAATTTGGCCTGACTTAAGTTTTAACCTCTCTTAGTGTACTTGACAGTCAGTATGTCCATTGAGAATGCTCCATGTCATTTGACATGTCATTAGCACAGTACAAGGATCAAGAAATTGTACCTATTCACAGAGTATGATACTGACTTCTTACTAAGCTAAGCGATGCGAAGATTGTAGTGAAGGGCACATGCCTTTTTACCTGATGCCCCTAGAAGAGAAGCCAAATTAGCTTCTCTATCCAAATGTGCAGGCTCCATCATTTGATGGGATTAGAAATATTGCCTTAAGGTGGATTTTTATTTCCCCTTTCAGTGACCTGTAGTTTACCTGGGGTGGTGGCTCTGGACATCCATATTTAGACTTAGGCTAGCATGAGTTTTACTTCAAAATTAAGAAATGGCTCAAATTGTTTGTTTCTGCTTTGGCGTCTCTGCATGCATGTCACAGTTTACTCACCCATCAACCAAGATGTTATATCAGATTAAGTGTAATCACAGCAGTTAAAGTGTCTTGGAATTATGTACAGAGTAGAAAACGAAGACATTGGAGGTGGTAGATATTTTGTAACGCTAAGGAACAAGTTACTTATCTTCAGTAACAATGTATCTGGTAGAGACTGGACTTAGCTGCAGATTCCCTAACTTAGAATCTTCCCCAGGTGCCAGCCTGGATCTGGAAACTTTTTCCCCAGTACGTCTGGGCATCAGCAGAGGGCATCACATGACTCCGTAATGATGTCGTCCACCGGATTTGACATCAACAAAGTCCATATAACAGAGTCCATACAACTCTCCCGCGAGCGCTGACATCACTTTCTTGCCTGACAATTGTTTTGCAGTCAAAACGAGGAGCCACAATAGAAACCAGTAATGTAAACAGTGTGCTTCAAATAAAAGAAACCCTTGTGTCAATTATCACCTAAGTCCTAAAATTAGGAGTAGATTTCCAAAATGAAATCTATGGAGAACGCAGGTCACAGAGCGGCGAAGATGAGAGGGTTGTTAAGGAATCTGCGGCTAGATCCTGTCCCTACCAGATACATCGTTACCGAAGGTAAGTAACTTGTCCATCTGATAGAGCCATCTAGTCGCAGATTCCTTACCATAGAATCTGATACCAAAACATAAAAAACCTGGAGGAGTGGCTGCTAACTGAGACCCTCAAATGTGTCCAAGTGTCATTAAACTGGTCGAGAACAACGGTAAAAGACCGAAGAAGAAGAAAAATGAGTGAGAAGAATAACATTCTACAACATCTCAACCTGTGGAAGAAAGCACAGGTGAATAACACCATAAAACAGAAGAGCATAGAAAGAAGCTCATCCATGTTAGAGCATAGAATAAAACCCATCCACGTTAGCATGGCCATCGTGTGTCATAAGTGACTTAACCACAGTGAAAGCCTTTTATCCAGAAGGAAAGCTGATGTAGTACTGGAGAAAAAGCCTAAGTATGCGAAAAAACACCTGTGAGGGAGAACATCCGCATTAGGAACAAGAATTAGTCAGAATGTAATGAATACATCCAATAACAACACACCTCCAAGTGTGAATTCAACTGCAATAATAGTTATGTAAATAGAAAGCAATTGTACCTATATGAGGTATCAATAACAACCCCCATCTAATATGACATATATTATATCCTCATAGAAAAGAAGAAGAACCCTGGAAAAGGGGCAAAAGCCTTCCAAAATGAAGGAAGGAAGTTGTGCACCCTAGTGTGACAAATGTAAAAGAACTCCAAAGAGTTCAATAACAAGAAGTCTGCACAATAGACTAGACAAAATTGACCAGAGATAGAGCTCTATGAAGACGTTTTATGGACTGACCGAAGTCAGGAAACTGCAAGGGATATGTAATAGAACCCTATAAGACTAAAACAAGGAAGGCCTGAAAATCCTGAAGATAGTGATATCGCAGGAAAAACATAAATGTCCCCGTCAAAAAGTGAAGCACAACAGCTAACCTATTTGACAGTACAAGGGGAGGTAGTAACCAATACTCTCAGGGGTATAGAAACCCAAAGAGCTGGTAATATCCCTAGTCCCTATAAGGGATACTAGTAAAATGGTATAAATGCAAACATTAGAGAAACTGTCTGCCATGGGAGACATGGGACCACCCCCCACCATGAAAGGTGAAACCAGGTGTAAATGCTATTTAGCTTACTAGCAGAGGACGCAAATACTTCATGTAGAGTATGATACATACCAGACATATAACTACTCTTAAACATAAGCTTGTCTTCAGAGTGATGCAAACGAGATCACCTTACATCAGGTGTGCAATAGTTGATAACCTTCAATAGAAACAGAAATCATCACTTTACATCAAGCAATAAGGAGAAAGAACGAAGCCTTAAACTTCAAGCATGACACAAAGTCTATAGAGTGTCAGAACAGCACATTATGGCAATGACAAGCCAGGGAAAGTCAGCACCTAACAAGAAGGAACTTCAATGAAGTATAATGAGATAACTGAAAGCTTCATGGCCCTGCAGGAGCCAGACTAATGTGAGCAACACTGAAGAACAAATAACATCACAGCAAATATGAAGAGCCAAAGGATAGAAAGAGAGAAACAAAGTTAACTCGGTGCTCCACCTCTACTGTCTTGAAAACATCTCAAGGCCAAGTCAACCTGTGCATCAAAACAGTGGGCACCATCAAATGGCATGTCCAGTAATACGGATTGGATTGGCAGTGATAGCCCTGAGGTACGTAACCAGGCACAGCAACGGAATGCAACTTGGGAAGCCAAAGCTCGACCCACAGAGTCAGTGGAATCTATGCCGCAGCGAATGATTAATTTAGCTGCATTCCCCCTGTCCTGAATTATAGGAGTAACAGTACTCCTGATCTCACCTGGAAACAAGGGTAAACGTTTTGCTAAAGAGTCCCATAGTGAATGAGAGAAATGTACAAGAACACAAGACGTGCTCACAGAACGTAGAGCAGAACTTGTGCAGGAAAAAATATGCATGTCACAGACATCTAGAGCCCTGGGCTCTCCATTAGTAGGAGTAAGGGGGAGGTACTCCATATTAGGGAAAGCTAAAGCGGCCTGTGCCACAAAACTGAGGGGAGCTGGATGTCTTATCAAACAAGGGGGATAACCCAGGGCAGTGGTGCCTGTGGGATATATCCAGGTTAACAGGGGCCCCTGAAGCAGACTTAACCCAAGCACCCAACAATATGTCATGTAGTGCCTCACTATAAGAAAGCACCAGCTCAACACCGGTTTGGCTTTGATGGAGTATGTCAATTAAGGGTTCTGAAGTCAACTCCATTAAGTGAAGGGATAGACCTAACACCTCCGCAATCCTCTTTAGCATGTCCGTAAAGGAGCAACTCACTTCCGTAGCAAGTCCAGGAGGGGAAAAGAGGCCTGAGGCCAGAGAAGAATCCAAGGCACTAGCAGTAGCCAGGTCAGACAACCAGTCATCCTCTCTAGGAGGCCCCGACTCCAGTACCACCTCTCCACCATTTCTTGTAGTAGGAACAACATGAATGGAGCCTTGTGGAGGAAGAACCTGCACAGTCTTCAAGAAGGCGATGGCTCGATACCAACATCGACATCAGAAGGAGAGGGGGAGTCAATTTAGATCGGTGTCGCCAATGAAGTAGCTGGAGTAGGCTGACCATATCAGCACCGGAGAAGGGCACCATGAAGTGCTGTGCACCGGTGTTGCATGAGTCGCGTCAAAGAACACTGCAGGCCTAACTGAAGCCGAGTGTGAACCCCCCAGTGTGGGCACAGTCAAGGCACTGCGCACCTCCTTGGGACCAACAGGCACTCCAGCGGAAGGTGGCTGACCAAAGATGGCGTGCAGGGAAGAATAATATGCATGCATCTAGTCAAGAGTCACCCAGTCTCCTGGAAAGGGAGGAAGGTGCTGGGCAGACCCTAACCTCTTCAGCTTGGCTGAGGAATGACAGGAGGTCGAGTGCGGTGAGGTTGGAAAATGCTGAGCCCTCAACCGTCTAAGTGACTTACCTTTGGACGTACTCGGCGGTTGGGGTTTCCGATGCCGCCATGAAGGCGGTGACAAGACCGCCAAACTTGTAGTCAGGCCAAACTCGTAATCAAGCCCATAGTTTCTTCAGATAAGTATAATTCTAAGTAGAACTATAACTTCTAAATTTCTATGGTTCTGTGTGGGTAAAACATTAAACCTAACTATAACGTCCCTGTAACCTTTGTTCCCTGTCAATTTCTATGATTTTTTAACATAAAGTAATATATCATTACCATACATTAATACAACCAACACCGTCCACGGCATTTGTGCGGGTGTGCTGGGGGTTGACTATAGGGCCTGGTTACAGGCCACAGGCCAGGCACTTTGGCCACCCCCTCCCAGTTGTACCCACTGCGACACTGCACTCTGGGGTTTGGTGTGTTCGGTGTGTATATTTTTTTTAATTGTGCTTCAGATATGTGGATCCATCGTGAAGTTACACTTAAGGACACGCTTAGTACTGCAGGGGATCTGCGGATCCTACCGTAGACCAAAAAATAAAATTGGGGGCAAATGGTTGCCCATGAGGAGTCCATAGGGTCAGGATACCTGTGTTCTGAACCCCTTATGTGTTTTTATACTTTGTTTTTTCCTCCCGCGGCTCAAGCGACAAACAAAACGTCGGCTTTCCTTTCCAGCTGTGGCCAGCCAATCAGGTCCTTGCTTTTCACCTGGATCCGCAGATCCCCAACAAGTGGATCCCTGAAGGATCCGTATCCCTAGATATCTATATTTTTATTTCTTCCAAACTACTAAACAGATTTACAACAAAAAACTAAAAAAGATCTTTCTGTACCAGGAACTAGCTATCTGCAAAATCCTTCAGCGGTTCAGGCTCTAGTCATGTTAAAAAAAATGCAAAATCCCCTCAGACACTGCTTGGGGAAAAAGCATTTTGAGACTCCTCCCTTTTTCTTGGCCCCACTTGACGAATCACCGTGAATCTTTACAGACAGCAGCTGAACTAACTAACTAACGTACTAGTTTTGAAAATTTCATGAAGATTTGTCAAACGGTGCAAAAGGTATTTGCAAAATAAAAGACGCTTTGCCAATGGAATTTTTATTTATTTTATATATATATATATGATTCCTGTTTGTTTGTTTATGATCTCACTAATGTATTAAAAGTTAAGGTATTTTTGGCACAACGACAGAGTGCGGTTTTCTCTTGCTAAAACAGAAAGAGAATCTTGTTTTTTGAAAATATGGTTGTCCTGCCTCAAACCAGCACCACCGGAGAATTAAGTGCGCCGTAACACGCAGATCAGGACATCTTTTCTTTCATATATATATATATATATATATATATATATTGCCAGAATGTAAGAAGGAAAGAAGGAACCACAAGGGGATCTGCAAAGGATCTGTGTCCCTAGATATCTATGTTTTTATTTCTTTATTAACTCCAAAACTACTGAGCAAATCTGCACCAAATAACAACAATCTTTCTGGACCAAGAAAATGCAAGTGCAAAATCCCCATAGACATTGTGTGGGGGAGAAGTGTTTTGGGACCCCTCCCCTTTTTTTTCGGGGACCGCTTGATGAATCACCATGAAACTTTCCAGACAGCAGCTGAACTAATTTACGTACTACTTTTGAAAAGTTTGTGAAGATTCTTCAAACTGCACCAAAGGTATTAGCAAAATGCTTTGCCTACGGAAAAAGTATATATATATATATATATATATATATATATATACATATATAAGTGTGTTTTCATATATTGCAGTGAACGCTGGGTCCATAAATCCCACAGCTTCCCAGATTAACGACAGGCACTCTGGCCGGTGGTGGACGTTAAATCACGTTTATTGTAGCTCTAAGGTGACAGCAACCTGGAACACCCAACACGTTTTGGCGCAACAGCCTTGATCACTATATAGAAATACATATATTTGTACATATATGAATATATATATATATTTGTATATATATATATATATTTCCACAACATAAGAAGGAAAGAAAGAACCACTCAGGGAAAACTCACTGCAAAACAGTGGTTATTCCTGAATCCCCATGACACATTTGAGCCGTAACGATTCTTGCTCACATAACAACAGTAGTGGTACACAAAAATGTATAGGGCAGAGGGAGACCCAATTACCTTCAGCACCATCTTGAAGCATTGAAGCAGGAGAAAACTACATATAATATTAGTAACTATGGCCCTGATGAACGAGTTACGGTCTTAGAAAAAATATTCTCATAGAAGAAATAATAATCAAATATAATAACAAAAGTAAACACAAAAAGGAATTATACCTTTGAGATTTATATACACATATCTGATCTCATATATCATTAAATCCTGACCATGCTACTGTCCAAATATGACACATGCTTAATATATGCAAAATGTACAATCACATTGGACTTCTCCTCATAGGGCATAGCAGACCACCCTCACAACTCACCTGTAAATACACAATATAGAGAAAAGAGTGTTTTTGTAGAAAACTGAGCTTAACATGGTAAAATATAAGAAACTGTACATTTAAGTAGGATCCACTTGTCCATATTGTAACACAAAGGAATTAAATGTGCACACCAAAAATATTTTAAATCAAAATCACAGTAGAACTTGACTGTAATGTGAAAATTATACTGCATCCTGGAACTACATGAGCTACTGGCTCCAAGACAAGGACAGGGGATAACAACCACCTCTCTGCAGAGAGTCCCTTCCTTGTCTTCTAGAAAGAAGAAAATAGAGACTATTAAGAAAATTCTTAATGAACATTTGGTCAGAAAAGAGGTATATGCAGAATATAAAGTTTCCCATCAGTGAGCAGTCTCAGTCCTCCAAATGTTCAGCCAATTCCTCATTCACGTTGAGACCCCTGGGGTATTTTGTATCAAGGTCTACTATATATTTAGACTCTTTGGGCCTGATTCAAAAAGGTGCTGAGGGGCAGTAAAGTTACAAGTGCAGAGTTTCCACAATCATGGTGGAATTTCCACATGCACTGTGCAGAGATTCTGCCATGAAGCACTCCTAACTTTACTACATGTAAGTACCTTCATGAATTGGGCCCTTGTTTTTTAATGCTAAGACTCTGTTTCCTACCTGGCCACCCTAATCTATTTGCCTATTCCATATTAAGTCAATGGGTTCGATGGAATTCAGCAAAATGGCATGCAACTGGATAAAGGGGATCACCTTTGTCAATCGCTCTCATATGTTCAAGTATACACTTTTCAACTGGATAAATAGTGCTGCCAATGTACAGCTTGTTATGGGGAAAACAAGAATGTATTTGACATCAATTGTGCTGCATGTGATGAACTTCTCAATTCCCTAAGTCTTTTAAATTTGGGAAAGGTCTTGACATTTTTACTGTTATTGTAGACTTTGCATTTACCACATGTAAAGAACTCCCTAAGATCTGAAATTGCACCAGTGTTCTCTGTCTTTCAGTGATATCACTATGTACCAGCAAATCAAGTGAAGATCTGCTTCTGCGATAAATAACTTATGCTGTGCTTCTTTCACTGTTAAAAGTCTCCCGTGAACCGATAAGCTGAAGAGCTTGGGAGCGCCTGCACGCCGGTAGCGGTATTGAAACCTGAGAAATGAATGGCAGCATATCCAAGCAACCCCAGAATTTTCTCTACTGATGACGGAATAATCCAGAAACACCTGTGTCTAGAGATAGAGCAATGACTGCACCAAATAAGGTAAATATTTCGATGAACTTTGAAACCGGTGTGCTTAAAAGATACAGTAATGACTGCTGAATAATTGCACTACGATAACCAGCATGCTAAGGGGTAATGGCGCATGGATATGAGGCAGTGTGCTCCTACCCCCTCCTTTCGCTGTGCAGGGGTTTTGTTGCCAATGATGTCACATTTTACAATCTTCCAATTTTTTCTTAGAATACTCTGTTGGATTTGTTATTATAACTGGTGACCAAACTAGTGCTTTCTTCTATGATGTGTTTCTTAATTCTAGTGTCCTCCCGAAATAGAACTTCTTGCTCTCTTGCTCACCTTCTCGATAACCCATGCAGGATACCCATGTTCCTTATATCTCTTGGTCATCTCCACCAACTTGGCTTTAAATGCCTGGATAGAGGTGCAATTTCTCCTGGCACGGAGCATTTCCCCGTAGGATTTACTCCACTTCAAGGGAGCAGGATGACTGCTGTGTGCATGTAATAAAGTGTTGCCTGCAGTCACTTTTCAAAAGAGTTTAGTTCCTATATGATTCCCACATACATTTGCTTGAACAACAAAAAAAGGAATTTGTTTTTCACGGATCTCACAAGTGTTTGGACAAAAGTATGTGCAGAAAAGCTGTACCTCGCCAAATTAGAATAAATCATCAATATACCTGAGCCATAAAATGACTCTGTCCTTATTTTCTATATGCTCAGGTGCTGTGGACACCTGCTCCACCCACCAGTCCTTAGTGAGATTTGCATAGCTGTGGGTGAAGTAGATTCCCATTACAGTCCCACATTTCTAAATGTACAATAACCCATTAAATAAAATGGAAAATGTTGTTCTGAAGGCAATATGTTATGATGCCAAAGGTTCATTTCTGTATGAGTTTATTGCGACAAGGGTATAGCCCACAAAAAGTGTCTTCAATACATGTTTCATTACGAATGCTTGTGTATAAAGAAACTACATCTAAGGTTGTCATCATAAGACATCTTCTTCCCAAGGAATGCCCTCAATCCTCCTCAAGAAGCCTATGGTATCTCTAAATATGATGGTAATGTGGCAACAAAGGGTCTCAAGAAAAAACGTCCACATATTTAGATGTATTTTCCAAAAGACTTCCAATTGGGGACACTTTAGGTCTCCCGGAGAATTCTGGCTGTCTTTATGAACCTTAGGGAGGAGGTAAAATGCAGGTGTACCTCTCACAATTGATACTCAAATATGACCTTAGACCCTCTGCCAACCCTGTTTATTTTCCCAGTCCCAGCATGAAATGTCTTCATTGGAACACATGTACTCCTGTTGGAACAGCTAACATTGGACATCAGTTGGAGTTATAACTCATCCTCTCCTGATTTGGGTCCTATACACATGTCACAAACCAACAAGAGTTCCAGCAGCCCTGTAAACTGGACTTTCAATTTAGATATCAGTATCCTGGCACACCCAAAACCATGTTTTTTTCTTGGTTACAATATCTACCACACATACTCTCCAGTAACCTCTGATTTCACAGTGAATATGCATATACTGATCATGCTCAGTGCAAGGAGATGCATAATGGATAGTAGATAGAAAAACAGTCAAAACAAATTATTTCAATATATACTATATAAATTAGCAAGAAGTTTGCACCACCACCAGTGCTGGTGCTGCTATGTGCAGTGAGTAACCATTGAGGACTTACAAATCAATAGGCGGTTCTTAAAGGAGGTTCCAGGGGCTGATCAGAGATGTCGACCTCTAATGATGGTGCACTACAGGGGTGCAAGGAGTATGTAAAGTGGGATTTGGGGTAGCACATGGGAACTTTATGATAATGGTGGAGTATTGATTTTAGGGGTAGAGTTGGCAGTTGAAAGTGTACAGGAGAAGCTTTATGAACAGTAATATTGACGGCTATGCCATGTATTTGTCTGAGAAAATGGTGAAGAATTAAAGCAAAAATCTGAAAATCAGAAGTCAAACCTTCACGCTCAGGCATCTACGCAAGCTTTTGGGAACATCTGTGGGAGCTTTGGGTTTGTCATCTGTGAAGTTAATGGCCATACACCTCAACCCTGAGTGCCCTACTTCCAGTGAAACTGGTATCCTGGTCTTTTGTTAGACCCTAGTGTGATGAGACCTAATCATGTCCATGGTAATGCAAGGTCAAGAATGTGTTCTGTGTCCTGGCTGGGCATGCCAAGTTTTTACTTTTTTATTTTAACAGTTGGCAAAATTATCTACTATTTTTATAAAAAGTAGAAGAATTATATGGAAGGATTTTAAAAGATGTAAGTGCAAAGAAGGCTCAAACTGAACAGTGAGGAGCCAGGAAAGAGAAAATGCAGGGCCACCTGTACCACTGGCTGCCTTAGTCCCACGTACCACACCCCCTCTGGATTTGATCATATTCACGTGCCACCACAGGGTGTGCTCAAGCTAGCAACTCAAGTCGAGATACCTGCCTAAGCTTTGTCCATTTGCTCTGTGCTGTGGTTAATAATATTGTCATTTTAAATAATTAAATGCTGGTGCTAGATAGGTATGGCTCTAATTCCGAAATGGATCTGAAGACCCACCTCATCAAGGAGCACCTCCTCATCTCCCCATCCAGTTTTTGAACATGCAAGAGATCTCTCCACCATTTCCACCCCTCACTAGTGTACACTATCTCTAATTGCTGCCCATTCACTAGCGGCATGGGTATTTCTACATAGTGTTCTGTTGCTCCCCAACTAGCTTGATGCTAGAATAAACACAATACATAACTCACCTACCTTATGCTGTAATGAGACCCTGACAGAGTAGGGCCTGCATGGAGATGAATATCTGGGCAACGTTGACGACATTTTATGGTAAGTCCATGTACGACACAAGTACCCAGCGTTGACAACTATGCATAAACCCAACACCTGCCATCATGCTACTTACAACTTTTAAGATCACCTCGATCAAATAGACAAGCCCTTGTCATGGGCACACATACACACAGAACTAAACAAACAATTGCACATGCAAGGCATATAACTCCACCCCTTCACCTTTGCACACTGCCATAGCCTGCTAGCTGTCTGGCAGTAAACCATTAATTATGATCCATGCACTACTTTTCTTGCATAATTAAAATATGGCGCACTCATAGGCCGGGTGCCTCCTATAAACCCTGCACATGGCAATGAAGCGCTAGGGAGAGCAGTCTGGGAAGGGCTAGTATTTCTTTGCAAGTTGAATGGAAGGGAGGGAGGAGCTGAAACTCGTCTGACGTCCTATATAGTGCAGCTTTAGAGCCACCATTTTACTTCTAGAGATGCAAGTGAAAAAAATGTGAACACCAGTAGCAAAGGAGCCCTGACCAGCTGTAAAGCATGTAATACCGCTGACTGATCAGGTATTAGCCAGGTTGAGTCAATGGTCAGTCCACCCATCAGGAAGCTTGTATACTGTCCAGCTTCCTTAGGTCTGAGAAGCTGAACAGGGTTTTAGAAGAGCGAGATGTGACGCGAGGGAGGATCACTCAGATGTTAGGATTAGGAAGCAAGGCAGCTATTTCTGTGCAGATGATGAAGGTAGGAAGGCACATGTGACTGTCAATATTAGGAATGCAAGCAGGAAAGACCTGTATGTGTTTTTATATATATCTCTGAATCATGCCATGTCCACAGTAGCAAGAAAAGGTGGAGCACACAAAAGACTAACGCTTGATCCAACAACAGGTCACAGTAGGCCCAGTGCCAGAAGGAACAAGGACAAAGATGTAAGTTGGAATACCAGGAAGTTAACACATCAAAGGAAATCAGAGTTTAATAAACAAGGCAGGCCTACCCTAGTGTATGCTTTTTTTCTCGGGGAAATTGAAAGGTGCCATCCTCTAAGAAATACACAAATGCAAATGTTTCCTTAAAGGCTACACCTATGACACAAAGAAACGCCCAGGTACCTAAATAAATAATGTTTCCAGACTAAAAGGATTAGCCATGCTTCATGACTGACTGACTTACTAGGTACGCTAATATAGTGCCTCTCTGAAAATCCGTCCCATTACAGGTGCAATCGCCTTGTGGAATCCATGCATTGCAAATTGTGGTTTCCCTGTTATAATTTAGTGTCTATGTTTACAATTTCGGTTGTGAATACACCTTTCTTTTTTATTCAAGCTGTACTTCAGCGATGAGATAAAATAAAGACTACTTATGCCTGACGGTGCAGTAGTTCTTAGTCTCGCTTTTGGGATGGTGTCCAGAATAGTTTGCATAGGGTCGCCTCCTGTGTGTGATGGCTCAGACAAGTTAAAAACAATTGATTAGAATGAGTAATGGTTCAAACTTTTTGTTAGGTTTTGTTAGGTGAGCTTTCCTGAAGGACACAGGCATGTCCAGATGTGGGCCCTATATGCACTGGGCGGTACGGTCATAGATGGCCCTATATGCACTGTGCCATAGGGACTTAAGCTGATCACATCACTGAAGCTCAATAAGATCAAAATATACCTGGGGTGTCTCTTTGGTTTGGAAGTCAAGGTAGATTTGCTTTTGGTTAGCCTTTTTCTCTGATGCGGTTCTGCTAGGTGAAAGCACTTCCATCCACCACTTGTTTGCCAAGTGAGTTGGCATGCGTATGCCCTGACACCGTACAAGCATGATGTGACACACAGGTGTAAAATGCCCTTCACTCATGGTTCAGTAGGGCTGAAAAGGCATGTAAGGTTGCTTGTGAGTCCACACAAATGGATGCTGCCTAGACGTTCAGTGAGCACTGACCCTTTTAGGTTGGGCCCAGTCTGAAGAATATTTACCAGTGGTTAGAGACATTCAGTCACAAAAGATGCGCCAGGTAGTGGAACACTGTTATCGGACCAATCATGTACTATAAGTATCAAAAGACGATAATTAAGGACACCTAACCCTCATTTTTGTGCCATGTTTCTTCATTGGTGTCCTTTTCCCATTCTATTAGGTAAGTACTACAGGGACAGACGTATTTGGAGTGATTTCAGTATAGCGTGGCCTGATCAACTGCAGAGATCTAAATAAACTAAAAATACCTCAGGGTAAGCCCAAAACATATCTCTTTAATTCTTGAGGACCCTGGGTATAGGTATAATGGACAATACGGGATGTTGTCAAAATCAATCTTTCACACATTGATTGTGGTCAGAGATAACAGTGATGTGAACTGAACATGCATATCCACCCTCATATTAACAGTGATGTGAACTGAACATGCATATCCACCCTCATATTAACAGTGATGTGAACTGAACATGCATATCCACCCTCATATTAAATATCGATCTAGTTCAGCAGTATGAGGCTGAGTGGTCAATGTCTACTATCCAAGAAGCCACAACACAGCTCAGGTGCTCCCGCCTCACGGTTCCTTTCCACTCTTCCCTCTGGGTGATCTCAGTCCAGGCCCATTGTAATCCTGCAGGACTACCATGAGTCACTTGTTTGTAAACTGCCTTGGAATTCTAATGTTGATAATCTGTGCTCCACCTCCGTTACTAATCGGGGCATAATTTATACACAAAATTCCTGCTGGCCCTGTTGCCTCAACATGGGACATGGGCTACCCATGAGCGGGCTTGAATTTTCACCTTCTACCATTTATATCCAATACTTTTTCATTAGGTTCTGTGCAAATGAGAAAAAACACCCGCCTAGGAAACAATTCATTTATGCTTATCTACATAGAGTTGCCAACTGCTGCACTCTAGGATATCTGGGACACGTAAGTTCCTCGACTTTCTGGGACAGAAAGGAAAGACATAGACCCCATCGCTTTTCAAAGTCCTTCCTTTTGTGTACAAATGTCATGGCAATCTTTTTCCTGCCTATTATCTCAAACATCTTGTGTAGCCCTTAATTGTGGTCCCCAAGCGCCTAGAATCACCTGGTTGGCTGCGTACAATAAAATTGTGATTAAGGGCCGAAACGTGACATCTTTGTTTGTCACTCTCCAGTACATTTTGGAATAGATGAATTGCCTTGCCACTTCACACTCCAAAAGTGCCAGTACCTGTTTGTTATGATTGGAGAAGGAGTTTGTATTTATTGTTTACACAGGTTCAGAAAACACAACATCGATTGAGTACCAGCTCTAGTAAGGCACTACTCTGAGTTTGCCATTTCTTGTCCCTGGCAATGTCAAAGAGCCGAGGGCTGTGGGAAATAGGCCATGATATATTATACTAGATATCACAGAAACAGATATGATATTATAGAGCACAGAACTCAAATGCATCCATGCAAAAGTTAATCATAGCTGTGACTATGATTTGGTGACACTTCATATTGAACACCACAGTGCCTACCTCAAACCACTATAATCTAGAACTTAAGTTCAATTAGTCCAATTGCACTAAGCCAGAAAAACAGCTACCAAAACATCCTGGATAATTGAATAATAAAGTTCCAAACTTCCAAAGCCAGAGCTTATAAGGCAAAGCCACCCAGTGCTGGGTGCAACGCCATACATTATGTGATTCTGTAAAACGCAGCTGCTACCCACCAGGGCTGTCCTTGTGCTGAGAAGCTGGCACCTGAAAAGACGTACTATCTAGCTGATTTGAAAAGCCATTTCTAAGCTGTTTTTGAAGGCTTCGAGTTCCAATACTTGTGGTAGTGGGAACAGAAGCAAATGCCAGTCAGTTCGAACTAAGTAAGAAAGAGCATTGGCAAAGATAGTAGGTTTGTTGTTGGTTCCTTGCCTGTTGGCTTTGTCAATGCTTGCTACGTTTTGTCATGGTTTTTGCACACCTTTTTTTGTTGAGGAAACTACCGGGCCCTCATGAATCTTGAAAAAGCATCGACTAAACGCAAACTTTTTTTGTCTCAAGAAGCAGACATTGCCATGATAGTCTCTGGCACCCAGGGGAACTATTTTTTGTGTAGATATTCCCTCTGTGCAAGGATAAAATACAGTCACGCATACTTAGGTTAGCCAATGGCTGAAGTGGGCTGACCCACTGCCACAACCAGTATGCTGTAATGAGAATAAAAGACTGATGGATGAATAGGGGTGGATAAAAGCCCCTGAAAATAAGTATATTATATATATAATATTAGTAAATTTAGAGGTTCTTAGCTAACACCAGACCTAAAAAGAGTGCACGCTGGTATAGGGTATAGAGAGGACACTAGTCTGGAAAAGATAAATAGAGTGTAAGATGCCGTTCAGAGTGGAAAAAAGCTTTTTGCTGGGATTAAGATGTAATAGAGTTTTGTGTGCAAATTCCAACCTTGGTGCTGAGTAGGTGTACGCCCTCTGAATAGGACCTAAAGTTTAGAGCGGGTTCTGCAAAAGTTATAGCTACATCTTCTGATTGTTGCTTCTTTATATGTGACATTGGCAGGTATGTATTTGTGGGGGAGGGTGTAGGTATTCCTCGCGGCAGAACCAATCACACCCCACTTATGCCCCACCCCTCCCTCTATCCCGTTGAGGAGAGTAAGATGGGCCTTGCTAAAGGTTCAACCTTTAACCTTTAATCTTTAACTTACAAAATGTGAAAAGTTTGAGCACATAATTGGTACCCCTTGTCAGGTTGGATAGCAGATGACCCCTCCTTCCATGCAGCCCTAAAAGTAGCGTCCCGGTCCTCAGTCTGCCTACACGTCCAACATTGAGCCTAAGATCTTGCAGAGCATAGTAGACCATTACGGCCAGGTAGCCGGAGATGCCGAGGACCACCAACCATGCCAAGTAGAAACGGAAGACAGCAAGGTCTGGTATGATCATCCCAAGAGAGTGAAAATTGGAGACGCTCAACATTCAGAGCCTTTAAATGCTTAACACGCGGAGTTTTCCACGATGTATAAGTCAGTCAGGTAGTAGGTCAGAGTAAATGTATCTGTCCCAAATGTTTGTGTGCAACTGGAGGATCATACATTTAATTGCTGGTAATTTGAGACCATTTTCATTTATCCAACGTTGCACACAATAGTTTATGTAATAATGGAGGGTATCGTTCAGTTGTGGAGCTAAGGTGTGACATTTTGGGCAAGGCCCACCCTAAATTATCAAATGCCCATCAAATTCCTACCCTCTGTCAAGCCTCAGTTCCCATTCAGGGCACCTGAGGCACGAGGACATGGAGAAAGAGAAGAGAGACAGAGATAAATTTATATTTTTTCGCCACAGGTCAACGCCCTGATGTAAACTGCATGAACGCTTTTTCTTTATGGTGTTAGTCATATAGAATGACTGAGATTTATAAGATTTGTGTACACTGTTTGGCTGCTGCTGGGCACATTCAGCTGCCTCGGTATGAGTGTAATAGGGAGGACAGACGAAAGCAGACCTTTGGATTCCAACAAGGCTCACACACAAAAACAGCATCAGGTACAAATTAAACAATGAAGGAGAATCGGTCAGGCGTCATCAAATATTGGATTGCCGTGAATGGCCAGCGAAAGCTGCCAATGCAGGAGTTCAGTGGCACTGGCAGAGCACCGTCGAGTACCCCACACTGCCTGGAACTGCTGGGATACAGTTCACCGTGCTGCAGTCTTTAAGCACTTGCAGGCCATTGAGGCAGAAAGGCAGTAACGCAATAAACCCACAGCACGGACATGGTCCTGGTGTAAGGTCACAATGCTGCAGGGAAAATCACAGTGCTGTGGTCGTACGGCAATGACAATGCAGTGCTATTGAAAGTTCTTTCTCTTATTTTTCTCACACAGGTGGACTCGCAAGGCACTGAAAGGAAAGTATCATTATGTTGTGTGTGCTGCACTGCACACAGTGCTGGATTGAGGCCAAGAAAAAACAAGCATTTGCAATGCAACGGTCTCCGTTTGCTCATGTTAGAGCTGATAGCGTTGTAAACTCCTAACCCGACTTTTCACCTATCGGGCAAAAGTGCATTTATATATGTAACCCGAAAAAGTGCAATTAACTATGTAAAGCGCTCGACTTCTGCCAAGCGAGATCGCGCTAGTAAATAAGAGAAAAAGTAGTCCACGATCCCGATGGAAAACAGCGAGCCTCGCATGTTTTCTGTACTTGGTCGCTGCGCTCGAGGAGGGCTAGCCACCAGAAAAGGCATGACGTATGCGTGCCTTCGACTAATGAAAGCAAGCAGATTTTATAAGGCAAGCCCACCAACCAATGAAAAACACTGACGTGACGTCGACAGGGCTCTGAGCCCCTTTCTAAACACTAAAGCGTCTCGCTGCAATACACATGTGCGAGCGCATGCAACGCAGGCTCGACCCTAAAAAGACAGCAAGGCGATGAAAACACACACACGCCATGGATCTCTTCCGCATCACACACACAGACACGACACACAACCTAAGTTAGCACACACCATGCAACTGCCACAAATCATGAATTCCCTAAATATAGGGTGGCAAGACTTTAAAAACAAAAAAATTGAAGTAGGACTCCAATTTTGCATCGACCATGGTGCACAGAATCATTTAATTGACAACACCACCAAGAAAAACACAGACAATGAGGCACTAAGTGGAATTAAAGGTATAATAACATCTATGTTAATTAAATTACTAACTGGTCCTCCACAAAAAAAGAAAACTAGCCTACCTCTGTGTTCAGCCTCTCAGAAAACTAGGACATATGCTAAATTTGCTGAAATTAGCCAGAACAAATGGTGAAATCTGGGACGCTTCGTGGCCCTAACCACACAAGTATAGTGCATTCCAGTGAAACTCCAAAGACAAGCCTGCCTCACTAACACACACCATTCACTCACAAACACACCGTGTATGACTACATATTATGAATCTCTCACCTATGGACAACATGCTCCCTACACAATGCACCTCAAACACAAACCCTCTACCTTGGGAAGAACCAGATTTTCAGTTTTCTGAATTCCAAGTTGTTGTTGACGGTTCTTATCCTTGCCAGAAGTGAGCCCTATAGCTTACCTGCTTGGGCAGAGGATGCGGTTACCCTTATGCAATTCTTGTAATTTGGGATGATCACTTTTAGTTCCCATCTTTTTTTTAAATTCTTTTTATTAGTAACTTGGCAAGAGTGGGGAGGTGGCCAAGATGGCGACTGGTGCAGATGCTTGGTGAATAGCTCTGCTCCCAGCTCAGAAGTAATCCTGTTGTGGCACCCTATCTAGGCCCCCCCAGATGTCGGATTTGTGGTCTCACTGACCCCAGGCATGAGGAGTCATGCTGTGGGGACTTGATTTGCCCGCTGGTGATGGCCGGTGCACCCGACGGGTGAGCGGCCTGCACGGCTGACTCGGGGGAGGAGGCAGGTCCCTGTTGCGGCCTGTCTTGATGCAGAGTGGGCAGAGGAGGTGCGGCACGCCGTGGTCCTGTCTGTCAGCATGAACATTGAGACCGGAGGAGACCACGACTGCTGGCACTGACGGGACTGGAGGAGGAGGTGAGAGGAACGTGTGACAGACTGGAGGTGCAGAGTTGCCTCTGGAGCATGAGGGGTGTGGGAAGCACCACAGAATGAAGGCACCCCCATAGGATGGCAGGCTGTGCTTGCTGAGGCCCATGTCTGAGGTGAGAATGCACTTGGAGCTACGGGGCTCTCCTGGGGATCGAGGAGGCGGCCCTCCTTTTGACATCCTGTGTGGTTCCTGGCAGGGTCATGGATGGGATACATAAATAAGCAGTGAGGCCCTACGGGTGGGGAGCCATGCTCTGACTGGCACCAGAGAACATTGATATAGACTGCAGAAGGTGCATAAGGAGGGTTCCTGACCACACTGGCTGTGCTAGATGTGCAAGTCATGCTGAAAAAGGGACTGTAGTAGGGAATTGCTCTTCCACACGATCAGCTCTGAGGGGCCCCGCTGGCAAACTGTGTGGGCCCAATATGATACCGAGGACCTAGAAGTTAAGTTCCAGCTCTGGAGCACTGGGGATGTCTCCTCCTGAGCGACTCCACTAGGCAATGACACGTTGTGAGTGAAGGGCCACAACGGGGAAGGGGCATAGGACTCCTGTCAAAGGAACACTACTAGACTTTGTTTCTAACCATTTGGTAGCTGAGAACACACAACAGTGGAGTTGTGCCCAAGTGGTTAACTCTTCCAATCGGCAGTACTCATGGTCAAACCAAAAGCAGCGCGGTTGCCTCCACTTGCTGAGGGGGTGATGCCCCTCCTGCCCGCCACCACAAAAGATAACGTGGCAACCCTCCAACAGATGAACAAAACTCTATAGGTTCATTCCGCACAATTCGATAAGCTCCTACAAGCAGTATTAGACACCAAAACGACTTTGGAAGTAAAAATTTACTCTGTGACGCAGGTGGTCAATCTGCTCCGAGTAGATCATTGTAAACTAGCTGAAAGGGTGTCTGAGAATGAGGCCTCATTGGCAGTGGTACAACTATAGGTTAAGGACCTTCAGAATCAGGTGACACAGTTGACGTGGAGGTCTTTCTCTACAACGCAGAGCAGAGGATGAGTAGGGTCGCTCACAGAGAAATAACATTAGTTTTCTGGGATTTCCGGAGCGGATGGAGGCGCCTAACGTGGAATCATTCCTTGAACAATGGTTCGCAAACAATGTACCACCTTTCTCCTCAATAGAATGAGCACACCGGATTCCGGGAAGGCCTCCATGACCCAGTTCCCTGCCTAGGCCGCTAATAGTCCTTCTCCTCAATTTCCGAGACCATGATTTGATTCTTCAAAGCATTCGCCCCTGGGGCCCCTTGCCCCAAAACAGGGCCCCTGGAAGTTCGATAATACTGTCATCACTGCCTACCCCGACTACACTATGAAGGTGCAATGCAAGCGAACCTCGTACATAAAAGTCAAAAAGCTACCTTGCGAGTGCAACATCACCTGCTCTTATAGTTTCCAGCACAATTACGGGTGGTGGGCGAAATGGAATTTCCTATTTTCCCTTCACCTGAAGATACATGGATGTGGTTGCATGCCAAGGGCTTGGTCAAACTGCATCATGAGGGCACTCTAGAGGGAGGTTCGCTAACATCCCAACCCCATAAAAAGAGATCTGGCATTAAGATGCGCCCCTCCAGGGCACAAGCAGCTGAGGCCAAGCACAGGCACTACTTGAGGCGACCCAACTTACATCCAATCAATATGCGGATTCTGACTAGTCGATGGGCCATTCTAGTGAATTTACCGTTCCCTCAACATTGTGCCCGGAAGTAACTCCACGTACAGCTGACGACCTTTAACATCACATATCACCTTTGGATGATAACACTCCGGTCCCAAACCGCAAGTAAGAACAAACTTGCCTTTAGAAGCATGCACGCCGGAGTTCAAGTCTTGCATATACTTTGTCGCTCTGAGCAGTTCTGCTCCTCAGCCTGCAGCCACACTTGCTCGGCTCGTCTGTATGCAATCACCCTGAGGGGACTGGTGATTAGGGTGCATACGTTACCAGCCGGCAAAAGGGGGGTCCGGGTGGGTGAGGAAATCACAGTAATTGATACGGGATGGCGGAGACATAATGCCAACTTCTCACGCCGATGCCCCTAAAATGGACACTGTTCAAACCATTATTATTAACTGCACCTGTTGTGCTAGCACGTTACTGGGTGGCTAAGGCCCTGCTGGCCATAGCCCTAGAGGGTTGAACACTGTTTATTGTTTTTCTGACATCACTTGGGTTTCGACATTGAGTGATGGTGGGGGAGGGGCACTGTGGATGGGGGACTGGAACCTATTGGCTCTACTGTCTCTTACCGTGGCCATAATGAGAGATCACAAGACAACGGTCACACATGGTGCCACATACTCACGCACACATGAAGGTTGACAGCTATAACATAGTAACATGGAACATAAGAGATATAGCCCATCCCGTCAAACGTCATAGGATGCACGCATACTTAAAGCAACACAGGACCCACATAGCGATCCTGCAAGAAACACATCTCACAGATAGAGACCTGCACAGCATTAAAACTAACTGGCGTGGACTAGCGCATGGTACAGTAACATCAACATTTGTCAAAGGGGTGTTAATATGGCTAGCTCCAGAGGTTCCCTATGTACTTGAGCGTTCTACAGTGGACAGGGAGGGCAGATATGTGCTTCTGGAGGGCACCCTAGATGGCAATTCCCTATCCAAAGCTGGAATATATGACCCCAGTTCAAAGCAGGGGTATTTCCTGAGGTCAATCACACCTACACTCTTCCAGGACCCAGTGGCCAATTGTATATGGGGGGGGGCGACTTCAACTGCGTACCAAATGTAGATATGGACAGATCTCATCTGCCATTGGTGGGCGCTCCCAGCAGATAACTGGCGAGTGAATTGTGCCAATGGATGTTCAAAATGGGGCTTTATGACATATGGCACCTTTTACACTCCCAGGATCGATAATACTCCTTCTATTCCCCAGTGCACGGGTTACATACCCATGTAGACTTGCTGTTAAGCCCGGCTGGTCTGGCCCATGATGCTATTAGGGTGGACTGCTTTGCCAAGACACCGTTAGATCACTGCCCATTGAGGGTCATCATGCTCTGGGGCAGACCGCGCACCTCCATACTTACTTGGTGTCTATAGCCCGATATGTCGGCGGATCCTCCTTTCCGTCAGGAAGTGATTGATTGCATTTCCCAATACTTTTAATTAAATGGAGGGACAGCCACAACACATGCAGTGGAGTGGGATGCACACAAGGTGGTTTTGCGAGGCCATTGCCTCGGGCCACAGGTGGAGTATGGCGCAAGCTGGTGCGGGAACTAGGCTCACGAGAAATAGACGTGCGCAGTGTGTAATGTGCAGTAGTAAGGGGCTCATCTGACCCTGAGGTTCTCCCCGAATAACACGCACAACACAGAGAGGTAGACATGTGTTTACGCATTTATGATTACCGACATTACATCTCTAGGTCACACGCAGAGTGCGATCGCCGTGGCAGGCTACTAGCGTGGCTGACCCGGGGCGAGCAACACCGCGCTCCCATTGGGGCAATAAGGCTTGACTCAGGAATCGTGGTCAATACTCAAATGGCCATAAATGATGCCTTTCGACTCTACCACAGCACGCTTTATGCAGTGAGATCGGACCCCCCAGCCACACAACTAGCGGACTTTTTTCACTCGCTTCCCCTTGCACACCTTACTCTAGTATAACGTACGGAGTTGGATGAACCTATAAAGATTGACGAGATCCAAACGGCATTTCGTCAATTAGCCCACAACAAGACCCCCGGCACAGATGGTTTACAGTTAAAATATTATGCAACGTTCGCTACACAATTAACTGTACCATTCTTGGAGGTGCTATGCAAAGCACAAAGGCGAGGGCAACTTGCTGACACACAACGTGAAGCACTGAATGTGGTTTTGCCCAAACCAGGCTGAGACCCCCTTCATGTGCGGTCCTACAGGCCCTTGTCATTGCTTAGCTTGGATTGCAAACCGGTTGCTTTCGCTGATGACACAATTGGTCCATGAGGACCAATTAGGTTTCATTCCAAGACGGAACAATTTCCTAAATGTCAGATGACTCTTGTGGTTAATGACGGGCACTCTAGAAGGGGAACACAACAGAATTGTGGTATCGTTAAATATCGAGAAGCCCTTTGACACCCTCAGGTGGCCTTTCCTCAAAGAGGCTTTACGTAACATGGGATTTGTTCAAGGATTTTCAAGTTGGATCGATATATTGTACTCCAACCCCATTGCCCGTGTTAAAAGAGGCCAGCTCATTTCTGAATGCTCCCCCATTTGTTGTGGCACCAGACAAGGGTGTCCCTTATCGCCGCTGCTATTTGCGCTAGCAATTGACCCATTAGCAGCTCAGCTCCAACTACGGGCACAATAATGGGGGATACCCAAAGTTGGCAAGCAACATATAGTATCCCTTTCAGCCAATGATGTGTTAATATATCTACATAATCGCACATCATCCCTTCCAGAGCGTTTACAATTACTAAATCACTTTGGGGATCTATCCGGATTGCATGTAAACTGGTCGAAATCCTGCTTGTTCCCGTTGACTCCGATACCAGAAAGCTTGTGGCCTGCACATTTACCATACTAAAGAGGACTTCCTGGAGGACAAATCGGGACGTGCGATGCGCGCGATTAAGGATCCTTACTGTTTTGGGGGTCATTGCCATTGTCGCCTTTGGGACGAGTGGCTATTGCGACGATGATAATACTCCCCAGACTGCTGTATTTCTTTACTGCACTTCCGTTAGTAGTACCTCGATCCTTCATCAGGACCCTGAATGGCCTGCTGCTGGGATTAATATGGGAAACAGATTGTCCGCGAGTCGCACTTACTGAACCACATCACCTGCTTACGAAGGGGGGCCTGGGCATGCCGAATTACGAGCTGTCGTATGCAGCACTGCAACCGCAGTGGTCGCTTCAATGGTTACAGAACTCCCCCAGTATGGAGACATTGCCAGTACATGAAAGTCCGGCAAGGGTAAACATGCTTACATGGTTACAGGAACACACAATCCCTCCCCAGCGAGGAAACAATCTGATGGAAGTGGCTTGCACGTGCTGGAGCCGTACAAGGAAGGGACATAACCCCGCCTTACTCGCCTAAGATTCCACTGTTAGATATCCCAGGAGCAAGGAAACTACATACACAATACACCTTAGACCCATGGTTAGAGCTGGTAATACACACCATTGGTGACCTATTTAAGGAAGGTTTCATCATGACGTGCATGGAATTAGAAAACACTTATGGCATAGGTCCAGGGCGATTTCTAACCTACTGTGCACCGAAACAACTTATACATAACATCTGGCGAAGTAGAGATGCAGAACCCCTGATTTCACCTACATTACATAACATATTGTCCGGCATAGGTCATAACCACATTATATCTCAGTTGTATAGCTCTCTCCTGGGGAACCTCGACACAGAGCAGGCGGTGGCACAGGCGAGATGGGATGGGGTCCTTCATGAACCACTAGCGCAATCTGCATCGACCACAGCGATCCGAATGATAAAGGAGGTATCACGTAACCCCTGATTTTGCTACACTCAATTTAAATATTTACACCAAACATACCTCTCCCCTCACCGGCTTCATCGCATGCTCCTTCAAACCAACTATGTTTGCCGTGCTGCGGGGAACCGGACGCTACTTTCTATCACATGATATTGACTTGCCCACCTATACAACAGACCTGGCATAACATTACCTCCTAGATAGGGGAATTGGTTGGTCACACACTACTTCCTACACCGGAATCCTGCCTTCTAGGCATACGTACCAGGTCGAAAAAGGATAGACAAATACATAGGTGTGCAGATCTGGCATTTGTGTTATTCAAACGCCTCAATGCAATGGAAAGCACCAGAGGTACCAGACATACGCCGCTGGCTGGGTGATTTGCTAAGGTGGGTGAGGGCGGAAGCACACACACTTCATTCTCTCAACGATAGGGGCATATTTGTTAAAGGCCTGGGGCTCTGGGACAGTTTTATAATCAAAATTGAGGCTAAAAACTACACTCGCCCCGCTGAAATAGCTGTTCTGGTCCTGCAAGCATCAGGAACTATAACCAAGTGCTATTCACACAGTATCGATTACAAGCTGAGGGTGGGTGCATGGCACTCTGGCTGTGAGATAGTACGCCAGGTGCTGTAAGCCCCGATGGAATCAGAGTGCTGTGTGCCCGAAAGTGATTGCGTACCACCTGAACATACAAAATAGATAATAATGCATTAAGGGCTGCGAAACCCTTACTGCACAGGATGCTGACAACACGATATCCAACACACTCTAGGCATACAAAAGGAATTGTCCAAAGTGTGTTTGTGTCTCCCATTGCTGTATCATGTGGGGGACGAGATGACAGGGTTGCTCTTCCTCTTTTGAACTTCATTTCTGTATGTGGATGTTACACATTGCATTGTTAATTACAATCAGGGCACTTGGTTCTCCCTTTGCTGGTGGTCCTCCCTTTTCCATGTTGTACTTTTGATATATGAAGGATGATATGCTCACGTTAGCTCCAGTCAGATGTTGATTGTAAGAGTTGCATATAAAACTAATCAAGAGATTAAAAAGAAAACTTGTCAAGAGTACATAATACACATTAATGCCTGACTGGGATAAAATAACACAGTACAGACAAAGATACAATAATCATACTTTTCATTGCCCGTCTGATGTTCCACTCCCAACTCCAGCCCCACAGAGTCGTTACCAATGCACTTTCTCCAATGGGGTTCAGTCAATTGGTGGGGTCTGTAAGGGGGGGGCAGTGCATAGCCCACCTCTGTATTTGTTTCACTTCCCCCATATTTTCCCCCAGTTCTGTGGGCACCCCGACTCTTGTATGTTACCCTCTCTGCAAACATGCACCAGTCCATTTCTTTTGGCAATCACCATGCCGAGAGTCATCAGTAGAATCTCACATCTTCTGGTAACCGAAGTATCCCAGACATTTAGCAGACATCATTTGATCAAACTGACCTCTCACTACCACATATCTCATATAGACATGCAATCACTGAGGACCTATAGTTCTGTATCTCCGGGCATTCCCAAATAATGTGTAGAAATGGCCCCTCCAATCCACACCCCCTGAGACAGAGACTTTCAGGCATTCTGTCCATCTTGACTCTAACTGAACACAACCAATATGTTCTGTGGAGAATTTTCAACTGCATCAAATAAAACCGGGATAGGATCTCCACCTCCCTCAGGGAGGCTAATGCTTCACCCCATTCCACATCATCAAGACTTCGCAAGTCTTGTTCGCAGTGCATTTTTAGGCGCTTTAGCAGATCTGGGGAGTTGTTAATCAATTTCTTATAAGTGAGGGAGATGTTTTTTTATGTAAATGCTTCTCCAGCAATCTACTCTCCAGGGGGAGGTTTCTGGCAACTCTATCCCCCTCGGGAGCACAGACTGCAGGGCATGCCACACCTGGAGATAGTAGTAGTCTTCAGAGGGTGCCAATTTATCAAAGCCGGAGAGATTGCTCAATGTACCCAGCGCCTTTGAAATCCCAGAGGGGGGTGTCCTGCAATAACTTCCCCTCACACCCCAAAGCATGGAGTGCAGTGTGCCAGTATCCAATTGTCACTGATGTTGGTACTAGGTTAGGTGTCAACTTGGGAGATGTGTAGATGCCCCTCAGGCACCTCCCGGCTGCATCTGTCATCTGTCAATATGGTATGCTGGTTCAACTAGGGGTGCGTGCATCCACTAATTTATGGTTGTCATCTGCACTGTCCAAAGGTATTTCCTGATCTTGGGAAAGGCAAGCTCTCTGTCATATCACCCCCTGGTCAGTTTGGCTAACACTGTTCTTGCCTGGCCTCCATTCCATTAGAACATCCTAAGCTGGCTGTCTATTGTTGTATAGTATTTTGAGGGATAGGGCAGGGTGTGTTGTGTAGGATATACAGACAGCAAGGAAGGGCCATCATTTAAAATAAGGCAGCCTTTCCTAGCAATGACAACAGGAGTGACCTCCAGTGCTGGATATCTTGTTTGAGATGAGGCAGGAGGGGAAGAAAGTTAAGGGTGTAGTATTGGGCAGGGTCAGTAGTCACGTAGATGCCTATATACTTAAATCCGTCAGTCACTATTTCAATGGCGCAGCTCCGGGGAAGCCGGGGTGCTTCGCCCCTAGGGATGTAGATGATTGACTTTGTACAGTTTATTGTGTACAAGGAGTATTGCCCAAACTGGGTCATTATATGTATTTTACGGCTAAGAGAAGTAGGAGGTTCTGCAACATACAGCAGAATGTCATGGCATGAAGTGATATTCTATCCTCCCACTGTTCAGTCCAACATAACCCCTAATCAGTGGATCCCTTCTCACCCATGCTGCCAGTGGCTCAAGAACTAGGGCAAACAGCAAAGGGGAAAGTGAGCACCTCTGCCTAGTACCATGCCAAAGGGCAAATGTCCTTGATTTTGTGCCATTTTGTGTGATAGGGAAGAAATAGAGGAGTTGCACCCATGCGACAAGGCAGGGGCCAAGACCCAGCCATTCAGCATAGCAAATAGATAGGGCCATTCCACCATAGCGAAGACCATACTAGCATCGAACAAGGGGATCACTGAATTCTCTTGCAGTGTCCCAGCCTGGCCAAATATTCCATGTAGTCTGTGGAGGTTCAGTGCCAAGTTCTGGCTAGGTATGAAGCCACATTGGTTGAAGTGTACCTACATATGTATAATCAGGATGAGTCGAGTGGACATTACCTTAGTTAGTTTTCACCTCCATGTTGAGATCAGAAATCGGTCGGTAGAAGCTACATTCCTCATCGGTTTCACCTCCTTTTGTACTACTACTATGAAGGCCAGACGTTGATCTGGAGGGAGCGCTTCCACTTTCTGGCTATCTTCGTATATCATTTTTAAGTTGGGGCAAGTTTAGGGGCTGATAGCTAATTCAATTGGGACACCACTGGGGCCCAGTACCTTACTGGGCGTCAAGTCCCTGATGGCCCCTACTATCTCCTCTGGTAAGAGTTCCTTCTCCAGGGTCTCTCTTTCTTCTGCGGGCAAGGTTTGGAGATGGATGTCTGCCAGGAGTTCACAGGAGTCCTCTCTCATACTTGTGTCCCCTGGAGAGTAGAGTCTGGCCACGAAGGTCGCCGCTATGCCCTCTCTGTCACTGACCAATTCTCCAGTCATAGACTGGATTTCCCCTACACACCTATTTGCTGCTTCTCTTCTATTGAGCCAGGCCAAGAGTGTCACCGGCTTCGTAAAGACGGTGTTTTACTGCTCTGTGGTGAGTCTTGGCAGCTTCCTGTAACACATCACAGTAATCTGATTTTTTGAGAGTCAATATATGGGCTGCTTCTTGTTCCGAATGGTTAGTCTCTAGTGCCAGAATCTTCCATTCAAGAGTCTCCATCTTTGCCAATTTTTCTTCCTTTTACCCCAATATCGCAGAGAGACCAACCCCTTTGATTACCGTCTTATACGCCTCCGATAGCATCTGTGAGGAGTCCACAGAGGAGGCATTTTCTTCAAAGTAGAGCTCCTTGCTTTTGTCAGCGTTGTTCTGACTTTCGGCACCCTGAGGTACCAGGAGTTCAGTGCAATATGTCTGTGACTGTAACTTTCACCCAAGGCGGAATGGTCTGAGGTGTCCTGTGCCAGGTGGTAGACCTCCCGTACCCGTGTCAGTTGGCGGGCCGGTGCAATGAAGTAGTCAATGCTGGAGAGACTATTGTGCACTGTGGAATGAAATGTAAAATGTTTCTCAGCATGGTGAAAGGAGCGCCACATGTCCATTAGCCCCTGGGCAGCAAGGAAGTCGGTTAAAGGTCGTCGTGTCTATCTGGGGGGTTGCCAATCCATGACATCGCATAGTGTTGCATTAGGATCCCCTCCCATTATTAATTCCCCTTTGGGGAAGTCCAGCGTGAGTGCATTCAGTGTTGGGAGCGTGATGTCATGAAATCTTGTGGGGATGTACACTTATATTATGTTAGCAGAGAACACGTCTCAGCTTCCCGCAAGGGCCACGTGTGACCCTGTTCATCGGGTCAAATTAATTGGATGGAGAGTGGGAGCAATATCTTTACTATAATACCCACCCATGTGGAGGTGGTAATATATTTTGCATGGGAGACCATTTTGTACCCCCACCTCTCTAGTGCGCAACATTTATTTCCCAGTAGGTGGGTCTCTTGCAGGAGGCCCATGTCTGGGGAGTGTCTCTAAATGTACTTCAGAACGACTCCTTGTTTGACCTTGTCATGAAGCTCATGGATGTTCCAGGATAGGAGTTGCAGTGGTGTTGTGATCATATGGGTATACATGCTAGAGACTATATGGTCTGTTGCAGGCTAGTGGTGCAGTCTCTAATAGGTTGTGCCCTCTTGTATATAGCAGTGTAATGGTGTCTCTCTGTGGTGGTAGGTGCATGGATGTAACCTGCCTTTGCATCAACAACATTAGCAAACAAACAATAATCCCTGTTAACCGCATCCCCCTCCCTGCCTCCCTGCAAAGCGGGCCCTGAACTACCCGCCACCTCAACCATGCAGAGTTCCTACCGCCCTAACTTAACATGAAACTAATAAGGATCTGTGGCTAGCGCCCAGCAACCCTCATCCCCAGAACAAGTCTGCTTTTACCAAGCTAACATCCATTGTCAGACAATACTACTACGTCTGCCATGTCTAGTGCAAGGCAATCAAAAAAGCCCAGCAGAGTCACAGGTTTATGCAGCAGGGAATGTTTCCATATTGATAATCTCAGTCTGTGGATTTAAATGTTTTTTTTTTTTTTCAAGGACCTGCTCTTGTTGGGGTCAGTGGTAGTCCAAGATTGGTGGTGTGGGGCTCCTGTGTGGCCTTTCTTCTGGAGGTTGCCGGTGTTCCGACGGTGGCCCTCCCCTCGAAGTTTTCTGGGCCAGTTCTGTCTTTCCATTCTCCAACTCCTTGCTGGCCTTTCAGCCAGTCCCATGATGCTTCTGCCATTTGCTATTACTCTGAGCTGTGCTTGGAATAGCATTGAGTACTTAAGTTCACAATCTTGGAGGGCTTTCTTGACTTTGAGAAAGCTGCAGTGTTGTTTCTGCACACGTAGTGTGAAGTCAGGAAAGAAGTTAATGTTTGCATTGTCAATCCAGAGAAGCGGAGCCCTGCATGTCATTTGAAGTATTATGTTCCGGTCTCGATAGTTAAATATTCATGCTACAGTAGGATGGATGGTGCGCCGGGCTTGAGTGGTGTGTTTAGCACACGATGTGCTCTTTCCACTGAAAAATATTTAGAGATACCATGTGGCTGCAGTTGCTTTAGGATAAGGTCTTCCACGAAAAGGTTTACAGTTGGTCCTTCCGTTTTTTCAGGCACACCAATTATTCAGACATTATTCAGGTGGAAGCACCCCTCAAGTCCTCTATTTTTGCCTCAAGTGTCTCAATGATGACCATCAGCGTCTTGACTTGTTCTTTCAGGGTAGTAGAGTCGTCCTTAAGGGTCCTCAAGGAGTCCTTGGTCTCCTTCAACCTGGCACCCAGGTTGCCAAAATCTGCTCTCATGAGTGCGACTTCTGTCTAGACCATGTCAATCTTTATTTCAAGAGCACCACAGATGCTGTTTATGGCTGCCATTATGTCTTTTAGGGTTAAGCTGTCCCGCTCCGAGTTTACTGGCTCTGTCTCTGGCCGTGTTTCATCTTGAGCTGGGTGAATTTGTCCAATTTTGTTTGATGCCCATCTTTTTTGTGTTTTTGTTGCCTGTGATGTTTGCTGCGGGTCCGTGGGCAGTGGGTAGGGAAGAATAGGTGAGAGTGTAATGGGCTGGTAGTGTTAATCACTGCGCCTAGTTAGTGAATGGTGTTCAGGAGGGGGTGGAGGACTTCACTCCATCCAAGACTTGCCAATTAGTGCAACATTAGTACCGATAGTCCGGGCCCACAACACCCATGTCTCCTATCTGCAGTGGATAATGGGTTCGCCACTAGAGTTAGCAATGTGCCTCAAAACTACTGTTTTGCTGGATGTTTGCCTCTCAGGGGATATACTCCATTCATAGGCCATTTGATAGTAGAGGAGCCGGGGTACTTTTCTCCCTCTTTCTTCCCCCCACAGTTTCAGCCGCTCGCTCTGTAGCATAAAATGAGGTGAAAGGATGAATGGCTGCTTGCTCCCTCTCTTGTAATTTAAGTCTTCAGACTCAGCCCTGTTCAGCCAGCATAAGGGGCCCTCTGGCGGCCTCATTGCCTCACAGACCCTGGGAGTCTCCTCGTGGGCATCACTTACAGTGTCTTCTAAAGTGCGGTGAGGGGCCAGGGGTCAGCGTGGGGGGGTCACAGAGAGTTTTGTGCCCCAGAGTTTCGATCCATGCTGCTACTCTCGAGTTTTTTAAACAATGCCATATCTTCTTACCTCAGGGCCCTGGGCCCCGTCTTTCTTTCCACCCACGACCATGGCAGGTCTCAGGCATTTCCCGGCTTTGCTGACTGGATGTGATGAGGGGTTCTCTGTGCTGCCGTCGCTTCAGTGCCTGCAGTCAACCGGTTGCCACCTCCAGGGCGGCCTTCTTTCAGGGCCTCGCCTTGTCGATATTTGTCTCTCGCAGTACCCTCAGTACATGCTGGAGCCCATGTGGCGGCCTGCCAGAGCACCCACCGTTGTAGAAGGAGTGTCAGGGGTGGAGTCGTGGCCACCTCATAAACCCCCAGTGCCACAAGCCGCGTCGGCCACCCGAGGCTGCAGCTTTACTTGAGGTTGTAGGTCCAACCGTCGGACACGGCACCAGCAAGTCCGGGGCCACAGAAACAATGTCTTGGCTTCCTCAAAGCAGATGAGCACTGACTGCTGCTTTTTCCTGCTCTGGGGATGAATATTTGTGGCGGATTTTGCGGGATTAGGCCGGAGGGCCACAGGAGCTCTGCAATGATGCTTGGTAGTTAGTCACAACCCTCTTGGGGTGCCATTCTTGATTACAGTATTCTGCTCTTTTGAGCTTTGGTTGCAAGTAGTTTAGGTCCTTTTTGTTATGCAAAGGATCTTGAAAGTTGATAATTTAGCCACAGGAGGCCAGGGAAGAGTTTCTGTGGTAGCAAAATGTGGTCACATAGGTGTATATAGAGCAGTCGTTTTGATAAGGTGTGTAGAATTCTTTGTAGCCATTGCAGAAAAAAGATTGAAAAGTCATGTCAGAGAACAAGGAAAGCAAACAACTTAAGCTGCTGTGTAAATCCTAGATGAAGAAACTTCATACTAGGGTCTGCATGGATGGAAAGGCACTGAGTTGGCTTAATCGTGGAGAAAGAGGAGGACTGGAATCCATACTTACTCTCAATTTTCCCACTTCTGTTGATGTTATAGTTGATACTCAAAGTCCTTGAATCGAGACGGTCAAAGGATTGTAGTTCCACGTGAGAATCTCTGTTTTGGAAGCACTGAGTTTAAGCTGATTAGTTAACATGCACTGGCCAATAGCTCAGAGAAAATGCTGTGGGTCCCGAGCCACCAAAATAGCTCAGATTTTCAAATTTCAGGATGATCTGAGGTCATCTGCATAGTTGTAGTAGGTCAGGTGCAAAAAATTGATGAGTTCCTGTACTGGGATGATGTAGATGTTGAAGAGTGCAATGTTTGGTCTTTGAGATACACCTGCGTTTACGTTGACAGGAGGTGTGACTGTTAGAAAGTAGATAATGCTTTATCTGTGGTTAGGAGGAGGAAATCTAGTCCAAGATGTTTCCCATTATGCCAGTTTTCTTTAGTCACCCTAGGAGAGAGTGATGGTGTTATAAAACTTCACGTGTGCTCATTAGTTTGTCCTGATAAGAGTAAATTCTATATGCCTCGTGTTTAGAATTAATTTTCAGAAATGTCTCTTGTTTTGGCAAATTTGGTGAAGGATGTTTTGAGAATAAACAACTCTCGTCGTTTCCTATAAAAATATTTTGAGTGTGTGGGATGAGAACATCCCCTAGACACCTTATAGATTTTGTGTTTCCCATAAAATAGTATTCCCAAAATATTAATTGATAGCTATATTAAAAGTGATATTATTTGCTTGACACTGGGAGCAAGAGTGACATTTTAATATGTCATTAATCTTGACTAGTCATTACTAGTGCGAATGTTCCTTAGCTCCCCTAACACATTTATTCAGGATGCTTGGAACACCCTGGACTTGGATGTCTAGTATATAATGGTTTGCATCAACTTGCTGGTTACACTATTGGTAGCTTTAGCACCTTATGAAATCATGTTATGGAAATTAAGAGCTCACTTTGCAATTCACGCTCTATAAGTGGTCACAGTTCGTGTTTTAGTGCAGTTAGACACAACAAACAGCTGTCACCCCACGCCATCTCCCTGAAAGCAACATTCCCGCATGCACTCTCACCTTCAGCTCCTGCTTGCAGGAATCCTGTGGGGCTGCATTCCTGCTGGTTTCTTTCAAATCCAATGTCGTCTATCTGATGTAAACCACGAGGGCGTATACTTCTCATTGACGACTATTCTTGCTTTTAATTGGGGTTTTAGGTAATCGGGGTTGTCATGTCCCTGTGTAGTATGCATCAGTGCATATATGCAGAGTTCCAGGGCCAGAAGGAGCCCAGCCAGGCCTGGTTCCAGGAATTTATATCTGGATGGACCAAAGGTGCGTTTGGGTGGACCAATGTGTGCCCAATTTGCGACAATTCTGTAGGTAGCCTACCACCTGGGCTCTGGTGCCAGAGCACCTGCTCCATCATTGGCAGGTAAACCCCTATCTCCTCTTCCCCAAAACAAACCTCCCCACTGCAACTTGCCTCAGACATGAGCTAAGCTCGCCACCGGACTGTTTTCTTATTACGTACTTGCCCAGAGTTTTGTCACAGACAGTAGAGAAATAGGGAAAATCATCTAAAGGCTGTATTTTCCCCCTAACAGTACACCAGTAAAGCAGTAAAGCAGCTATTATTAAAACAATGCACTACAAAATGTATTCTAGACTCGTTGACTCCTGACTGATACTTAAAGTAAACAAAAGCGAAAACAAATCACATTTGCCAGAGGTGGAGGTAGCACTTAGCAGGTGCTTTCTCTGTGGCCTTGCTTTTTCTATTACTGGGAGGGCCACCCGCCAGAACCGGGCCGGAACGCCACAGGCAGTTCCCCCTGACTTTGCACTTCAGCTGCAATTTGGTATTTCAGATGTTTGGGCGCCCATTTCTGTAATATCAATTGTGCGTTTCTGTAATATCAATTGTGCGTGTGAAAAGTAAGCACCCACACAAGCGAAAGAGAGGGTCTCAATAAGGGGATTTCTTTGCTTGTGCATACACTCTCTTTTACAGATTGAAGCGCATGGACAAATAAGCATTGGCAAAGGCAATCAGCCTGACCTTGGCAGGCTTGTGCAATGGTTAATTTATGTTTTTTTTAATACAAGTATAGGTCACAAAAATGAAAAAAAAGAAACCATGCTACCACCGAAACATGACAGCCGTAGCCTTCTATCAAATGTTTTAAATGAAAAAAAAAGAATATCTATTACATCCAATTGTAATAGAATAGTAGCGGGGCTTCCTAACCACCAGGTTTGCTTAGAACAGCTTTATTACTTCTTTTTTAGTTTTAATGCACATCACAGGTAAATATGATTCTTTCTGGTGCAAAGAAAAGGTACTATTGATTTGAACTACTGTGGATGAATAAAAAAAAGACAAAATATGGAAAGAAAAGAACACTGGCATAGCATAGCAAAGTATTGGCCACCCAGCCCCAGCACTGAATTGCACTGTTTAAGGAGCTGTGTATATATGATCAGGCAAAATGCTGTCACTTGCAGCGAAAGAGAGTCAATGGATGAAGTGGGCTCATCTTGCTTCATGTTGTATGCTGTGGTGGGCAGAAGTAAAATGTGAATGACAGTTAGATATACTAATGGATAAAGAGGACTTAATCTGCCTATGTGTTATATGTATGTATTTATTTATGAGTTATGATGAGAAAGGCAAAACAGCTAAAACTGTAATGAGGACAGACTAAAACAAGCATTTGCAATGCAATGGGTCTTGCGTTTGCTCGAATTAAAGCTATTAGTGTTGTAAACTCCTAACCAGACTTTTCTTGCACATAAATTGAAAACTAAAAGTAAAACAGTTTCACATAAGTGAACCGACGGCCGCCATGAGCGCTAACCAGACACACAAAAGGAAACAGAAGTTTGCTCGCTGTGAAACTTATCGGCAAAAGTGCAATTATCCATGTAACCGGCAAAAGTGCAATTATCCATGTAACTGGCAAAAGTGCAAATATCCATGTAACAGGGTCAATGTCATGCAAAGCGCTTGACTACTGCCCAGCAAGATTGCGCTGCCTATGAAATAAAGAGAAAAAGTAATCCAGAAACCATTCGGAAAATATGGAGCCTTGTATGTTTTCAGTAGTTGGCCGGTGAGCTCGAGGCGGGCTAAACACTGGAAAGTATGCATGCCTTTCACTAATTAAATCAAGCCAATTTAAAAGGCAAGCCCATGAACCAACCAAACTGATGGGCGTGACATGGGCATGGTTAAAAGCCAACAGAGAGATTACACCAGGGACAGAGCGCTTTGTGCGCTCAACACTAAAAAGGCCATGCAAAGAAATCATAAGTGTGCGCAACCTGCGGGGTAGTAGACACTTGCTCACCAACCATGGCATGCTTTTTGAGGGAAACTGAAAGCAAGGACTCTTACAAGAACACCCTTCCTTAGAGGGAGGTGATAGCAATCATAATCAGGAGAACCAGAACCCCAGTGCATCTTTCAATTAGATGCCAAGAGTGTCCTTGCTAAGCCACCACATCAATAGGAGCCCTGCTGTATGCCTCTTCAAAGTGGCTATCCAGCGTGGTGGGTGCATCCTAGGGTAGCAATCCATTTCGTTATGGGATGCACAGCTTTGGGAGGTGCCAGAAGCATCAATTTTGGGTGCACACCAGTGAAGTGCAAGGGTATGCACCAATAAATTATTGGTTTCAAATGGCTGTTTTGCATTTACTGCATCATTGGCCATGGCCCATGTCATGTTTTGCTACAGCCTCTTTAAAGCACTCTAATGGAAGCAGAAAGATGGGAAGATTATATATTATGGAATGATAGAAGGAGTCAAGTAAAATGTGCATGGAGGGATGCAAGGAGAAACATGTTATTTCACCCTTTGTGAACTTCAAAAAGTTAAACAGTACCCCTTGACACAGAGTGACTATTATTTTAGAGACTGTTACTAAGTGAAGTGCCTCCCTGAATATAAGTGTGATTATTTGTAAATTTAAGTCTGAGTTTTCCATTTTAATCATTGAAGACTGGCCAGACCATGAGGTTACTTACCAATCGAAAGACAGAAAATTAAACCAAACATAAAGAACATGTCTTTCTTTGTGTCCTCCCCTACCTCGATTGTCCACAATCAGCCAAGTTCTGTCTATATGGCTCAGCAACTGAGTACTGGATAACAGGGTCGGGCACCCTTCACTGGGTGGCCATGGATAGCACTACAAAAACCTATTTATGGCATCCTGTGGCCTACCAAGTATCAATACCTTTAAAAAATATATTCCTTGTAGAACCTCCAAAAGAACTCCCATTTTCACCTTTCTCCTTATAGTTCCTTCAGGCAGTTACAAAGGGGAGAACTTAGAGAAAGTACTATTATAGTGCCCGGAAACCGTCTTGTGAGTGTTTTATGAATACTGTCAGAACGCTATCAATCTAAGGGTATGATTCAGAGGTTTTCAGAGGCTATAATGCACTCCTAATAAGGCAAACAGGATATTCATTCCATTTGTGACGGAGTACCTGTCCACCAAAGTCTAAATCAGGCTCTGAGCTCTGAAAGGAAGAATACAATTGAAGTGAAAGTTACAGCATGTGGATTGTACAATGCAGAGGGCTTTTCTTTGATCAGTTGAAGGCACACTGTAGTGGGAAATTCTTGACCAGCGCCTCTGGAATTATGTGACAACTAACACAAAATAGCTATATAGGTGGAGAAATTGAAATCATGGGATAATACACAATTAGCCTTTGTAGTGATACAAAAAATGTAGATTTTCATTGCTGAGCATGCTATTCACTGATTTCGTATCTAGAATGCCAGAAATGAGGGTGAGGCTTTGCCCATCTAGACAGGCACACTTTGGTCGCATTGGTCAGCAAATGAGTGAAAAAAGGACTGCAACTATTACCCTAGGGCATTACTTCTCATTCCACAAGGGACTCTTTTACACTAATTAATGTGCAACTTTCAAAACTAATCAATTGTTACAAAACCTCTTTATATGATGAGACACACCATTATTTAAGTGTTTAAGTGACACCCAATCCGATTTTTCATCTGAGGTATTGTCAATTTCTGGTAGTGTGATGGGGTAAGAAGCACTCTTTATTTCCAGTACGGAAGTTAGTGAAGCATATGCAAACTCTTTAAAGTACATAGAGCAGGATACGTGCAACAATAACTGCCAAACTATTGCTATTATTTTCGTTCAAAGACTCCAAGCCCTTCATTTCTGATGCCTGATTCTTAACCTCGGAAACCCATTCCTTTAATTCAGACAAATATTTTAGAGGCTCTACTTTAGTCTCTACTGTCTGAGTAACATACAAAGTGATTTTAGAACTTGGGGACAAGTCCGTTTTTTTGTCAGTTTTATAAGCAATAGAAATTCCCATAAACAATTCATCTAGAGAGGAGTGATGTGCATCACACTTTACAATCACAAATGTAGTGATTAACATAACAGCGTCAAGTAATCCTTCAACATAAGACCCATTTTTCATCCAGAGTAGTGAAAAATCATGGGCTACTCCTAAAGCATATGTGGAGTAAGTAAATATCGTAACAACCTTTCAGGCAGCAAGGATACAAGCATTGGTAAGAGCAATTAAGCTTTTTAAGCCGAGTATGCATGAGGTAAACATTGGCTTTCGATTACTTCATTCTGTATACATATGGTGTAAGTAGTCACTGGTCAGCCACAGGTATATCTGAGATGTGATACATCAACATAATACACAAGATCATCAGAGCTATCAATATGAGACTGAGGGGCTCATTACTGTCCAAGGGCCGCTAGCCTCGCGGTGACGGTGGGACTGCCGCAACTGTGGTGGTCTGACCACCACATTACAACCAATTCATATTCTGTAAGGTCTATGCTGGGATTTTCAGACACTCCTTTACCCCCTTGCTCCTCTCCTGCACCTTTTCTAGAGTTTTCTGCTTTATACCATAGATTTCACTCACATCTCTAATCTCTTAATCGTAGGGCTCTTCCCATACCTGCCCAAAAAACTGTTTGTCCAATCATCACCTGCTCAGACAAAATTAAACAAGTTTCCTTTAAAGCTTTAAAAGTCCATAACCACTATCAGGCTAGCACTTCTGGAGAATTCTGCAGCTCACATTAGCACTTAAGGTTCCTGTGTGGAGCTATAGAGCCCAGTCAGGCCCCTTGTCCATGAATTTGGTCTGCACATTCAAGAAACAACACAGCAATTTGTCAAAGAATTCTGAGCTTATACCAATTCAGAGAAAATGGTAATAAACAAAAATTAAAATAGTCTGTGAATCACAAAGACGAGAGACAAGAGGATAAACTTGTACCTCATGAGCATAAACCACAGCAAATGACCTGTATAGATGCAGAAACTGAACTCATGGGATACATAAAATAGACCTTACAACAAATAGAAACTTGTAAACTATCAGGGCTGAACAAGATATTCAGTAATTTCACATGTACAATGGCAGTATGTGAATTACCAAATATATTGTTGAAAAAGTGTTTTGATACAAGAAAAGTGTGTTAATTATGTTGTCAACTCAAGAATACTGTAGGACTGAATATAGAAAGAAAGAATATAATTCCTTTAGCTAATATTGTTTTTTAAAAATATTGTATATAATATTGTTTACTTGAATATAATTGTATTAAATATTGTTTTTATTATCTTTTTCAGTATCATGATAATTGATTTTAGTACAGTTCGTAATTTTTAGTAGCGGGTTGTTGGGTTTCAATGGGAATAAAGTGGGAAGCTATTTAAAATATACTTTTTTATTTTTAATTATTTTGTTATGCTAACAACTAGTAATTAATTATGTAAATTAATTATGTATTTGTTATGTAAATTATTTGCTGTTTTGAATTAATTGTGAATGTGTTGATTAGGATCTATGCGGCTAATAATCAACTTTTTAAAAAGTTGTATATTTATTTTTTGTGTTAATTTTATTTGTGGTATTTAATAATTAAGTTATTGTTAATAGAATTTTATTTATAACTTTTTTGGTTATAGCTGGGGTTTTTGTAGGGTAGTGGGTGTTCAAGCGTTTTATTGTAAAACATTTTAAGTTGTTTTCTAGTTTTTAAACTCATTTGTAATATGGGTTTTTCCATTATAGTTAATTTAATTTAACTATAATTAATGTATTTTATTTCAAATATGTTCAAAACTTTTTATTTTGTTATTTTTTTTCAAAAAGGTTAGGAATTGCAAAGATATAACTAACCTCTTCAAAGTACAACATTTTCCCTAAGGTTGCTAAGATTGGAGTGGGAATAATAAATCAGACTCCTCCAAAGTGCAACAGTTTCCCTGTATTTGTTTACGTTGAAATTAGAATAATTTCCTTGCTGATCTTCAGATTGGTGTAGGAATAGTATATCAATTCTCTGCAAAGTCCAACAGATTCCCTACTGTTGGTCAGATTGGAGTGTGAATAATAAATCTAACCCTTCGAAAAATTCAAAACCTTCTCTGCCTATGCTGGAGCAAGAACAGCAAATGTATCCTCTACAAAGAACAACACTTAAACTACTTTCCCTTACATTGCAGTTAGAATAGTACACATGATTTCTTCAAATTCCACCTTTTTCTATGTTGTTTATCATGGATTGATATTGTTTAATTATGTTTTTACTTGATGTTTACATTTAAAAATATATATATATATTTAAATTGTATTTTTGTTGGATGTTAACGTTTTTATTCATAAATTATTGTTAATATTTTTGTGTGTTTTTAATGTTGAGATATTGTCATATTTTTAAAATATATAGAGACACACACACATACATATTTTCTTTAAACTATTTGCATACAATGCTATATACATACGATATTTTGTTCCAGGATATTTTTATACAGTATTTTGTTAGTTTACATTCAAAGTATGCAAACATGCACACCTGATATCTTTACTGATGATATTTTTGACATGATATTCTTGTGTCACAATATTTTTGTAGACAATAGTTTGTCATACAACCATGCCAGACATGCGAGTTAGAATTTGCATGTCAGAGATGTGAACAATTGGTTAGCATTTGCAAAAAAGATGGCTGCAGTTCTTACGCTAACACTAAGGCAATACTTATACAAATTCCAGAATTTGTATAAGTACATATGCTACATATATTTTCAGCAAAATTCACAATTTTTATGTAGGTGTTGCCAAAAATAAATCTTCTGAAATTTTGCAAGACTTTGAAAAAAGCTTTGTAACTCTGAACAACCAAAGTCATAAGGACAGTAAAGACTTTGGTAGTTAGTCTTCAGGTCAGGTCAATGCCCGGCTCCCCACCTGCCATTCAATGACAGATTGTTCCCAGTTGGCTACTAGGCCAGCTGTCATACCAAATGTTTCCAAAATTTACAATCATCTTTGTCCTGACACACAGTTGTCCTGTCCTCCTACGGCATCCAGTTAAGGACCTGTACTGGGCCAGTACTAGGCCATCCTCACAGAGCCAGACAGCCAGGGGTTTGATGGCCAGAGCAAATAATAGTGATGGTAGTGGGTATCCATGGTGTATGCCTATCTCATTGGAGAATGAGGTGGATATGATCCCACTGACCTGCACTGGTGCAAATAAATGTCTCCAAAATAATCAAATGTATTTTGCAAAGTATGATCCCAGTTTATATCATTCCAATACAAGGAATACATAGTTCCAATGAAATGTACTGAAAGCATCAATCAGAACTATAGTGGCTGGGCCAGCCAGGGTATGAAAGGGGCCCTCACCCATCGGGAGGGCCCCAAATATGCTCTGCTCACCAGGCCAAGAGTTCAGGTGGTGGGGGAGGGGTGGGGTGCATTGTGCCATGGCTGGCCTCACCACACGGCACCAGATTGGTGGTGCCAGCCGCGTGGCCGGAAGCACTTGAGTGCTTCCGGTGCGTGCGTCATAATGGCATACACAGGGGTCCTCCCTGTTAAAAGGGGGGATCGGGTGGCAATTGGGCCTCTCTTAATGCCGCTCGCAGCCCAGTTACTGCGCTCCTCAGGACGAGGAGCGAGGAGCATTTTCTCTTGTCTTTTTCTCTTACAGGAAATGAGGATTTTTTCTGACAGTCGATCGGTCAGCCCAGCAAGCAGATTCACAGCAGCACAAACAGCCCAGCGCATGCCTCACCGGGAGCTGTACGAGTTGGAGCTTAGCTCACTTGACCTAAGTATATCTCAGTGGCGGGTCTGGTGGTGGCCTTGGTGCTGCAGGTGAGGCCCCAAAATGGAGGTTAGAGAGGAGGGGCAGCGCTGAGGCTTCATATGGATTATTTTGTTAGAGCTGCATATTTCAAATAAGTGATCCTGACTTTTTTGGTTCCAAACAGTGTTTTAGAGTGTTTGGGCACAGTTTTGTGTTTGTGATGTCCGAACAGTACTAATTGCTTGTAGAAGGAATTGGTTGGTGCCAAGCAGTGTTATTCTGGGTAACCCATTATTGACATGTGTTGCTGGACTGTCGGTCGGTTTCTTGTGCGTTTGCGTTGCGGTGTTTGTATTCATTGGTATAGACCATTGCAGGTGATCACGCCATGGCAGATAGTGCGACTAAAGGAGAAAAGCATTCACGCACTGAGGAATTACTCGAAGCTTTAATGCTGCGGATGGAGCCCATGGACCAGGTCATAGCGACATTGAGGGCCCAGCCGGTCACCTCAAGTGAGCAAGCAGTAAGGCCTAAGTGGGCGAGTGTGCCCCTAAGGAAACATTTCCCCCGTCCCAAAGAGGGTTCCAGGGAAGAAGAAAGGCAGAGAGAGAAGGATGGAATTGTCTGAACAGGGGCAGTCAGTCTCAGGGCAAGCTGGTGTGAACTTAGATTGTTTGGTGGTGCCCGTGATTCTGCAAGATCAGCAAGCGACACCTGCGTAAGTGGGCCCCCTCGCCAGTGCTACTCCACAAGAGGTGGCGGGATCCAGCCACGTCCCCAGTCAGATAGCACCAGGGAGTGTGCCAGTGCCAACCACAAATTGCTTGCCAGTAGTTCCTGCAGTAGCGGCCATTAACAGGAGTGTAGTGCAACAGGATGTAGTTGAGCATCTGGCATCCATATTACCTGGCTGTCGGAGGTGAGAATGCTGTCACAATCTTTGGTTAATGGCCCACTAGCCAGGTCAGGTGGGGAAGACATGATGGAAAAGGCACGGCATTTGGTCTCCCATCTTAATACCTCAAAGGGCGGCCAAGACACCGAAGGGGGGTGTTCGGGGGAGTGAGCAGGGATCGTGTGGAAGAGACCCATTAACCAGCATCGGCTTGTGTGGCTGCACTGGTGCCAGCCATAGCGGCGCAAGAGCCAGCCAAGTCGTCAGCGGAGGCAAACACTCCTGTGGCATCTTCGTCCAGTCAGTCAGCAGCTGATTCAGGTACGCGTCGCTTGTCCCCATTGTTAGATCTCGGTGACATCCGTTCTGAGCATGAGCGTCTGGGGTTGCATTTGCCCATGGAGGTTAAAGAAAAGATCTGGAAAGGCGCGTTCATTGACATTTTTGATCTTCTGGTTGACAGATCAGAGAGGGACGAGGTAAATGGTTGTAAAGAGTGTGTGCACTCTAGGGAGTGTGGTCATGGGCCTAACAAGAGGAAGGTAGAAAAGTCACTTAACAATTGGGTCAGAGCCTTCTCAATTTACCAGTCTATCATTGCAGAGCACTTCAATGATCAGGGAGCTCAGCTGACCTGCTATCAGAATAGGATTGTTGGTGCTCATGACGCATATGGGGGTACTGCCTGGAAGGACTATGATAGGGAGTTCAGAAGGATCAAGGCGAATAAGCCCAGTCTAGGATGGGACCAAATTGATATAACACCATGGATTCAGTTCATGAATCGGCCACATGGGAATGGGATTCAGCCCTTTCGGGCAAGTTCAGGGGATGCATCGGGTCCACCCAGTGGGAGTAGTGCCAAAAAAGGGGCTTGCTGGGATTTCAACAGGCGCTCATGCCCCCATCCTGCGAGAACCTGCCATTTTAAACATTGCTGCTCCTTCTGCATCAGTCATCCCATCCTGAGTCTAAGTGCTTTAAAAAATCCAGGGCTAGAGGGAACAATAAGCAAGATTAATGGTCTTGATAGAGCTGGCAGCTGTGATACAGTTGCCAGCAGTGGCCAACCCTCTGATTCGGTAGGATTTGTAATTGGTGACTCAGTTTGTAACAGGGTTGGCAGTCCTTCTCAATTGTTGACTAACGTACACGCTCCTATTCAGTTACTGGCTATCATCCCATGGCTTAATGTATACCGTAACCAGGGGGCCGCATGAGATCTGTATGAGGGGTTTAGGTATGGTTTCAGGATCCCAGCACAGGGTTACTCAGGATCCCCTCACTGTAAGAACAGTTGTCCTTGCGGGCCAATCCAGAGGTGGCTAGAACAAAGATTCTCAAAGAGTTAAGCTTGGGGCGTATAACAGGTCCATTTGCTAGGGCCCCTATCCAGGATTTCATGTCTCCTCCTTTGGGGGTGGTCCCTAAGAAGCAATCCGGAGAGTACAGATTGATCCACAACCTGTCATCACCCAGAGGCCAATCTGTGAATGATGCGATAGATGTGTCTCTTTGTTCAGTAAAGTATGCTTCTTTCAATCAGGCAATTCAAATGCTGAGGGAGCTGGGACCTGGGGCATTGATGGCCAAATCAGATATTGAATCTACCTTTAGGTTGCTACCGATTCACCCGGATGATTTTAATCTGTTGGGTTGCCAGTTTGAGGGCCAGTACTACTTTGACAAGTGCATGCCCATGGGCTGTGTTGTGTTCCCATCTTGAAAAATTTAGCACCTTCCTGGAAAGGGCTTTCAGACGCAAAGCGCAGCATCAGTAGGTTTTGCATTATTTGGATGATTTCCTTCTCATGGGTCCTCCTGGGTCGTATCAGTGTGCAAATGCATTGGACGTTTTTAAGAGCCTGATGCGTGAACTTAGGGTCCCGTTAGCGCATTACAAAACTGTAGGTTCATGCACCACAATGGAATTTTTGGGGACTGAATTGGATTCGGTGTTGGGGGTGTCCAGGTTGCCAAGAGACAAGGTACCTGCTTTCTCCCAAGCACTTTGGGCCTGTATGAGTGCAAAGAAAGTTACTCTCCACCAACTGCAGTGCTTGGTGGGGCAGCTCAATTTTGCCCTGCGTATCATTCCCATGGGGCGCCCCTTCTCCTGGTCCACTGCACAAGCCATGTCGGGCTTGAAGGTTAAGCACCACCACACCAGGCTCTCCAGTGAAGTGAAGCAAGACATGAGAATTCGTGAAGCCTTTCCGCATGAATTCAATGGGATGTGCGTATGGCTGAGCCCACCCAGGTACAATGAAGAGCTTGGCCTGTTTACTGATGCGGCGGGCAGTCATGGTTTTGGGGCCATATTTGGCCCAGCGTGGTGTGCACAGAAGTGGTGGCATGCGGACTGGGTGGAATCGGGACTTGTAACTAACATTGGTTTCTTAGAGTTATTCCCTATTGTGGTGTCACTATCAATTTGGCCTGAAAGATTCTGCAATCAGTCGCTAATTTTCTGGTGGGACAATATGTCAGTGGTTGAGTGTATAAATCAGCAGGTGGCCAGGTGTAGAATGATTTTAAGAGTCTTACAAATTATTGTGTTACTGTGTCTACAATTGAACGTGAATTTAAGAGCAAGACATGTGCCCGGGGTCTCAAACAATACTGCTGATGCCCTCTCATGATTTAAGATGCAGGTGTTCAGGTCCCACAATCCACAAGCAGAGGAATGCTCGACGCCCTTCCCAGAGCATCTTTGGGGGATTGGTGCCCAAGACTATCAGGCCTCGTTGCAGCCAGCTTAGCTCCAAAGACAAAAAAGGCTTATGAGAGGGCTGTGGCAGCATATGTTAATTACTTGGGTTACGGGGGGAGGTTCTCTTGGGCAGATGCTTCATCAGTTTTGGCTTTCCTGGAAATATTAAGGGGGAATGGGAGGTCAGTTGCATGTGCGAGGTGTCATACAGCTGCAATTTCCTTTTTTGCCCAGTTGCAGGGGGTACAGGATGGTACAAAATCTTTTCTGGTGAGAAGGACCTTTAAGGGTTGGCAGCGCCTACAGGGGGTCAAGTCTGACACTAGGCGACCCATTGACTTAGGGACGCTGGGGGAGTTCTGGAAAAGATCTGTACATCCCTGTGGGAGATCGCCCTGTTTAAAGCGGCCTTTACCTTAGCCTTGTATGGGGCCTTCAGATTGGGTGAATTGATGGCCAGCAGCAAGAAAGAAAGGGCTTGCAGATGGGGACCTTCACTGGCCGGTGGGATCTGGGACCTTGGTGATCAATATTCCTCATTCCAAAAAGGACAAGGAGGGGAAGGGTAACCATGTACTGCTGCGTAAGTTCCAGGGCAATAGGTGCTGTCCTGTTTCTAATTTAGAGGGTTTCTTAGCCTTGCGCCCTACTTCGTTGCGGGATACTTTCCTGGTGCATGCTTACAGCTCACCCCTAACTATCAGTTTATGCAGATTCTCAAGCGCAGTTTGAGCACAGCGGGCTTTGATTCATCTGAATTTGGGACTCATTCATTCAGGATTCAGGTGGCAACAGCCGCGGTGTCAATTGGTTTATCGGGTGCAGCTGTTGGGAAAATTGCCAGGTGGTCCTCAAACTGCTACAAGAGATTTGTGAGGTTGCACATGCTATACGTACTGGTTATTTATACTATATTTCTGTCTTGTCTTCTTCTCTAGTCCCAGAAGTTTGGGTGATCGGCCACTCGTATGTTTGCTGTGTTGCTGAGTGGTATATGAAGGCTGGCATCGCATCATGCGTGGCTCAAGCCGGATTCCATATGTCCTTTTTGGGGAAAGGAGGGTTGCGCCTCACTGAGCTAAGATTGGTTTTGGACTTAATGATCCCACGAGGTTCCCCTCAACCAGACGTCATCATAATGCCTCTTGGGGGGAATGACTTGGTCCCTCTGGATCGACGTCAGCTATTCGAGCTAGTGGTTTCTGAATTCAGCTGGCTGGCCAAACAATTTCTGCTGGTGGTATTTGCATGGTCAAACATCGTCCCCCGTCTGCAGTGGAGGGGGCGTCATCTCAGTGAGAGCGCTCAATTACTCAGTTCGGAGAATTAATAATAAAATTGCCAGGTTGTTCAGGTCGCCGAGGCCGGCCGTCATCCCACATGGATGCATACAAGGGGACTGTTTCTTTCTCCAGGATGGGTTGCACCTTACTAAGTTGGGCAAATACATGTTGCTTGAGGATTTTTTAGCATGGTTGGTCCATTGTCCACAATGAAAGAGCGACTGCGGGTGGGGGACCAGATTGTCAGTCTACTATGCTGGCCTGTGGCAGGGTGAGATCATGACTGGGAGGACAATTGGATGCCTTTTTCATTACCTCAGCAGGAAGGCAAAGTAATTCGACCTTCCAGGGGGTGCTGGCGGGAAGGGGGAATGACAACAAGAGGCACGAGAGTTGAGAGCGGTTGCTGGCATCTGGTCCCTCAGGCCAACCACCCGTGCATATAGGGTGACGCGAATCTAGCACAGGCCCCTGGGGGGGTGGGTAGAGCACGAGAGGTGGGTATCCTGGTGGGCAGGAGGGCCCCTTCCACATGGTTTACATGCAACTAGAAGGGTTTGGAGGAGGGGATGGAGCAAACCAATCCCATAAGAGATACTACCCCAGGGGCCTCAAAGCCAGAGGTTTGGGGATGTGTGACACACTAGGCAGTCATGATCTCATTCGCAGTCATTGATATTTGATATTTGGGATGCACAGGAACTGATTTAGTCAGTGGCAGTAAATTTGATGTATTAGCAGACTGTGTTAAGGCTAGGCATCTTGACAATGTATATACAGTATAAATAATGTGGGGCTACTGCGTAAAGCTTTTTGTTGTTGACAAATTTTGTTTTATTAAATAAAATACGGCCGGGAGTTTACGACTCCCAATTCCAATGAGTTAAAGGTGAGGTATTGCCATGCTGGGTGTGACATGGTGTGAGAAGGGAAGAAGGGGTCTTATGGAGGCGAATGGCAGGTGACAGGCTTCGGCGATGCCAGCACGTGTTTGCCCTATTGCCAATTGTACTCTTTCGAGATTATGCCAAGATCCCCTTCCAGGCATGAAATCATTTTGGTTCATGTGGCTCAGTAACCTAAGCACTCTGGCTACCCGATTCATAAGGGCTTTAGAAAATATTTAGTTTTTAGCATTTATCAGTGCTATAAGGCCAGCATCTTGGCCCAAGTATTCTAATGTGCAGGCAGGCGTGGCTTGTAAATATTTTCATAGTAGTCCGTAAAAACTGCAGACCCACTACCCTGTTCCATTTACTGCGATATTCTGGGACAGCATTGTATCTTTCTAGCTTCATTGTGAGCCAATGGAGCAGCTTCCCAGCTTTGATATCAAACTTGTTTACGAGTCCGCAATGCCAGCCATATCAAGCTGGCATATCAAGCTGGCGGAATCTAATAATATTTGTCTAATAATAGCCACGTGGGTAGTCTGTATTTGCCTAAGGAGAAATTCCGCTTTATATGAGTCTTCTGTTTTTTCCAGTTGTGTTTAATTCACAAGGACTCCAGGGATTATTCCATATACCATATTCCATATGCCATATGCCATATTTCATATGCCATCGCCTTTCCCCTTATAACCGTTTAACATACTTCCCATATGTGTGAGCGAAATGTACTCTGCCATTATTTGTTTTAAAGTATACATCGGTCTCTTCTCTAAGATAATGGTCCATTGGTCTAAGCCGCACTCAGAATATTATTTTGATCAGAGTAGTTAAATAGTTTAGCTAGCATAGTTTGTGGTGGCAAGTAGGCAGACACAAGGGCTATATTTAACAAGAATTTATCTTAAGGCTGCATCCTTCACATCCCCTGGGACTCCTGCTTTTCGCAGGTTCTTCCTGCAGGCACATCCCTCTGCATCCTTGAAGGGTTCCACTATGCTCTTTGTTTCCACTGCTAGTCAGGTGACTGTCTTGTGAAGGGCTGTCAGTATAGCATCTGCTTCCGAACTTCTTCCCTCTGCTGAAGTGACTCTGCAATGTTCTGAAGTCCTGATGGAGCAGGCTGATGTTCCCCTCCAGGCCTCTCTGCCTGGACTGCCTAGAGTATGGAGTCTGTTGCCGAGATGGATTTGAATCCTCAGCATTGGGATGTTGCGGGTTGGGTCTGAGGCAGAGTTTGATGAGAAGTGTAGGTTTAATATATTCATCCATTTTGTTTTATTGTTTGAAGCCCATGCTTTTGTCTTTTTGCACTATGTAGGTAGGTTGAGTTGGTGGCCTCCGGTGCTTACAAATGTAGCAGCCTCTGCGCTGGAGTTTCAATCCACCATTGAGCTCCTGCTGCACACTTCCCTCTCGCGGGCTGGCAGGATCTGCCTGGGGCATCAACTTGTATTGTATACTCTGTACCCATCAAGACATTTGTTGTTGTTTACAAGTTATGCATTCAGTCTGCTCTTCATCCAAACAATACTGGTTATCGATGTCTAAGTGGGAGATGCCACTTTCGAATATCCATCATCCACAGTTTGAGCACAATGAAAGGACAGTGGCTCGCACCAGCTTTGTCACTGGTGTAACAAAGGCCCCCACAGCCACCGAGATGCGGGGGGGCGAGCTCCAGGGGGCTCCCGCAGCACAGTACTCTGGCCTTGGAGCCCATGCGTGAGTCCGAGGGGGGCCGTCCATGTACTGTGCAGGAGGCCCCCTCAAGTATTGTTACTTCACTGAACTTTGCATCAATTGAGTATCAGTTATGGGCAGGTGCCATGCTTGGCCCCTACGAGTCTTCAAAATGGTTCACCCCCAAGAGCAGTGGCGTGAACTCCAGAAGTTCTCTTGGGCAGCAGAGCTTGTGGGACAAGTGGCAGGTTGGGTCAAAGCTCCCCCAGCCCATCTGCATCTCTTAATGAGGGTCCAGGGTACTCTCAGCTCCCATGTGTATCATACTATCTCTGAAGGACTCCCAAAGTATTTGGTTCCTCAGTTTGGGAACAGGGAGCAGGTAGGGTCTTCTACTGTACTTGGCACTTCCTAATCCCCAATGACAGCCTCACCCCACCTGGTACGTTGTTTTGTAAAATTTAAGCTTTCAGACAGGTACATGTTGAAGACACATTACATTATTTTTAAAGGGGAAAAATAAACATGATATTCCAACTGCATTCAAGCCCAATCACATTTATTAACAAATAATGCGTTGTAAATACCATATTATTAATACCTCAGATTGACATTGCTGGGCGTAATTGATTGACTTTGGGGGCGTAACTTATTGTCCTTTCAGATTTGTCACATTTGAAACTTTGATTTCCTACTTCTGTATTTGAGCCCATTGAGTCTAAGGGTGCACTTAGTCTGTATACTCCTGATCTATAGAGAACCCTACAGATATCCCAGGGCCTGCTACATGATGTGCCTGTGTCTTGATAAGCATGTGGAAAGTGCCTAAATATTAGCAAGTTTGTTTACCTTGGCAAGAACAAATGCTGTTAATTATTCAATGGAATATTTTGACCACAGTTGAGACAGTCACGCATTCATCGGATAAGCAGAAGGTAATTTCCAAGTGTGGGCCATAGCCTGCCCACTAACAGCATGTGGATGAGGAAGCCTCCAGTCATAGCAGTGAGTGGGTATTCTTATTCAATCCCAGTGTCCCTACGAAACAATGTGAGAGGACTAAGTTGATTTAATTTAGATTTTGTAAAGCATACGATTACCCATAAGGCTGTTCTAGCATCAGTAGGAGAGAAGTACATTGCTCATTGCAGGAATAGGTGAGTTTTGCTCACAAAACTTCAAACAGTTAGACTCTGCATGAATGACAGTCGGAAATGATTCCAGATCTGAGCCATCATCACGGAAAAGGCTCGGCCTACTGAATGCATCTTGCTTAATTTGAGAATATTTGCCAGATGTAACGTGATATAACATGAAGCCTAGGAGGCAGATAGGGGAGAAAAGGGTTGTCATGTCGCAAGGCATAGAACTATTCATGCCTTATGACATTAACCAAGGCCTTAAAAAGGCAGCATTTATGTACAAGTAGCCAGTGTAAATCAGCAAGGTAAGAAGAGATGCCAGTAAATCTGGTGGGACACTGAGTCCCTCATTAGGAGTTTGGCGGTCGCACCGCCACCGCCACCGGCCCGGGGGAGAAGACCGCCATATTATGATCATGGCGGTGTTCCCAACAGAACACAGCCAATACACCACCAGGGCGGACAGACTGCCGCGGATGGCAGCAGGCATCTCCAGTCCGACGGGGACCATGTTAAAGCCCAGCATATTACGAGGTAGCACACTGACAGGAGTTCTGCGGCGATCGGACCGCCACCAAAACGCTAGTGGAAACGACCAGTAGAAAAGGAAACACTCACCTTCAGGAACACAGACACGTCTGGAGCTGCCATGGAACCTGAACTTGAAGTCTTCTCCTGATCGCACTGCAACTCCAGAACCAGCGACGGCGACGAAGCCAACAACCGTAAGTACACCCACCTAGCACACACTGGAGGGAAGACCATTAGTACACATACAGGCATAAGACACACAGTCGGAACGGCTATCAATGACCACACACACATGCAAACAAACACCCGTACCAATACATACACACACACCAACATACACACACACACAAACTACACACACCATGGCCAACATACACGTGCCATACATACACCACCTCGCACACACTCATACCCGCCACTGTCTTACACATTCATACACAACACCACCAAGTCACACAACGATATCATTACCGCAACCACACAAACGCATTGGCAAGGAAGAACACTGCACACCTCCACAGGACAGCACATACTGACAGCAACACGTAACAATCGCACACAACCAATTAATACCAAAACACTGCCATACAATGTGTCAGATGTCACACCACGTCCACACAACACACAAAATACGACATATTCATCTCCACACACACGGCCACACACACACAGCAACCACACAATGCCACACAACACCATCACAACACATCACACCAAGTATAATGCACAAGTTATCTACGCAACTCATGCTGCAACACAATGACATCACATACACATAACACACACAAACCAAATCACACAAATGCAACACATCCATGTTGAAGGAAAGGCAGGACAAGTATGTAACCATTGAAACCAACATGCATTTGGCCCATATATATTAGGCAGAAATAAAACTCTTCAATACTACATACAAAATAGGCCAACTGGCCATTCCAAAATGTCCAAGTGCCCCAGGCACATATGGCACTTGTCATTACCTCAACTTGACTCCTGACTGCAAAGTGGCCTCCACATGGTAGGGGCATCAAGGGGGCAGGCAGGCACCTCAGGTATGACTGGGGAGATAGGGTTATGGCTTGGGAGGGGGATCCTTAGGCTTGGGTTTTGATTTCGGCAGGTAGGCTTTGGTTTTGGTTTAGTCTTTGGGGTGGCTCTTTCAAATTGGCATTGGGAGGGGTGACCTTGGATTTGGGGGGGTAATTGTTTTGCAGGGAGAGGGGCATGGGCAACACTAGAGGTGGCACGGGAAGAATGGAAGGTGGAAGGGCTGGGCTCAGGGACAGTTCAGGGAACCACAGAGAAGAGGGAAAACCCATAAAGGAATCTTTTCTTAGAAACACAAGGGCGGTCATGGGAAAAGCGTTTGGGAGTAGAGGGATAGAGAGTGGTTGCGAGGTATGTTCTTGTAGGTGTCTTGGGGGCAGGTGCATTTTGTGGAAGGCATGTGTATGCTGCGTGTCTGTTGGGTGGGTGAGTGCAGGCGTTTAGGTGTTTTGGGAGGAGGGGGGATAAGGTGCAGGTAGATGCTATGGTGGATAGGTGACTGTCTATTGGGGAGGTGCCTGCAGGTAAGGTAGATGTGCTGCATGTGGGAGTGTTGGTAGTTGTGGTGAGTGCGCATGTGATGCATGGGGTGGATGTATGTGGGTCTGGAAGTGTGGTGACTGTGGGTATGATGGGACTTGTGGCTAGATCAGGGAGTGTTGGTGTTGTGCCAGGAGGTGTGAGTGGTGTAGTGTCTGTGAAGGAGGGGGTGGCGTGGGGGGTCCGTGTAGGGAGTGGATGTTGTGTGTGCAGGTGGTGGGTCTTGTGGTGCTTGTGTTTGTCACTGCGAACCATTTCTATTGATGTGGATGAATGGCGGTCTGGCAATGTGCTCTGGATGGGTGTGGGGAGAGGGCTATGGGATTGCGCAGAGGTAGCTGGAGAGGGACGAAAGACAAAGGGACACTGGCTGCTGTCAGCGAGGAGGCCAGAGCCTGAAAGGATCTCTGCAGGCCTGACAGGGCACCATGAATGCCTTCCAGGTAGGCATTGCTCTGTGTTACCTGAGCTGCCAGTCCTTGGATGGCATTCACAATGGTTGACTGACCCACAAAAATGGACCTCAGGAGGTCGATAGCCTCCTCACTGAAGGCAGCAGGGCTGACTGGGTCAGGAGTAGAGGCAGAGGTTCCTGCGGTGAAGGACATGCCCAACCTCCTGGGTGTGCAGGCACAGGAAACTGGGTGGGGAGCTACAGGGAGGGAGCTGCTGGTAAGGGGGGGGGGGGTGGCACTCCCCTCGCCCTCCATCCCACTGGTCCTCTCGGACCAACTAGTATCAGCCTCCTGGGTCCCATGGGCTGCTGCTTCCCCACTGGCTGGTGCCCCTTCTCCTTTGACTGATGAAGCTGATGCACACAAAGACAGAGGAGGAGAGGGAGGGAGAGAGAGAAAGATAGGGTGCAAAAGGGTCAGTACTCACCAACCATTTACACAGATCAACATGTACGTCTCCTCAATTGTATTATGGCAGGCCATGCCATTACAATGACACTCTATTTCTGCAAATACACATTGGATAATTCAAGATGCAATGGTCAAAACCTTTTCACCTGGTCAGGTGGTGTGTCTCTCTGACCAGTATATCTCCCAAGTTATGGCCAAGTTTCCTGGATCTGTGCATGACCCCCAAATTCTGAGGAACAGCAATGTCCAACACATGATGGCACAACCACAGAGAGAGAGGACCTGGCTAATTGGTATGTATGCAATATTATGTGTGCAATTGTGATGTCACATGTCATCCCATTCTGCCCTGTTTCTCTACCGGTATAGTGACAGGTCCTACCTTTGTGCACACAGGTGACTCCGGCTATCCTAACCTTCCCTGGCTGTTGACACCAGAGACATATCCTACAACGGATGTGAAAACCATTTCAATGAGGCCCACGGCAGGACGAGGGGTGTAATAAAAGGACTTTTGGGCTACTAAAGGTCAGATTCAGGTGCCTCCACGTATCTTGAGGTGCCATGCTCTACACTCCGCAAGAGGCCTGCCTGATGATTGCTGCCTGCTGCATGCTACACAATCTGGCCCTGAGACATCACATACTGGATGATGAAGAGGTGGCAGCTGGACCAGTGTGTATAATGTGCATTGTCAGGTCTCTGATTTCCTATCCTGCCTTCTGACATTGCTCCTCCTGGTCAGTTACATCAGTGGAGGTGTTCAGTGTGCCTATCTTGCTGTGTGGCCTGTGGTGGGTGACATACTGCCCATCAGGAGCTGTCTTACTCATCTCAAGTCTGACGTGTTGACAATGCAGGTTGTTAGGTTGACATCTATTATGTACAGGCATGGGGTGTGTTCTCAGTCTTGCAAACTCCAATGCAGATGTTTTGACAACTATAGCTTGGGTAGTGTGTATCACTCCTTATCCTGACTGTTCCCATTGACATTCATGGACACTGGCCTTTCTTAACAGTTGTACGTGTCTTTTGTTGGCTCATATTAGCTGTGAGCTAGCAAGCAATGGCAATGTGTTTCTGGAGATTGTGAATTTGGCATGACATACTGTTTTCCTATGCCACTTGACAATTCACACTGGGGCTGACTACAATGTACTGCATATGTGTTGTGTGTGCCACCATGGCTCCTATCCTGATGGCTGTCCCTGTCTTGGTTTATTTGCAGGTTGGATTAGTGGAGCTACTCTGGTGTCTGCCTGAACTAGAGGCTCCTTGGAAAATGGATTTTGGAACATGTCTGAGGTACTGGGTGACCTGCTGGTGAATCCTCCCTCTCCTGTCCATGTAACAGACTTATGGTGAATGTGGATTGACATACATTACATTCTGGTGAGCACACATTGGAACATGTTACAATAAAGACACACAAGCAGTAGCTGTGTTCTATGGTGTTTGTTGTGCATTTATTGTCCAATAGGTGATGAGTGGTGGCATGGTGGATGAATCATCAGAGTAGGTGGCCCAGCTGTAGGTAGTAGAGGTTCAGTGACCAAGGGCCAGTGGAATAATGGAGACATGACATTGGCCAGTCAACAGGGTGTCTCAGTGGCACACAATGGGAGAATGTTCAGGAGAGGGTCACTTTCTGGCAGTGGGTTTGGTCTTGGCATCAGCTCCTGCAGGATGTCTGAATGGATGACCATGTTCGTAGGGGGTTTCCTCAACTATAGAGGGAGGGGTTCCAGTACCCTCTGGTTCCTCAGGGACCATCCACTAGCTGCAGCAGATGTTGACGGCTTAGTTGGTATGTGGCTAATGGAAGGGGCCGGCTTTTGGGTGGAGGTCGCATGCAGCATGGTGGTGAGTTCCTTTAGCACCCCTGCAATGGAGCCCATGGTGGCATTGTGAGCCTGATACTGCTGCATGGCCTCCTGGTGGTTTTCCCTCTGCAGCCTCTGGTTTTCCTGCAAGATGGTGAGTATCTGGCCCATCTTGTCCTGGGATTCCTGGTATGCTCCCAGGACTTGGGAAATGGTTTCCTGGCCATTTGAGTCCCTTGGGGTGGCCCATTCTCTGGCCCACAGCATCCCTAACACGCACCCTGCCCCCCTGTCCCTGTGCCCGTGGCACTGTGTGCTACTCCCAGTTACACCAGGACCTTCATCGTCTTGGGTGTGAGGGGTCGATTCTGGTCCATGTACTGTGGGGCACACTGCTGATTGTACAGTTCTTGGTACACAGGTCTGGGGACAAGGGTTTGGCTGTGCTGTTGATGCCACAGGGTGGGGGGACTCTGATGTGGGCAGGGTGAGGCTGGTAATGGTGGACTGACCAGCAGTCCCAGATGGGCCAGGTAAGTCGTCACTGTCCAGACATCCAGAGGTGTAGTCCTCACTGGGGCCTTCATCCTGGGAGGGCTGGCTGTTTCAGGCATCTTCTGTGCAGTGGCAGCGGTACCTGTGGATGGAGTGAGAGAGTTACATAGTGGAGGCGTGATTGGTATCGTCATTGTGTGATGCATACTGTGGCTTATATTGTATCCCAGTTATGGCAATGACAGATGCAGCACTGTTGATATATTTTGTGGGTCATTGATGCATAAATAGGTACCATGTTCCGTTCCGAATTTAGGAATCAAGATTGCATTGCTGTTATTGCCGTGTAGTGGTCCTCAGTTGTAGCATGCAGTAGGTGTAGCAGGTGCAATTGTTAGCCATGCAGGTGTTGTACTGTGACGTGGGCAGGTGCATCATGGGAATTGTAGTGACGGTTCTTGGTTGTGGTATCCGTGCACTGGGCAGGGACTGTGTGGGGATAGTGGCAGGGTGGTGGTGTGGCATGCAGGGGAGGGGCATTTGGTGAATTGGTGGGAAGTGGAGTGGGAGATAGGGGGACTTGGGGAGTAATGGGCAGTAGGGATGCATGCTGGACAGGATTACCTGGTGCAAGGAAAGTGTTAGTGACCAACCAGAGTCCAGCCCTCCGGTTATTCCAGTCAGGCCCTCAGGATGCTGGATGGCCAAGACCTTCTCTTCCTACAGTGCGAACTCTGGGGTGGAGTTGGGGGCCCACTGCCAATATTGTTGATGGCAATCTGATGTTTTGATGCCATCGAACGCATCTTCCTCCGTAGGTCGTTCCACCTCTTCCTGGTGTCCTCCCTCGTGCGTGGATGGTTGACCACTGAATTGACCCTGTCGACGATCCTCTGCCATAACTCAATTTCCTGGAAATTGATGTTTACTGGGCCAGTGCTCCTAACAGTTGTGCCTCTACCCTGACGATTTAATCGACCATGACCCTCAACTCTTCGTCTGTGAAGCGTGGGTGCTTTTCACAGGACAGGGTGGTTGTGTTGTGAGTGGGTGGTGTTGTATACAAAGGTGCTGTGTAGGGTGCTTGATGCAGTGGGGATTGCTTGGTTGTGTGTGCTGGTTGTTTTGTGGTGTTTGTGTGCTGTGTCGATGTATATATAGTGTTGTTTGTGCAGTTGTGTGGTGTGTGCTGAGAGAGATGAGTAAATGTGCCTATGGTGTACAAGTGCAAAATCGTATGATGTTGGCTCCTCGCTGTCTGTGATCATCGTTTGAGTTGCAAAGGATTGTGTGATGATGTGTTTCATAGTGGTGTGTGTAGGTGTGTCTGGTGTGTGGATGTGTGTCACATTTGGAGGTATTCGAACTGTCCAATGTGGTGTGGTGTTCTGGCTGAGGTGAGTTTTGACCGCAGCAGTTCGCACCGCCAATGGTTTTCTGCAGTGCATTGACCGCTGTGCTGATTTGTGGGTCATAGTATGGAGGCGGAAAGTGGTCGGCGTGGCAGTGCTGGTGGTGGGACCGCCTATCTCCCACCCTCGGGTGTCCTGGCGGAATCGGTTTTGTGGCTGTCTTTTGGCTATGTGCTGTGTGTGACTCGTAATACGGCGGACGCGATACCTCCAACACTGGCGGTCTTTTGGTGCCTGCAACTGAGGAGTTCTTGCCAAAAGACTGCCAAACTCGTAGTGAGGGCCTGAATGATGTTACAACATAAAACAGCAACCCATAAGAAAGTAGGAAAACCTGTTTGTACAAATATATATTTAAGAGCATCAGTTTACCTGGATCTCCCTACAAATTGTAGTGAAGTGCAGCATAATCGTTTATTAATTAATGTGTAGAAATAGAATCTGGCCATGCGGCTTTGAAGAAACAATACAGACTCCAGGGTCCAGGGCAGATAAGTCCTGGGTCAGGGTGAGCATCTTGAATTCCTCCTTGAAGAGATCAAGAATAGGCTAAATATCGCCGTCCTTCTTGGGCACCAGTAAGTAGTGGGAATAGCAACCACAACCTACTTCTCGCACCTGCACCCTCTCAACTGCCGGTCTGGCCAAAAGGGCTTGCACTTCCTCCTGCAAAATGGAGAGATGGTCCTCTGTCAGTTGTTGGGTGGATGGTGGAAGGTGCAGCAGGGATGAAAGAAAGGGTAAGGCGTAGCCTTTGCAAACCATTTGTAATACCTGCCTGTCTGATACGATTGTTATCGCTTGCCAACCCAGATAGACTTAGTGAATTCTGCCTCCAACTAGGTGACTGTGGCCCTGTAAGGCATAACTAAAGAGCTTTGGCAGGTGGGGTTGTGGGGAATTGGGGGCGGGTGGTGGGCTGAGTGGCATATTGACCTTGGCCGCAGGGGTGGTGGGCACCTCAGCCTCTCCCGCAAAACTACTGGGTCCCTTGAGGGGGCTGGACAGGCTTGCGTTAAGAGATGCCTCTTCCAAAGTCACAAAAGGAGCATTGGAACTGGTGTGGGTCACGGGGCAGAAAAGTCCCAGCAGCAAGTGATGGTCCTACCCTCTCTGATATGTTTGGTGTGTAACCAGTATTTTTCCTAAACAGGTGAGTCCAGTCAAATAGCATTTCCATCAAGGAGGACCGGACATCATAGTAGTCAAGCTCACCCATGCATGGCGGCCGAAGACAACTCTACTGCCAACTGCAGGCCCAGTAGAATTAGTTGAGTCCAAGCTTGGCCGCATTACAACCATCTTGAATTGCCTGAAACAGTCCAAGTTGAAGATCTTCCAGTACATCAGGGAGGACTTGTGTCACTGAATCAGAAACTGTGTTATTCTAATGGCCCAACAAGCAGGAAAAGTTAACAGAAAGCAGGGACAAACTAGTGGATGAAAATAGGCATTTACTGAATGTCTCCACACACTTTGATTCCCTAGCAGGAGGAGGGTAGGAAAAGTGTTCTGATTGGAACAGCTGGTGGAAGACTGCACCATGAGACTTTCTGGAGAAGGGTGATGGTACAAGAAAGTCGAATCACCTGGAGTGGACAGTGGCGCTGGGTGATGTGTCTATTAACTGCCTGGCCAGAGCACGGCTTGGTCCAAGTTCCCAAAAAGGTGTTCATCAGAGCCTCACTGAAGGGCAGAAGAGGCTCGGAAGAAGCCTGTCCCGACTGCAGCATCTTGTCCGGACCATTAGTTTTTACCTCCAGGGTAAGGAGCTGCTAAGCATGGACTTCAGCTGCTCTGCACATGACCATGGCATATGATGCCAATTCTTACATGGCTGGCCGAGGAGGAGAGAAAAGAGCTGTCTCTGGGCAGGTGTCTAACCCAATGTCCTCCTGCAAGTCCTCATACAAGTTGTCATTCAGATAGGGCTGAGCAAACTGATCACAATCATTATCAGAGTCTTACCAAAAAGTGAAGGAAAAGAATGTTACATGTCTTGAAGTATGTTGGGAGCAGATATGGGTGTCTCAGTTGAATTTGGATGTAACGTCAGTCAAAGGCGGACCAGCGTCGCGTCAACGTCAGAGAGAACAATTGGGTCCACCTCTTCAGGGGGGGGAGTCAGCATTGGCATTGACATACCTGGGACTGGTGTGGTTTTGGATTCCGGGAGCAGTGCCGGAACAGGAGTTGGAGGCAAAAGGGGCTCAGGGACCAGTTGGTATGGCTGAAGGCCTCTGAAATTTGGGATGAGTTGGAACCAGCTGCAGAATCGGCTCCAAAGTTGGCCAACTTCAAGAGAATGATCAAGACTGTTGATACCACCCATGCGCTTGCTCAGGAGAGTGCATGAAGGAGCAGAACTCTGTTTTGAGTTCTTGTTTTTCTTGTGCTTTTTTCTTGTGTTTTTCTTGTGCTTACAGGAAGACTTGGAGAGCAACGAACAATGATCTCTAGCGAGCCTCCGTCGACCTTGGGAATGGAAGCGGGACCGGGAAAGCTGAGTTTTCTTATCATTGGCGACATGATGTTCCCTGATTGCCTCCGGGGCCATCGTTGCACAGTGTCCACAGGTCTAGGTGTCATGGCTCACCCTCAGACACCACTCCTGATGGTGATCCATCACAGACATCTGTCAAGGCTCGACCTCAGACACCACACCTGATTGGGATCTGTCACAGACACTTGTTAGTGACAGTCTTTACAGGACTTGAAGCCTGTCCTTTTAGGGGGTAACCTCCCTTGCGCACTTTATCAGAATTTTGGAAAATCGAGGCAAGTTGTTTCAGAGAGATGAAAGGAAGCACTAGATCCGCATCTGGAGGTGTGGAAAGAAAATAACTTATGTCAGCGTGCGGGAGTGGTGCCAATACAGACACTGCAAGTCATTTCTGGAGTAGAACGGCATTGGTACAGTGCTACAAGGTGACACCCTGTGGATCCAGGTCTGACAATATTCGAAAGGTGAGGAATCTGCGGCTAGAAATCTCTATCAGAAAGAAAACAAATCTCGATATCTTCATCATAAAGAAACAAGTGGTAGTTAATTTGTTGATGTGTGCTTTGAATGATTATATTAGTTTGAAAATTATTCCTAAATTGCCAGCTCTAGAGGAAGGAATGAGAGAAGCACCTACAGACTTAGGCCACCTGTTAGAAGTCCAAGAGAGGATACCTATATCCAGGACCTCAGTCTTTTCTGTATGTAGCCTGCAGAAACTTGCATTCCTCCAGCTGACCACTGTTCACAGAGAGTTTTTAAACTGATGCTGGAAAATTCATGCTCTCCGTCCAGTCACAGAATGGTTTAGGTATCATCCATGTACGAATAAAATTGAAGGCCATAATATTCCATATGGTAGCCAGGAGAGCCACATGAAGATTAAAAAGCCTGGGGCTTTATGATCAGCTCTGTGGGACCTCAGAGTTTACTTTTTTAAAGTAGATTACGAGTGAGCCATAGAGACTGCTTGAGTACGTCCCTTCGGAAATGTCACAAAGTAGACTAATCCGTTGCCCAGTAAACCAGCTTCAGCAAGTCTGGCCTGAAGTATGTCTTTATAAACCATGTCAAAAGCCGCTGAGAGATTAAGAAGGATAAGGAGAACAGCACCTGCAGCATCCAGAATCATCTGGATGTTGGTATTGGTGGCTATCAACACAGTTTCACTCCTGAGACTGGGACAGAAGCCTAATTGATAGGTATTTAAAAGAGTTATCTGGTATATGTTTTGACAGTTGCTAATTGATACAACTTACTATGATTTTAGCAGTCAGTTTTTACTCAATTGCTGATAGAGTTTTAATCTGAAGGAGAACCTCCTTCCAAAATGTTCATATTTTATTACAGAATCACCAAATGTATGCATGATGTTGATTTTATTAGAGCATCACCAGCCCATAGGGGCGATGTCAACCGTAAAGTGTAAATGTATTGGGCTTAAATACCGCCTCGGCGGGATATTGTAACTCTTTTTTGTGTTGACTGCTTACAAAGGCAGATGATGCTTCGACCTTGTGTTTAGCCATGATTCATCATCTATTTTTATACCTAATTCTGTCTCGCATCGAGTTGTATACGATGGTTTACATTTAAAAGTATTGTGAAGATTGGTCAAAAATCTATATAACAAAGTTATACCTTTCGTTTTGGAGTGTGTTTTTTCATTAAACATTCTATGGGTGCTTTTTCTCTTGTCCAGGTTATCTAAGGTCTGTTTATCATGCTCAATGGGCCATTTGAGTATACCTTTAAATTCATTGCATCTCCTCTTCGGAGCACTGTATTCCAGTGATGTAGGGTAGTTTGGATTGATTGTCTTCTCTCATATGCATAGGCAGCCACAGACAACTGTGATGAATAGCTATAATCCACTTTTACCAAAAGTTTATCACAATCTGGATTTGCCAGTTTTATTAGAGGTCTCAGTTGTGTGGCCTGTACATATCTCACGATATGAACAAAGGCCAGGCCTCCTTCCTCTTTTCCTTTATAAAGTATTGTTTTAGAAACTTCAGGGACTTTACCTCCCCACGTGAAGGCCAGTGATTTGGTTTGAATTTCGTTTATTGTGTTTTTTCAGTAACACGAAAGGCAGGGTTTGTGATTAGTACACCAGTTTTGAAATGAAAATCATTTTGACACTGCTTATGCGAACAAATCGGGAAGTTCAATTTTTTGCCCATCAATGTATATCCTTGTTCAGGGTGTCTAAAAGAGGAGGGATGTTGGTCTCGTGTAATTCATCTGGTGCCGTATGAATCCTAATTCCTAAACAGTCTATTAAGCAGCTGTGGCTCCAACACAATGTCAGAGAGCCAGCAGCAGAAAAATAAAACAATATTCTAATATTGTTTTATTTATCTGCTGCTGGCTCAGCCAGCAGGTGCAGGGAGGGGTGGGGCTGGGCCACGGGACGTTGGAGGGGGAGGAGGAGTGGAGTGCACTAAGTGCGCATGTGTGTTTGGCCAGCCATCTTAGGCCGGCCAAACACAAATGCGCACTTAGGTTTCTCTTGTCTGGCTGTGTTGTACAGCCAGGCTGGAGAAACTGCACTGACCCCGGGGCAGTGTCTGAGCGGCAGTCCAAGTCGCTCAGACCAATCCTGATGCTGCTCTCATGCTAGTCTTAGCAAGAAAGCAGCACCAGGATTGCATGGGGAGTCTGTGCTGGTGTCCCAGTGAATGCTGAGCGAGCGGCAGGAGGCAGCGACGGGAACAATAAGTGTTTTTTTTTTTTTACTTACGCCAGCTGCCGCTGCTATTAAGTCTCACAGTAAAATAAGGGCATGAGGTTGCAAATGTATTAGTACAAATGCAAAGTTCAATTGTCTTAGAGTAATTGATCTTAAATCCAGACACCTTTGCAAATTTCTCGAGCTTCAGAAGCGGTGCCGGAATCGATGTTTCAGGATTAGTATAGAAACATAATATAATTGATCGGGAATAAGGCAACTTTTTAAGTTCTTTCTAAGTTGATGTGTGGATCTGTACTCCAGTAATATTAGTATTTGCATTTTTGTTTTTTGGACTAGAGTCTCCACTGCCAGTGCATATACTGATGGAGACAATGGACAACCTTGCCTTGTTCCCCCAGTTAAGTTTTAGTGGTGGACTTTCTGAGTTGTTTACTTTTAGTATTGTGGATGGGTCGATATATTTCCCATGATGTATATTTTTATATTTGGCCCTGATTTAGGGCCTGATTTAGAGTTTGGCGGATGGGTTACTCTGTCACAAACATGACAAATATCCTGTCCGCCGTATTATGATGTCCATAACGCATAATGGAATCGTAATACGGCAGACTGGATATCCGTCACGTTTGTGACAGAGTAACCCCATCCCCCAAATTCTAAATCCGGCCCTTAGTCTTTTCCACTGCCTTTTGTCAGTAATTTCTAGTCCATTCTGCAAAATGTCTTACCTGTGTCAAGTGAGAAAAGAAGCGTTTGAGATTTTCAGTTAGCAGTGACCTTGGTTAGATTGAGGGCACCTGATATTTTCCATAGCCTTTCAATCTTCTATAAAGCCTGGCTATGCGGGCTGGATTATCAGAGGCAACAGTGCTTTCATGTAAATTTTTATGTCTATATTTAGATGAACTATAGGTCTGTTTCATAGGGTCTTTTCAGATCAAAGATCAAAATTGTTTCAAATTCCATCATGGCTATGGTCGCTTCTCTCAAAGACAAGTAGTTGTTAAATAAGCGTGTCAGGGATTCTGCTAACAAGTCTTTCAAGGTTTTATAAAAATGATCGGATCAAACCATCTAGACCTGCGCCCTTGTCGGTCAGTATATTTTTATGGCTTCCAATGACTTCTTGTGGTGTTATGGGTTCTTCAACACTCAGGTGGTATTTTGGTAAAAGAGATAAAATGACAATTATTTGGATCCCCCTATAATAGTGATATAGCAGTCAAAAAATTCCTGGACTAATTTTTCTGATAAGATTTCCATTGTTCCATCAATCAGGTTTATTGATTTCGGTTTTAGGAGGTTTTCAATTAATATACCAATAGTCTATTGATCTTTTCTCCATTTTCATAATATAGTTGGTTGGTTCTGAGCATTTCCTCATGGTCTCCCCGATGAGAATCTGCTCGGCTTCACGTATATACTTTGTCATTTTTTGTATTTTTTTTGCATGAGGGGACTCTCTAGTAAATAACTAGCACACTAGTAATTTGCTGTTCCAAGTCCCCTATTCTGGTTTGGCGCTGCCTAAAAAAAGTTAGCAGTGTGAAGGATCAGTTCCTCCCATATGATAGCTTTTGGGGAGTCCCACCTTGTACATAGGGCTGTTGTCTCTTCATTATTTTCTCAGAGATAATTCTCCAAGGCTTCCCTAATGTGTCTCATGATGGGATCATGGAATGCTATTTTATAAAAATATATATATATATATATATATATATATATATATATATATATATATCATTAAACTGAGAGTGGAGCTTTGGGTAAGGAGTAAGTAAATTCTACATGATGTTAATGTATGTTAGAGTTAAAATAGTAGTCTCTTCCTGAGCTGGAGCCATTCTGTGTGCAGTCTTATTTTGGATGTAGTGTTATTTTGAAATCCCCACCCATTACCTTAGTACCTTTGATGGTGCTTGATCGGGTGAGAAAAAGTTCATTAAAAAACACTTCTTTTGGTTGGGACACTACATCGTCATAGAGGAGTATCATGACTATGATACGACATACGACATACTGGCAATGCTGTCTCAGGAGATGCTCTCCTATTATGATGTATGTGATAAAAAATGCAATACAGTTTGTGTTAAAATAAATTGCTTTCCTTCGAGTCGTAGATGCATGCTAGTATTATAGGTCTATGTTGTAGTTCCTTTTTCAACAGGAATAGGGTCCCTTCTTTGTCTCTGCAAGTAGATTCAGCTTTGAATATCAACCCTTTTTTAATACAATATCCACCACCTTGCACTTTTGTGGGTCCTGGTGAATTGTGATCTTATTTCTTTTATAGGCAATTTTTGCAAACATATCTTCTCCCGTTCTAAAAATAACAATAATTTTAATCAGAACATCTGGCTTAAGTTTCCTTTTGCTTTGGTATTTGATGTACCAGTCCTGTAATATTTTAGTGTCTTTTGGCACTTATATCAAGCAGCTTACAATTTTCTGATTGTGCATTGTGAGTTCAGCTTTGGGGACCTCTGCATTGAATCCTCTAATTAGCAGGTTATTCCACCATGAGTGGTTTTAACTATCATCAATTTTGTCTAGCATTTCCGATATGACCTTTCCAGCAGAGCTTCACACCCAGTAGTGTCCTGCTCAAGAGTATTTTCGACATGGTTGTTTCTAGTTGGTCAACTCTGTTTTCCGCTTTCTAGAAAAGATGATTCAATTCTGTGTGAGATTTTGCTAAATCCTGACACAGGATATCCATTTCTTCAATGAATTCTCGCATAAACATCTGAAATAGCATGCCCCTTGTTATGATGGGGAGACAGCTGGTCTCCACTATAGAATCAGTTTTGAGTTGTTTTCAGGTCTGTGTCCCATGATTGTCTCTTTAATAGACACTAGTTTTGCAAATGTGTGCTTTTTGGATGACATTTTGTTTCTGTATGGTTCCAAAGGGGTTGATTCAGCCATATATAATGCTTTGTCCGCTTAGTTTTGGTTGACTCCTCACAATTTCTGGACAGCCCCTTCAGGTTACTTCAAAATTCCAGTTTTGGGGAGGTGAGTTAAATATTTAAATGTATCTTTCTCATTGGCAATATTATAAATAAAGTTATCAATATGTATCACAACAGGCCAAATATCCACAACTCTTATCTTGGGACTGTTCATGTAGGGGTCAAGACCAGCTCTCCTTTTTGTCAGTGCTTTCCAGGGCGCCCTATCCTCCCTCCGGGGTCTGCCAGCAAGACTGCATGGGGAACAGCAGAGATCTTGTGGAGAATTTAATTATTTTGTATCCATGGTTTCTTCTAACCTTCTATGTCCATGTGAAATGTCTCCCAACATCGAAGTGGGCCCACCAACACACTCCTCCAGCCCCATGGAGCGATGAGACCAAGATCTCCTTGTCAGATGCCCCTGACTGATTCAACTGGCTATGTGCTCGCTTCACCAAGCCAAAACCACCAGATGGTGTTGGGGGGAGGGTGCTCCATGGTGGAGGGCATACATCCCCTATGATCATGACGGGTTGGGTTTGGAGTCATATGCAGCGCCCTCCCAAACTGGCCCCAGAGCAAAGGCCCCCACAAACTCCACCCATTTTCAGCAAGGACTGCGCTGCAGCTTCTAACCAGTCCTGGGGGGCTTTTGTCATCTTTGTCCTCTAGTCACAAGACTGGGCTACTACCCTGCCACAGGAACCACTACTCAGTCCTTATGTTGGTGGTCTGTGACTGGCCCTCTGTTTTGCTCCCAGGTCAGCCCACATAGTGTCTGCCCTCATTGCTCAGTTGCAGCAGACCCAGTCTATTGGTGCCACAAATTGTCACTCAAGATGTCTCTTGATAGAATCCAACACCATCCCAAAGAACTTCAATGCTCTAGCTTCCCATGGGGCCATTGCTGTTGTCTCCATAACTCCTTACTGTCATGGACAGGGCCGCCTGGCAAGAACAGATACTGGAGTTTAGTAGGGACATTCTCTAGCGTCCATGCCCTGGGCAAGTCACCTCCCAGTGTGCTTCTTACTGGGGACCTGGGGTGTTCTTCCCCTCCTCTTGCTTTATGTGGACTGTCTTGATGGGTTCACATGCAGTGGGGGAGGCCAAGGGCGAGACCCAGCCAGCCCCAGCTTCAATCACTTGGACACCAATCCCCCCATGTCCATAATGCCACTGGAGGCTACATGGCTGCATTTCCCTTGATGTACACTCAGACTGCAGCCCACAAGTCTGCAGCTCACCTCTGGCTGGGCTGGCTTTTCAGGTCTGCACCATCTCCTGCGGATCTCTACCAATGCCTGCCCTCAGTTCTTGTATACCGAGCTTTGTCCACACCTCCACTCAACACCTCGGTTTCCTGGCCTCACTGGTACATCGGCTTCGGTCAAGGGATTGTTCATATGGTTCCCACATCAGAAATCTTCCTTATGCAGGGACGTAGGCCCAAGCTGCCATTTTGGTAGTTCCGACACAGTAAGGGAGGACAGGCAATTTGGCAGGCTTGCCTTTCCATCATTTTTATCATTTGCTGCCATTTCCATTAAGCTATGGGATAGCAATGGCCTGCAGCAGATGTATTCACTAGGGATCTCGGATGAGTGCTTAGCAGCGGAATTTTTTCCAGATTATTAATGCCATCATCGGAGCTCTGTTCTTTCACTCCTCCTCTGCCATCATGTTGACCGCACCACTTTAGCCCCCTTCTTGATTGCCCAAAGAGAAGGCACTCTGCACTGAACAGTGCAAATGAAAGATATTAAGGGGGTCATTCTGACCCTGGCGGTCATGGACCGCCGGGCCGGGGACAGAGGAAGCACCGCCAACAGGCTGGCGGTGCTTCTGGGGCAATTCTGACCACGGCGGTAAAGCCGCGGTCAGAAAAGGGGTACCGGCGGTTTCCCGCCGGTTTTCCCCTGCCCCAGGGAATCCTCCACGGCGGCGCTGCAAGCAGCGCCACCATGGGGATTCCGACCCCCTTCCCGCCAGCCAAGAGGCTGGCGGGATCGGGTGTCGTGGGGCCCCTGGGGGCCACTGGCATGGGCACTGCAGGGGCCCCCTAACAGGGCCCCATTCAGATTTTCAGTGTCTGCAAAGCAGACACTGAAAATCGCGACTGGTGCCACTGCACCCGTCGCACACCAGCAACTCCGCCGGCTCCATTCGGAGCCGGCTTCATCGTTGCTGGGGCTTTCCCGCTGGGCGGGCGGCCTTTTGGCAGTCGCCCGCCCGCCCAGCGGGGAAGTCAGAATGACCGCTGCGGTCATTTGACCGCGGTGCGGTCTTCTGGCGGTCTCCGCCCGGCGGGCGGTGCCCGCCGCCCACCGGGGTCGGAATGACCCCCTAAGTGTTCAAGTTAGGTGGAGAAAACCACAAAGGGAAAAAACTTCCTTGGCAAATCAGTAGATCTTGAGTGAAGATTAAGATTGATACTGAAGTTACTAGCAAGACACCATTTTCTCTCTGACACCAGGAAAGACGATTGAGGCACATCAGAATATCCTGATGTACACCCAACAGAAATTCGAACTGATCCAAAATAGTAGCAAGTGGGCCAAGAAGCGATGGAAAAAATAAAGGAATTAATGTGTTACTGACATTCTTCACTGGAAATGCCTTCTTGTATATGATCAAACAGGAACTGATATCACAGGAAAATACTCTACTTCATCTTGGATTCTATGGACAGACCATCATTTTGGAAGTAGCAGTTTGCAAGGCTTGGCCATAACCATTTCCTCAAAACTCCTTTTGTTCATTTGGCATAAAAAAGTAGGAGTGCTTTGATATCCTTTGTTCAGCTTTGAATTCGACAGTCCCACCACTGCTCTTCATGACTTATGGTCCACACAGCTTACAGAACATTTCTAAGCATGGAAATGACAGTATGGTCAAGCTGCTAATGACACTTAACCAGGTGCTGAGCTTTTGTCCAGCAACATGTTCCCTGACAGCAGAATGAGCACACTGTCTTTTCCTGTGTATGTGTTGTCTGGTAAACTCTTGCAAAGCTCTCAGCACAGATATAACAGAGACCCTGGCTTGCAGGAAAGAAGGAATGGTACCGGGGTATGGCTTACAAAGATGGTTGAGCTGTGACACCAGAGTCAGGGAACATGGGAATAGATGTTTTTCAACTTGTAGAAGTGACAAAGGGTATATCCTAGTGTCTCTGGAAAAATATGTATTTCTACATCTTAGGAGAAAAACAGGGAATGCTGTTGCTTTGTGACATGCATCCTCAACCAGAGGTCCTTAACTGCATAGCCTAGTTGACAGTGCAGCAATGTGATACATGCAAACAGTGGTAGCCACTCAACCTCTTTTTACGTCAATATGGTCCTGGCGTTCTTGCACAGACCTTTGAGGAGGCGTGTTACTATTTGGAGTTCACTTACTTCTCACAAGAGTCAGGCAGACCTCAGGGAGGCTGGCCAGCAGAATGTTATCTCTAATAGGATGGGAAATCAACAGAGCCTCAAGGGCAGCTGCAAAATTTGATTTCACTGGGAAGACCAACACTCAGTAGACCTGGGCCAATTAATGCTAGGTAGCCTATTACTTGTGAAGTATGTGAAGTTGAATTTGGCATCATGTAGACATCTAGAGACTTGTTGCTGAAAAACAAGTCACAGAGTGAAGCCATTAAGATTCACCTCTAAGACCAAGTTTTATGCTTCCTGTCCTTTAATGAGTAATGGTAAACACACATTTCTTTCAATGGCACTTTTGAGCTATGGCCTGTACATCCACTCTTGGAAGTTAGCAAAGCAGTTTTTCAGGTAATCAGTATTGTGGCCTGAAGAGCGTCCACAAAATGACGATGGAACCACAAATTGAAGATTACTAGACAGACGTTAGAGCTTTGGGGAGCATCGTAAGATAATGGGATCAGCTGGTATGTGAAGAAACTCATGTGAAATAGCTTGGTTGGTTCTGCTGTTCAGATGTTACCAATGCTATTGTGAAGCGATACTTCCATAGCCCATTTGGGATGTGAAGGCATTAAGTAGGGTTCAGCAGTCTACCACATTGAAGGCTCTAAAGAGGTTAGGTAGGTCAAGGAGGTAAGAGTTATCATTGTAATAGATCTGTGTGGTATCATCAAACATTTATAAAGTTGCTGCCTCTGAACCCAGAATAGACTTGGAGGCATTTCTGACTTAGTGCATTTAACTGGTGACAGTCTATTCAAAAATCTTCCCCAGGTATGGTAGATGGTTGACTTACACAACAATCTGCAAGGTCGTCAAGGTCTAGGCTCGACTTCGTCAGGATGGGCACAGTATGTCCTACCTTGCAGACATCATTAAGCAAATCCTGGAAAAGGAACACATGGACAATGTTAAATGGAGGTGCAAGAGCTTCACCTCAGATTTCGTTTAATGTGGATAGTATGGCATCATCTTCATCAGCAGCAGCTTTCTGAGAATTGAAAATGTTGCCTAGTAGTTAGAGGAATGATGGTTGTAAATAGTCTACTTTGCCTACTACATGGTAGGATCATACTAGCAATGTTAGATGTGGGTATAATGTTTAGCTGTTGTTCAAACTTGTCAAACATGACGATGAAGAAGTTATTAATACCTATGAACCTCTTCTTCGAATGTTGAAGTGTGGGATTTTCAACAGCTTGATTGCGTTGACGAACATCTATTTCTGTTGGACGCTTCACCAACGGTGGTCCTGCAATAGGCAGCTATGTCCTATAAGATGAGCTCCCTGGAGATGATGGGTAAGGTAGTTAGCCTTTTCAGGTATATGTGCCACTGTGTTCATTCACTTTCTCTACTGACATCTAATGACTCGTTTGATCTTAGCCAGTTTCTGCCTGCCCCAAGGTACAGCTGGTATGTCATGAAGCAAAGCTTTAAGTGGGGATTTGGCCTGTGCTATGATCAGGGAGAGTTGTTAAAGCCATATAATAGTGTCTTACAAACATGTCTTTCTTGTAGATCGTCTGCTGAGAAGCACTTAAAGTATTTGTTTGTCATTTGGGATGACTTTGGCTGACCTTGGTGGGAAAGATATATGTCCAGCGGTTCAATGCTGATGACAGCATGGTCAATCCAGTCTAAATGTTGCAGTGGGTGGCTAACAAGGTAGGTTATGGAGGTGCACACAAGTTGCAGAAAATTATTTTGATATGAATAGGCAGGCTCTTGAGCTGAGCAATGTCAGCAGTGACTAGAGGATAGATGAGGACATCATTAATTGTCTTGATGAAGCACTGCCTAAAAGACTTAAGTTGCCAAAGTAGAAGTTAGTGTGACTGGTTGAGGCAGCACTGACAGGGTTGGAATTCTGAGCTTTGAAAGCAGGGTTGGCACCCAGTGCATGGTAAATGAGGTTGAACATGATGAATGCTGTGGGCAACAGAGGGAAACAGCAGGAGTGGGCCTTGAAGGAGTTAACGGTTGTTTGCTGCTAAAGTTTGCATGGTCATGATAATCAACAGACACTCACAAAGCCCAATCCTATTTGGATAAGCCCATAAATTTGCTGGATGTTGTAGTATTATAGGACATAGATACAGACATCCAGAATGTTCATGGTGGTTGGTATGAAAGAGGTGTCTGTAAGTCTTTTGTGTGAGTTGATACATGGTATCCTAAAGAAATTGTGTGGGTTGAATGTTCATGTGTGGGGTGCAAGGTTTCAATGTTTGCGCATGTGTGTGTGTTTTTTACATAGTTATGGAAAGCACGCAGAAGGTGAGGTTAAGAAAAGCTAAAGTACTGTGAGGTAAGGCCTCAAAGCCATTCCACTAACAAATGAAATGAGAAGTGTGAGGGGTCTATATTGAAGTGAATATTGGCATAAGTCCCTGTTTTTCGGCCACTCACAAAGACAAAGAGGAAGAACAACGTCAGAAAGAGAGGGTCATTGAAAGAGAGGAAAGGACAACAACGGTGGGAGAGAGTACAGGAAAGAGAAGACTGAGATAGACAAGGGGAGGCATGAAAAACAATTGAGGAAGCTGGAACAGGGAGAATGAAAAAGGACTGGGTTTTCCAGAAGGAGGAGAAAACCAAGTGTGCAATGAGGAGGAGCAATGAAGATCCCAAATCTGTAGGACATCAAGGAGGAGATCCTGAGAGCCTCATAGCCGAACGTGACAAGGCCCCAGTCAAGAGAAAAAGAGCAAGAAAGACCTAAAGGATAACTGGTCGGAAGACTCATGGACGCTGCCAACGAAGGCTCACAGTGTGTCACAGACATGGAGAGATGTGGCGACCTTGGGGAGTGAGTGAAACAGGGCCAGTGTGTGTGGAGGGAGGGTAGGGGAACACACTATATTTTGGCTTTCCTACTTGTTCTGATTGCCTTTTCTCTGGCTTTTATTGTTTTTGTAAAAACGTACCCTGTCGGCCCTTAGGAGTATGAAGAGGGCTACACGCTAAACCAACTCACAGTTTGTGATACGGATTGAACCGGGAATCTTGGCTACGTTTATAAGACCTGGGGAAACAGTGAGTAGGACCTCACTGAGTTCGCCTCCTTCGCACTAGAGACGTTTTACAGGATTCTAACTTTCCTGACACACTCACATATTTTTTCCATAAAAGGATAGCATGAAGGCTGTCTCAACCTTTAGTTAGGCTCACATTCTATTCTTTTGAGTTGATTATGGAGGGGAGGAAAAGGAGAGAAACGCCATATAAGCTGACCCATCATTCTGAATGTGCTAAATTTAGACCACTCAACAACTTTTACAGTTACCTGACTTTTTTGTTTTTCTGAGGATCTGTCGACTAGCTGTACACCCTGGAGAAAGAGAGAGAGAGAGCGAGTCACAAGGTGGAAGAGAAATCCCACCCAGGAGCGTAGCTTGGTCAGTAAGATTGGTGGGCTTGAGCTTCAGATTTTCCCAACAGTATGGCATATATTGTTACAATACATTATACACCAATCAGAGTTCATGAGAGGGGTCTAAGAGACAGTGGAAAGGGAGAGGAATGCAGATTGGTAGGAGAACTGAATAAAAAAACATAATATTTTGTAATAACCAACATTTTTGAGTACTTTCAAAACAGAGAAGGCGAGAGTGTGTGTGCGTTTATGTACAAATTCCTGGTGAAAACCGACAGACTTCTCAGCATACCCAAATGGAAGCACCTGTACCCAACTATTTAACAGAAAGGACATTTATGAGGGGGGGAGAAACACCCCCAACACCCCCCTGTAGCTACTCCCCTGATCCCACCCAATGCATCCTGGATAGAAAGCCCTAAAGACACTAAAAACCAAGTTTTTATTCAACGTTTGCTTTTTATTAAGGGAAACTCCTAATAAATGATCATTGCTAAGCACATTAAAAGCAAGCTGCCAAAGCCGTATTAACGCCCATCCCTCCACAGGGAGACAGCGGTATGATGATCATACTAGCAATTGGTTGCAGTGCAAAGATGGGGTGGTGGGCGGGGAAGTATGTGTACATATTGGGGATGTTGCGTAGGTTCTCATTATCCTAATGAGACTATTGGATTCAGGCGGCAGAATCACCTGTACTGCGGGGGACTGAGTCTGATTCTGCACAATGTGACACCTGTCGGCCTAATCCAGGTTTTGTTCTGGCTAACTAGCAGTGCCTCATCTCCATTCAAGAGCAGGGATGATTGGGCAACCGGGCGCATGACATAAATGACTCCTCAGCAAAATCGTGGTCACTCAGATCTCATCCGTTTCTCTCAGTTACATTAGTCTCACCTATGCAAGGACAATCAGAGGCAGAGTAAGGTTCAATAAGGTTTTATTGAAGTAACTGCATCTTAGATAATAAAGCACATATTGCAATAACTAGGACGATGAAGCACAACAGGATTAAAATTGTGACAAAGAGAGTAAAACACAAAAATAACACTACCATTTTGTCACTAAGATGGTAAAGGATAGTTCCTACCTAGGCTATGTTAGAGCACAGCATGTTAAACTCTAATTCTGCCCTTCAGGTTCCCCCTGGGAAGACATCATCCCTAATACCTGAGCAAGAGGCCTGTAGTCTACATAAGCAGCTGCAGCGAAGCAGTCAGCAATCAGCATACTGTCGTGGTCATCTGGCTGGAATCTCCCTCTAACGTACATGGGTCAAAGTAATGATTTTATAATAAAACAGCTGATGTTCCAAGAAAGGATCCCCATGTAAAAGTATGCAGGTTTCTGTGAACATTGGAGACAATGCGTACCACTTTTGCCGGCAACCCATTTTACTGCAGCCTTGAGAAAAGCACAGAGTGAAAGAAATTTCTTATTTAAGAACGCAGTGCTGACCTAGGCGAAGAACAGCTAGATAGAGAAAATAAAACAAGACTGCAAATGTGGCTACTGTTAAAATAATATAAGGAAGCTAGAATAAAACATATCTAGATTAAAGTGCACAACGGCAGGCCTAGTTTGCTAAAAAAGAAACGTATATAAAGTAATAGCTAAAATGGCTACACAACAGGGAGATGTGCGTGGACGAATCTGTGTGTTTCTTGTAGCATCAATGCATGTGTGCGAAGAAATCTGTGATCTCGTGGTCTTTTACCTTAGACTATGAGGTTCTAATCCCAATGCTGGAACTTCAACAATAATTGTGTATATATCATTAGGTTAAATGAGACTTTACCTGGTGAATTAATAAAACTATTGATGTCCTAAGGAATGTTTTCATTCTTTCTGAAGAAAACTGCAGCAGTTTGGATGTAAATAATAGTTGTTTTAAAATGATTGACAATCTATTTTAATTTGCCTACTAAAGAAATGATTATCTCCTTTGGCTTTTTTCATTGAAAGTAATTAAGTGATTATAAAGAAGTGTGTCTTTGTTTGTTTTCACAGGCATTAAGTTACCTAATAAACTGTTTTAATAATAGTAATACTACTCAAGGCAAACAGTAAGTGGGTGATGATCTCCATGGGAAAGCACCTATTTCTTTCAGATGAGAAACATTTTGTGAAGGTAAGTGTGATTTGGCTCACCTCAAACATTGAACAGTAAAGCATTCAAGATTCTGAGGCATTCCACTGACAATGTTTATCCACCTACAGTTTCCGGCTTACCTGGCAGGGTCATCGCTCAGTTTTTGGCTGCTGATTTGAGGATTCTTCAACGGATGAAGTACTTGGTCTCTGGAGCTGTAAAGGAGGGTTATCATTGAAGGATCTTGTAATCATGAGAGCAGTTTTAAGCTTGATCCTCGATCCAGCTCCGAGATGGTAGAATTTACTGAGGAGTGGGGTGTGACGTGGGAAAATCTGGAACTATTTATAACTATTTTTCCTGCAGCATTTCGTTTAAAAAAAACAACACATTATAATCCGTTACGTAGGAAGACCGAGTTTAATTATCTACCACCAGGACTCTTGTTTTCTTTTCTAAGAAGCCTTAAATTGTTTTGTTGGGCATGAAGTAGTAGTGGCTGTTTTGGGTATTTTCCGCTACTACTCGATGATTACGGGGAGGTAGGGGGTTGTGTATTAACAGGAGTCAAATGCAGCTACAATAAATTCAAAGAGTGCTCCATGAGTGCGGCGAACTGATGAAGGTCGTTAGCGTTAAATTTCAACTTAAGTACTTCATTTTCAGTTCTGTTTTCCTTGTTACCTATAATATGGTAAAGTTAAAAGTTTGCATTGTCATAATTAACTAGAAAGCATTAGACTGCTTGGTGACATAAAATATGCATAGATGATGAACATTATCAAGTCAGATGTGGTGATTCACTGCTAAGGCAAGAACCCCGCAATTTAAAATTGGGGTACTGTATGAATTATGTTTGGTGACAGAAAATGTTGTCACCTTGGCCTCCTTGCACCCTCTCTTCAGACGCTCTAACCTGTTCATTATTCACTGATACAAGCAAATTCCGCATGACATCCCGATTCATGAAACCAGGGATCAGACCCACTGCTGAAGCAATGGTGTTACTATTGATGATGGATACTGCACCAGTCCATACGTCCCTAGGTTTGTTTTAAAATAGGTGCAATAAAAATGACAAAGTTGTACTGTACTTTACTGTGTAAATTATTGCATTGAATCTATAAGTCGCCTGTCATTTTTCCATTTTATCTATACTTTTTATTTTGGTACCGAAATGAGAAACAATGTTTCCAATAATGGAGCAATGTATAGAGAACTATATATATGTGCTTTGTATTATGAAGAAGAAAGCCAAGCAATTAAGGCATCGATGGACATAACTTCAAATACAAAGAGTCAGTGACAATTTAGCAACTGTGTTTTGTGATGTTAGTCTTTGAGCCTGCTTTCAGTATATTGTTTTTGTCATTTTTGACGCTCAGCCAGCTTGCATTTAATCACCGTTTGGTGATGGGAAAGTGACTACTGACATTTCCAAGGCGTTGGTTGGATAGTTTGAAAAAGATGCGTTTCTTCAGCAGAGACATGGAACTCAATGGCTAGATCTGTGAGTAGGTCATGAGGTGGCTTCATGTAGATGCAGAAATATACTGTGGATTGGGATGTTTCTGTAGACACGCTGCAGGTTGAGGTTGTATTGTGTGAGTTGAAATGACCCATGATGAAGTGACCGTTTCAGGAAGACTGGAGCAAAAAAGAGAGCCATTGCCGGGGATCTTCTGTGGTTCCGACTATTTTGTGGATAGAATGTGTTAGCTGATTCTTTAGAAAGCATCTGAGACCTCTAGGAGTATAATGACCGATTCGCTTCCATCACTGAAGGACCAGCACTCCCCTCTACATCAGCACTGCTTTTTCGAGGCCATTATGAAACCAAGTTACCCAGGTGTTCTTTAGGTATTTGGCAGGTTGGTCCAAATGTTTCCATAATTCTAGTGGCATACTGTGTATACCAGCCAACTGATGACCAGCATGTGCTTGGGAGTAGTTGGTGTATTTTTTATATATTGATGTAGTGCTCAAGTTATGTGGCACTAAGCGATAGAGACAAAAGATGCTAAGGGGCAGTGGTTAATCTAGCTTTTCTTAGAAGCCCACTGCAGTACACGTCTGTGTATTCCTCTATTCGTATTTATTTATGTACTTTATGCAACTGGACATGTTTGGGTGTGCCCAGATATTGAGTAGACATCTGTCTTAGAGATTCAGATTGTGAGCCTCCCAAAACATGTCTTTCATTTTCACCCTGTACCTATCTTTTTCTCCATGTAAAGTATGCTCGTTTGCCTGTCTATGAGTTGCTGTGTGCTATCTGACCTATCATTTGTGATTGCTGAATGTCCAACTCTTACTTCTTTTGTGTGTGTGTGCATGCACATGTATACCCATAGCTCCTGCGAGATGTGCCCTTGTGCCCTTATGCGTGGGGCTTTATGTTTCACTGTGATCTTCAGTCAGTGAATTAATTTCCTCGTACTCGTGTTTTATGGTGTGATTCTTTACATGCCCTTGGGTTTGTTGGGAATATGTTCCTGGTGTATTTACAGTAAGATTGTGTGTGTTCTAAGTGTGTCTTTGTGTGTTTGTGTATGAGAGAGAGAGAAGTGTGTGTGGTGGGGGGGGGTGGTCCTTAGTTATTTTTATGTGTGTGTGTCCTCTCTCTCTCAGAGTATGTATCCCTTTCTCTGTTTCGCCTTTGGGTATCAGTGTGATTATGTACGTGTCCCTGGTCATGATTCCTGTGTACTAGTACTGTGCCTGTGTGAGTTCTGTTTTGCGTTTTTGCCTGTAGCCCCTGCAGTGTGGGTGGATACTGAGGGTGTGATGGTGTCTGGGTGGTTGCTTTTTGTTGATCTTGTTCTAGTACATGGGGTTTGTTCTTTCATCACTGATTGGAGGGCCCGAGGCTGAGACTGAGGTCGAGGGCGTGATTGAGGTCCTTTCAAGAGCTAATTTTGGCATTCTGCCTCTGATATTTATTCTTCTTAGACATAATTGAGGCTATTTAAAGAACGGGTGAACTTGGGGTTAATTGGAGACAACCTTCCTGAACTCTCGCAGGTGAATTGCGGCCAGATGCTAAACTGGAATGCAGGTTTCTGCCTCTCTCTGCCTGCCGGGAGGGCGGATTAGTGAGTAGCACTAAGGTGGGTTTCATAGTTATATTAGAGACAGGCATACACGTATAAAACACAGCATCTTGGCCGCACCACCTTGCAAAGAAACTGGCCTGAATGTCGTGTCAGACCTCTACTTTTCCACAAAACTAGACAAATAGGCATGACATCCATGATCCCACAGATGCACCTAGGATGTAATGGTTCCATGTTTTGGTATCCACCTGTCTCCTTGCGTTCCCATTTATCCACATACTAGATGGTACTTACCTTTCAGATAAACAAAAAATTAACCTGCGCGGCACAGGTATTGGCTGATAAATTCTAGTTTAAGTAACAAAAACACTTTATTCAACAAATCATGCTGATATTCCTAACACCCACAAAAACATACCCACCCTAGCACCCTACTATTCACCCTATACTTTCATAATCTTTACCGAACTCTGACTTCTTGTAAGCTGGACAAATACTGTATTATTAGGTCTCATTAACATACATTTTACCCTGATTTGCTCTAAGCCCCTGTGATTCAAAAGTGGCTCGTCTGTGTGTTAAACAAACCACCTCAATCAGCACAACATCCCCGTCCCTGTTTCTGGCCCCTCCTCCTCTCTCTTCCCTTTGCCTTGACAATGTTTAGATTCCTTGTCAAAACCCTATTAACGTTTTGATTACCCAAACCAATAAAGTCTAAGGCCGCGGACGTCTGGCTGCCCCAGAACTCATGTTGTGTTGTTAAATTCATCCACATGCCTTGTACCACAGAGATTCCCACCAAATTAAGGATTATCACCTCAATCATAAGTGACTAGTCTCATTGCTATTAATTCAAACAACACGGACATGAACTGGTGCAATCTCATTCCACCTGTATCCAACCACTGAATGGTTATCTCTTTGACTAAACACCATTGCATCCAATGGCTGAAGGACTATTGGACCCCACTTCATTTGTTCATCTGAGCTGTCCGACTTTGTGTGTACATGAAGGATGGAACAGTCGGATTAACACGTTTCCATATTATTGCTGATAAGCCACAGGGCAACAATTCAACTTCTGCAAATAGCTTATCCCTCATTCCAAGGCCGCTTCTTCATTGCAAGAGCTCAACTTAAATGAAGGTTCACCAAAACCCTTGGATTCCTTTTCCAAAATGGACTAACCTTTGGTAAGAGCACTGGTAGGTGACTGCTTCAAGTTACGTTCTTACCATTCCCAAGCCACACTAATATTCCTCAACAGTATTTCCTTATTTTCCAGCTTTCAGGGGGCTCCAGAATCTTGCGCGTTTTATAGCATCTAATTGCCCTCTATAGTTAGTCTTGAGTTTCAGCTTGTTAGTCACAAGCACCTTGTAATGGAGCTCTGCATCCTTTCGACCATTCCATCCACTAATGATCGAAGATTCCACGAGCAGTCAAAAGGTGAAAACACTGCTGAATGGTTTTGATTGAATAGCTAGTTTTTTATCGATGCCACCGTCATTGGCTTCCTTTTGACCCATTTTACCAATCTTCTGCATAGCCCAGCTTGTCAACATTCTGCTACATATGTTCCTCCATAATAGTTCTTATCCCGGGATACATTTTCAAAAGAATGTGACTTGACATGGTCGAGGATCTGGTCTCTTTTATCTATTTGTGATATACCACATCCATCCTAGGTTTGCTTTCTCAACTCCTATCTATGTTATATTTTCCCCACTAATACTTAAGGCTTACCTGTATATTCATGTTTTAGATGACGCAAACAATCCTATCTGTTCATACATCAGCAATTGCTGAGCAACTAGAGCTAATGAAGTAGCAAGCTAGACTGACTTCTGCTTCAGGTGGCAACCCCCACACAATATGCCACTGTGAACAAAAAATGACTTCTGAAATATTATTGTCTATCCCTGGAATATAACTACCTTATGTAATGTTACATTTCAAACAAAATGTAGTAAGCACTGAGCAGTCTTCGAGCCTGAACATCCACTGACTTACTGAACTGTATGAGAGTCACCACCATTTTGCGGTAGAAGTTGAAGACCTTTGATCAAGTCTGCTGATGTCCCAATTCATCAATTTGTAAAGGAACCAGTTTCGAAAAGACAGTGCTATTGCCTTTCCTGCACCACTAATTGATTATGGCGAGCAGCATCTATCTTTGTAGACTCCCAAACTTAACTTTTTCTTGAACACAAGGCCAAATCCACCAGTTCTCTGAGATCCACCACCCTTTCTGGGAAAGCATGTACTACAAATCAAGTATATCCTACAAAGGTAATCATGGCTGCTGGAAACTGCATCTTTCCCGGGGCAAAAGAAATCACCAGTTCCCCAAGCACACAAAGTAACTACTCACAGTCACCCTCCATTCCTGCATTGGCCTGAAGAGACAGTCCCTTAATAGTTTAATGTCTACGTTGAACTGGCCCAGTGAACAAAGACACAGTCAAGGGATGTACTGAATGCCTCTAACAGAGAAACGTCATTCTGAGAAACCCATGGTCATTTATTGTTTCACAAACACAAGGTAAACTGAGTGCAAAATGGGCAACACGAAATCTACCACACGAACATGCAGTAACTGGAAGACTGACAGTGTCACATTTTTCCACCGACATCCTCAGCTCTCAATTTTTCACGAGTTTTACAACATTGTCAATGAAGATATTGCCTTGCGCAGTGGGCGTGTGGGTTGGCCGACCCAATCACGGAAGCCCATCCTCCCAAAAAGACCCAACCCACGTATGGTTTTATTATTATTATTATTTTTCATTTTTCACTTGTACCGCAGTCTTCCTGCAGTATGGGCATTCAAGCTTCACCCCTATGGTACAGTGGTATTGTTCATTCTTCACCTCAAGATGCGTGAATGGTACAGTGTTATCATAGGGGTGAAGCTTGTGTGGCGGCTACACCACAATACCTCACAGGAGGGCCATGCTGCATCTGGGATGAGAACAGTGGTTCTGTACTTTTTTTGCTTTTCCCTTTGCCCCCCCTCCTGGGGGGACCATTTGCCCCACAAACCCCACCCCGCACCCAAAGGGCTCCTGGGGATCAGGGTATCCATACCCTGCCCCTTACACTATTTAAAAAAAATCAAGATGTCTTGTAATGGCTGCCGCAACATTTTCTTCTAAGTTGTTGCTGACCAATCAAATCACGCAATACAAAGACCAATGGGAGATAAAGCTTGCACACCCAGTAAGAGGGTATAACATTTTATATTTTCGATACCAGAGGTCTGGGGCGCCTGCTGGACTAACCAATTAGATCTATTTTTTCAGCCCCTTTTTGACCACACTGAGCACCTCTCTAAACACAAATATCTTGAAAATGCATATACAGATTTACACCAAGTCACAAAAGGTATGCTTTCTGGACAAAGTTTGGTATAAATCTGTTTGCCCATTTTTCTGTATCAATGCCAGAAGTTCTCTATGGGAATTTACATTGGAAATCAATGTTTTGAGATCCACCTTTTTCTTTAAACCCACACAACCCCACCCCCGTGACGGATCACCCTGGAGCTTTCCAAAAAGGAACTGAGGTAGGTAAACTTTTTTTGGTAAGTTTCATCAAGATTCATCAAATGGAGCAAACGTTATTAGCAAAACAAAAAACCCTTTTCATGTGATAACTTTGACCTATCTATAACTAGTGGGGACTATATATTTTGTCACCAGAAGGTAGTTATAGTTAGACTATATTTTTCCATAGACAGAGCATTTTTTGCTTTGACAATAACTTTGGCTTCGCTTGACAAATCCTCACCAAATTTTCCAAACCCATACTTTGGTTGGTTCAGCTGCTGTGTTCAAAGTTTTGGGGTGATTCGTCAAGCAGGGGCTGAGAAAAAGGCAGGGGGGTTCCAAAACACTTTTTCACATTTTACGTTAATGGGATTTTTCAAATATTTGAACACAACTACAACCCAAACCACTGAACAGAATTACACCAAATTTGGTAGAAAGCTAGGTCTCGAGCCAGAAAGCGTGATTTTTGTGATTTGGTGTAAATTCCTTCAGTAATTTTGGAGAAATTAGAGTTTAAAAAATATAGATAAATAGGGACGCGGATCCAACTGTCCCCGTTATGATTGGCTGCCAACACTTCAAGCAGGAAGTGTTGGCAGCCATCTTGAGACTTGGCTTCAGCCAAGTCCCAGAAAAAGAAGTTAAAAAGAAGAAAAGGGCCAAGGGTCGGACACCCTGACCCCTTAGCTCTGGTGCTAGGGTCTCAGAGGGACCCGCCTGGGCTAAGAAGCATTTTTTTTAATTCAGAAAAATCCACAGATATGAAACTGCTGATTTTCTGACATTTTGAAAAATAAAGGTAGGTTTCCTGCCCTTTTCTTTTAAATATCCCCCAGGTGGGCTGGGTCAGGGGGGCATTGTGGGCCTTCATAAAGGAGGAGGACCACGCTCCAACACCAACAGGGCTTCTATTAGCCCCAGGGACCATCACCTACCCAAAGCAGAATACTTTCCTATGGGGGAGCCCTGGGGACCGCCACCTCCCCAGGGCTAAATTTAAAATGCATGTGGGGACCATTGGCTGTCCCCCCCCACAGCCTCGGGGACCACCATCTCCCCGGGGCAAAATAATGTTTGTGCAGAGGGAAAGCATGCACCCCCACAACCCTGGGGACCACCACCGTCCCAGAGCTATTTACATGTTGGAGGGGGGCCGCGGGGCCTCCCTCAAGGAGCCACTAATGGCCCTGGGGATCGCCATCCCCCTGGCCTGGCTCCTGCTAGGTCCTGAGGTGCTCAGCCCTGAGACATAGCTGTTTGCTGTGATTTGGGGGGAACTTTGACAGTTCCCGCCAAGTCACAGCAAACACTCCACTCGCAGCAAGTGAGAGCTGTCAAACAGATCTCACTTGCTGCGAGCAGAGGTTTCCTCTGTTTCCCTACTCGGGGGCAGGGAAACAGAGGGAACAAATGCTTCTGCAGACAGGGAGCTGCATCTTTAGCAGCTCCATGTGTGTGAAAACAATGCCGGCTCCGAGCCGGCTGGGACCTCAGGGGCCTTGAGGCTTCCCTTGCGGTCCACAACACACACTGGGTGACCCAGAGGGCACCCAGGATTGATGGCTGAGCCCTGGGGATTGGGCCCCTGGGACCAATATCAGCCAGGAAGGGGGGCATCGCGGCCAGCAAAAAAATGTATTAAAAGGCTAGACTGTTCTATCCTAGATGCTCATTTCATAGAAATTAAACCTCAACAGGTAGCACTTACAAATATAAACGTAACAGGTGCCCCAGTTGAGGCTTCACTTCTGGAAAGATCAAAGGCCATGCGCAGCGGTGGTTGGATTAACGTGTAGTATTGAAAATTAATTTACGTTAAAAAACCATAGAAATTCACTGAAAAAACAAAGTTACAGGGACATTGTAGTTAGGAAATAGAATTAAACAAACATAGAAATTCACGTTAAAAAAATCAAAGGTTACAGAGACGTTATAGTTAGGTTCTGAATTTACTCGTACAAAACCTTATAAATTCCCCACTTATAGATAGAGTTATTTCAAGTAACTACAACTTATGTCCTAAGGTAACTATAACTCGAGTCCTAACCATGCACAGCTAATTACCCCCGATATTACAACACTCATGACATGTTTTAGAACATCATTGATAATATCACTATAACATTTGTTGCAATGTTATTAATTTAAAAAAACTGTGGATGGTGGGGGTGCAAGTTATAGTAGTTACCTTAGGGCACGAGTTATAGTTACTTGAAATAACTCTAACTATAACTGGTGAATTTCTAAGGTATTATACATGTAAATTTAGAACCCAACCATAACGTCTGTAATCTTTGTTTTTTTAAGTGAAAATATATATATAATATATATATATATATACATATATATATACATATATAGATAGGTAAACATGTGTGTGTGCGTATATCAATAACAAAGCAGCAACATCATTGCAAAGGCAGTGCACTCAGGGTTTTTGTTGATGAAAAGGTTCATTGGTGGGGCTCAACACTTTATGCCCAATGCATTCTGGCACATGCCTTGCTCATGGGTGTCAGCCATAATGAAAACAACAATTTTATATGTGAAATAAACCTACAAAATCTACATACCTAGATGTGCTTTCAAGAAAACCCCTTATTGATGAAATTATAGGTCTCCCTGGTGGAATAACTTTGGGGGTAATTACGAGTCTGGCAGTCCAAGGACCGCCAGACTCGCAGTGACGGTTGGACCACCGGACTCCAGGCAGTCCGACCGCCACATTAGGAACCTGGAGGTCGGACTGCCAGGGGACGCCGTCACCACTGGGAACATGGATTCTTGATGGGCTGACTGCAGTCGGGGTTCTGCTCAGCCATGGCGCCGCTGAAGTCAGTGTCGTTGTGCTGATCACAACCCCACTTACCACCAGCCTTTCCATGGTTGGGACCCTGCCTTGGAATGTCTGTCAAAAGCCAGTGCTTGGGGCCACAGGGGGCCCTGAACTGCCCAGGCCAAGGCCATGGGTAGTGCAGAGGCTGTCCTGCCCACCACCGTTGGAATGCGCACTGTCTGCTTCACAGACAGAGCGCTTTCTGAGGGTGCTCCCCCAAGGGACCCGAGGCCAATATCGTAGCACTGTTGCCGCCGGTCAGCCTGGCTGGAACGTCATAGTACGATGTTCCCACCGGTCAGCCAAGTGGGAACATTGTAATACGATGGAGAGGGGAAGCCACGGCATGACAGTGGCATCCTGCCCCCGGCTTTGGCAGTCCCGTCGTGGGACCGCCAAAGCCGTAATGAGGCCCTTTATCTTTATCGACTTTGAGGGAATAAGTACAGTATCGGCAAAATAGGCTAGTCACATTTCACAAGAACAAATACTCCTCAATTTCAATAACGCCTTTGTCTCGCCATTCATACAGCAGTTCAGAAAACGTTTTATGGGCCACCCTATATTCTGTCCTGCTGCTAACTGAACCAGTTGTGTTGTTTTCACTTTGCAGTCGAAATGGTGATTTTATGAACTTACCTACTACTATAGTGATGGATTTGCAAAATCATAGCTGATTCTCAAAATGTTGGTGTGCAATTTATAACTGCTTTTTGTATTCTGATTCTTTGTACATCTAGTCCGTAGTCCTCCTGTTTTTTTTCACACTAAGGCATGGGCACTTGAAGGTGTGGGTCATAACAGGTAACCGGGTAGTGATTACTTTTTGGAGGAGAAATTCCTATGTGGACAACGGGAGAGGACTCTAATATTCATGTGTTGTTAGTTTGCCAACTATATTTTAAGGGAAAATAATAACATGCAAAACATACAGCCAGCGGTGGGAAGAAATAGGATAACCTTGCCATCTGATATATAGATTTTAGCATGTTAGTTATTAAAGATCAGTGAAGTGAATAAAACAATGACTTTGCTGTGTTATGTTCCAGATTATAGATTGTCTAATAAGTGAGCTGCCAACTAGGCTAACAGTACTAAATTAAAAAAATATATGCTTATTATATAATTGAAAGATATCTTCCACTGGAGTCAAATATGTAAAAGACTGGAATTGCCAGACCTTTCTACACAACTTCATAAAGTGTCGACTTCTAACCAACAAGCCCACCTGTGTTTTTTGACAAATACGAGTACATACGTGGATGTTGTTGACAAAAACACATTACATTTTATTTTGGTTTCAAAGTCAGCATATTTAAAAAACATGTCTCAATGATATAAAATTCAAATATTGACTTTTGACTTATTGACTTTTGTGCTTTCTTGTCCCCAATTGTAATGAAGTTAAAATTTCCCAAATGAACTTATATTTGTTTAGCAGATTCGATCTGCCGTCTCTATACTCATGCACTCTTTGCTGTTTTTGGTGCCCTGACATTTTTGTGTGTACATTAACATGCACATGCTTCAGCCATACTCTATATCCCTTTTAATAACTAACCTTTTGTCCTGTACACATAGAACTGGGTACAGGAGTGACTGTCATCAGTTAGTGCAACTACATGGTTTGAGGGGCACACTGCACCCAAGTAATGGCTGTGTTTTGCTACCCAGCCAGAGGACCTCTGCTACCCCCCAGCTCTGACAAAAAGCAACAGAGGACCAACTGGCTGCCTTTGCGCAATACAATTTAATTCAGAAAAATCATGATACAACAGGGTTCAATACGGAATTAAAAATAGTGGATTTTGTGATTTTATACTTTCCTAGCATAATTTTCTAAATATGCACAAGATGCATTAATCAGACAGACTCTCGTCTTGAAGTCAGCAAAACATTTGACCTGCAGATGGACAATAAAGTGTTTATAGAACAGTTGTTCCTAATCTTTTGTCATGTGTGAACCCCCTCCTTAACCGCTATTGGTAGTTGCCCCCTGCCAACGCTATTTGTATGATATGAACCTCAAATAATCCATACAAATACAGACACAAAAATCAAACAAATGCACAAATTATCGCATTTTCTTTAATTTACAAACAGGTATACAGAAAAATCGAAACTTTAATAAGAAGGGTGGAGTTTTTCAAACTGTGGATTTATTTCTAAAAGACAAAGTGATAAGCAATACTCTAGCATGTCTAGCATATTAGTTTGTTATTTTGCTCCTATTGGATGCTCTCTTTTTGGCAGTGTAGAACAGGGTTCCATTGAAGGCCACCAATTGTCCATACTACTGTTTTGCTGGTTTGCTGTACTTGCGCTTCTCCTACAAATCAAGCTAAGAATGCTAACTTAATTTTTAGCCTTCGATTTGAAATTCCTTCATGACTACAAAAACTTTTACATTTTTAAAGTTTGCTTTTTATTTGGGGTTAATCTGCTAATACTGTTTAATTTGTTAAACAGTTGCAGACTCCCCGAGTAAGTGGTCCATGGGCCATAGCCTAAGAACCACTGTTCTAGAAGATACAGCTTTATCCCACTATCTTTTCAAGCTGCCGTAGGAGTAGGGCAGATTATTTAATCTCAGGGTTTAGGGTGATTTGGCCAAACAAACTGCCAAAAGGCTTCACTGCCAATGAATAGTTGAATCTTTTAGCCAGAAAGGAGCAACAAAATGCAGAAGATACATAAACAATTTCATGTTTCACGTTGGCAGGATTCCAGCACTCCATTTCCACTGTCCGGCATCATGGAACAGGTATGTTGCACCCACTTGTTAAGCAAGTCCATGCATTAACCCTGGTCTGGACTGCAAAGAGGTTAATATAGCTTTATTTGCACATTTCTCATTTCATCTATGTATACATATAGCATATTTGTCCCTTTACAGCTTTGCACACTAGAAGGTAGCACACACCTGGACTGGCCCTATTTGTTTTTTTTCCCTGCGATGCGATATGTTGGTTAAATGAAAGGATCCCCTACATGTGCTGAATACTTAGCGTATAGATACAAAACCGGTAAAGTGTCTTTCTGTGTTCTTACTAGCACTGAGTCACACACCTCAACTCCAGTACACAGCCAGGGAGGTAACACAACCCCCTGTAGCTCGTGCGGCGCACGGGGGACTCCAACCATTCAGGACCCCTCAAACTCTTCGGCGAGGCCCCATGCTGCCCAACACCAATGGATATTTGTGAGAAATTGACAACTCAGGGGCCTCGCTTCACATTTGGCAGGGGGGCTCCATCACATCACTGGACACAGCAGCCGTCTCTAGTGAAATACCGCATCCATCCCCAGATTGCCTCCCTGCTGGATTGCAGGCGCGACACATCTTCGCAAAACCACCTGTTCCCTGTAATTGCCCATTCTCAGGTGCCTGCTCCAACAACGTCTTGTCTAACATTCAACAACGACTTCTCTGAGCTGGAGGAAGTGTTGCATCGGGCCCTCGGGAGCAAGAAACCCACCTGGCATGTCTCAGGCTGCTGTCTGCCGGCCTTGAGGCGCATGCTACCCAGCCAGCCCTGCCCTCTCCCCTCCCCACTCACCCCCGAACCATCTGAGAGAGAGGCTCGCCCCCTCGTTGGCCACAGAGCTGTCACGGCCCATGCCAGAACTAACAACAAAGACAAATGGATCGATCAGGGAGAATGACTCTTAATGGTCTACATGAGTTCTTGGCTCGGAAACCAGCGTGCTGGCTGCTCACCACATGCGCATTCTTAGCTAATCACCGCAAATTGCCCCAATTTGTTAGAGAGCTGCGAAGGGATACACGGATCCCCAACCGGCGCACTTTCAACTAGGAACACGGTTCTGCATGGAAATAATTTAGGACTTGCGTGGAAGCGTCTCCCTGACAACGAAAGCGGAAGTGGACGCGGAGACATGTCAGTGGAGTGACAAATGTTTTGGCTCCGAGACCGGCGCTCATTATAACAACTTCTAAGAAAAGACAATGTGACTTTATAAATAGTTCACTTTTACCCATTTGGTGTCACTACCTATTATTGAATGGTCAAACGTGTAACATTTTTGCTTTGCAGGAGTTTTGAAAAACTCATCTCTTTGGCTCGAGGTTGCCAGCAAGAGCCACTCTTGAGACATGATATGAAAACATGAAAAGGCAAACACCAGCTAACATGGATAAGTCTAGAGATGCCTTAAGATGTCCACCAGCAACCAATTCCTGTTGAAAGGATAAGAGAATTTTCAATGTTGTGAATTAGTTATGACAAGTTTAATATTGGAGTTGCCAATATTAATCTTGTAGGAAGTTGGCTCTGTATATACTAACTCAAAGTGAGAGATAGTGTGCACAGAGTCCAAGGGTTCCCCTTAGAGGTTGATAGTGGCAAAATCAGATAATACCAATGCTCTATTTTGTGGTAGTGTGGTCAAGCAGTAGGCTTATCAGAGGGTAGTGTTAAGCATTTGTTGTATACACACAGGCAATACACGAGGAACACACACTCAAAGACTTAATTCTAGGCCAATAGTTTTTATAAAGAAAATATATTTTCTTAATTTATTTTACAATCACAAGATTCAAGATTTAAGGTAAGTACATAAAATGCAAGGTACTTCACACAGGTAAGTACAAAACGTTGATTTAAAACAGTAGTACCCACAGTTTTTGTTAAAATGGCAATAAGCTACTTTAAAAGTGGACACAGTGCAAAAATCAACAGTTCCTGGGGGAGGTAAGTTTGGTTAGGTTTCTCAGGTAAGTAAAGCACTTACACAGTTATTCTCCTGGGCATAGGCAGCCCACCGTTGGGGGTTCAAGGCAACTCCAAAGCCACAGCACCAGCAACACAGGGCCGGTCAGGTGCAGAGGTCAAAGGAGGGCCCAAAACACATAAGGGCCTATGAAGAACAGGGGTGTTCCTGTCCTAGTCTGCTTACAGGTAAGTACTTGCGTCCTTGGGGAGCAGACCAGGGAGGTTTTGTAGAGCACTGGAGGGGGCACTCACAAGCCCACAAAACACACCCTCAGCGGCACAGGGGCGGCCGGGTGCAGTGGACAAAGTAGGCGTAGGGTTTGCTATTGAAAGCAATGGGGAAACCCGGGGGACACATAGGCGATGCAGGCAGGGCACAGGGGAGCTTCACGGGCCAGCCACCAACTGGGCTAGGATGAGGGCCGCCTGCTGGTCACTACTGCACTGGTAGGTGGTTCCTCTGGGTCCTGGGGACTGCGGGTGCAGTGCTTGGTCCAGGCGTCGGGTTCCTTTGTTACCAGGAAGTCGTGGTCAGGGAGAGCCCCTGGATCCTCTATGCAGGCCGCGCTGAGGGGGTGCAGGGAGGCCAACTCAGGGTGTCCACGTCATTGGAGTCACCTGGGAGTCCTCTCTGCGGTGTTGGTTTCTCCAAACTCAAGCCAGGGGCGTTGGGTGCAGAGTGTGGAGACTCACGCTTCTGGCGGGAAGTGGAGTCTCTTTAAAAGTAGCTTTAAAGTTGCAAAGTTGTTGCTGTTTCTGGACAGAGCCGCTGTTCTCAAGAGGTTCTTGGTCCTTCAGGTGCAGATCAGTCCTCTGAGCCCTCAGAGATCGCTGGTCCCGCTGGAATCATCACTGTGAAGGTTCTTTGAGTCTGGAGACAGGCCGGTAGGGCTGGGGCCAAGTCAGTTGTCGCCTCCATCATCTTTGCGGGGCTTTCAGGTCAGTAGGCCTTCTTCTTGTTGTAGGTTGAAGGATACGATTTCCTGGGTTCAGGGTCACCCTTAAATACTGAATTTAGGGGTGTGTTTAGGTCTGGGGGCAGTAGCCAATGGGGGCACATCCCTATTCCTATCGGAGGAATCCTCCAAACTCAAGATGAAAGATTTCTAAAGGCAGGTGTCACCTCAGCTCAGGGCACCTTAGGGGCTGTCCTGACTGGTAGGTGACTCCTCCTTGTTTTTCTCATTATCTCCTCTGGCCTTGCCACCAAAAGTGGGGGCCGTGGCCAGAGGGGCGGGCATCTCCACTAGCTGGGATGCCCTGGGGTGCTGTAACAAAAGGCATGAGCCTTTGAGGCTCACTGCCAGGTGCTACTGTTCCTTCAGGGGAAGGTGAGAAGCACCTCCACCCAGTATAGGCTTTGTTCCTGGCCACAGAGTGACAAAGGACTCACCCCATGTGGCCAGAAACTATTCTGTTTGTGGCAGGCTGGCAGAAACTGGTCAGCCTAGCACTAGGAGTCAGACTGGTATTCAGGGGGCATCTCTAAGATGCCCTTTGGGTGTATTTTACAATAAATTCCACACTGCATCAGTGTGCATTTATTGTGCTGAGAAGTTTGATACCACACTTCCCAGATTTCAGTGTAGCCATTATGGAACTGTGGAGTTCGTAAATGACTGACTCCCAGACCATATACTCTTTATGGCTACCCTGCACTTACAATGTCTAAGGTTTTGCTTAGACACTGTAGGGGCATAGTGCTCATGCAACTATGCCCTCACCTGTGGTATGGTGCACCCTGCCTTAGGGATGTAAGGCCTGCTAGAAGGGTGACTTACCTATGCCACAGGCAGTGAGAGGTGGGCATGGCACCCTGAGGGGAGTGCCATGTCCACTTAGTCATTTTCTCCCCACCAGCACACACAAGCTGTGAGGCAGTGTGCATGTGCTGAGTGAGGGGTCCCCAGGGTGGCATAACACATGATGCAGCCCATAGAGACCTTCCCTGGCCTCAGGGCCCTTGGTACCAGGGGTACCATTTTCAAGGGACTTATCTGTGTGCCAGGGCTGTGCCAATTGTGGGAACAAAGGTACAGTTTAGGGAAAGAACACGGGTGGTGGGGTCTCGTTAGCATGGTCCCAGCACACTTTTAATCATAACTGGCATCAACAAAAGGCAAAAAGTTAGGGGGTAACCATGCCAAGGAAGGCATTTCCTTACACTTGCCATAACTAACTCACAGTGACAAAGTACAAATACAAGTCCTGTCTTCACCAATGATTACCAATGTTAGAAATGGGATCTGTAGTTGGCAGTGGTGTGCACCCTATCCAAGTATGGACCCTCACTCTAGTCAGGGTAACGGAGATAACCCCTGCTTATCCCCTTGATAGGTTGGCACGAGCAGCCTGGCTTATCTGAGGCACACACACAGGAACACAGTGAAAACACCACAAAAGTACTCCACACTAATTTAGAGAAATAACCAATATTTATATCAGTAAAACAAGACCAAAACGACAAAAGTCCAACATACACAAGTAAATATATCACTTTTTAAAGTTTTAAATGTGTCTTAATCCATAGGAATCAATGATTGTATCTTTTTAGTAGAAAGTATTAGGGATGCGTCAAAAACAAAGACGATGCCGGCCGCAGGTGAGGAGCCGCAATAGCAAAGCAATGCATCAGTTCCTTACTGTGCAGGGGAGGTGATGGGTCGATTCTTTCCTCACAGGTGAGGCAATGCATCTGTTCCTTACTGGCAGGGGAGGTGATGCCTCGTTTATGCAGGCTCGGCTCTTTAATGCAGTGTGGGGTCAATGAGAACTTGATGCCCAGGGACAGTGCGTGAAAAATCCAGATGAGTTGTGATGATGTGACCACATTGAAACAGGCGCTGTGTCGATTCTTCAGCCATCGATGCATGGATTTTCTTCCTCAGGTTACCTCCTTACACTTCCAAGGGACAGGGACTCAAGTTGGCACCACTTGGCAAGTAAGGACTCTCAGCAGAAGAGCCCAGGCACTGACAGATGAAGTCTTTGATGTCACTGTGTCATAAGGACTCTCACAGAGTAACAAGGCTGCTGGATTTGGGGCAGCAGCACCTCAGTGTTGTAGGCCACTGTGTCACTCCTACACCAGATGGCAGCTGTCTGCCCAGCCCTCATGGCTCACTGGCAGTACCTCACCAAAATCCAACCAGAAAAGGTGATTTGTGACAGCCTTGCATGGACTCTAAAAACCCCTCTGAGAAAAAGTGGTGGAAACAAGTCTTACCTTTTTGTCTCCACAAACAAGTCTCTTACAAACACATAGGCAAGAAAAGAGATGCAGGGCAGTTTTCAATACATTTATTGAAAAGACTGCATTCTAGGATAAAATGCATGAGCTGCAATGATTAGGATAATGAGGAGTAACAAAATTAGGATTGTGAAAATCAGAGAAGTAAATATAAACAACTCCAACATACTTCTTATAACATGAATACACAATTCCTACCTAAAAGCCTAATCTGTAGCCCCTAAGCGAGAGTATGGTGATGAAAGCTAAATCTGTCCGTACAGTGTCCATGAGAAGCACACCACACCGCCGTTACCTTGGTGGAAGGCCAGGCCGCCAGTCTCCAGATCAGATCCGTGGAGGCACAAAGGCTGAGGTTTACCGAAACCAGCATGCAGCATGGATGGAAATTCTCTCATGCCCTTTATTCTACAGGAAGATTTTTATAGGTGACCTGTTTATGTTCATGCACAGAAGCCTGACACGAGTATGTACCTAAGCACTGGACTGTTGACGCAGGTTTGGGGCAGACTATACAAAATATTATTTTGTGTGCCTAGCATTCAGTTCTAGTAATTCTAAGGAAAAGAACATCATCCATAGCGCTGATAATGATGCTTTTGCAGAATAGCAGCTGATATTGGAATGAAAACAATACAGCTAAAAGGTTTAGAAAGAAAAGCAAAATGAATAAAGACAGCAGAGCATGATAACTGGGTAAAAGGGCACAGTCCGCATGCCTAGGCTAAGCTATCACTGTGCCCCAAGTGACTAACTAAAATTGACCCACAACACCCGAGACTTCTTAACTGGAGACAAGCTTAGTTTAAGCCCTTGGAGAACCTTGGAAAGCAGGATGTAGAAAGCAAAGTCCCGTCCTTTCACTCCTTGGGCAAAAACAGCAAGCAACAGGCCAGCACAACAAAGCAACAGGCAGAGTGGCAGTCCCTCCTACAGCATCCAGCTCTTCTTCCTGGCAGAATGTCCTCAGTCCAGAAGTGTTCTAACTTTGTGGTGTAAGAGGTCCTGTATTTATACCCATTTCTGTCTTTGAAGTAGGCAAACTTCAAAGAGAAATCTTTGCAGTGTACCAGACTCTGACTTTCCCTGCCCTAACCCTAGACACACTCCAGGAGATGGGAGTCTGTATTGTGTAAGGAGAGGCACAGCCCTATTCAGGTGTAAGTGTTAATTCCCTTCCACCACTCTAGCTCAGGAAGGCCCATTAGGAAATGCAGGGCACACCTCAGCTCCCCTTGTTTGACCATCTGGAGCGAATTCACAAACAGTCCAATTGCCATCCTGACCCAGACTTGTATTTCCACAGACAGGCAGAGGCACAGAATGGTTAGGCAAGATAATGACCACTTTCTTAAAGTGCCATTTTCAAACTTACAATTCAATAACCAACCTCACCAAGAGCTGTATTTTTAAATTATGAGTTCAGAGACCTCAAACTCCTCATCTCTCTCTGTTCCCAATGGGAAATTACACTTAAAAGGTATTTCAAGGCAATCCCCATGTTACCCTATGGGAGAGACGGGTCTTGCAATACTGAAAACCAAATTTAGCAGTATTTCACTATCAGGACATGTAAAATAGACTTGTACATGTCCTACCTTTTAAATACACTGCACCCTGCCCATGGGGCTGTGTTGGGCATACCTTAGGGGTGACTTACATGTAATCAAAAAGGAAGGTTTGGGCCTGGCAAGTGGGTGCACTTGCCAGGTCGAAATGGCAGTTTAAAACTGCACGTACAGACACTGCAATGGCAGGCCTGAGACATGATGGCAGGGCTACTCATCTGGGTGCCACAATCAGTGCTGCAGGCCGACTATTAGCATTTGATTTACCATGGGCACACCTGGTGCACTATACTAGGGACTTACTAGGAAATCAAATATGGCAATCGTGGATAAACCAATCACCAATACAATTTAGACAGATATCATATTCACTTTAGCACTAGTAAGCAGTGGTACAGTGTGCAGAGTCCTAAAGCTAACAAAAATGGGTCAGAAAAAAATAGGAGCAAGCAAGAAAAAAGTTTGGGGAATAACCCAGCAAAAAGGGACAGGTCCAACATGCTGCTAGGCTGAGCTCGGTATCTGCTCACAGTACATTAACTTTGTTCCTTGTTATTCTTCTTGTGCCTACATAGTGATCTATGCACCATACATCTACATAAGCTAAATGACATAATCACATATTGACGCACAGTTGTGTAGTCCTCGTGATGGCTGGCATTTATTGAAGGAAGGATATGAATTAACCTCCACATCATTGGTTGTACCATAAAGAGCTTTCTGTACCGATGAGGTTTGTGAGTAATATATCACATTTATTAGAAATTTAAATTCAACAATTTAAAGTAAAGTAATCGAGGTGCTCCTGTATAATGGCGCAGTGTGAGTGAATTATGTTTTAGTATAAGTGTTGCAGTGCTATTTACATGAAAAATAAAACCAAACTGTGGTTAAAAGCATGAGGTCTCAAATAAGCACCTATAGCCATAGGTACTGTGAGCCTACTGAATTTTTCAAAACTCAATCCACAATTTCTAATACAATGTCGACGTTTCGACCCCAATCAAAGAAATTAATTCAGGTGGGTCATCATCGGGACAGAATATTGAAATAGGAAGCACCCCTATTTGATTGTACTCAGACACATCCTTGTCGCGTTAACATAAAACTATACAAATTCGCCTTCCGTCTCATGTAGCCCTGCTGTGTTGTTATTAATACCACTTTTTTACTTTGCCATCTAATGGCTTCAGGAAGGTCTTAGATCGTTCCATGAAAATCAGCCAATTGTTTAAAGTCCTTTTTAAAAACTTGTTGGTATGGTCTTATGTTAAAGTTAAGGATCTGCAGCCCGGATTTGATCAGGTTAAATGCTTTGGCTGGTAGTTCAGCAGTACGGTGAATCCACTTTAAATTGTTGAATTTATGTTTCTAATAAATGTGATATATTACTCACAAACCTCATCGGCACAGAAAGCTCTTTATGGTACAACCACTGTCATGGAGGTTATTTCATATCCTTCCCCCAGAGGGACCAAAACTTTTCTGTTACATTATTCACTTACACAGGTCTCAGGGTACTGGGTTGCCCCATTCTTTCAAAATAATAAATAAAGGCATTTTTTGAAGATCTTCAGTGACTGAGGTGGCCGTCATGGATATACTGGCAATTCTGCGATTCTGGCATGTGTCTGCTGGGTTGCACATGAGGGGGCTGCTTTCAGACTATGATGGGCTGCTATAACATAACCAGGTTCCAGTGGGCCATATTCAAGTTGTGTCCCTCTGTGGTGTGTGACTTTAGTACAAGACTATCCACCTGCACTCCAGTAACCCTTTACCCCTGTAAATACAATCATTTTATCATGACTGGTCGCCCTTTTTGCCTCGCTGTATGTTTTGCATGTGAGCATGGTGGTGAACCCTGTTTTGGTTCATCCTTCAATGTTCGTAGCCTCTACGGAAGTAAGGGGCTCCACTGTGTTTACAGTCTAGTGTTAGTCACAGCTGTGATCTCCACTCTGTCCTGCCTTATTCCCTTGTGCGGCTTTCCAGATACCCCTCTCATTCTCTTGGAATTCAAAGCAAAGTGCATATGTCTCTATTCGAATTCACACTCAATGAATGGAGCAGGCTTCAATGAATCTGGCCAAGCCAGTTCCAGCAGGTCAGCCTGTGGACAGCGAGAGGAGCATCACCTGGACAATTACTGTGACAAAGGACTGCAAGCCTTGCACAAACAGTTAGGCTGTCTCCTGATCTTTAACTTGGTCTGGTTCAGCCAGTTCTCAGACCTGGTAATAATTAAAACCGTACAAAAAGGCCCAGCCCAAAGGAACTTCCACAGGGTGGAAAAAAAGGATTTTTGGTGTGAAAAACCCTCACCCACCAGGGTTCCTTTTTGGTGACATGCTTCATCATTCGGTTTCCTCCCGTTCTGCTGCAGGACGAGGCGTGCTATGACCGACGGAATACGTGGGAGCACTTTTTGTCGTTTCATCAATATGAATACTAAGAGGGATAGGAGTGGTGGGGCCTTAAGTGAGTTAAAAATACCTGCCTCTGGATGGTATTACTAATTTAGTATGTATCACATGGGTGGTATGTTTAAAAGAGGGGTGTTGGGGGGGAGGTATATTATGTATCTTACCTCCTAAACAGTCTACATGTTTCAGAGTCTACCCCTAGACTCCCCTTCAGGACCAAGGTGGACTCCCTTATGTCACTCCTTGATTAACTACCACCAGTGAAAACAATAACATTAAATGCTCTGTGGTATGATGTGTAACATGCAACTAAAGTAAAGTAATACCCATTGGTAACGATGTCCTTCTGGAATTTTTTTTTAGTGTCTTCGCTTTCGTTACTTTAGTTGTATGTACCACATCATACCACAGAGCATTTAATGTTAATGCTGTTTTAAGGTGTGTGTCAGTTGTTATATGAGTGAATACAATAACAGAAAGCTCATATACTCATATAGACACAAAAATACCAGTTGGGTGGCACACTATGAGAATCACAGAAATGTAGTTTACATGTTTAAGCCACACCTTTAATTCATAGAACATGCCCCCTTTGGAGACCCTCCACTTTTTCATCCCATTTAAAGCTCTGGCTGCCTCCTACCCACCACACCCTGAGTCCTGTTCATTTGGAGATGCAGAGCCCAGCAACAGCTCCTGATTAACCAGATATCATCTGGATTCCCACACACATCCAAGAGTAACAATTCCCCTGAATCTGGTTGAATTAGAACTGTGGCCTGCTTGAAATGAAAACACAGCCATTATTCAACCCCACTGAAAGCACATGGCCAACAACTTGGAATCTGATCGGTGCTCCCTCTATTGGATATAAGCTGATCTATCTGGCTATCTCGAGATCACCTTTTACCGAGAGACGTTTTACACAACTGTTTAAACGACGTTTGATAAGAGAGCCTGAATCTTTGGTTTCCTACCTAAAAAGACACAGGACTGATGACAAGACTTCTTGCTGCTGCATCCTTGAGGAAAAGACAAAGGTATACTTCTGGATTCAGACTAGATCACGTCTTGGAATAAAGTAGGTAAGAATACAACGATTAAGACTGAGAAGTCTGCATCGATGAGCAATGCTAAAGAGAAACACAAAGGCATAGAGCATCTTGAACCTATTGTTCCTTGTGCACCACTGAAGAGAACGTGCACCTCTTGTTCCCCAAGCTGCACTGAAGTATAAATCCTTGTGTACCTCCACTGCTGCCCTTCAGAGAAGTATGAGGGTCTTTGTATCGAGACGGGGCCACTCACCTGAAAAGCAGGATGTCTGCAGTGGTGATGGTATGCCCCGACCTCCTGGAACACCTCTCGGCACTTCCTGGTGGACACAGAAACCCCGGCAGGTGTCCCAAAAGGAAAGGGGGAGTGGAAGATAAAGAGGCAAAACACTGCCACGTCTTGACGGTCCAGCCAGGTACCCTGTATCTTCGGGGGAGGGGCAGGTCGTTATTGACAGAGTAATAGTAGAGTTAGTGCATTCAACTTCCTTGAAACGGAATCTCTCTTTCTGATGTGGCATGGGAGCGATAGAAGAACACCGGGATGCTCCACCACTTTTCTTGGATAATAATAACTGTTGGCACAATTACTAACACTGCATTACCAAAAACCCAAACTGAGTACCATAACAATAAGTACTGCAACACTAGGGCTGGCTTCACAGAGATTCACTGTTGCACACTACAATTAGAACTGTGGTTGCACTTATCATGCACAAGAAAGACAAACAAGGGCATTAGTTATATCACATATAACTTTCCTGCATGCATAGGGTTAAACTAAAAGGAGCAAAAACAATCCAAGAAATACATATGTCCAATCTGGGTTTAAACAGTTAAGGTGGCACAGTTTGGTTTGGTTTCACTGTGTGTGTGAAAAACCCTTCAAAAGCAAATTCCTCAAACCTGAAACACAGGCATGAATGACACAATTTAAATCCAAGAGTTATGGTATTAGAGAAAGAAAAGTCACGTAAATGCTCTTTTAAAATTGCACTGTCACTTTTTGTAGTACTTGAGCTCAAGCAGATTTCCTGAAGCACACTTAGGCAAGTAACTACAATATTAATGTAGAATGTTCAGAAATGCATTTGTCTCTTCAAGATAAGCACTCTGCCAAAATACGAGGTCTGAAATACACCAGCTGTTCTAGAAAAGTGCGGCGCTCAAAGAACAAACTCCCTGGAAAATACTAGTCACTTAGCTGTAGTCTTTTCCGGAGTGCTGGAGGAATGCCTGGTGTCAGATGGTCAGAAACGAAGAAAAGAATTGCCTCAGAATTCCTGAATACGAGGATGACAGCAGGGGCTGGACTGCTAAATTAGATGCTGAGATCAGGAAGCAAAATAAAGACAAGCAGGGAGGCATGCTTCACTCTTCTGTTTATAGCCAATCAGGAAAGCAGTTGAGTTTCCACATGTGGATGAGTTACCACACCCAATTAGAAGCACATGTCTACAGCACACCCAATTAGAAGCACATGTCTATATCTGCTCACATTAGCAAACAAGCATTGGTAAAACAAGCATTGATAAAACCAACTGTGTAACATAGCACATTATGGAGGTCATTACAACCCTGGCGGTTGGTGTTAAAGCGGCGGTAAAACCGCCAACAGGCCGGCGGAAAAAAAATGGAATTATGACTGTGGCGGAAACTGCCAACATAGACAGCCATTTTAACACTCCGACCGCCAAGGCGGTACAAACAAACAGCGCGGCAGTAACCGCCAACAGACAGGCGGAAGACAATGTACCGCCCACATTATTACAAGCCACCAATCCGCCACCTTTTCCGTGGCAGATACACCGCGAACAAAAACACGGCAGAAACAGGACTTGGAAGGGAAAACGCTCACCTCTACACATCCCACTGGGAACCAGGACGCCATGGAACCAAAACTTCAGATTCTACCAGCCTTTATCTTCCTGCTCCTCTAACAGGAGCATGAACGCCGGCGTCGAAGACCACGGTGAGTACTGCACCTACGACACAGGGGAGGGGGAAGGGAAAAAACAGTGACACATACACGCACACGCAACACTCCCACCCCCACCCTCACCCACGACAACACACACACTAATACATCATGATACATCACAGTTACACCCCCAAATCCCCCTGGAAGAATGCAAGGACAAAAGGAAATGAGTTGAATGATTGTAATATATACGAAGACAGTAATCAAAAATATATACATATATTAAGATATTCACACTATAAACAAATATATACACCAAGAATCCAAGTCCAAGGTATTCCACTATCATAGTCCGTGGACCACTGGGCCCAAAAGGCATGGGCGAGGCCCACACTCAATACCCGAACAAGAAGGAGAGAACACTGTTGGCGCATCAGATAGAAATAAAACAGGCACCTCAGGGGGAAGGGAAGGTGGGGGCACCTCAGCAGGATTAGTGCATGACGCCAGATCCACGAGGGGGCTCCATGACCACTGTTCAATCCTGGGGAGTGCAAAGCCACAGTCTCTCAAGTCTCTACAGTGGGTGGTTTGCCCACTGCTATATCCTGGGGAGTGCAAAGCCACAGTCTCTCAAGTCTCTACAGTGGGTGGTTTGCCCACTGTTCAATCCTGGGGAGTGCAAAGCCACAGTCTCTCAAGTCTCTACAGTGGGTGGTTTGCCCACTGTTCAATCCTGGGGAGTGCAAAGCCACAGTCTCTCAAGTCTCTACAGTGGGTGGTTTGCCCACTGTTCAATCCTGGGGAGTGCAAAGCCACAGTCCCTCAAGTGGATAACATTCTCCACTGGTTTCTGGAGGGGGCTTTGTGCCCAGAGTGCTTCATCCTGCCGAGGACTGAGGTAGTGGATGCCTTTCTCCACTGGTTCTGGAGGGGGCTTTGTGCCCAGAGTGCTTCATCCTGCCCGTGGCAGCCTCAGTAGCGTCAGAATCATTGGTGCTCACTGGCCTGCGGTGCTGCTGGCGGCGGTGTCCTGGGCAGCGGGACTGGTGGCGGCGGTGTCCTGGGCAGCGGTTCTGCTGGCGGCAGTGTCCTGGGCAGTGGTTCTGCTGGCTCACAGTGTACTTACCTGTTTGTCTGGAGGACCGTAGAGTAGCGTGTACTGAGGGAAGACCCCATCCATGAGTTTCTCCAACTCCTCTGTGCTGAAGGCAGGGGCCCTTTCCCCAGACACACAAGCCATTGTCTCTTCCAGACTGAGGTCACAGCAGCACTTGCAGTGTAGGTCCTCTCCTGTCGAAGATCAGGTATCAAGTGATTGAACAGAGAGAAAATGGCGGTCACGTCTGCGGCGGTGCGTACCGTCACCGCCGGCGTACATCGTCATTGGTTCCTGGGACCCATAGGGTCCAATGTTAACCAATGCAGGATTGCGCTGCGGTCTTCGACCGCCTACCGCGACGGTGTACAACGCCAGCGCAGTTACCTCCTATCCCATTGTCCCACTTTACAGGTCAGGCAGCCGCCATTTCATGGGCCCACATGGCATTATTTTGGACTGCGTCACACATATCTAGGCCTTGCCTAAACACTCATACAGGCATATGTCGATTTGCTAATATTTCAGAGTAAGCTGTGTTTACGTACCTCAGAGTTGGTTGACTATCTGCTCGCTGTTCTCTTCGATAGGCACCGTCCACTGGGGCATGTGAGGAGATGGCGGCATCCTCCGGCATACAGACCGCTGGTGGACCTGTCAACAAAGGAGGAGTGACATGTGATCATCACCTACAGACTTGATCGTGCCACAATCCAGGAACTGTGTGCCCAGTTGGAGCCAGACCTGATGTCAGCTATCCGCCATCACACAGGAATCCCCCCTCAAGTGCAGGTGCTGTCAGTACTCCATTTCCTAGCAAGTGGGTCATTTCAAACTACAGTGGCCATAGCATCAGGGATGTCCCAGCCTATGTTTTCCAACGTGTTGTCCAGAGTGTTGTCTGCCCTGCTGAAACACATGCGGAGCTACATAGTTTTCCCTCAGGTGGAGGATTTGCCTACAGTGAAAGGTGATTTCTATGCCCTGGGACATATCCCCAACATCATAGGTGCCATTGATGGGACACATGTGGCCTTGGTACCCCCCGCAGGAGTGAACAGGTGTACAGAAACCGGAAGAGTTACCATTCGATGAATGTGCAGATGGTGTGTTTGGCAGACCAGTGCATCTCCCATGTGAATGCCAAATTCACTGGCTCAGTGCATGACGCTTACATTTTGAGAAATAGCAGCATCCCTTATGTGATGGGGCAACTCCAGAGGCACCGTGTGTGGTTATTAGGTGAGGACATGGACCCAATACAGTGTGAATAGTTGTCTGGATCTGGGGATGTCCCTATGAGTTAGTGCGTGTCTAACAGTTGTCCCTCGCCATTTGCAGGTGACTCTGGTTACCCCAACCTGTCATGGCTACTGACCCTAGTGAGGAATCCCAGGACAAGGGCAGAGGAATGCTACAATGAGGCCCATGGGCGAACTAGGAGGGTTCTAGAGAGGACCTTCGGCCTCCTGAAGGCCAGGTTCCGGTGCCTCCATATGACAGGTGGTTCCCTATTCTACTCACCAAAGAAGGTGTGCCAGATCATCGTGGCCTGCTGTATGCTTCACAACTTGGCTTTGCGATGACAGGTGCCTTTCCTGCAGGAGGATGGTCCAGATGGAGGTGTTGTGGCAGCTGTGGAGCCTGTGGACAGTGAAGACGAGGAAGCAGAAGAAGAGGACAACAGAAACACGGTGATCCAGCAATACTTCCAGTGAGACACATGTAAGAAGACAACACAGCCTACTGCATCTGATTTAATTCTACTACCTCTCATCTGTCTGTCATTTTCACCCAGTGTATTGTCACTGAGTTGTCACTTTCCCTTACAATTTCACAGATGTGGGTCCCACTGTGTGACATCTGCTTTGTTTCCACATGGACTAGAGCTGTGTGACATAGGTATGTTGACATTACATTTGATATAGCATTTTGCCACTGTTATTGCAAATACACATTTTTGAAAGCACAGACTGACTCCAGATTGTTGTTTGATTTAAGGGTGTTTATTTAAGTGCTCAATAGTGGAGGGGGTTGTAAAATGGTCAGGGGTGATGGTGGAGGAATGTCCATGGCAGAGTCCAGTCTATTAGTCTCACAGGTGCATTGTCCAAAGGGGCATAGGAAGTGGAGCTGGGGCAGTTTAAGTATGGACAGGGTGACAAAGTGGGACAGAAGGATGACAATCAGGGTGGTCTCATTTCTTGGTGGGGTCTTGGCATTGTTCTCTGTCTTTGTCCTGGATCTCAGGGACCGTTTGCGGGGTGGTTCTCCATCTGGAGGGGGTGGGGTGCTGGTGTGGTGGTCCTGTGGCGGTGCCTCCTGTCCACTAGCGCCGGCAGAGGTGGTGGGCAGTTCATCGTCCAGGCTAGTGTCAGGGGCCCCTTGTTTTGCCACAGTGTCCCTCCTGGTGTTGAGAAGTTCCTTCAGCACCCCTACAATGGTGCCAAGGGTGGAATTGATGGATTTGAGTTCCTCCCTGGAGCCCAAATACTGTTCCTCCTGCAGCCGCTGGGTCTCCTGAAACTTGGCCAGTACCGTTGCCATCGTCTCCTGGGAATGGTGGTAGGCTCCCATGATGTTGGAGAGGGCCTCGTGGAGAGTGGGTTCCCTGGGCCTGTCCTCCCCCTGTCGCACAGCAGCCCTCCCAGTTCTCCTGTGTTCCTGGGCCTCTGTCCCCTGAACCGTGTGCCCATTACCACTGCCCCCAGGTCCCTGGTGTTGTTGGGGTGGTGGGTTAGCCTGGGTTCCCTGTAGTGGTGGACACACTGCTGATTGACGTGTCCTGGGGACAGAGGTATGGGCCCGCTGGGTGGGTGCTGCCTGGTGTTTCCAGCGGGGGCAAGCTCTGTAGTGGCCTGTGCCAGTGTGAGGGGAACCGACTGTCCTGAGGTCCCAGATGGGCCGGGCTGGTCATCTAGATCCAGTTGGACAGAGCTGCTGTCATCACTGTGGGCCTCTTCTGTGGGTGGAGTGGACATATCTGGACCCTCCTGTCCGATGACGTTGGGTAGGAGTCCTGCAGGGGTGTAAAGGCATGATTATTGCATCTTTGTGTGCCATGGTGTGCAATGGGTGGGTGACCCTGTACCCCAGTGATTGCATTCCTGTGTAGGACCTTGGGTGATAATGGTTTAGGGGGGTGTATGGGTATGTGTAGTGGCCATGCATTGTTGATGGGTGCCCATGCTTTGGTGTTACATGCAGGGCTTGAGTTTGGGATGTGTGGTTTGTGATATTGGGACATACGTGAGGAGTTGGAGTGATGGGGGTGAGGGTAAGGGTGGGGGTATGTGATGGCATGCAGGTAGGGTGGGGGATATGGTATTTAAGAATTGACTTACCAGAGTCCATTCCTCCAGCTACTCCTGCGAGGCCCTCAGGATGCAGTATAGCCAAGACCTGCTCCTCCCATGTTGTTAGTTGTGGGGGAGGAGGTGGGGGTCTGCCGCCAGTCCTCTGTACCGCGATGTGGTGTCTTGAGACCACGGAATGCACCTTCCCCCGTTGGTCGTTCCACCTCTTCCTTATGTCATCCCTAGTTCTTGGGTGCTGTCCCACTGCGTTGACCCTGTCCACGATTCTTCGCCAGAGCTCCATCTTCCTAGCTATGGTGGTGTGCTGCACCTGTGATCCGAATAGCTGTGGCTCTACCCAGATGATTTCCTCCACCATGACCCTGAGCTCCTCCTCAGAGAACCTGGGGTGTCTTTGCGGTGCCATGGGGTGGTGTGGGTGATGTGTAGGGTGGTGTGTGTTGTGATGTGTGGGGTGATATTTAGAGGTGTGTTGTGTGAGGTGCGTGGATATTGTGTGAGTGATGGTGTGGAGTGCCTGTGGATTCTAGTTTATAGATGGTGGTGTCTCTCTCTGGCCCTCAGTCGCAATTGTTGACGTAAGGGTTTGTGGGTGATGTGGGTGTGTGTTTTATATTGTATTGGGTGTGTGGGAGTGGTGTGTGTATGTGTATCAGGTGTGTGTATTTCGAAATGTCCAATGTGGTACTGTTTTGTAAATGTGTGTATTTTTTTAGCCCGGCGGTGTGTACCACCAATGGAATACCGGGGTTGAAAGACCGCCGCGTGGATTCTTGGGTCGTGATGGTGTCGGCGTGTTCCTGTTGGCGTGACAGTGGAGGTTTTGTTATCGCCAGTTTATCACTGACCTTTGGTGTGGCGGACTTGTGTGGGTGTCTGGATTTTGGCGGATTCCAAGCTGTGGGGCGGTGTGTTGGCGGTCTTCTGCCCGGCGGTAAGCGGCTTTTACCTTCAATGTTGTAATGACCACCTATGTTTACTTAGAAACATGAAGGTTTGACCAAGAACAGAGATGTGATTTAACCCTAATCCCTGGGGATGCTGACAGACCCTAAACCCTGGGGATGCTGACAGATAATGCAGGAGGCACCTTGGGATTTCCTGACACTTTGTGCCTGCATGACCACTGTAACAAATTGGATAATATTTTGGGCTGGGTGTCTACCATTATCAGGGTTATCTCTCAAAGCCACTAAATCAAGCTATAGGATGGAGCAGACAAGCTTAACATAGGGCAATGTTTAAACTATTTATGTAGTACCAAAACAGTAATAAAGGCATAATGCAAAACAATAAAAATAGCAAACCAATTTAGGAAAATATTGATAAAATGTAATAAAGAAAATGACAAAGACCCAATAAATGAAATTGGGTATATTTGTTTTTACTTTTTAGGTAGAAACAGAACCACAAAGCACAAAGTGCCAATAATAGTCAATTGTAGCATTTAAACCAGGACCAGGATGCATTTTGAGGTTGATCATGATGGAGCTGATACAACAGCCAGGCTTGTCCTGGTCAAACATTAACCCTTCTGATTTAGGGGCCGATTACCATGACAGCGGGACGAGTCCTGCAGCTGTGTTTTTAGTGGTCAGTCAGCCACCTCCTTGGTGGTCCGACTGCCCAATAATGACAATGGCGGTGACACCACCTCCTGACTGCCACCACAGCTGACACTGCTGCTACCGCAGTGGTGGCAGTGGAGGGGGGGGTCAATAGAGGCGGGCCTGCCACATCAGCCGCCGGGCTGATCAGGACAAGCCTTTCTGCCAATCTTCACATGGCAGAATCCCCACCGGTGAAGGTCAGTGGAAAGGCAGGGTAAGGGCCACAACAATGGCCGTAGGCTGATTATGCCCTTCCAGGCTGTGAACTCACTCACAGCCCCCCTTGCCGGGCGGTCGGGTGCGCGTACCGGTGTCACTTTCTAGCAGCCCTGCGGAATGGCAGGCATTTGCTTCAGGCTATCCCTATAGTCAAAGCGTGCCGCCGTCATGACTGTGATGCCAACACACTGTCAGCCCTGCTGTGAGGTCAGAATCCGGCTTGGCTGCCTATTTCTGACCGCCACTGCCCGGGCTCACGGTGTGGCCTTAGTCCTTTAATTCCCAATCCACCACAAGAGTAAAGCCCCCCAAAGTACATCAGGGGAGACACTTAGGGGCAGATTTAAGAACAGTGGCACTGCACACAGTGCAGTGCCACTTTCCTTGCACCCCTTAGCACACCACTACCACCACCATGTGTGTGCCATATTTAAAATACGGCACACTATGGCGCAGGGTAGGGGTCAATAACATCAGAGTTTTTGAAGCTATTGATGTCCTGTTCAGAGTTAGCTCCAAAACAGTACATAGTGGCCCATTGTAACCAAAGGGTGTGCCCCCTTTTAACGCCTTCACTGAGCAGGCATTAAAACTGCTGAAAAAAATTATGCAAAGACATTTTTTAGATGTCTTTGCGCCATTTGTTCCGGCCCCCCCCTAATGGGGGAATGTCCCCCTTGCATACATTATGCCTGGCACAGGGATAATGTGGCGCAAGGGGTTACAAAGTGGCACAATGCATGCATTGTGCCACTTTGTAAATCTGGCACAGTGTTTTTGACATAATATCACCACATTAGCATTAAAAAATGACACTAATGTGGTAATATTATGGCACAAGGGGCTCTTAAATCTGCCCCTTAGAGACTTAAAAGGGTGTTCAGCAGAGGCCAAAAGCAGGGTCCACTCAAGGTGCAGGTACAACTGGTCAGCTTTGTACTCCTAGAAAAAGGCCTCTTGTAGCTTATATCCCTGTAGCTTGAAAAGGAGACCAGCCTTATGACCACTGAAGTCCACTTCTTTGTCCTGGGTACAAGAGGTAGCAGGTCTCAGACAGCTAGTCTGATCCTCTTCGGATATTCTGCCGATTGAGAAGGAGTTCTGAAGTGGATACCTGGAGGTGCCCCAGGCACCCACTTCAGAACACTTCCTCGACCTGCTGAATAGCTATTGGGTGGAATTGACTCCTTGGCATGCCCTAACCAATGGGATAAACGTTTACAGGCCAACTCTACCCACTTTGGGCATTTTCAAGATGGCAAAAGTCTTTGGCCACACTAAACCTGGGCTCTGAGGGCTAGGTGTGTGTGTGTGAGAGTAATGTTAGTGTTCTTCTACATTTAACACTAAAATGCAGTTTGAAGCCCAGCTGTATCTAAAATACACCCAGAGACAGACATCTGGTAGGACAAAAGGAGAGTCCTTCAGTAGCCAGATAGTGGCTCCACATCCTGCTTTCTCCCCTTTTAGGTGTCCCCCAAGGGTTATATGTGAATCCACAGACAGAAGTCTGGTAGGACAAAAGCAGAGTCCTTCAGCAAACATGCATCAGAATTCTACTATAGTGTCATAAAGAATGTTCACAGCTCCCACCTTCCTCCTTGGAGTTCAGAGGAGTCATTAATGCCCATTCAGGCCACCTTATTGTTTGCTTCTGGGAGGAATTTCACATCTAATCACACCTACTCAAGGCTAATTAATGGCTGGGAGAAGCTTGAGAGCCAATGTGAATTAGTCTCCAGGTACTTCAGGCAAGGAAAAGGTAACTTTCGAAAAGTTACTTTTTTTTAAAAACTTCTTTGTTGATTTTCTTCGAAACATAATACAAATTAACAAGGTATTGGCACCCGATATTCTACAAGACAGGTAGGTGTAGACAAGGACACCTTTTTTTCTCCATTTTGTGCAGGCGCTATACATACATAATACATCAGATAATGCTGCTTACACCTGTACAATGCGAATCTACCTTAACTGTAATGCACATCCTGCTGTGTATCGGCGAGGGATTATTGCCTCAGGGCGATCGCTGATACCTTTAAAATCTGCATCCAAAAAACTGTTCTGTCATATTCAAATCTAACTTGATGAGATAGGTAAATTAGAAAAGTTACTTTTTATTAATATATATTAAAAAATTGCCTTCAGCATTCAATTGGAAGTTAAATAACCATTAAAAATAGTTGTTTAATTAATTTTTTAGTCACTTATTTAATTAATTTTCTAGTTTTAATTTTAATCTGTACTCTGTTTTTCAACATAGGACAGCTACCCTGCCACAATAAAAATAGTGTTTAGGTGCTAGTCCTGTGTGAGGACGTTAACACTACATTTTTACATGTCCTACTTTCAAGGCCTACATAGAGGCTACTTATTATGTTAAAAGGGGATGTTTCCACCTGGTCCAAGGGTTTATTTTAATAGGGAAAACTGCAGTTTTTACACTGCCTCAGTAGTAGGCATGAAACCATGTATGCAATGCCAGTACAGTGGATAGCACAATAGGTGCTGCAGTTCACAGTTGGTATTTAACTTACAGGCCCTGGGTACATTTTGCACCATATACTAGGTTCTTATAGTGCTGCAGTCCACTATTGGCTTTTAACTTTAAGACCATGGGTACATTTTGCACCATATACTAGGTTCTTATATACCAGTCAGGAGACTGTCAGTTTGATCATTTTCAAAGGGAGAGCACAGGGGCTTTACTACTGGTTAGCAGGAGTAAAGTACACAATTCTCAAGCCAGTAAAAATATATGGTCTAGCAAAAGACAAAACATCTGAGGTGACCAGGCAGAAAAGGCAGATCTCCTATAACCACCATGGACATGAGCTCCGTGAGTGGCGCTGATGAAAAGTTGGAGGTCCTGTTTGCCTTCATTATTATTACCACACCAGGACCCGCTATCAACTACATTATGAGCTGCAAGACTCACACATAAATGCTTCCCTTCCTTCTGCTACCATCACTGTTACTCCTACTGCCTAAGAGGCCTGACTTTGGCATGATAGCCCACAAACCACTGCCAAGATTAGCCTCTGCAATGAAATCCTAAAAGGAATCATTCATCAACTTGACAAACAGTACAATCCCAAGATGTCACGCTGCTGTGCATGGCTGTAGTTTTTCTGTCATAGACATATTCATTATATCTTTGAAGTAATTGCATAAGGCTTGTATAAGTTAGTGACAGAGTTACCTAGTATCTGTGATACTTGTCTGAGGATGTGCGTTCTGAATATCGACTCAACAATATTGTTAGCCCTTAATGTCAAGGTCCAAATGCCATGACTACAAACATATTGAAGCAGGGAATACAGATGGTATGTATATATATATATATATTTATATATATATATATTTTTTAAGATAATATATTCATTTTGTTCTCTATTTAGGACACTGAATATGCCTTCCTAATTATATGCAGGGCCACTGGAATTATACGATTTTCACATTATTACTGCTTTGCCACATTTGCCACATTATCCATCATCTGCTGCATAATTTGCAGAATTTAACAAAAAAACATTTGTTTCTAGCTCAAACGGTTCAAAAGTTACAAAAGGTTCAGCAACATGTGTTGCCGCGCAGTGAAAGGTTCTTAGCAAAACTGGATTGGTCATCTTTTTGTTGCTTATTGCTACGTTTGGGTATGAAAATTGTATTAACTAGGTGCAACCAATGAGTGTTATTAAGTTTAAAAATTTTGAAATAATGAAGTAATATTATTACAAAGTGTGCGCATTATGTTGCATAATTTGCCTTTTCCTACTACATAATTTACTAAACCCTGCCGCATAATTTGTCCTTCTCAAGCTGCATAATTCCAGTGACCCTGGTTATATACCATTACCTGAGTGTTAGTTGGGCTGGAGTCAAAATAATAAAATAGACCCCTGTGCCCCAAATATATACATGTACCCTATTATTATTACAACTGGAGTTATAATAGTAAATATAGCACCCCTAAATGTATGGTATTTTTTCAGTGTTAGTTGGATAGGAGTTAGAACAGTTAGGGCCTGATTACGAGTTTGGCAGTCAAACCGCCATAGTGGCGGCCGCCAAAAGACCCGCCATGTTGTCGGTCATAAAGACTGCTGTATTACGAGTTACACAGGCAGGACTGACAAAAGCAAGCCAAAAAGCCAACAGGGCCAGTACTGTTAAGGGCGAGAAATAGGCTGTCTAACCATCAGTACCGACAGCCTGTCAACCAAAAGTAGCAGTGGCGAACACCCATGGTGGTCCGCCAATGTCTGTCTGAACCACGGTGGTTCGCGATCAACAAAGTAATACACTGCACCACATTGGATGGATATGAACACAACACAGCTGACACACACTGCCAGAGCGGACACACATTGCCACACCTGACACACGAACAAAGGACACCATAAAACACAATCCTTCACAAACCACAATTCTTTGCATCTACAACGCCAAATACCCAAGCCAGAGCACATCAAAAAATTACCAAACTATAGATTAGGCACCCCCACAACTTTACCGAAGCACATATCCCACACCCTCAACACACTCCTATTTCCAATCACATCCATTTGCACTTCTCAACCCCATTAACTCACCGTCAACTGTTAATTTTCCACCACTTATTTTTTAATCGGCACCATGTCACCCCAGTAAAATCCCTATTTCACTGAAGATGAGTTAAGAGTCATGGTGGATGAAATCATAAGAATAGAGCCACATTTATTTGGAGCCCAAGTCCAGCACACTACTATCACCAGGAAAATGGAAATGTGGCACAGGATAGTCAACAGATTGAATTCTGTGGTCACCACCCCGCGCACAAGGGACAGCATCAGGAAGAGCTGGAACGACCTCAGGGGAAAGATCAGTTCCATGGCATCTAGGCACTAACTGCAGGTCCAAAAGACTGGCGGTGCCCCACTCCCCCCCCCCTTCTTGGTCTTGGTCATCCTGCATCCTGAGGGCTTGACAGGAATACCTGGGGGAGTAGAGTTTGTAAGTCACAACATAAAAATATCACCAAAATATATTGTCATGCATTCTCACTGATCACCTTTTGCCACCTTCACTGTGACTCCACTCACCAGCCCAGTGTCCACTTGTCCATAGACCCCTTCTGGCATCCCACATGTGAAGTAGGCACATCTGGGAACATAACAACATCTCTGTAGATTGTGTGTAGTACAGGATTTGACAGCACTACAATTCCCAGCAGGCAGTGTTCTACATTTACAAAAAACTGAATAGTATATCCTACTCAAAAGTACCTTGTTTGTCAACTCCCCATTGGAGTGTACCCATCTGAGAGGATGACGCCTGTATAGTGTGTGAGTAGTACAGGCATTGACAGGACTGATAAGGCCAGGTAGCACTGGTACTGACACTCCACATAGCCAACACAGTGTCCTCTACTCCAATGACCCTTGTCCTTGAGCTCCCCAAAGAAGTGTAATCACCTGGAAGGGTGGCATCTGTATACTATGTGTGTAGTACAGGCACTGACAGTACTGATAAGGCGATGAGTGACTGGTACTGTCACTACAAGCACCAGAACACTGTCCCATTTCCAGCACACATCAGTTTTTCAAATCTTAAACGATGTGTACTCCCTGGGGGAGTTGGCATCTGTCAGGTATTGTGAAGCAGTGACAGGACCCCAACTCACAGCAGGCAATGCTACCCTAACTATAAACAACAAAACTGTGTTCTCCTTCAAAATACACCTGTGTACCAAATCATCACTGAGGCATACTCACCTGGGAAGAAACTATCAGTATGGTGTGTGTAATATAGGGAGTTACATGGCTGCAACTCACAGGAGGCTCCCTTACTATCACTTCATCCATCAGTCCAGTATACACTAGCAAATATACCTTTATTTTGGAAATCACACATGAAGTGACCACACCTGGGGGCATGACATAGAACAAGACCATGAAGTACAGGGAGTGACATAACTACTGGGGCCAGGAGGCTCTGTCTCCCCAAATTCAAACAGAAGCGTAGAATGCGTATGTCCAAATATCCTTGTTCGTCAACTTGCAATGGAAGTGTACACGCCTGAGAGGATGCCCTATGTATACTGTGTGTAGTACTTGGAGTAACTTGACTGTAGATCCCGGGAGGACGAGTCCCTGTAACTCCAACAGTCAGGCCAGTGTCCATATGACATTGTACAAATGAAGTTTACCCACCTGGGAGGGACCAAGATACAGATCATGGTACCCTCTGTGATTTGGCTAACCACCCAGATCCATCTTGAGCAACTAATCCAACATGAAAATATTGTGGACAGGAAGGACAGTTCAACCTGTGTGCAACAAAAAAAAAGAAAGAATTAAAGGCCTCAAGATGCATCACCTTAATGGTATTGGCAGCAGACACATTTACAATGCACTGACCACATGATGACAACAATCATATCTACAACAACGTTCTGGGTATGCCTGCATAACAGCCAAGTAGGCCAAAAAATGATCTAAACCACATTCTGCCCAGCCACATTTTTGCCAGCACTGTTGGCAAGATGTAAGTCTATGACTATCCTCCCAAGTGCTAATGAACTCATACATTCTGCAGCTGGTTGACTGAAATGGAATTGGTATGTTCCTCAAATGTCAGGTCAGTACAATTGATACCATGTTTACCTGTCACATAAGGAAAACCTGCAAATCCACTGTGAACTTGGCCTTTGCTAAATGTCACTGTCAACTATTGGAGGTAAATGTCACAATACAACCTGTAACATTGTATCTCTCACATCAACAGGTCTAGCTGCCACTGGGAATACCAAACCCAGTCAAGAGACTACCACTACTCTCATGGATGAAGCTTTTACTGAGGAAAACACTCCTAGACATCTGAACATTGAGGACGGTTATGGCCCAACAGGGAAACCTGGTCAGATGACACCAGTGAGCTTCATCGTGAACACATTGAGTCCTCCCCACCCGGTTGCATCTACGTCGCAGGCAGCAATTCGCCCGCCCACCAACCTGTGTCCCGAGAACTGTGATAGCCATCTTCTGCCCCATAGTCCAGGATCCTGAGTCATAGCAAAACACCTCCAACAATGATGGTCCTGGAACCAGTGGTAAGGGGCGAGTTGTGCCGAGGGTGCAGGCATGTGGGGGTAGGGTGCATGGGAGGGATGTTATGAGTAAGCGGCATGAGGCTACTGGTGATGGTCCTGGCCAGGACACCATCAGCCAAGTCTTGGGAGCCTATTAAGAATACCAAGGCGTGATGGGCCAGGTACTTGCTCAGGGAGATCAAGGAGCTGCAGAGGGACTTCCATTGTGAATCTCTGGAAAAGTGTGAGGCCACCTACACCATCCTGGCCTCCCTATCAGGGGTGTTCATTGAGATCAGCAGTACCATGATCAGGGACTGTGAGCAACACCACACCCCTTCATTTGGCCAAGCAACACAAGTCCCGGCAACATCTGTGGCAGCCACTAGAAGGAAGGCTCTGTCAGGGGAAGGACCTGCCTCAGACACCCCTACCTCTGTAGCAACTGAACCCCCCACCCCCACAAGCGGGGACATCCACCCAAGCATCCAGGGGGTGCGGATGGCGAGAAACCAACCACTGCCAGCAAGTGATCTCTTTGTGAAAGAATTCCTTTGTGTGCCATATATTTACTCTGTTGACTGTTCTTTGACCACCTTCCATTTCCTATGGTAGTAGGATACTGGGCTTTGGACTTCGAATGTTGTGGCATCTACTAATATGATTACATCCACCATGACTGATTCCTCTACTTTACTTTTCAGTTGCATCGCTCAATTATTTCCTGCACCTTTGTCAATAAACTTGCCTATCACTAAAACATTGCCAGCTACCTTCTTTTCCACATTTTTACATTTTGAAATGTAAACCCATATGATGCACATGAGGAAGACACAGGATGGTAATGCAAAGAGGGATATGTCTCAGGTATTGTTGTGCTGAGGATTACTTGCAAAACAATGATACAAGTGTCCGGCAATACCAAACATTTTATTGCACTGTACAGTACAGGTTGTCTGATACTCCCCCTCCCTGAGTATCTATGTAGGACAAGAAATGATTTTGGCCATCATTCAATGTGTCCCTTGTAACATACATGATGCTTGATAAACTGTGAAAAGGCATGTTAATCACACAGAAGAAATATGTTACCCCCTTGCTTTGCAAAACATATGTACACATCATCTATTTGCTCATTAACAATTTTTGCATCAAACATGCCACTCAGGCTGTGACTTCATGTCCCAAGAAATGGCCTTTGTCTGATGGGAGACAGTGCCCCAAAGTAAATAGCCATGTGTGCCTAACAATGTACAAAAATGGTGTGTGAGCAGTAGGACCTACATGATAGGACAAGACAGGCACTTATCACTTGAAAAAACAACATTTTCGGAGTTGTGACGCATTTTTCGGAGGCAAATAATGCATTTCAGGCCTCTTAAATGGCGGCTGCCTGACCTACTTCACTGGACATTAGGAACCGCCCATGACTGCTGGCGGAAGTCATCATGGCGGTAGGCAGTTGCAACAGCAGCGGACACAGCCATACGCTAACGCTGTTGCCAGTGGCAGTAGCTGGTCAATGGAGATGTCCGCCGGCTGTGCCGGCTGCAAACATGGCAGATGTGACCACCATGTTCTGCAAATTCCCTCGCTTGACTTCTGACACTGCTGCCAGCAAGACCTCCACTACCTGAGCTGCTGTGTATCGCCTCTGGGAGCAATCAAGCTACGTCCAGCAGGTGATAAGGCCCCTGCCTTCTCCCCAGAGGAACTGGAGAGGCTAGTCTCATCAGTCCTGCCCCTGTATGAACAGCTTTATGGTGCACCGGAGGAGCAGATATGTGCCTCATGTGCACATTTATTTTTCTGCACTTCACCACATATTCCCTCCTCACAGGCTCCCTTGCGCCCATGTGTGCCAGAATGTATAGTCAAGCCCATGGAGGTGCAGTCGGTGTAGCATCAGTGGGAGCGTCAATGTGCAAGTATCTGTAGAGTCCTAACATATTGTTGTTTATGTTTTGAGTGTACCCTGATCTACCTTATGTTCGATGTACTAAATTAGGTGAGGTGACATCACAGCCATCCCAATACATCTCTTACCACACGAATGTTGTCATTTTGAGACAACATGTATTTGCATGACAGCATTAGCTGTGTATGGATATTGTATGTGTGAGGTGTGTGTAAGGTGAGCTATGTGTATGTTGCCACTGAGATTTCAAACAACATCTGGCATTGCTAAACTGTTGTTTTGAAGGCATATCCTTACTCACTCTGTCCTTCAGGGTACCGCACATACAACACATGTCAAATTGCTGTTGGCTGCCTGATGTATTGTCATGCATTGGAAGTGATGGGATTGGAGCTTTATGTAGGTTCAATCTGCTCAGTCTGCAGGGACCTGTGACAGTCAAATGTATCTCCCAGTATGGGTCTAAGTCTAAGCTGGTGTTGGGTCACTTTTGCTATGCAATTGTGGCACTTTACCCACTCGCTGTGTCCCAGTTGATCCTGTCATGTGGCCAAATCTAGGCTTTGTGCTAATTAGCAGCTTGTTGAGGCTCTTTCCCTGATGAATATGAAAATGTTTTTAGGGGAGAGTTAACGATCTGTGACCAATATGCACTTGGCATCATTGTCAATGTGTGTATCTGTCCTCTGACAGGTCCCTTAGTCACACAGCCCTGTTGTCACCTTCACACAGGTCAAATTCATCCTGTGCTGGCTTATATTTCATGAATGATAGTCCCATAGTGTAGCAGTGTGTTGATTCCTGGGAAGCAACAGTAGCTTGGTCACATATCAGTAAACGGACAATGCATGCCTTTGTTTGTTGGATGCCATCTCTGTAGGATGGACACATATGTCCAAAAGCATGTTCTGTGACACAAGTAGTTGACACAGAGACCCATCCCTGAGGTGGCATGAGTATGCATTTTTAAGTCCACATGTCCACACATGGACAAGGTAGACACTTTCTGTACCCACCATCCCAGTCCCCTCATTGTTACCCATGTGTAATGTTTGATTTTGTACTCTGGCAGTAACCTGTAGGAATTGTATACAGAAAATTATTCTCACAGAGTGTGAGTATTTTAATGCATTAACACTTAAGGAGTCTATCTCTCAGAAGCTACAGAGGAGTGATATGTCCCATAGTTCCTCAGATCTCACTGAGATTGCTAGAGCATGTCTCACTAAATGTCAATTGACCTACCTAGTCAGTGGAGGGCCTGAGCAGGGTGGTGGGTTAGTCAGCAGATTGAGAAGAGTTTGTAGTCATGTCCCTGTACTCAATGGCTAGTATGTCCCAAACGTGGGCAGTCTGGGCAAAAGAAGTATGTTCTTAGCTTTGTGTACTAACATGTATGTGACTCAACCATTTTGGATGGGTCTTATGGACTGTTAGCCAATGCTGATGGTCTCTCCAGATACTTCTGCCTTCGTGATGAGAGCTCCCAAGGGGTTGGGTAGCTCTCCCCACTTTCAGCAGGGGACACACATGTTAGACCTGACAGCCTTAGGGTGGTCACCCTCAACGTTTTGCCTGCCTCCCTCGTTTTGACACTGTTTTTGCTGGTTTTAGGACTCTGCACACTTTACCACTGCTAACCAATGCTAAACTTAATATGGTGTCTCCCTTAAAACATGGTGACATTGACTTATATCCAATTGGCATATTTAAATTACTTGCAAGTCCCTAGTAAAGTGCACTGCATGTGCCCAGGGAGCACTGCCGTACAACAGAAACTCCGCCGCATTGCCCACCGGATCGACGCAGCACCTGTGACTTCGTCCAGTACGCCCAGGATTTCCACGCATCGTCCGTGGGCATGAAAAGTCTCTGCATCACAAAGAGGATTCAAGCCTGCTCGCCGTAATTTGACGCAAAGTCCTTGCCACGTGGAAAAGAATAGGCGCATCATCTGTGTGCGCCCGGAAATCCGACGCACACCCTTCATTTTCCACACATCTCCTCCTCTGCGGTCTCCGTGAGTGTAATTTTGACACATACCAGGTACTTTGTTCTTGCAAGAGACATTTGTTGCTTTTAAAGACTTAAAATTCTTCTTATAATTGAAAAAGTGATATTTCAACTTGTGCTTATCAAATCTTGATTGTTTTTACCTTAATTCACTCAGATAAATATCTTATATTGTTTTAATCTGAGTGGTGTATTTTTGTGGTTTTAACAGTGTTATTGCATGATTTATTGCACAGATACTTTCCACGTTGCCTTCTAAGTTAAGCCCGACTGCTCAGTGCCAAGCTACCAGAGGGTGGGTACAGGATAATTTGGATTGTGTGTGACTTACCCTGACTAGGATTGAGGTCCCTACTTGGACAAGGGTGTATACCACTCAGAACTAGAGACCCCATTTCTAACATTGGTGATCAGCGGTGAGGATAGGACTTGTATTTGTGCAATAACATACAATAGCTACATGTACACTTGCCCACAGTTAAAGGTCAACTTGATTTTTTCTCTTTTTCTGCAATTTCGTTTTTCTGCTTGACATTTTAACCTGAACCTCAACCAACATGTCTCTGGCTGGGTCTCAAGTAGAAGGTGGAGAGTTCGACCTAGCTAAGCTGGAGACATACAGTGCCAGCTAGCTGAAACGGTTCTGCAAGGGGATGGGAGTACCTACCCGGGGTGCCTCCAGGAAGGAGGAGTACCAAAAAGAGTTGAGGGCCTGGGTAGAAGCCCGTTCACAAGAGAATGTTGAGGTGGAGGAGCCAGAGAATAGCCCCTCAGAGGATTTGCCACCAGAAGTGGGGGATGTTATCCCTGGAATTGTGCCCCCTGCTAAAGCAGGGAGCAGTGTCTCTAGCCATGGCCTGACCGCAGAGGAAAGGAGGGAGGAGAGAGAATTTCAATTGAAAATGGCAAGGTTAAACATGGAGGCGGAGGAGAGGAAGGCTGAGAGAGAAGCCAAGCAAGCTGAGAATGTCTTGGCTGAAAATAAACTTGTTCTGGCTCACAAACTGAGTCTCAAAGAGTTGGACCTCAAGTCTAGACAGTCTGAGTCCAGCAGTGATGGTGGCAGCATGCATGCAGAGCAAGGAAGGTTCGTATGCTCAAAGATGTGGTGCCAAGTTATTTGGTGGGAGATGACATTGATAAATGGTTTGATGCGTATGAAGTTGCAGTAAGGGCCCCTGGGGTTTCTGAAGATCAATGGGGTGCAGGTCCGTGGAAACATGTTCCAGTCATTGGGAAGGACACACTCCTCACATTATCCCAGAGGTCCGCCACACATACCCACTCATGAAGGCCATTTTAATTGCCAAGTTTGGGCTGACACATGAGAGATACTGTCGGAGGTTCAGGAACAGCACCAAACTCTCCACACAGACATGGGTAGACTGCTTTTATTTTTTCAGGAAGGCAATGAATGGATGGGTGTGGGGCACTAAAGTGGATGACTATGTGGGGTTGTATAATTTGATCCTGAGAGAGCATTTGCTCAGTGTTTGCTTTACAGAGTTGCTCCAGCACCTAGTTGACAGTAACCTGACTGACCCTAGGAAACTTGCTGAGGAGGCGGACCTCTGGGTTACCACCAGAGTGTCCAAAAAGGTATCTGGGGGGACACCCACAAAGGTGGTCAGGGTTCCCACCAGAAGAAAGGGGGTTGGGGGGGACTTAAAAATAAGGTGTTCTCAAAAGGCCCCCAAAACAATTCCCAGGGGGGTGGTGATAACCAGTCCCAACCTGATCCTGAAAAAAGGCCAGGGTTCTTTGATAAAAAGAAAGGGAAGTTTGTACCCAAATGCTTAGAGTGCACCAAGTATGGTCACTACAAGGGCGACTCCAAGTGTCCAATGCGGGCACAGCAACCCACTGGAGCGCAGACACCTGGGTTGGCTGGCGTATCGCTCGGGGAGGAGGTAGTCCCAGATAGCTTTGGGGAACAGATAGAGGTAACCCTAGTGTCCCTGGGAGATGAGGAAATGGTGCCAAAAGCCCACATGCCTGCCAAGTATAGGCTGTGGGTCACCATTAATGGGCAAAGAGTGGAGGCTCTGCGTGACACAGGAGCCAGCATGACTACTGTCAGGGGTCAGCTGGTGTCAGCCGAGCTGGACATCCCCAATACATTCTACCAGGTCAAAGTCGCTGACAATCGTGAGAGTCACCTACCAGCGCCTCTCATTCCCTTTGAGTAGGGGGGCGGTCTCAGGTACTCTAAAAGTAGCTGTGAGTCCTGCCATGCCTCTAGATTGTCTTTTAGGGAACGACCTTGAGCCTACTGCCTGGAAAGAGGTAAAGCTCAGGTCTCACCTGAAGATGTTAGGTTTGCCTGAGTGGGTCGGCAGGACCACACGGTCTATGGCTGCCCGGGAAGGGAGTCAAGGGCATCTGGAGCCTGGAACAATGGGCCAGACAGCTACAAAAAAGAGGGTCTAGGGGCACGGGAAACCAGCCCCAGAAGTTCCAGTGGTGGTTGATGGGGTCCCAGAGGAGAAGGCCTCTGAGCCAACTGGGGAGGACAGTGCCACCCTGGGTAACCTGCCTGAGCTTGCTGGCTGGCAAGTTGAGGATGAAGCCAACCAGGGAGGAGTTCTGCAAAGCGCAGAGAGTGCCCCATTCTTGAGGGTTTGAGGCGACAGGCCGTGGCCCAGGCAGCAGGTGAAGCCTCTGGCAATCACCATTTCTATTGGGAGAATGATCTCCTTTACAGTGAGCCCAAGGTGCCAGAAGCTGGGACAGCACGTATGCTGGTGGTCCCCCAGTGCTACCGGGCCTTCCTACTGGGTTTGGCTTACGACATCTCTCTGGTGGGACATTTGGGGCAAGACAAGACGTTTGCCAGGCTTGTCACCTTCTTTTATTGGCCCGAATGCAGGTGGCCTCAGATGCTTTCTGTAGGTCCTGCCCAACATGCCAGGCTAGTGGGAAGACAGGGAAAAGGCTCAAGGCCTCCCTGATCCCAATCCCCGTCATGGGTACCCCCTTTGAAAAGGTGTAGGAATCAACGTCATTGGTTCCTTGGACCATAAAACTGCCCTAGGCAACAGGTTTATCCTGGTTTTGGTAGACCATGCCATCCGCAATCCAGAGGCGATCCCTCTAAGGACAGTGACTGCACTGGTGGTGACCAGAGCTCTAATGGGAATATTTACTGGTGTGGGATTCCCAAAAGAGGTTGTGTCTGACAGAGGCATAAACTTCATGTCTGTGTACATGAAGTCCATGTGGGATGCATGTGGGGTGACCTACCGGTTCACCATCCCTTACCATCCTCAATCCAATGTACTTGTGGAAAGGTTTAAAAAGACCCAAAAGGCATGATCACAGGCCTACCTTAGGCCATGAGACGTAAGTGGGACATCCTCTTGCCAGGCCTTCTTTTTGCTTATAGAGAGGTGCCCCAGAAAGGGGTGGGGTTCAGCCCCTTTGAACTTCTTTATGGGTACCATGTCAGGGGACTCCTAAGTATAGTGAAAGAGCAGTGAGAGAAAGCTCCCAGGGAACCCCCCCAGGATGTGGTCAGTTACTTGCTTTCCCTCCGCAACCAGATGCAAGACTTCTGGAAACAGGCCAAGAGCAACCTTAAGGCCAGTCAAGAGGTGATGAGGCAATGGTATGACCAGAAGGCCACCCTGGTAGAATTCCCACCTGGAGACAAAGTATGGATAATGGAGCCAGTAAAGCGTAGAGCTCTCGAGGACCATTAGACTGGCCCATTCAAGATTAAGGAGCTGAAGGGGGAGGCCACTTACTTAGTGGACCTCAAGTCCCCTAGAAACCCCCTAAGGGTGCTCTATTACATCAGACAGAAACCTCATTTTGAGAGGTCTGAAGTCAGCATGCTTCTGGTGACAGATGAGGGTATGGAAGAGGAGAGTGCGCCTCTCCCCGACCTCCTCTCTGACAAGGAAGGTGATGGGTCAGTGGAGGGTATAAATCTCTCTGACTCCCTGACCCTAGATCAGAGAGGAGACTGCTACGAGTTATTGGAGCAGCTCTCTTCCCTGTTTTCCCTCACCCCTGGACTCACACACTTGTGTGTCCATGATATTGACACAGGAGACAGTCCCCATGTAAAGAATAAAATGTACAGAGTGTCAGATAAGGTGAGGTCCAGCATCAAGGAGGAAGTTGCTGAGATGCTGGCTCTTGGGGTGACTGAGAAGTCCAGCAGCCCCTGGTCCAGCCCAGTGGTGTTGGTTCCCAAGGCTGTTGCTCCCGGTGCCAATCCAGAGCTTAGGCTCTGTGTGGACTACTGGGGTCTCAACTCTGTCACAAAGACAGATGCTCACCCCATCCCCCGAGCTGATAAGCTCGTAGACAGGCTAGGCGCTGTCAAGTACCTCAATACCTTTGCCCTTATGTCACGGTACTCGCAGATCGCCTTGACTGAGGGTGCAAAAGAGAAATCTGCTTTTTCTACTCCCCAGGGTCATTACCAGTTAGAGTAATGCCCTTTGGACTGAAAAGTGCCCCCGCTACCTTCCAACGGTTGGTTAATGGGGTCCTAGCTGGCAGGGATGCCTTCTGCGCACCCTACCTGGAAGACATTGCCGTCTATAGTTCCAACTGGGAGGAACACCTGGTCCACCTCAAGGAGGTGCTTCAGGCCCTGCAACAGGCAGGCCTGACCATCAAGGTCAGTAAGTGCCAGAATGGGCAGGGTTCCTTGGTGTACTTGGGACACTTAATAGGTGGTGACAAGGTGCAGCAACTCCAGGCCAAGATTGAAACAATCAAGGCCTGGCAACCACCTAGAACCCAGACAGATGAAAGAGCATTCTTAGGTCTCACTGGATATTACCACAGATTTGTTAAGGGTTATGGAACCATAGTGGCCCCCTTAACAGAACTCACATCCAAAAAGCAATCTAGGTTAGTGAATTGGACAGAGGCTTGTCAGAAAGCCTTTGACTCCCTGAAGGAAGCCATGTGCACGGCACCCATGCTCAAGGCACCAGACTACTCACAAGAATTCATCATGCAGACAGACCCTTGAGAGCATGGCATGGGGCGGTCCTAGCACAGCTGAATGAGGAGGGTCTAGACCAACCGGTAGTTTTTATTAGCAGAAGACTATTATCACGGGAACAGAGGTGGACTGCTATTGAAAGAGAAGCATTTGCTGTGGTCTGGGCACTGAGGAAGCTGATACCATACCTGTTTGGGACTCACTTCCGGGTTCAGACAGACCGTAGGCTCCTCAGATGGCTCATACAGATGAGGGGGGAAAATCCTAAACTCTTGATTTGTTCCATCTCCCTACAGGGGATGGACTTTACGGTGGAGCATCGCCCGGGTACTGACAACGCCAATGCTGATGGTCTCTCCAGATACTTCTGCCTTAGTGATAAGCACTCCCAAGGGGTTGGGTAGCTCTCCCCACTTTGAGCTGGGGGGGGGGACACATGCTAGACCTAACAGCCTTAGGGTGGTCACCTCCAACTTTCTGCCTGCCTCCCTCTGCTTTTTGACACTGTTTTTGCTGGTTTTAGGACTCTGCACACTTTACCACTGCTAACCAGTGCATAAGTGCATATGGTCTCTCCCTTAAAACATGGTGACATTGGGTCATCCCCAATTGGCATATTTAATTTACTTGTAAGTCCCTAGTAAAGTGCACTGCATGTGCCCAGGGCCTGTAAATTAAATGCTACTAGTGGGTTTGCAGCACTGAGTGTGCCACCCACATAAGTAGCCCCTTAACCATGTCTCAGGCCTGCCATTGCCATAGTTTAACTGCCACTTCGACTTGACATTTAAAAGTACTTGCCAAGCCTGGAACTTCCCTTTTTCTACATATACGTCACCCCTAAGGTAGGCCCTGGGTAACCCACAGAGCAGGGTGCTACGTAGGTAAAAGGCAGGACAAATACCAGTGTGTTTTATATAGGGAGTAGAAAACCCCTAAATTATTTTTCCACTGCTGAGGCCTGCTCCTTTTATAGGCTAACATTAGGGCTACCCTCATTTACTGTTGGAGTGGTAGGTTCTGATCAGAAATGGATAGACAGGTCATATTTTGTATGGCCAGAATGGTAATACAAAATCCTGCTGACTGTTGAGGTTGGCTTTTATATTACTATTTTAGACATGCCACTTTTAGAAAGAGAACATTTTTCTGCACTTAAAATCCTTCTGTGCCTTACAGCCTGTCTCCAATCCACGACTGGGTTGGACTGGTTGACAGCTCCCTTGTGCACTTCACCCAGACAACCATAAACACAGGATGCTCAGTCACACATGCACATATCTGCATACTGAATGGGTCTTCCTGGGATGGAAGGATGGAGGGCCTAACACTTACCTGGCCTGCCCTCACACAATGGACTGCCAAACCCCCTACTGGGACCTTGGCAGACAGGGTTGTACTGAAAGGGGACCTTGTGCGCTTCAAAACCACTCTTTGAAGTCTCCCCCACTTCAAAGGCACATTTGGGTCTATAAACTGGGTCCCTGACCCTACCAACTCAGACACTTCCTGGGACAGACACTCTGAATCAGACCCTGCAACCTGCCAAGAGGAGCTGCCTGGCTGCCCAAAGGACTCACCTGGACTGCATTGCTGTGAAGGACTGCTGCCTTGCTATTGACCTGTTGCCTTGCTGGCCTCTGGCTCTGCTGAGAAGTGCTCTCCAAGAGGTTGTATTGAGCTTGCCTCCTGTTTCCTGAAGTCTCAGGGCCAAAAAGACTTCACCTCTGCAAATGAACTCCTTGTGCGGCAAAAATCGATGCACAGCCCGCTTAGGGGTGAAAGAATCACCCCATCGCCAAACCGGAACCATCCAACCTGGCTTCCCGAGCAGAAATCAACACAGCGCCAGCATTGCGACCGGAACTTTGATGCACAGCCCACCGGATCGACACATCGCTGAGCCGGAACAACGAAGCCCGAGATCCTGCAAGAGGAATCAAGGTTGAGCCACAGACAAGAGCGTGTCACCATTGTTTATTGTGTGACAGATACCTTCAGCACCATAATTTGTCATTTGGCACGTAGATGTGCAGTAGCAATGAGGGAAATGACAGTTAGGCCCAGAGTGTGGAACCACTCTGTGTTTATCTACACCCTTGATGTGGATTTATGTGTAATGGTTGAGGAGTGTGCCCTGACTGTTGGCATGCATCATGGAGTGACTTGCAGTGATGTTGACATCATAAATGTTTGGGTACAGGCATTCATCCAGCGACAGACACCGGGGTTGGCATGTCCAAAATGTGGATAGTGAAGTTGCTTCTGATTGGACAACACGTTGAGGTCCTTCTATAAGTCGCTGGAAGTTCTGTGCCTCTCAAACATGTAAATGACAGATGGTTTCTACAGAATTATAAGTCATTAGAAGTTCTGTGTCTCTCCAACATGTAAAGGACAGATAGGCCCTCATTACGACCCTGGCAGTCGGTGATAAAGTGGCAGTTATACCATCAACAGGCTGGCGGTAACTACCGCCAAATTATGACCATGGTGGAAAGATCTCCAAAAGACAGCCAATGTACCACACCGGCCGCCAGGGCGGAAACAACAGCCACCACAACGGTTGTCACCTACAGCTAGACGGAAGTCAATGTTCCGCCCACCATATTATGAAATGCCAAACCGCGACCTTTTCTGGGGGCGGTACCAACGACATCAAAAGCCTGGTGGAAACAGAGTTCAGAAGGGAAAGGACTCACCATTGGAGACACAGGGAAGAACCACGCTGCCATGGAACTTGAACTGCATGTCTTCCCGATGATCTTCTACGTTCTGCTCCACCACGAACACCAACGCCGGCGAAGACGACAACGGTGAGTACAGACGTCTAGCACACAAGGGACGGGGGAAGAAAAATAGAGTGACACACACATGCACAACACACACCCCCCACACACACACACCATACACACAACCAGATGCATTATAAAAACTATTTTACCCCGTCACTCAGCTGAATAATGCAAGGACAAAACGATTTCGCAAAAGTGAATGTAATGAGATCAACAAAGTATGAAAAATAAGTTAGGCAAGATAATAGATATATACATACGTACAGAAAAAGTCCACAATGTTTGTAGGCCACATGGCCACAGGCCAAAGTCCAAGGCCACACATGTCACCTGCTTCAACACGGAGTGAACACTTCAGGGGCATCAGTTGGTAAATAGGCAGGCACCTCAGGAGGACAGGGGGCGGGGGGCACCTCAGCCGGGAGATGTTACGAGACCACTGGTTCTGGAGGGGGCAACATGCCCTGTGCCTGATCCTGGGGAGTGATGGGCCACAGTCTCTCAGGTGTGTGTCATACCCACTGGTTCTGGAGGGGGCAACATGCCCTGGGCTTGATCCTGGGGAATGATGGGCCACAGTCTCTCAGGTGGGTGTCATACCCACTGGCTTTGGAGGGGGAAGGCCGCAGAGCAGCCAATGGAGGCAGGATTACATACCGTCTACCGACGGTGACAGCTGCACAGTGGTGGTACTGCTGGTGGGGGGAGGCTCCTGCCCATCCCCTGCAACCTCGGACGGCTGCACAGTGGTGGTGGTGGTGCTGTTGGTAGGGGGAGGCTCCTGCCCAACCCCTGCAACTTCGGACAGCTACACAACCATAGTTGGTGGTGGGGGTGCCGTCACAGCCCCTTGGTCTTCCTGCCTACTGGTGCAGGCTCCTTGGTCTTCCTGGCTGCTGGGGCAGGCTCCTTTCCCTTCTTGCCTGCTGGTGCAGGCTCCTTGGTCTTCCAGCCTGCTGGGGCAGACTCCTTTCCCTTGAGGCTACCTGGTGCAGGCTCCTTCACCTTCAGGACATGTGGCCTGGATCCCTTTCTACCACGAGTGGGTGTAGTGATGACTGGGCCCGTGGAGTGTGTGGCTGAGGTGCTTGGCTGAGTTCTTCCTACCCTGCCCATACGTGCAGGATGGGGGGGAGGGGTAGGGAAGAGGTCAATGGTGGATAGGAACAGTTTTTTAGGGAGATTGGGGCAGGAAGAGGGAGAAGGAATGGGAGTGGAGGATGAGGGAGTGGTTGTTGGACGTGTCTGCTGCTTTTGGGTGCAGGTGCATGGGTTGTATTCTGTTGTGAGGTGGATGGCTTTTGGGTGTCTGAGTGCTTGCGTTTGTGTACTTTAGGAGGGGGGACAGACACAGTGGGAGAAGACACAGAAGACTTGTGAATGGCTGTTGTGGAGGTGTCTGCCAGTGAGGTATGTGCTCTGCTTTGTGTGGTGATACTGGTAATGGATGATGATGTAGTGCATGCAGGTGTGAGTGTGGACGAAACTGGGTGGGAGGTCGAGGAGGCGGAGACAGTGGAAATAGTGGATGTTGGTGTGTTTGCAAATGGATGGTGTTCGTGTGAGTGCCTGTGGGATTAAGTGTGGTGCTTGTGTTTGCCTGTGACACTCTTGGGTGTTGTCTTGTGTGCATGCTCGTCTGTATGTGTGCTTGGGATAGATTGGGGTTGAGGGGACTGGGCAGTGGAAGTGGGAGGGGGGACGGTAGGAACAGGGACAATGGCTGCCATTAGAGAGGAGGCGAGAGCCTGAATCGATCTCTGTTGGGCCATCAATCCAGTGTTAATGCCCTTCAGGAATGCATTAGGTTGTTGTATCTGGGCTGCCAGCCCCTGGATGGCCTGCCCTTTAGAGATGGATCTCAGGAGGTCAATAGCCTCCTCACTCAGGGCAGCAGGGCTCACTGGGGCAGGGCCTTAAGTGCCTGGAGCGAAAAAGATGCCAATCCTCCTGGGTAAGCGGGCACGTGAAACTGGCTGAGGTGCTCCTGGGAGGGCGGTGCTGGGACGGGGGGTGCCGGATGTATCTGTAGCTGGGGTGGTCACAGAAGTGTCCGCCACCACCAGGGAGCTTCCATCGGAGGAGGTATCTGTGACAGAACTGTCCCCTCCAGTCTCCGCTGTGGTGCTCTCAGTGTTGGTGGATTCTGCCTCCTGGGTCCTGTGGGATGCACCTCCCTCGCCGGGGCCTCTGCTCCTCCGCCAGATGAGGCTAATGCACATAAGCACAGGATGACAAAACAAAAACCGGGGGGAAGAGACAAAGGATACACTTGGTCAATGGCTGCACCAATACCACCGTTGGCGTACATAGCACCCTCACACACAAGGAACAGGCCTACGCAATATGCCATAGCACAACCAGAGAAATAGTTAGCGGCCAAAGCATGGGGAGGGGCACAAACCGCCAAATTCAGCACACCTGGGTCCCACACAGCCCTGACCAGTAGTGGATGCCTACGAGCTAGGTAGCAAGATTTTCCCTTCTGAACCCTAGCCACCAGGGGACCTACGCTGCAATGTCAGGCCTGGCCTAGGGGCACCCACTGACACAGATCCCCCACCCGGGTACCACCCTACCATGCGTAAGTTGTGATGATAGGCACTGTACTCACCCCCTTGTGGCTGCTGTGATGCCCTCAATTGCCCATCAAACTATGGATAGGCCACCGCCAGTATGTAGGCCATCAAGGGGGTCAGGGTTTGACGGGCACCCCTTCCTCGTTGGGAGGCCATCTCCAGCTGGGTCTCTGATATCTTCCGTGCCCAACGTCTCAGTTTCTCCCACCGTTTGCGACAGTGGGTGCTTTGCCTGCCATCGACCCCTCGAGTCCGCACCTCCTTGGCGATGGCACACCATATACCCTTCTTGTGGCCTTCAGAAGTGATACACACAGGAAAATAGATTTAGACAAACAGTCCTGTCTGTTAAACATATGGCCCACCATACCAGTTTCCATCACCATTTACACACATATGGCCCAGCACACAGCGGGTACGCCACCCAGAGGACATCCACCCACCACCCCTTACATGAGGCCTTCAAACACACCTCTCCATACATTCATGCCACATGCATCGAGCCCACAGTGTACTCAGCTGTTGGTCTGGAGGCCCATACAGCAGTCCGTACTGGGGTAGGACCCCATCCACCAGTCTCTCCAACTCCTCTGATGGGAAGGCTGGGGCCCTATCCCCGGTGACACTGGCCATGGTAGGTTCCAGACACAGGTCACAGAAGCACATGCAGTGTAGGTCCTCTCCTGTGGAAGGTCAGGTAGCAAGTGAGGAATCAGCTAGAGAATGGCGGTCACATCAGTGGCGGTGCATACCGTCACCGCCAGAGTATATCACCATTGGCCACTGTAACCCATTGGGCCCAAGTATAACCAATGAGGAGTTGTACGGCGGTTCCCGACCGCTTCCTGCAACAGCACACAACGTCAGCGGTATTACCTCACTTCCACCTGTCCTTCCACACAGGACATGCAGACACCATTTCTCGTGGGGGGGCAGGCCCTGGAAAATTGCTGCGTCACTGGAGATATTAGGACATTCTGGACAAATCACACTGGCCCATTACAAGTTAACAGGATTCAAAGTTCTGTTGTAGCTCCATTGTTCAGTTTGTGACTGGCTCCTCACTCTTTTGTCCCTTAAATTCCTACAGCTGTGGATGAATAGGAGATTGAGACATACCTCCTTGTAAAGATCTCTGGTGGACTTGTCAACACTGGAGGGCAGGCACATTATCCTCACCTATAGATTTGACAGGGCCACAATCACAGAGCTGTGTGCCCAATTGGAGCCTGACCTGATATCTGCAATCTGTCACCCCACTGGGATCCCCCCTCTTGTGCAAGTGCTATCAGTGCCCCATTTCCTGGCAACTGGTTCTTTCCAAGTGACAGTGGGCTTGGCAGCAGGAATGCCACAGCCAATGTTCTCAAACGTGTTGACAAGAGTGTTGTCTGCCCTGATTAAACACATGTGCAGCTACATTGTTTTCCACCAGGTTAAAGATTTGGCCACAGTGAAGGCCGAGTTCTATGCAATGGGACATATCCCTGACATAATTGGGGCGACTGATGGAACACATATTGCATTTGTATCCCCCCCGCCAGAATCAACAGGTCTTCAGAAATCGGAAGAGTTTCCACTCTATGAACGTACAGATGGTATGCCTTGCGGACCAGTACATCTCCCACGCCAATGCTAAGTATCCTGGGTCAGTGCAAGATGCCTTTGTCCTGAGGAATAGCAGCATCCCAAATGTGATGGGCCAACAACAGAGGCACAGGGTGTGGCTAATATGTGAGCCCTGGTTCCCAACCAGTAGATGTTGGTGTATGGGTATGATGTTGGCCATATGGGATAGTGTGTGGCTAAATGTTGTCCCTCAGTATTTCAGGTGACTTTGGTTAACCCAACCTATCATGGCTGCTGACCCCTGTGAGGAATGCCAGGACAAGGGCAGAAGAACGTTATAATGAGGCCCATGGGCGAACCAGAAGGATAATTGAAAGGACCTTTGGCCTGCTGAAGGCCAGGTTCCGGTACCTCCATCTGACAGGTGGATCCCTGTGCTATTCACCCAGAAAGGTCTGCCAGATAGTGGTGGAATGCTGCATGTTGCATAACCTGGCCCTCAGACGCCATGTCCCATTCCTGCAGGAGGAGGAGGAGGCTAGAGATGCCAGCAGTGGACCCTGTGGACAGTGAGGATGAGGAGGCAGAGGATGAGGATGAGGACAACAGAACATCTGTGATCAGACAATACATCCAATGACACAGAGGTAGGACAGTGTTACTCCACATTTCAATGACATTTGTTTGGATTTCTGTGGTACTGGCATGCTGATATTTCCCACTTCTATGCCCACTTAGGCCCGTATTTATACTTTTTTTGCGCCGCATTTGCGTCGTTTTTTGACGCAAAAACGGCACAAACTTGCAAAATGCCATTGTATTTTGTAGGTTTGCGCCGTTTTGCGCCAAAAAGCGGCGCAAATGCGGCGCTAAAAAAAGTATAAATACGGGCCTTACTGTTCCCTCTGCCAATTCATTTTGCAGATGTTGGTGACCTCACATATACTCCTGGTGTGATCACTGCAGCCAGCTACAGGTCATTAATCTATGCTCATTTCCTGTACAGTTGAGTTGCAATGTTTGTACCTGTTTCGATGAATACATAATTGATATACATGACATACTCCAAACCTCTTTTTTTTCCAAGGGTGTTCATTGAAATGTTAAGATATGGAGAGGCAAGTGCAATGGCATGGGGTGATGATTGAGGAAAGGCCAGGGTATTGTTCCAGTCTGTTTTTAGCACATGTGCATTGTCCAAGGGGACATAGGAAGGGGAGCAATGGCAGTTCAAGGTGGACAGGGTGACTGAGTGGGACACAAGGGTGACAATCAGGTGAGTCTCATTTCCTGGCGGGGTCTTGGCAAGTGTCTCTGGCTTCTGTCTGGATCACAGGGAACATTTGCAGGGAGGTTCACCTTCTGCAGGGGGAGGGGTGCTGGTGGGCTGTGAGTCCTGTGGCGGACCTCCTGACCACTACCGGTAGCAGAGGTGGAAGGCTGTTCAGATGTCTGGCTAGTGGCAGGGGCCCGCTGTGGTGTTTCCTGATGGGGGAGGCTCTGTGGTGGTGTGTGACTGGGCCTGGGTAACCGGCTGTCCCTGATTGGCCAGGTAGGTCATCCAGATCCTGAAAACCAGAGTTGCTGTCATCACTGAGGGCCTCTTCAGTTGGGGGACTGGCTAGTGCTGGCACCTCCTCTCCGCTGACATTGGCTGGGGTACCTGTGGGGATGTAAATGATGTGTTATGGTTTCTGTGTCTGACATATTGTGCATCCGTGGCTTCCCCTCTTTGGTTGTATTTGCCCATGCAGCTTTCATTTGTGTACGTTGGTGCATGGTGGGATGATTAGTTCTCTATAGTGTGCATGCTTTAGTGATGAGTGCCCATGCAGGGCTGTGAGTGGTGTCCATGCATTGGTAGAGCATGCAGGGCTTGGCATTGGGATCAGTGAGATGTGATGGGTGTGTGTGGGATAGAGTGGAGTGATGGGAGTGAGGGTGGGGGTATGTTATGGCATGCAGGTAGGGGGTAAGTAGTAGTAGAGAGTTGACTTACCAGAGTCAAGTTCTCCTCCTACTCCGGCCAGGCCCCCAGGATGCAGGATTGCCAAGACTTGCTCTTCCCATGCTGTTAGTTGTGGGGGAAGAGGTGGGGGTCCGCCGCCAGTCCTCTGTACAGCAAGTTAGTGTCTTGCAGCAATGGAACATACCTTCCCCCATAGGTCATTCCACCTCTTCCTGATGTCATCCATAGTTCTTGTGTGCTGTCCCACGGCATTGACCCTGTCCACGATTCGCCGCCATTGCTCCATTTTCCTAGCTATTGATATCTGCTGCACCTGTGTTCCAAATAACTGTGGCTCTACCCTGATAATTTCCTCCACCATGACCCTTAGCTCCTCCTCTGTGAAACGGGGGTGTCTTTCTGGTGCCATTGGTGTTGTGTGAGGTGTGTAGGTCAGGGTGTGTTGGGTAATGTGTTGGGGTGTGTGATGTGGGGTGCGTGAGTGGTGTATTGGTGTGGTCGTATGTTGTGTCGGTTCACTTTTCTTTTTTTTCTTTTTTTCAGATTATATGTATATTTCTATTTATTTATAGTTTCTTTGGAAAATATGTATTGCTACTGTCATAACAATCAAAATACACACACACTCTTTAAACCTGTCTGACTAAGTATTTTTTTACCCATGATTCTAATTATGTATTGTATGTGCATATGTGTGTGTATTCCTGTGTGTGTGTGTGTGTGTGTGTGTGTGTGTGTGTGTATATATATATATATATATGTGTATGTATGTGTATATGTTTCTGTGCTTGGCATGTTCGTGGATCATTGCATGGCTCCTGGTTTTTGGGTTGTTATACTAGATATCTATGAATTCCTGCTCTCATCTTATCACACTTATCTACTCATCACTCTTATGTCATGTCTCTATCAAACTATCCTCCATTCTCACTCTGACTCATCCCAAATCTCTTCTACCACCTTCATCTCCTAAATATCTCTGCCTAAGCTCTTCCCTCCACCTCCACATCTAACTCACCAAACCTCACTCTGCCTCTGTGACCTCCCACACAACCCTACTAAATTCTCCTGCATTCATCTCACCCTGCTACTATGCTCTCCCTAACCCTTCCACATACTCTTCCCCTTCCGCCCCCCTTTATTCATCCCAAGCCTTTGGGTTGAGTAAATGAAGGATATACTCCCAATGAACACTTCTGGTTTTCTTTCCTCCTCCACCCCTCCATTACTCCAGTCAATCTAACTAACAAACTCTCATATCCGCGGCTCAAATTAACTCATAATAATACTAAAACTGTACTTATTATTAAACGATACTAATCCATCACTAATTCTTGTTGGGTTCCGGAGTAGCGTGCTACTCATCGAAAAGCGCTTCGAAGCCTCGTCAGGGGTAGTAAGCGCTATATAAATACGATTACAATACAATACAATACAATAGTGTGTGGCTCTCGTTGTGTCAGTGGTCTTGATGTCTCTCTGCTGGCAATGGTCTGAAATGGTAAAGGGTTGTGGGTACTGTGGGTGGGTGTTTTATAGTGCTGTGGGTGTGTGGGTGTGGTGTGTGTTTGGGTGTCAGGTGTATGTTGTTTGAATTGTCCAATGTGGTGTTGTTTTGTTTGTGTGTGTCCATTTTGAGCGCAGCGGTATGTACCGCCAATGGTTTACCGTCGTTAAATGTCCACCGTAGTGATTCGTGGGTCATAATGTGATGGGCGTAGTTCTTTTGGCATAACGGTGTGGGTTTTGATACCGCCAGTTTATCACTGACCTTTGGTCTGGGGGATTTGTGTATGTGGCTGAATACTGACAGATTGGTGTGTGTGTGTCATAATATGGTGAACAGATATCAGTCACCGCCGCTGTCAGTTGGCGGCAGTCAGCCTGGTGGTAAGTGGGATTTACCGCCAATAACATAATGAGGGCCATAGTTAATACAGAAACACTCAGATAATGTCTTTGTAATGGGTTTCAGACATTAGTGGTGACTATCCTGGGCCTTACTGAATCATTGTTTTGTGTATTCTGGAGACATCTCTCCCTGACATATTGAACCTGACGTGAAAGTGTCCCTTTCAATGGTAGATGTAAGGCCTATCTGAGTGGATGGATACTACCTCCTGGACTCTATTGGAACAGGGGTCACTTGTTGAAGTGTACATTGGTTGAATGTTTACAGTGTGACATGGGTATTTTCATGTCACTTACTGCAGGAAATTGCACTTTTGTAATCAAAATAGCAAAACTTTGTGGCATCATTTCTGGTTGTTGGTACAATATGCAATGCCAAATAGATGTGTGCAAGACCTTGTGTGTGAAATGTGGGAATGGACTTTACAGTAGGATACCATTATTTGCTTAAAGTTAACTTAGGTCTGCTGCATGTGGCACAGCTTTGAGGATGGAGAGATCTCCTAGTTGTTGTATGGTTATTGTGGTTGCAAGACTTCAGCCACGCACGCAATTGTAGTTGTCTGAGATCCTGATTTTCCTGTGGGCAACTTTAGTAAACCCAGAAGGCATACATGAATATGTTTTGACACATGTATGTGCCACTTAGGTGTAAGTTTTTTTCTGGGGCCTTCTTGACATGTTGGTATTCTATGTCAATCAGCAATATGATTGAAGTGTTATAGTGGACATGTTATGACCCTTTTTCTCTTTCTTTTTGCAGCATCAGCACAGGCAAAAGAAGGAGATGGGGTCGAGCCAAGTGGGGAAGCATCTGGCCATGGGACCTCGGGTCAAGAGACCACCAACACAGAGGGACCCAGTGACTCGGAGGGCGAGGGGAGTGCCACGGGTAGGCCGGGACATCGTCATCATCCTCGGATTCCTCCTCCAGTGGCCACTCCCAAGTGGTGGCAGACCAACTGGGGAATCCCCCAGTACCATCCTTGTCCGCCACTCCCTAGTGGTGGTGGATCCACTGGGATTCCCACAGTACCATCCTTGTTCGCCACCTCCGTTCTATCACTGCCCTCCCTATTGCTCCCCACCCAGTTGTCCATGCCCACTCACCCAATGGGGTGGGCATCTCCTTTGCCGCAGGCATCTCTGCCCCACCCCCTGTTACCCCTACTGCCCTCAGTGAGGAAGCTATTGACCTCCTGAGAAGTATCTCTGTGGATCAGTCAGCCATCGTGAATGCCATCCAGGGATTGGCAAGTCAGCTCCAACAGACTAATGCATTGCCAGAAGGCATTCATGGTGCAATGGCTGGCCCACAAAGATCTTTTCGGGATCTAGCCTCCACACTGACCGCAGCCAGTAACCCCCACCTTCCGTCCCTCCTCCACCTGCCTCTTCCCAGCCCAAATTCCCCAATACCTTACCTACCCAAAGCACACAAACAGATCCGTAGACATCCACCTCAACAGACAAATGGAGCACACACAAACACAAGCACCACGAGACACACCAGCATGCACAAAAAACAACATCCACCCACACACACAGTAGCACTCACAATTTCCCCTGACACTCCCGCCACTCCCAGCATCACACACACGACATCAAGCATACTTACAGACACCACCACAACAGTCACAGACATAGCCACCACACCCATCCTACCAGCAGACACCACACCAGCAGACCCCCAGATATCCATCACAAGCACCACATCCGCAGACACCACAACTGCAGACACACATACATTCACCACATCCACCATACCTGCAGTCCTCACTCCAACAGACACCCACCCACCACAGCATCCCCAGCACCTCCACCCCTGCAAGCCCAAGACACATAAACGAAACAGCCCCCACACACAAGCATACCTCCCATAGGCACACACCTACAAATCAGACAAGCACTCCCTCAACCTCAAAATCCCGAGCCCCTTCTGATGACTGTCCTCCTGTGTCCCAAAAAAATTACCTTTGCCCTGCTCCCTCCCCCCATACCAGACCCTGAAGGTCCCCATCTAGCTCCCAGGCCGTCCCTTCCACCTCCGAGGCCTCCCTTGCCCCCCAAAACAACCTCTCCCCCTGAAGAAGTCCACCTTTTCCAAGAATAAGCCCACCATTCCCAAGAAGACCGCCCCTCCCAAGCTCAAACCCCCCTCCCAAATCCGATCCCACACCACCCCCGGATAATCCCTAAAATGCCTGCCTGCTCCCTTGATGCCCCTTCCTGTGGTGGTTACATGGCAGTTGGGAGTCATGTTTAGGCACTGTAATGTGCCATTATTGGACTGTTTTGTGTACTAGCCAATGGCCTTTGGATATTCCAAGTTCTCATATTTAATAAACCCAAACAGTTTGTTTTTTGGGGTATACATTTATTCCTGCAATTCCTTTTCTAGCTTGATGTTGTTCCTGAGTGACTTTGGTTGTGTGTCTCCAGTTGTGTGTGTTTGGGCCTGTCTGCTGCTCCATGTACTGTTGTTAGAAGTATGTGAGTTTTTTGTGCAGTGTTGTTGTACCCCAAGAAAAGGGTATATGCTGTGTGTATAGGTATGTGTGTGTGAATGCAATGGTGGTGTCATGGCATTGTGCACTGTTTTTTATGGTAAGTATTTATTTTTGTGTTGTCCAATGTGGGCATGAATGGTGTTAGACTTGTCCCCCTGATATGGCTTATGTATATATGCGGTGGGTGTAATCATGAGTTTTGTTTGTGCAGATATCAATTGTGTTAAATTGTGCTAGCTAGGTTTGCATTTGCCTGTGTCCATTTAGGTGTGTGTCCATTTAGGTGTGTGTCCCTTGAGCTAGTTCCTGCAGAGGTATGTCCCATACCGTAGGAGTTGTATGTGCTTTTTTGACTTGCCCTTCCCTATTGTGCAGATGTGCATGACTATTGGGTTTAGTATTGTTTGTCCCTGAGACCAATGTAGGGCCATTTCCTGTGAACATGTTGTTGGGGGCGTGTTCAAAGTGTTATATGTCCCAGTGCAGTCACCTTCCCTGGGTGTCTCAGAAGTCCCCATCCTAATTGTGTAGATATAGTTGTCATATTGGTCTATTTGTGTCTCCATGTTTTGTGCATGCCATTCTGCTGTGATGTGTGTGTCCATATAGGGTTGTTTACTGGTGGTTTTGTCTGTGTTCCATGCCACATCATTGCATATGTGTGTTGTATGTGAGGATAGTCCCTGGCCAGTGTGGAATGTGAGTGTATGAGTTGTATTTTTATATGTGCTGTTGGTGTGCTGTTGTTGATGTGTATGGCAGTGTTGTGTAGCCTTCAGTCTTCCTGTGCCTGAGCTGTGTGGCTGTGTGTATTTGTGTAGTGTTGCATTGCTGTGTGAGTTTGCTGGCCAAAGTGTATATATTGTGACTCTGTATGTATCCATGTTGATTTATGTTTGTGAGTGTGTGTTGGTTGCGACGTGTACCTACTGTCCGTGGTGTGCCCCCCTACAAGCTGTTTTTAGGATTGATGAGACAGGTAGGTGAGTGTACTTACAGTTGTTGGTGTCCACAGCAACGTTGACTTTGTTGTCTTCCAATGATTATCAGCAGTGGCATGACGTTTGTGAATGGCTTCATGGAGGCATCACACATGTGAGGCTTCCTGCAGGTGAGTGTCTCCCTTTATACTGTCCATTTCCGCCTTCTGATAAGTGGTTGGACTGCCACGGTCACAGTGGCGGTGTGCAACCTCGTAATGAGTCCAGCGGAAACCTAGGCTTCGCCGGCCTGTTTGTGCTTCCTCGTGCTCGTGGCAGTGTCTGTCTGGAGGTATTTTGTTGGTACAACCACCAGTCGTAATATCCCGGTCAGATCCACCAGATAGTTGATGGTCGGACCACCAACATGGCGGCCCCGGAGCACCAAACTCGTAATGAGGTCCTAAATCTGAAACCCACTAAATAGATGTACTTCCCCAATTTTAGTTATAGAGGAATTAGAATATTAAAATTGCCCTTATATCCCAAATGCATGTACTTTCCCACATTTTAATTGGAGTTGAGTTAGAAAAGTAAATCTGACCTTCCAAACATATGCTTTTCCTCCAATGTTTGTTGGACTGGAGTTAAAATGGTACATGTCATTTCCATAAGCTTGTTTTAAATTGTTTTAGTTTAGTTTTATTGAGTGTTTTTGTAATATATATGTTTATGTTTACTTTGGATTTTGTTGTTTTTATTTTACATTCAGTTATTTTTGTTTTTGTCATTAATTTTTTTTAAAACATTTTTCGATTATTTGTTTACCTTTTGATATCTCATGGTATGTGTTTATGTGTGAATAATAATTTATTAAAAACGTCACTGAAAATATTTTATATTCATACATCTCCAAGCAAATTTATATTTGTAAAAATATTTAATTTGTATTTTTAGGTAAATAAATGTTTAAAGATTTAGGCCCTCAGTAGGACCTTGGCAGGAAATACCGCCTACCGCCACGGCGACGGCCGCCAACACACTGTCGCTGTGGCTACTGACCCTCCATGGCATTATGACCGTAGAAAGAATACCACCAGAAGGCTGGCGGAATTCCGTCTATGGTCATGGCGGCGGGCGGCGGTAAGGTGGCGCCGGCCTGGCGGTGTTTTGCTGGGCCGTGTCCCATCTCCTTCCGGAGGACCTCCTTCAAGCAGGTAAGTCGGGTTCTCCGGGGTGGGGGGTGTTGTGTGCGTGAGTGGGGGTGTGTGTGAATGCGTGCATGCATGTGTGCATAAGTGGGTGTGAGTGTACGTGCATGTTGTGTCGTGAGATTGCGTGTGTGCCTGGATGTATGAATGCATGGATGAATGTGTGTATGTGTGTGTATATGGGTGTGTATGTATGTATGTGTATGTGTGTAAATGTGCGAGGGGGTCGGGAGAGGGAGGGGGTGAGTGGGGGAAGATTCTGGGCAGGTGGATGGGGGCACAGGGTAGGAGAGTGTCTACTGCCATGGTTTCAGTGGTGGTACCGAAATCCACTGAAACGATGGCGGTGGGCGGGGTCATAATGCCATGGGCGGCCTAATGACCGAAGTCTCCAGCCCTGCGGTCGTTACCGCCGTGGCGGTCGGTGTGGTACATTGGCAGTTTGGCTTTGGCCAAACCATCAGTGTCATAAAAGTGGAGGTAGGTAACGTCAGCCTGATGGCAGTGCTAACCCGTCCTTCTATGTTAATTTATACACATCGGGACTCGTTTTAGGCCGATGAATCTTTGGACCCAGTGGTGAGACACCGTAAGACGAGATAACTGATTAATATACCAATCAATATGTCAATTATACTGTCAACATATATCACCACAATATATTTCACTTTAGACATTAGTAAACCTTCGGCGCAACCATGACCTTCAGTCATAAATAACCACACCTTATTGAAGTTTTGTGAATTTTATTCCCTATTGATTACAATCTAATAGCAAATGTATTAATCTCAAAACCAAGAAGCAAAAGAGCATAGTCACAATGTGGCAACTATGATAATGTTTCAACAATACAATGATCACAAACATAAGATAGTTATAAGAAAGTAAACAAGTCAAATTGCATCGAACCTCTTATATGTCTTAGTTCAGCATAGCACCACGTCAGTCAAGTCAGCTACGTCAGTCAAGTGAATGCCTCATCTAGCCACTAATTAGCATCAGCATGTTGGGCTTCATGCAAAACAATTTAGAACATCAATTTGGAAAACATCTAACTAAGGTCTCTTATCAAAAATACACAGCAGTTGGTACCTAGAAAGAAAAGGCAAACAAATGAATTTCCATTAGCAACAGTATAATTACCCTCCTCGAAATAGGTCAGCATACAGGATCAGACTTCGTCTTCAGGACATCAGTTAGATCGCCGTCAATCTATCTAATTGAATAGCAAGGGACACTTCCCTCATAAGGAAGAAAGTGTAATGGGGCAGTCTATGGGTGAGGATGGTTTTGTCTAAATCTCAAATCACCAAATAGAGTGACAGAGTTTCTGAATGCAATTGATATCATTCCCTACCTAATGCTCTCGAGTCTCCTGTGTCATGAGCTTTTATCCCTTTTTTGTAATACATTCCCCCAAAATTCTATTGGACAATCACTACACCCCACTATCTGTAACCTATCAAATTATACATTAAGTAATGCATTTGTCATTCTATGATAATTTTCATTCTTCTAATTGGTCTTCATAATTGACGTTTTTCGTAGGTGGCACATCCGGGGTTACTTCATTTTCTGGCACACTCTTCGGGTCAAGAGTTCTCTTTTCCGCGATTTAATGTCCTTGAAAGTGTCCATATTTGTTGCAAAGCCTATAATTTTTAAACTAAAGCAGCTAGCATGCGGATGGGAACATAACTGTTAATGATACAATAAACGGAGAAAAGAACAAATGCTGGGTCATGGCCTTTTGCGAGTCAGCACACTGAAGGAACAGAAAAATACGCTTTAATATGAGAACTACATAGCTAGTTTTCGACTCACGCTAACTTAAGATGTATGAATTCTAATGCAATCTTTATACGTGTTAATATTTTCAGTTAGTCATAATACAAGCAATTAATTCTTACAGTCGACATTAGTTTATGCATGTGAAAAATTCTCCACGTTTAAAATACGTTTCAATGAATATTATTAATGTAGCATTGTTAAATATAAGCATTTCACATCTAAATAGGTAATGTTTAAACTACGCTCTCTCAGTCCCTCCTCTGATGACGCTCGTCATCACTCAATCTTTCTCTTTTGATTTTAATTTTTCACCTTGCGCATAATACGCATTTCAACATCTTGCCCTTTATGTGAGCTTTCCCATATTTCATTGAACATTTTCTCTCTTTCACTTTTTTCCTTTCTTCTGGTTCTTTTAGTCCAATTTCTTTTTATTTTGTCATTAATTTTACATGCCCCCCACAATCCTAATAGACAAATTAAAATAATTTTTGCAAGTACCCCACTCCGAATGTTGGTAAACCAGCTTGCCACTCGGGCAATTCCTTTCCCAAATTTCTCCCAAACACCAAGTTCTTTCAGATCCTTCAAATCTGTACTATCTCTGGTAAGGTTAGTAAGCATGTTTCTAATTTTCTTACTGTTATCTGGAATAAATGAGCAACAATGACGCTCATTAAGCATTTTGCAAACACCTCCACTCTTTGCTAAAAGAATGTCTAAAGCAAGCCGATTTTTGAAGAGTCATAGCTCTTTCTGCAGCAAGTTCAGTATCCATCAGGAGTATAGCTCCTGTAAAATTTGTCAACATGTTATCCACAATAGTAGACAACTTTTGAATTTTCATAGAATTCAAGATAACCCCTACTGATGGGATTATGGCTCCAAATATATCACCAATGACAGCCGCCACTGATTCTCGTTTTTGTCTAGGATGTTGTAATTCAGACGTTTTAGGTATTTGTTTCAAGTCATCAATCAGGTATATCTTTGGAAATACTATTCCCAAATAACATGTCCCATACCATCCCATAGGGAGACGGTAATATGCATTTAGTCCACAAATATAATAGATTCCAGGGATTGCTGGATCTTGTCCGTTCAACATAAAGGTCCATTTACTCTGAAACAAAAACACATGCCTACATTCACTCGTACCCACAAACAAATTGTCTTGATCGGATTTTGGTCTATATATACTATATATACAGAGCCTACCTACGTGTAATGCATCTATAGCTAATTTGCCTTGTGTTTTGATTGCAGTATAAGCATAATCGTTTGCATAAGTACGTTTTTCTAGGCCTTTTTCTAACCTTTCTTTCAGTGCTTTGCGTCTATCATCTGTGTGATCTAAAAAGCTTTTCTCTACAGGAGACAATCAGCAAGTCAAATTGTTGCGATGTGCATAAGCAGTTCCAAATGTAAGTGTTGGCTCAAAGAATCCTCTAACTATTTTAATATCATGCTCTTTAGCTAATTTATTTAGGAATTCAATCACAGGCACAAAAGAAAACACAACATCCAAATTTGAATAAAAGTATTGCACATGCTCTTGATTACAGAATCTTGTTAATAGCAAGCTGTAACTAATTCCATAAGTAAGAGGGAGGCTATGATAAGTAACTCCCTCCTGCACAGATGAAGGAATTTTAGTACATACATAACAATCTTTCGCATCCATAGTTTCTACATACTCATTTAATAAGCGATAGAAGACATTAGTAGAAGGTTCCCCTTTTGCATTAGTCCCCTCATGCATATGTCTTGCGTCTTGCTCAAATCTCTCCCACGGTGATAGTTTAGTAGTGGTAGTTTCAGGTTTTGACGTTGCATTAATAGTTTCTTTCTCTCTCCATGGCATTCCCACAATCACTCCCACAATCATTACTGCACATATAACACCTATTATAAGACCTAACCAACCACACACCTTACTTCCTTTGCTACTGTAAGCCATGTTTGTATAGAATCAGAATAGCAGATCAACAATCAACTTGAGAAGAAAACTCTTTTTGCATATGTTACAGCGTCTTCATTCACTCCAGGACCCTTTTCGTCAATTCAGGTTAGCAGCTTGTCGCACTTTCCGGTAGTTTCTAAAGTCTCTTTCTCTTTTCAGTTTTCACAAATTCAATTTTAGCCGATTTTTCCCTTTGAATATCTTCAGGTACCGTAGTATTGGCCTGGTACTTCTCGATCAAAACAGAATGCTAAGAATTCTTGTTGCCATTCAGAGGTTGTAGCATATGCCCATTCAGGACCTGTATATCTTCTGTTTGCTATTCTTTTTCTTTTTAGCCTTCGTTCACCTTGTTGTTCTCCTTCACTCAGATCATCTGCTTGTGAAGTATCACTTTCTTCTATTATTGTCTCATTCGATATCTCTCTTATTTTAGGATGAGACTAGTCTGGCCAATTATCGCCTCTATGTGTCTTGGTTCAGTGTTTTCCTTCAGGACGTTGGACAGCACCCTCCTCTTGTGATATGGTGTTTCCTCTTGACGGACCTGTAACTGGTTCAAGAGACTCTGTCACGTTTTGATTTGTCTCTACAATTTCTCCTTCTCTCTCGTCTTCTGGTTCTATGCTGAGTTCGGACTCTAGTCCGTATTCGTCTACTTCTGGGAGAACCTCTCCTTGATTTAGTTCTCCTGCTGCCCCAACTGAGATAGGCACGCTGTCACCTCTCTCGAACTCATTGACAGTTTGAGGGACAAGGCTGTTCTCAGTGGGCTCTCCAGTAGTCTCAGTTCCTTCTTGACTGATCTCTGACTCTGAGATTTCTCTTCCTGAAGTTGCTGTACCGGAAACTTCAAGTTCCTCTTCAACAGGACACGTTACCCTTTTTGTGTGACTGGCATGTATCCAGTTGGGAACCCCGGCACACTTCACAGCAGTGGTGGTCGTCAATATTACTTGATACGGCCCCTTCCAACGCGGCTCAAGACACGATTTTCTCACGTGCTTCTTGACAACCACCCAATCTCCAGCTTGCAGAGAGTGACCTGGTTCACCAATTGGTGGCAACGCGTTAGCTTCCACCTGGTGAGAGAAAGAGCGAATCACGTCAGCCAAACCTTTGCAGTAATCCAACACCATATCATCTGTAATATTCACTAGTGCATTTGCAGGTACCGCTGGTAATCTCATTGCTCTGCCCATGAGGATTTCATGGGGGGACAGTCCCGTTTTCTTATCTGGGGTGTTTCTCATAGACATCAGTACTAGAGGTAAAGCATCTGGCCATTTCATGTTTGTTGCAGCACACATTTTTGCTATTCTTGATTTTAACGTACCATTCATCTGTTACACTAGTCCTGATGCTTCAGGGCGATAGCTACAATGCAACTTTTGTTCAATGTTGAGTGCGGCACACAGAAGTTTAATCACTTCATTGTCGAAGTGTCTCCCCCTATCTGATTCTATAGAAACCGGAAACCCGAATCTTGGTATCAATTCTCTTAGTAGTAGTTTTGCAACTGTAAGACTGTCATTCCTACGTGTGGGATATGCCTCAATCCAATGACTGAAAACACACACAATCACCAACACGTACTTCAATCCTCCACAAACAGGCATTTCGATAAAATCCATTTGCATTTTGTTGAATGGTCCTCCAGCTCTCCCAATGTGGCTCAAAGTTACCACAGTCCCTTTTCCAGCATTCATCTGTTGACAGATGACGCACCTGTGGCAAGTGATTTCTGCGGCATGTCTGAATTTTGGATTGAACCAATCGATCTTAAAGGATCTGATCATGGCGTCTCTTCCTAGATGGGCCTGCCCATGGTATAACCGTGCAAACTGTGACAAAATACTATTTGGCAGAACCAGTTTTCCCTCTTCTGAAACCCACAAATCATCTGCCCTTTGTACACACTGCATTCTCTGCCAGGAACGTTTTTCTTCTTTGCTAGCACGACTTTGTAATGTCTTTAGTTCGTCTAAGGTATCAACCACTCGTAATGCTAGACTTAAACTCATGTCGTTTCCAGGTTGTGGTAACAATTCCCACTGCTCTTTAAATGATGTACAATTTAATGCACAAAATCTTGCGACCTGATCTGCATAGCTGTTTCCCATTAACACAAAATCTTGTGATCTGATGTGGGCACTGCACTTCACCACGGCAATTTCAAGAGGTAACTGAATCGCATGTAACAAATCTCTTATTTGTTCGCCATTTTTCACAGGAGAACCAGAGGAGGTCATGAAACCCCTCTGTGACCAGAGTTGGCCAAAATCATGCACAATTCCAAATCCATATCTGCTGTCAGTATAGATAGTGACTTTCAAATTTACAGCTGCGTGGCATGCTTTTGTAAGGGCTATTAATTCTGCCACCTGTGCGGAAAACACTTTCTCGAGCCAGGAGGCTTCGACAATGCCAGTTATGGTACATACTGTGTAACCGGCTCTCAATGTTCCTGCTGAATCTCTTAGACAGGACCCATCAACAAACATAATGCAATCATTTTCTTTTAACTGGTTATCCTGTATGTCTGGGCGAGGTTTGGTACAGAGCTCAGTCACCTCAAGACAATCATGCTCAAATTCTTCCCCATCTTTGATTTCTGTATTTTCATTTGGAAGTAAGGTTGCCGGGTTCAGCACAGTGCATCTCTTTAGTGTGACATTTGGTGACCCCAGTATAATCGTCTCATATCTAGTGAGTCGTGCATTTGTCATGTGTTGTGTCTTAGTTCGTGTCAACAGAATTTCAACTGAATGTGGAACCATTACTGTCAGGGGGTATCCCATGACTATGCCTTCACATTGTGAAAGGCTTTGACCAACTGCTGCAACTGCTCGCAATTAACCCGGTAAGGCCGCTGCCACAGGGTCCAAGGTAGCTGAAAAATATGCTACAGGGCGATTTGCATCTCCGTGGACATGTGTTAAAACAGACAAAGAACAAGCATCACGTTCATGACAGAACAACAGAAAAGGTTTTTCATAATCAGGCATTCCTAATGCTGCTGCCCTGCACATGCATTCCTTCAATTCTAGAAATGATTCAAGCTCCTCTTTTGTCAAAGTTATTGTGTATGGTTCGTCCTTGACTTCTTTTCCTGTCAATTTTATTAAAGGTTTTGAGATGATCGAGAAGTTGGGTATCCACTGGCGACAGTAGCCCACCATTCCCAAAAACATCCTGACAACTCTTTTTGTTGTTGGGGGATTCATCTGCAAAACAGCTGTTATTCTTTCCTTTGATATTCTTCGGGCCCCTTTCTCAATCAGATGTCCCAAGTATTTCACTTCTTTTTGACAGTATTGCAACTTTCTGGGTGACACCTTGTGTCCATTCTTTCCCAGATGATTTAACAATGCAATGGTATCATATTTACAACTGTCTCTGGTTTTAGATGCAATCAGCAAATCATCAATGTACTGCACAAGAGTCGAATTAAAAGGCAGCACAAGAGGTTCCAAATCCTTTTTCAATATCTGGTTGAAGATGGATGGTGACTCAGAAAACCCCTGAGGAATTCTGCACCAACTGTACACCTTATCCAGGAATTTGAAACTGAACAAAAATTGACTGTCTTCATGAAGAGGTATCCAGAAAAATGCTTGTGATAGGTCTACTACAGTAAACCATTCAGCATCACAAGGTACCTGGAACATTATTACTGCTGGGTTAGGTACCACAGGGCAGCATTTTATCACAATTTCGTTTATTTTTCTCAAAGCCTGCACAATTTAAACCTTCCCACAGGGCTTCTTCAAACCTATAATGGGAGAGTTGCACGGACTGCTCAAAACTTCTTTCAGGACTCCCTGTCTGAGAAAATCTGCAATTATTTGTGATACCTCAATGAGGACATCCTGGGTCATGTGGTATTGCGGTACTTGTGGGAACACTGCATTCAGCTTTATCTGAACCTTGACTGGTTCTACTCCCTTTATCAACCATACTTCTTTCCCAGTCAAATCCCACACTTTCTCTGTTACGGTCCCTTGTAAATCAACAGGTAGGTCGAATAAAGTATGCATTGGGAATAAAGTAATCAAAGGGTAGTCTTCATTTGTCTCCCCTCCTTCCTCTATGCATTGACTCTCATCTCCCTCATCGTCACTGTTTGTTTGTACTTCTATTCCATCATTGGAACAGGTAATCGAACATTTTATCTTACATAGCAAGTCCCTTCCTAATAAGGATACTGGGCTTGAGTCGCATACAACAAATCTATGCAGGCCTTGGAAATTACCAATTTCAATCTGCACCGGATCAGTAATCGGATTAGTCAGGTACTGGTTTGCCACACCAACCACTCGTATAGTACGCCCTGAGAGAGGTAATCTCGGGACTTCTGCACTTCGAACTGTAGAGCGTGTAGCTCCTGTGTCGACCAAAAATGAAACTTTATAGCCCATTACTTTTCCCTCTACATATGGGCCTCTCTGATCCACCTCTAAAGATGCTGCAAGCCTACACTCTTCACTGTCTGAGCTGTCATCTGACCAATCCTCATTCATGCCACTTTCACCTCGTAATGGGAATTGTTGCACGGTGTTGTTCTGGTTGGTTACCTGGCCTGTGACCTGCTGAGGAAGCATCACCTGTTGCTGTCCCATCTGAGCCATGGGTAATTGCATTTGCTGTCTAGGCACCATAGGAATCTGCTGCTGTACTGGTTGCATTGACACTGACTGAAAACGCGGCATTTGCATCTGCTGCATGGGTTGTACCCCTGGCATTTGTACGAAATTATTCTGAAAATTCGGGTTTTGATGTCTCATTTTTGGACCTCGTGGATTTTGTAATGTACCGACATTAATGCTTTGCTGAACTGCACCATCCTGCACCATATTCGGACAATCTCGTTTCCAATGCCCCATGCCCCCGCATGCATGACATGGTGACATCTTTTTAATTCCCTGACCGTCGTTTTGAATAACAACATTATTCATGTCCGAACCGCGGTTCACAAACCCTCGACCTCTGCCTCTCGGCTGTGCCTGAAACACACCATTCATTTGCGGTTGTTGCTGTATCATTTGCTGAACTCCATTCCCCTGTATTCCAGCTTGTGCAGCCCTTAACTGCATCACCATCACCTTCTCCTTCAACTTTTTCTGCTTCAACTCAATCTCATCACTACAGTATTTCGCATACTGTAACACTTCATCAATCGGTTTAGCTTGCCAACAAATCAAATGATTCTTAATCATCTGGCTGACCTCCAGCCTCAGCCCTTCGACGTACCTAAACACAAGGTGGTTCATGTCCTTCGGTTCGATAGTCTCAGTACCACTGTAATGTTTGAACGCTTTTAATAATCTCTCGTAATACGCATGTATTGATTCCTTAACCTCTTGAGAGGTCCGGTCGATTTTCTGCCAATCAGTCACCTTTGGCGACACCTTTTGTTTCAAGAACTCAATTACTTTATGATAATATTTCATCACCTCTTCTGAAGGTGCTCCAGTCACCTTATCTCTTGCCGGCTCCTTCGTGGGCCAATCTACCCCTCTCTTGCACTCGAGCCACAAATCTGGCGGAACAATAATCTCAAACAAAGTATTCAAGTCTTCCCAGAGACACTTTGCAAGCTTCACGAACCTATCCGTCTGTTGATACCACTCGATCGGCTTTTCTCTTAGCCTAGGATAATCATTCATAAAGGATAAAATGTCTCCTCTAGTCCATGGCACGTGTACCAAAACACCACCAGCTGTCTCTCTCATAGGTAAGATTTTTACTGAAGCTAGATTAGGTGCGGTCCCAACTTTATTGGACCCTGGACTATCTCCCTTTCCCTTATCTCTTTTCTTTGCCCATCGGCCTTCCCATTTCTCTAATGCACCCCAAATCTGTGCACTTTGCAACAATTCTCTCAGGTGCGCCTACATGCCTGCAGATCTCATGTGTTCAAAATCTTTGGAGTCAAAATCTAATCTGTAACTTCTTTTCAAATGTTTAGTGTTTCCGATATCAATATTGTATTTGTCTGCCAAATTCGCTAATCTCTGATGTACTTTGCCTACTTCTTTGGTAATCTTGGGGCATAAGTACCTCAATTCTGCCTCAGTGTATGATTCCAACCTATTTACTCCCATTGTTCCTTCTACTAACTCGGCAGCTTCTGCCCATAGTCGTACAAAATTCAAGTATTCATCTTGTTTTTCTTTCTCAGGTTCGACTGTGGTCACTGTAGTCTTTTGTGAGGTACAAGTTTTTTCTAACCACTCATTTAGCTGTTGTACTGTAAAACCCTGCAGTGAAATATTCCCTGCATGTATCATTGGAGAGTGTGTAGTATTTGTACTCATGGTTTGGGGAGTCAAAACTCCCAACCCTGCTTGACGCATTGCTTCGAGAGGTGCCCCTACTGGACTAAGGTCCATTAAAGATGTCGGTGGCTCATTTGCTTGCTCTCCAGGGGCCATTATCTGTGGAGTCCCAATAAGCCCTCCTCTTATCGCTTCCTGAGTCATCACTCCCTGTTCACACACCCCTGTTTTACCTTGTGCATATAACGGCACTGGGGGACCAACAGTAATAGGTAGTGATATAGCAGTAGGTGTCTGACCTGGACCCAGACTCCTTGGAGCAGCAACACCATAAGTCTGCTCCAGTGTACCCGGTACAGGTACCAATGGTGGTCCCGCTACAGGGTTATACCCAGGTATCAGCTGTGGCGGTTGAAACACTAGCTTCGGGGTCGATTCAATCTGTATTAACTTTGGCTTTGTGTATATCGGGTCTGGCGGCACTATCAAGTTTGTAGTAGTCTCAAGCCCTGGGACATCGGGGTAAATTATTTTTATCTGCGGTGGAGGCTGCAACTGTATCGGCAAGTCTGGTGCAGTGGGTACACTGACACCATTCTGTATCAAAGCCGTATCATTAGTCTGTACCGTATCAGTAACTCCCTTCTCCTGCGTCTGGTTCCCAGGGTCCAAGCTAGTACTTGGAGCACTGTCACTCACCGCATATGGTGGCGGACGATCATGTAACAATCTATCCATAAATTCCCCATCATCTGAATCATCTTCCTCTTCCCAGGACCTTTTATTTTCTTTAGTTTTGCCTGAATCTCTGTCGGTTTTACAAGAGGCTTTCTTTCCCTGTGCCTCTTCTCCCTGGGTTATTGCTGGGAATAACTTCAACCCATCTACGATTCTCCTTCTCCACATTTTGCTCTCGTTGTCCCACCTAGCCTCGGCATATGATTTTTCTGCCCTTTTCAGCCTTCTCTGAAACCTTTCTTGTCTAAGTTTAAGGGCCATCAAGTCCTAAATCGCCAAAGTCTCGTACTGTGCCGGTCTCGGAGGTGGCTTCTGTGTGCTTAACATCCACCTCAGGTTCTCTAATACCTTTGGATTAAACGTCCCATGCTCTGGGAACGCTAAACACCCTTCTTTTTCTGTTAATTTGCGCCACTGTTCCATTCCATAAACAAGGTGCGACACCTTTTTCTTCCATCACTATGTAAGCCGGAGTACCCTCAGGTGGTGTAGGTTCACCATCAGTTGCTACAATATATACATCTCCTTTTAGAGCGCTTTTGAATGCCTTGACAAAATTCATTTTTGCAATTCTTTATTTCGTATTTAATCAGAAATGGCTTAGTTCCCAGGAAACACTTCACCTGCCCTTTCTCAACCTATTGCCTCTCACGGACGGCAGCCAATCCGTGCGCGACCCCTCTCGGCATCTGACCTATCTCAGCACGGCACCACTGACGTCACACTCACACACACCGCAGCTGACAAAGTCTTGCGGCTCATCCACTCTTCACTGACCCCTTACAACTCATACAAACTAATGCGAATTATTGCGAGCACCTTAAAATGACAACACAAATCTGTCGGTTTACTACAGGGAGGATAACACATTTGCTTCAGAACTTTACAGAGATTTCACTTGAAGCCTCAGCCGCTACTCTCTCCTTCTCAGTTCCCACATACGCAAGCAGAATTCGACCTGCAAATCCTACTCTCGACTTGTCAATGACTCCTTCTAGTGCACTTTAGACTTTGTCAAATCTCCATCGAAGGTTTCACACATACATCATAACTCAAACTCGACTTGTCAAACACGCCCGATTGACCTATTAAACCACACGGATTACAACATAAACCACATTTATCATCATACTCCGGAGTCTTAGACCTCAACAGGTCCGTACACGATAGTCAACCACATGGATAATTTTGAGCAACAAGCGCTACATTCACATGAAGTATGCCAACTTCCCTACTCTCATACTGTGGAGTACGCCTACTCCTGCTAAACAACACTTAATTTGGCCTAAATACACACAAATTTTCACAATCACCTGCAAGATGCAAAAGCTTAAGCAAGCGCAAAGACCCTAACCACACATACTATGGTGCCGAGAACATTCCCAATTCATTTAGGCAGGCTCTGAGATCCCGGGAGAGCCATGGTGAACCTAGCAACCCATCATCTCTCCAAATTGCATTATCACAGAAAAACAAATTAAACAATGAAACTCCGTCCCAGGGCCCCCAAGGGCCAAACCGTCGCTCTGCTACCAGAACTGCTAACGCATCCTTCTATGTTAATTTATACACATCGGGACTCGTTTTAGGCCGATGAATCTTTAGACCCAGTGGTGAGACACCGTAAGACGAGATAACTGATTAATATACCAATCAATATGTCAATTATACTGTCAACATATATCACCACAATATATTTCACTTTAGACATTAGTAAACCTTCGGCGCAACCATGACCTTCAGTCATAAATAACCACACCTTATTGAAGTTTTGTGAATTTTATTCCCTATTGATTACAATCTAATAGCAAATGTATTAATCTCAAAACCAAGAAGCAAAAGAGCATAGTCACATTGTGGCAACTATGATAATGTTTCAACAATACAATGATCACAAACATAAGATAGTTATAAGAAAGTAAACAAGTCAAATTACATAGAACCTCTTACATGTCTTAGTTCAGCATAGCACCAAGTCAGTCAAGTCAGCTACGTCAGTCAAGTGAATGCCTCATCTAGCCACTAATTAGCATCAGCATGTTGGGCTTCATGCAAAACAATTTAGAACATCAATTTGGAAAACATCTAACTAAGGTCTCTTATCAAAAATACACAGCAGTTGGTACCTAGAAAGAAAAGGCAAACACATGAATTTCCATTAGCAACAGTATAATTACCCTCCTCGAAATAGGTCAGCATACAGGATCAGACTTCGTCTTCAGGACATCAGTTAGATCGCCGTCAATCTATCTAATTGAATAGCAGGGGACACTTCCCTCATAAGGAAGAAAGTGTAATGGGGCAGTCTATGGGTGAGGATGGTTTTGTCTAAATCTCAAATCACCAAATAGAGTGACAGAGTTTCTGGATGCAATTGATATCATTCCCTACCTAATGCTCTCGAGTCTCCTGTGTCATGAGTTTTTATCCCTTTTTTGTAATACATTCCCCCAAAATTCTATTGGACAATCACTACACCCCACTATCTGTAACCTATCAAATTATACATTAAGTAATGCATTTGTCATTCTATGATAATTTTCATTCTTCTAATTGGTCTTCATAATTGACGTTTTTCGTAGGTGGCACATCCGGGGTTACTTCATTTTCTGGCACACTCTTCGGGTCAAGAGTTCTCTTTTCCGCGATTTAATGTCCTTGAAAGTGTCCATATTTGTTGCAAAGCCTATAATTTTTATACTAAAGCTGCTAGCATGCGGATGGGAACATAACTGTTAATGATACAATAAGCGGAGAAAAGAACAAATGCTGGGTCATGGCCTTTTGCGAGTCAGCACACTGAAGAAACAGAAAAATACGCTTTAATATGAGAACTACATAGCTAGTTTTCGACTCACGCTAACTTAAGATGTATGAATTCTAATGCAATCTTTATACGTGTTAATATTTTCAGTTAGTCATAATACAAGCAATTAATTCTTACAGTCGACATTAGTTTATGCATGTGAAAAATTCTCCACGTTTAAAATACGTTTCAATGAATATTATTAATGTAGCATTGTTAAATATAAGCATTTCACATCTAAATAGGTAATGTTTAAACTACGCTCTCTCAGCAGTAATACCTCCACTATACCACCGACCGCCAGAGTCGTAATGACCCCCATATTTTTAAAATGTACAATTTCCTTTGTTACATAAAGCAAATTAGCAAGTTATATTTTTTTCATTTTGTGTAATTTAAACTAAATAATAAAACTTAAGTTAGTTTTAATTTCGTAACATTTTTGGAATGTATCTTTTTAGTTAATTTTAATGAATTCAAAAAATTCTTTTTTACTTAAATACAATTAATATTTTTACATTGTACTATCAATATTTTTATACTATATTTAGTTTTTTTTTTTTTGTTCATGGTAGTAATATTTGTAATTTTCAATATTACTGTCATCTACATTTTTGATGCAGATAGTTTACCTTTGTAGGACAATACTATGTAACTCAGTCACTGATTTCTGCAGGCCTGCGTGTGTGGCAGGAATATGATTATACATTTATAAAAGAAAGACTACACCTTGACGCAGTACTGGGTGTTGTCAACTGCCATCATTCAGTCTGATGGCTTTCACAGATCAAAAACATGAGGGAGCACAGACGTCTCCTATGCTGGGTTATCACTACAATAGGGCAAAATGCCATTAAAATGGAATTGTCACAAAACCTGCACGGACAGCAACCGAGCTGTTTTTGCGATCTGGCTAAGTGTGGGACTTCCATTTCTTGTGTTTTTAATTATCAGCTTTAACAAGCATTCATTTCACACACTTTCATACAAATGTTCACTTTAGTGGAAAAGAACAGTCTGCACTTAAATAGATTTCTTCAGCAGGTTGTGCTCAGTAATTCATTTGTCATTCATTAAATACGTCCAAAGTTTATGGTAGTAGCTAGACATCAGCGCCACCAAATGCTGGGGCTGCTGAATGCCAAGGCTACCTTGCCTTGACACATTGCTTCTTCTGTCCATCACCTACACTTCCTTTCTGTGTTTTTAAGCATTTACCTTCATTTTTAGGTCTCACCTTGATATTGCACGCGCTGTCCTGCTTTGAAGCCTTTTGTTTTCTATCACTGGGCTTAGATATATCATTGTCACTTAATTGCTTGCTTCTAATTGGTTAGGTGTCACAGGCTTCCTTCCTCTATTTGTCCCTTTCACTGGCGCATAGATGCATTGCTTGTGTCCTTCCACTGCCTATTTTTGTAGGGGTTACTTTTCTTTGTATTTAAGCACTGTACCAGAGTGTCTTTTTCAGCTGGCTCCCTGGTGCAGTTCTTCCCTCTTTGCTGTCCATCTTCCTGCACCATCCCCCCACCCTCTGTTGCTGCCCAAATTGCTTGCTCCCACCCAGCCTCCCTCATTCTGTTGCTGTCTGTGTTGCTTGCCCCCACCTTCCCCTTCTTCTTTCATTGCTGTCCGTGTTGCTTGCCCACACCCACCCTTTGTTGTTGCCCATGCCTCACCTGACCTCTCTCTGTTGTTCTCCATGTTACTAGCCCCCGCACACCCTCTCTCCATTGTTCTCCATGATGCTTGCCCCCCACCCGTCCCCACTCCTTTCTGTTGTTGCCCATATTGCTTGACCCCACCTGCCCCCTCCTCTTGCTGCCCGTGTTGTTTGCCCTCTCCCCTTCTGTGGTTGCACGTGTTGCTTGCCCCCTCCATCCACTGTGGCCTGTGTTGCTTGCCCCAACCATCCGTCTTCCACTGTTGCCTGTCTTGCTTACCCGCCCTCCCTCTTTCCCTTGTTGCTTGTGTTGCTTACTCCCCACACCCAAGAGCCCTCTCTCTGTTGTCCGTGTTGTCATCACACTCACCATAAAAAAGAGCTACTGGATGCATCATAGTGCTTTTCCCCCTACCAGCCTTCTTATGTATGCACTCTGTATGAGACCCTCAAAAGCCTCTCCAGTGCACTCTCTGATGTATAACCCTCCATTGATGACTTTTCTTGATACGTGACTGGCTCTATCCCAAACCTACTAGCTAGTCCAGCTCAGAGGTTTGTCTATAAGCATTCCAATTCCCCGCTCCCGTTAGCATTTCCTCACAGACTCTTATGCACAAAAAGTAGAGTGCAGGTGCTTCTTTGAAGCTTAATTAACCGAGAGGACAAACATCCCCTAACCTCAGTCGTCTTCAGTTGTGCATTACCAAAACATGCACAACCTCGGGGCTCGCCACCGCCATCGGAAGCAGCAATCTGCACCATCCTTCCCACAAGGAATTAAAGGCTCGAATGGGTCCACGGCTCACTTCCGGTCAGGCCCTCGCGCTTCCACAGGCATACTTTGCTTTGGCAGCCTGTCCCACTCACATCCCACTGCGCTGTCTGCAGTGTGCCAGGCCTCTGAGTTTGCCACCTACCCCTCCCCGGGGCTGCTCTGTGTCACCAGGGCCCTGTGTCAGCGCCAAGGACGGGCCGGTTTACCTCAGCCCACAGCATGTGGCTGACGTAGATTCTGGCATCGCCTCTCCAGAACTTTCCATGTTGGCAGAATGTGCCGCTCATCTCGGGAAAGGAGTCGACCAGCCCTTAGTGCTGTAACTGTCTGTGACCCTTCGCTGTTCACAGTGACTTGTCCTCCCTCCAGCCCCTCAGCTCTAGTCCATTCTATTTTAGGGGCATTCGTATGCTGAATTCACCCTAACCAGAGAGTCTCTTGATGATGTAAACAGAAGTTAAAACCTCAATGAGATGCGTCCCCACACTGTAAACTGCTGAAAAACGTTAAAATGTTTTACAATGAGGAAATCCAGTTGTAACCCCAAGCAGTGATCAACTTGAAACGTTTCTTACATTAATGTATTTTTGTACCATATAATTTTTCACCTAGTGCAGTCACGGGGCGGAGAGAAGAAGCTTGACTTGGAAAGTATATATAATTTTATTTTAGGTTTTTGATAAAGGGCAAACCTCATCCCGAGGGTAAAGACCTGGCTCCATAGAGAAATTTTTTATTGCACTACAACCATCTCAAACATGACATGCTGTATATAACCCAAGCGATGTTTAAGCGTTAGACACAATTGCTGCATTCACTGTATTGACCTTACCACTGACTCGCAAGGTAAGTCTTTGACGACTTAGGGCCTGATTTAGATCTTGATGGATGGAATACTCTGTCATCAATGGGGACACTTTTCTGCACATAAACAATTATCCAAGGCATTTTGCTTCTTCTATGTGTGTTGCAAAATGCAGCACACATAGAAAAAGCAAAAAACGAGGAGGAATAAAAGCATTCCTCCTCGTCTTGCCATGCTAATGCCACGTGTTCGTTTTTGTCGCTGCCACAGATTCACGATTTCTCGTAAATCTGTGGCAGTGTAAAAAGCAATGGGGGTTGCGGTGGAACGCCCACTGCAACACTGCACGCCCTTCTGAAGCAAAAATTGCATCGGAGGGGCCCATATTTATAAGAAGGCGTAACATAACAAAAAGTGGCGTTACACCTCCTTGTAAATATGGAGCAGTGGAAAGCGCCTCCGGCGCGTCATGAAAAATGACACTCTAGTGGCACTAGAGGCTCTTAAATCTGCCCCATAGTGTGAAAAAACGTATATTGCCATATATATCTCCTTTCAACTGACATGTTTTTCTAAAAACAATAAAGTTATCAGAAGGAAAAGCCGTTTCTCGTTTTCCTTGTCTAAACTGTAATTATACTCTGTGACCTGCCTTTCACTATAGCTGCTGTCTTTGGCTGCATGTATTATGATGTCATAAGTCAACTGTAATAAGTTATTAGAGTTGAGCAGCTACATCATTTATTTACTAGAGGTGACTAGAGACATCACAGGTCATCTGTAATAAGGAAATTAGAGGCAGGCATTTATATGTGGATTTAAGGCTCCTATTTATTATTATGTTATAAATATACCATCAGGTAATTAAAATATATTTTTCTAATCTCCCATTTCAAGAGTGCTTCAAACTCCTTGACAGAACTTTTCTCCACTTTGATCAATTGATTCATATACCATGCATTTCCAATGTAATTTGAACTTGACATAATGTTCCAATAGAACATTGCTAAATTTCTCACTAATACATACTAGGGATATTATCATCTCATTTAGGCCCCAGACAATTGGCCTCATTATAAGTTTGGCGGTCCCAACTCTGGACTGCCAAACTCGAGGGTAGGATGCCACCGCCATCCACCCTGCCCTATTACAATGTTCCTGCCGGTCTGACTGGCGGGAACATTGTAATAGAGCGTTCCAGCCGGTCAGACCAGCGGGAACAGTGTTACGAGATGGCAGTTGGCTGCCTTAAAGGAGCTGAGTGCTATCTCTTAGCACAGAGGGGGCGGACCAGAACCCTTGGAATGTGCACTGTCTGCAAAACAGACAGTGCACATTCCGATGGTGCTGGGCACGGGGGCCCCTGCATTGCCTATATCATGGTGATGGGCAGTGCAGGGCCCCTCTACGGCCACAGCACACCCTCACTGCCAGTCTTTTCATGCCGGTGATACCGCCATGGAAAGCCTGACGGTGAGGGGAGTTGTAATCAGCAAGGCGGTGCGGAGTTCAGCACCGCCCTGGCTGAGTACAACTCAGACCACTGTCACCACATTGGGAACCAAGTTTTGGACAGGGATGGTGATCCCCTGCAGGTCTGCCTGCCAGAGTTGTAATTGAGCAGTCGGACCACCCAGTGCGTCGGTCCAACCGTCAACGTGAGTGTGACGGTCCTCGGACCATCCCCCTAGTAATGAGGCCCAATGTGTTTTACTACCAAAGGTAACAGTGGTACCCGCACTAGCTACTGTCCTCGTCCTCTCAGAGACACAGGTAAAGGAGTAATTGTAGTATCTGAAGTCAGGCTCCCTGCTGCTGCTTACCATGCAAATCGTCTCCAAGAGCTGAGATCAGTGACTGCTTTGGCATTTACTACAATTCTCAATAACTCTTTTCCAAAAGGCTAAGTACCCTTGGCAATTATGAAGGCTATTGGGTAATGATCATTAAGGGCTGATTAGGACTTTGGCGGTCTTGAGACCACCGTACCATCTTTGGTGGTCCAAACGCTGTCACATCGGCGGTTCAACCACCCGTTTACGATCTATGTGGTCGGACTGCCACAAGACCGCTGCCACCGCCGACACCGCGGCGGCGGTGGTAGAGACAGCGGCGGTCAGTAGTGGCAGTGCCAGCACTGGCACCTCCATGTCTATTATGACCTGCATTTCCACCGACCTTTTCATGGCGGGGATACTGCCATGAAATGGTTGGTGAAAAGGCAGGTAAAGGGCCACAAAAAAGCCCTCCCAGGGTGAGTAAGCCCATATGGATTGTTGCCGGAGCCCATGTTTTTAACCCCATGACTGCAATGTTTGTGCATGCTCTTTGCCATGCACACCATGGTGCGCCCGACTTGCATGCCAGCACCTTGACTACGCCACCAACACTGCCAGCCTCGCCAAAGTTTTGTTTTATAATTTACATTTGACATGTTACTGATGTGTCGACGGACTCAGTCCTCTGGTCCTGAAGTTCTGATGCCCTAATACGCAGTCCTAACTATTTAATGGTTGACTAATGAAACAAATTGAACTTCCAGGTTTAACCGTAACATCCTGACCTTCTAGCAGAGGACCGAATTCCAGAAAGGCTATTCAAATAGCTTCCAATTACCTCCAGGTAGTGCTGATCACAACTTCATTCTCCACCAGCCTTTTCATGGTGGGGTTCCCTGGTGGACAGCCAGTGTTGGTGGAAAGCCAGTGCTGGGGGCACTGACAGTTGTAAACATTAATAAATAAAATACATTTTTTATTACATTGAATGCTATTGGATGCAAGCCTTTTTTATTTTCATTTTTACAACTTTTTTTCTAGTTTCTTAGATTTTTGTTGTTGTTCTTTATAATGGGCTGTTCCAGGAGGTTGTTGTCATGGTTTTCGTTGCTGTTTTCTGATTCAGGCAAGAATATTTTACATTTATTTGGTCAGTGTTTGGTGATAGGGTAGAGATGTTTAGACTTAGGACCTAATTACGAGTTTGGCTGTCTTGTCACTGCCATCACAGCAGCATTGGAATCCCGACCGCCGATGAAGGCAACAGAATTAAGATGTTGATGGTGTGCTGAAGTAGAGAGCACCAGAGTCCCGCTGACACTGCCAGCCACTGGCCAACCACCTTGAGGGCGGCTGGGGGAAAGCAGCTGTCAGAGGGCGGTATAGACAAGGGTACCACCATCCACATAACAATGGGCCAGATGTAGCAAACGTTTGCGACTCGCAAACGGGCCGATTCGCAATTTGCGACAGTGCAAAATCGGAAATGGGATGCAAAAAGCCCATTTCCGACTCGCAAAAAGCGATTGGACCCGTTTGCGAGTCGCATCCGTTGCGACCCCATTTTGCGACTCGCAAATTGCAAGTCGCAATTTGCGAGTCGCAAACCTTATGCAATTGCAACTCGCAAATTGCGACTAGTCGCAAAAAGCCCAGTTTGCAAGTCGCATTTACCACTAACTCAGAGCAGGTGGTAACCATTACCAAAGTATAAAAGGAGACCCAGAAGGCATCTGGGTCACTCAAGATGGCGGACATATACCTGATAGCAGTGAGGAGGAGAGTCTACGCAGCCCAGCAGAGGAGGAGGAGGGGCCACAGACAGGAGAAGATATATAGAACAAGGCAGACCCTTTTCCAGCAAACTGAAGAGGAGATCTATGATAAATACTGCCTTAGCAGCGCTGCCACTCTAGAATTAATAGATTTACTCAAACCACAGCTAGAACACAAGACTCTGCGTGGCTGCGCCATCCCTACGCATGTGCAAGTACTATGCGCACTGCACCTCTTGGCCTCAGGGAGCTATCAGGGGGTCATTACCGTGGCAGGTGGGGTATCCCAAAGTGCAGTGTCAAGGTTCCTCAGGGCATTCCTAGATGCCTTAGTAGCGCGCAGGTCTCAGTTCATATACTTACCAAGGAATGAGGCAGAAATTAACAGCACCAAGCTGGACTTTTACCGCATTGCCCACTTCCCCCATGTCATTGGATGTGTAGATGGGACACACATTCAAATATGCCCCCGCTAATCTGGAACATATTTTCCGCAACAGAAAGTGTACCCACTCACTCAACATACAGGTTGTTTGTGATGCCCATTACGTCATCACGGACATCGTAGCTAAGTTTCCAGGCAGTACCCATGACTCATACATTTTTAGACATAGTGGGATACATCAACGCCTGGAACGTGGGGAGTTTGGAGACGGATACCTCCTAGGTAGAGCTGCATACACCTTGCAGACATACACACAGGTCACTGTGCACGACTATCTGGACTTACTAACAGTGTACTTTTGTGCCCAACAGGTGACAGTGCATATGCTCTAAGGCCATGGATCATGACTCCATTTTTAACACCCAGCAATGATTCAGAGAGGCAATACAACAGTGCGCATAAGAGGAACAGGAAGCTCATAGAGCGCACCTTCGGACTCCTGAAGGCAAGATTCCGATGCCTCCACCGCAGCGGAGGCACCCTCCAATACACCCCCATTACCGCTTTCAAAATTGTGGTCGCATGCGCCATCCTCCACAACATAGCCACCCGACATGGGCTACCTCTCACCCCTGCAGACCCAGATCCTGATGATGAAGAGCAAGAACAACCACATCGCCATCATGGGGATTGGAGTCTAGCTAATCAAGGCAGACTGAGACGGGACCACATTGCAACGCAATATTCTGGACGGTACGTGTCAACTCCCACCATACTCACCTATTAACCATTTGTTAAGTGGAACAAAAATAACTGTTTTATTAATGTCATGAAGAAACTATATACAAGTTGAAATTGTCCATGGGCAGGAAAATGCCAACCAGTCATGTGGCACATTAACGCCATGTGCCACATTAATCTGTCCTGGCTGTTATCTATGATCTCCTGCCCCTCCTGCCAGCCTGGCTGGTCCCTGCTGCGTCCATGGTGCTGTGCCTACCACTCCTCAGCACCCTACTGTGAGTGGCAGAGACACTGCTCACTGTTGAGCCCTCCTCCCAGGTGTATTTGTTAACTTCCTGGCTGTGATGTCATCATCATGTGCCAGGAAGTGTTTCCAGGGTGTTCTGGTATGCTTTCTGGAGTGTTCTGCTGCATCTGCAAGCAATTTTGAAGGTATTCGCAATTTGCGACACCCACTCGCTAATTGCGAGTTCGTTTTTGCACACTCGCAAACAGCGACCTCGCAAACTGCGGACTCGCACACAGCGTTGCGAGTCCGGCTGCGAGTCGCAAAATCGGATCGCTTTTTTTTCTGGCATTCCAATTTGCGACTCGCATTTTGCGAGTCGCATCAACTCGCAAAATGCGAGTCGCAATTTTTATTTTTGCTACATCTGGCCCAATGTGCTTTCATGTTGAGCTGACTGTGGCGGGGATACCGCTTGCTTCAAGATGGAGAAAGAAATGGGGTGCTAGCTCAACCATTTCCTTCTTTTCTCTTCAGTCTCCGACGTGGACCCCTTTTGTCCAGCCCCCCCTCCACAGCAGCAACTTCAACCCCAAAAAATACAAATAAGTACGTTTTGCATTTGTCTGCTCTTGACTGGACTGAGTATATATGGCCAGCAATGGAATGGTACATGTACAAAGTATTATTACACATGTGGCATGCATATGTGTACATTTTGGTCCAAATGTACACATCTGCATCAACACAAATGTAAAAATATACCTTATATTGCTGACCGTATCCCCGCCGGTCCACCGCCCTCAGGAACACCGTCGCTGTGCCAAAGGTAACACTGTAACATGGTGGGTGGATGACAGTCAACTCAGCGCTTGTTTTGGGAGTGCTGCATTGGCGGTATGGCAGTCAAACACCCAAACTCATAATCAGACCCTTAGTCTAGTCTTAGTTAGTGCATATTAACTCCATGTGCTGTTTGTTTATGCAGTATGTGTTAGCTAGTTTATGGTAGTTTGGTATCACTGTAAAATGTAATATGTATACAATATTTTATATGTGTTTTCTAAGTATTTATTATTGCTTTAATGATTTTCTACTGTGACAGATGTCGGACTTTCTTTTTAACTTGAAAGCATTTTGTTTCATTTATGAAACAATATGTGGTTATTTTTTTTAACCAAAATCAATTTTTCCTTTTTCCTTGATGTTCTAGCTTTCCTGGAGCACTTGCTTTTTTTGGATTTCCGATAGGCTTCCTGGATTATTGGAGCTGTAGTGGTTGTTTTATTTGTTTGATTTATTAAAGCATTTTTTTGGGATGCTCGTTTTTATCAATGCGTTTTTGAGATCATACTTTTTGGATCATTTCTCAGAGGTTTCATTTGTTTTTTATTTATTTGTTATTGGGTGGTCATTGGTATTTTTTTAATGTTTTATATGTTGATTTATTTTGCATATCTATGACTTTTTACTATATTAGGTTATCTGTATTAGTGTGAGAAAAGTGTTTGTTAATTTAACTCCTTGACTACTAAGCCTTTTACACCTAGATTGCTAAGCCTTTTTATTCCAATTCGGTATACTTAACGCACACACCTTCATAACCTTTTTTTCCTTACAAGGTATCCATGCCACATCTGTGTACATTTTTTCCATCATCCTGGGATCCAAAAAGTATTGATGGTTTGTGGATTTCCCTGGAGGGGTATGAGAAAATAGACTAAATATAGCTATATCTAGGGCATTGCCTGCCAAGATGGCCGAACGGACGTAACCCGCTAAGGCTCTGCTACAGAGGGGGCAAACAGGGGCTAATGTGCCCTTAATCGACATCCGAGGCATGTTGAAGTTGGTGTTTACTGGCAGTGGCGCATATTGAGCATTTTGATAGCTCTGTTACAATTTGGCACTGCAGGACAGGAGCAGATGTGGTCAGGCCACATGGAAACCCGGAGCTGGGGTGAGAGACTACATCTTTCCGGAGCTGCTGATATTTCCGCACCCCTCATGCAACACTGTGCACCGATTACCCGATCCCACAGGCAACCCCCGAGACCCGGAAATCAGACTGTCAGGAGGCCAAGACAATGTGAGACAGGCCCGGTGAGTGGGACGCTGACAGACGGAGTGGGGCCTAGCAGAGGCTGTACCTGCCGGCAGGCGACATCACCATTGGTGAGACTACATTTGAACCCCCAGGGGGCCAGAGGGACATGCGGACTGTGCACACATTGTAATGGATTGGAAGTCCAGGAGGATGGGCCATGTAGTACATGGTGAGGCAAAATGAAGCAGAGCCTGAACTTGCCTGACCCTAACATGGAGCCATGTTGCGTTGCCCAGGCAGAGGAGGTTAAGGGCCGAAAACAAGAGCTTCAACGTGTGCATGGCTCAAAATTGCGATATATGGGCTGAAGATTTCACCAAGGCCCAGACAGAATAATATTGCTCGTAACAGGCCTAAAAAAGAGAAGGTAGAACACCATGGGGAGGTTCACAGTCCGACCTTCAATGGAACTGAGGGTTCATTCTGACATTGGGGACAGCGCGGCAGAGGCCAGTTCTGACTTTCCTTAGATGTGGCTCCTTGGGTAAGGGGTTCGCCACCTCAGCCTTCCTGTGGGACAAAAGGATCAAGCAATGGACACCTGCCAAGTGCTGGTGGGGACCACATCCCTTCATGCCGCCCAAGAAACAACACCCTAACCAAGTGCCTAGTTACTTTAGTCTGGTGGCCAAGCAAAACCCCCAGAGTTGACACTTCGGGCACGTCAGGCATGGCTATCACTAAGGAAGATCTTCTCACTACCCTGAAGGACTTTAAAAAAGAACTACACAATGAGCAGTGGGCCGACATGATGGAATCATTGAACACCTTGAGGGTTGATCTGACAGTCAAGCTCACCACCCTGAAGCAGGACATTGACTCGGTTGGCTTTAGCGTCCTAGACGTAGAGGACAAATATGGAGAACTGGACAAACGAATGGGAGATTTAGAGAAGACCTCACAATCTCTCCATTCCTAACTGGCAGCCACCACACTGAAGCTGAAAGATCTGGAGAACAAGTCAAAGGGTGAGAATATAAGAATTCATAATCTGGAAGAAGGTGCTGAAGGACCAGACCTGGAGACCTATGTTAGTATACTGTTTTCCGAAATGCTGGGCTGTGAACAGGGGGAATCATACTGAACAGAGTGCACTGTGTTGACCCACCGGGACTGGGAGAGAAGAAATGCCCATGTGATGTGCTTGTAAAACTTCATTCATTTAGGGTCAAGGAATGCATCCTGCAGGTGGCGCATAAAGCAGATTCAATTTCCTTGCAAGGACCTACATGCCTGCTTTTTCAAGATGTGGCATCTGCTACACTCACCAGACACCAACAATTCCACGCTATTACTGAAACACTGCCCCAAGAATACATTAGATATAGGGGAACCTACCCTTTTGGGCTTGCCTTCGAATACCAGAACAAACTCAGGAATGTGACAGACCTTACAGAGGTCATGAACCTGTTGGACATCCCGACCACGATTCAGCCACTTGATAGCCCAGGCCCAGGGACTACAGAGACCTGACTCATGACTCACAGAGCACTCCTCCCTGGCTGTCATAACTTCGACCACATCTGCAAAGGAAACACTGAGGTAAGGGACTGCATGCTCGCTCTTCTGGTCCGTATGCCCCCCACAACCCTCCTGGGGTCCATTGGCCCTGAATTACTAAAGGGGGATCCAGAGGCACCTACAAAAAGCATCCAAGACAATGATGCCCATACAGGGATGGACTGCCTTGCACTAATGTTCTTGGGGGGGGTGGGACCCCTCTGGGGGCTCTGGGGAGGGTTTAACAGCAACATGTCCTCAATAACCCTACTACCCCAATGAAACTGCTTCCTTCTAAGTACACTAGCGGATATAGACCTATTTGCCTGTCAACATGTTACTATACTTGGGCTCTTATGGTTTGTTCAGACCTGATGTCTCTTTGTTTTATTCTGTGGGGAGTTTGTTAGCAGACAATGGTAAACCGACCTCTCTATGAGGTCACTATTTATTAATATAAATTGAGCTGGGAGGAGTGGGCTCAGTAACTCAATATGCATCAAACGGGGAGAAAATAACCATGTGTGCACAGGAAACAATAGTGACTTTACTTATGCTTATGGTATGGTGATAACTACTCTTACTTGGAACATGAAGGGATTAAACTCCCCTGCTAAGTGCCACAAATTTAGGAAGTATCTCCTTGACCACCATTATAATGTAGTGGCCTTACAAGAAATGCACTTGAAACGCGGCGAGGACCATAGGTTACGACATAAAACGTACCCTACTATATACAGACCTTCTGCCACCAAAAAACATAATGGAGTGGCCATCATGTTTCACTCCTCACTACGGTTTCAAACTCAGGATTATAAAACAGATAGGGATGGGAGGATATAATACTAGTGAATGGTCTGCTCTGAGGTAGAGTAACAACTTTTGCCTCTATATATGCTCTTAACACAAATCATGGTGCATTCTTGGGTTCCCTCCTGACGATGATGGGTGGCTTTGCAGAAGGGAAGATCCTTCTAATGGGGACTTTAACCTCACATGGCACTCTGGTATGAACAGAACACATCCACACAGGTTTATGGCTGGTAGCAGGCATTTCACACAAGGCAACTTGGTAGATGCCTGGAGTTCCCAACATCCCACAACTAGGGACTACAACTTTTTCTTGCATTCACACCATTCCTACTCCCAGCTAGACTATCTGTTTTTAAGTCAATCATTGATCCAACATGTAAGGTCCATTTCCATTTACCTTATAACTATCTCCAACCATGCCCCAGTTGAAGCAAATTTAGAATGCAGAAAGCAATCAGGGAGTATTTCTTACAAAATGCTTCTAGGGATACAGACTCCTCCATTATATGGGACACCTTTAAGGCAGTGATTAGGGGAACATGCATCTCTTTAAATGCTACCCTTAATAAACAAAGGGCAAGGGACCATCTCACATTGGAGCAGGAACTTCAGGCTCTTGAACAGACACATAAGGCAAACCCGACCCTATCTGTGCAGCGGAAAGTCACTGCCTTCAGAAGGAAGCTTAATGCTATCTACTCTAACAGGGCCGAGCTCACGTTACTGAGACTTAAGAGCTCATCTTATGAACACAGCAATAAAATAGGCCCACATCTAGCTCACCAACTGAGGGCCAAACAGGAAAAAGAATACATTGGGGTAATTCAAGGGCCTACCGGCGAACCCACCAGTTCTGACAAGGTCAAAGCCTAGCTCTTCAGTAGATTTTATAAAGAATTCTACAATACAGAACACCCTAATCCTTAAATACAGTCAGAATATTTAAGGAACAGAGTTCTGCCACAGGTGAGTCTTGCTCAAAATGCGGAATTGGGAGAAGCAATCAATGAAGAGGAGGTCAAGGTGGCAATAGCAGCCTTGAAAATACATAAATCTACCTGACCCCACGGTCTCACTGCTCATTTCTATAAAACCTTTAGCACAGAACTCATCTAATTCCCCATGTGACAGAGGCTTTCAACTATATGGCTACTCAGGAGGCGGTCACCCGTCTATGAATGAAGCATTAATTACGCTAATTCCAAAGCCGGAGAAAAACCCTTAACTTTGCAGCTCATTTAGACCAATAGCTAGGTTAAACTTAGATGCCAAATGATACTAATCAATCAATCAATCAATCAATCAAACATTTGTAAAGCGTGCTACTCACCCGCTAGGGTCTCAAGGCGCTGAAGGGGGGGAGGGAAGGACTGCTACTGCTCGAATAACCTAGTCTTGAGGCATTTCCTGAAGGTCAGAAGGTCCTGGGTCTGTCGTAGGTAGGCGGGGAGGGTGTTCCAGGTCTTGGCGGCGAGGTGGGAGAAGGATCTGCTGCCGATTGTAGTTCGATGGATGCGAGGGATGGCTGCAAGATTTTGGCCTCTAGATTAGAAGATATAGGCCCTCATTACAACCTCGGCGGTCTTTTGAAAAGACCGCCGAGGCTGCGGGAGCCAGAATACCGCCGGTGTTGGCGGTATTTCTGGCTCCCTACTATGACTTTTCTGCTGGGCCAGCGGACGGTAACAGTGTTACCGTCCGCTGGCCCAGCAGAAAAGTCACATCAAAATTGCTGCCGGCTCGTAATCGAGACGTCGACAATGCTGATATGCAGCGGGTGCAGTAGCACCGGTCGCGCATTTCACTGCCCGAGAAATGCGCGACGGGGCTATGTCTGGGGGCCCCTTACTGTCAGCCTTTCCATGGCTGTGTTTACCGCCGTGGCCATGCTGGCGGTCGGGGACTCAATCCCCAGGGCAGCGGTGCTTACACCGCTGCTCTGGCGATTATGACCGGCAGGCGAAAGCCTGGCGGTATACTGGAGGGGCCGGCGGTATGGCCGTGGCTATTGCGCCACGGTCATAATAGCTGGCGGAACACCGCCAGCCTGTTGGCGGTGTTACCGCCAGCTTACCTCCAGCCACCAGGGTCATAATGAGGCCCATAATGCCTAATCTGATACACCCAGATCAATCTGGTTTTATAATGGAGAGGCAGACCCAGGAAAATCTCCAGAGGATTGTATACTTGATATAGAAAACCTCCAATAAGGGGGTACTTGCAGTACTGGTGAGCTTAGATGCCGAGAAGACATTTGATCGAGTAGACTGATCGTTTCTATTCCAATCTTTACAGCATTTTGGATTTTGTGACAGGTTCATAACACTGTTGAGAGCCATTTACTCCACTCCCCAGGCTTGGGTTTTAGTTAACGGATTGAGTTCTCACTTATTCAAGTTAGAGAGGTAGATACGAGACAGGGTTGCCCCTTGTCTCCTTTCCTCTTTGTCTTAAGTATAGAACCCTTGGCAGAGAAGATACGATCCACACCTAGTGTTAAAGGTCCCCTTCGGTTTATGGAGCACAAGTCTTCATGTTCGCAGACGACCTGCTTCTGCCTCTCTAGGACCCTTGGCAGTCAATTCCAGCTTTGCTTAGCATATTGCAGGGATTTGAACAAGTAGCAGGCCTTAAAATATAATGTTGCAAAGTAATTTCTTCTAAACATATTTGGTGATATTGAAAGACTGGCATCAACTACTCCATTCCTCTGGGCCAAGAACAAAATTACTTACATATTTGGGAATTTAAGTTATTGCCAAAATTAGGGATCTATATCAGGATAATTTCCGTCAACAAATCAAGTGTGATCTAAGGAGACAGCTAGGGAGAATTCACGCTATTAAGATGACTATATTACCCAGTGTACTTTATCTGTTTCAGAGCCTCCTAATAGGAATGGAACAAGATTTCTGCTCCATATTGAGTACTTATATCACCCAGTTTATTTGGCAGAACCAAAGAGCCCGCTTACCAATCAACCTCCTATGTCTCCTGAGGATGGACGAAGGTTTAGCGTTGCCAGACTTTCACCTCTGCTATATGGTGGTGCAGTTAAAAGTGATATAGGAGTGGTCACTGCGGGAGTCTGATAAGCACTGCTTGCATATGGATAGAGCAGTAGCAGGGAGGGTGATCTGGGACCACACCTACCAGGGCGACTCTTACAGTGTGGGATGAGGTGACTAAAAGATTAATTGGATCACCTTTCCCTCCCCACATACCCCACTGCATTTCAACCCAGCATTTCCTCCAGCGCAGAACCCGGGACCATTTGCTGCTTGGAAGGAAGCGGGTGCCTCACTCTGTCAGACCTGTTCGATGACTGGGATTTGCTGTAGTTCCCCAATTGCCAAAAGAACTTTCACCTACCCCATATGGAATTTTATCACTACATGCAGCTAAGGCATTGGGCAATGCAGCCAGAGATTCGGTTGGCTTCCACCAGGGATTTCACCTCCATAGAACAATTTGTTAAAAGGATAACTTCTTCAAAAGGCATAGGGGGTCATTCTGACCCCGGCGGTCATGGACCGCCGGGGCCAGGGTTGGCGGGAGCACCGCCAACAGGCTGGCGGTGCCCCGCAGGGCATTCTGACCGCGGCGGTTTGGCCGCGGTCAAAAGTGGAAAACCGGCGGTCTCTCGCCGGTTTTCCGCTGCCCGAAAGAATCCTCCATGGCGGCGCAGCTCGCTGCGCCGCCATGGGGATTCTGACACCCCATACCGCCATCCTGTTCCTGGCGGCTCTGCCGCCAGGAACAGGATGGCGGTATGGGGTGTCGTGGGGCCCCTGGGGGCCCTGCAGTGCCCATGCCAATGGCATGGGCACTGCAGGGGCCCCCGTAAGAGGACCCCACTTTGAATTTCACTGTCTGCATTGCAGACAGTGAAATTCGCGACGGGTGCAACTGCACCCGTCGCACCTTCCCACTCCGCCGGCTCCATTCAGAGCCGGCGTCCTCGTGGGAAGGTTGTTTTCCACTGGGCTGGCGGGGGCCTTTTGGCGGTCGCCCGCCAGCCCAGTGGAAAACCCGGAATCACTGCAGCGGTCTGACGACCGCGGTGCGGTGTTCTGGCGGGGGTACTTTGGCGGGCGGCCTCCGCCACCCGCCAAGGTAAGAATCACCCCCATAGTCTCTTTTCTATACTCATTACTCCTTTCCTCACTACATTGTCCAAAATCACAACATGTAGAGGTCTGGGAACAGATATTGGGGGAGATATTCCTGAGGCTGCATGGCAGAAACTCTGGATAGATGTTGGGCAGTGTAATCATTTGATGGACCTCCAAGAAGCACATTACAAAGGGCTGTGGTCTCCTGGGGAACTTTCGGCATATATGGTGGGACTGCCCCGTGCTTCAGTCCTTCTGGACGGAGATCCTGGCCCAACTTAAAGACATATTGGGATATCTTCTTCCACAGACTATTGGGTCCACTTTGCTATGCCTGCGGGATGCATCCTTTAAACATTTAGGGGGTCATTCTGACCTCGGCGGTAAAAGGCGCTTACCGCCGGTCAGAAGACCGCCATAACACCGCCGCGGCCGTGGTAAACCGCCACGGTCATTCTGACCCGCAACTGCCAAACCGCCGAAAACCCGACACCCTCAATAATCCGCCACACCAAAGGTCAGCGAAATAATGGCGCTGACCAAACCTCCACCGGCACGCCAACAGAAATACGCCCATACCATTCCGACCCACAAATCCACGCGGCGGTCTTTCAAATGCGGTATTCCATTGGCGGTACACACCGCCGCGTTCAAAATACACACACCCATAGAAAACTCAGCCACATTGGTCACTTCGAAATACACACACCTGATACACATACTAACACCACTCCCACACACCCAACACAATATAAAACACACACCCACATCACCCACAAGCCCCTACGACCCGAAATCATTGACGAAGGCAAGAGACAGAGCACAGAATAGAGAATCCCACAACACAGAGGCACACAACACCATCACCCACACAGAATCCACGCACCAAACACCACACACCACCACACGCACCACACTCATCACCACAAACGCCACCCCACACCTCAACCACACCACCCCATGGCACCCCAAAGACACCCCAGGTTCAGTGACGCAGAACTCAGGGTCATGGTGGAGGAAATAGTCCGTGTAGAGCCCCAGCTCTTCGGGGCACAGGTGCAGCACACCACAATTGCCAGGAAGATGGAGCTATGGCAAAGGATAGTGGACAGGGTCAACGCGGTGGGACAGCATCCACGCAATCGGGAGGATATCAGGAAGAGATGGAATGACCTACGGGGGAAGGTGCGTTCCATGGTATCAAGGCACAACATAGCGGTGCAGAAGACTGGCGGCGGACCCCCACCTACTCCCCCAGAATTTACCACGTGGGAGGAGGAAGTCTTGCACATCCTGCATCCTGAGGGCCTCGCTGGAGTAGGCGGAGGAATGGACTCTGGTAAGGCAAATCTTCACTACTGCTTCCCACCCCCACCCCACCTGAATGCCAAATCATACCCCCACCCTCACCCCCTCCCCCATCACACCAACCCCTAGCAAAAGCCTCACCATCACAACCCACCCATCCCAACACCAAGCCCTGCATGCGACCCCAAAGCATGGACACCCATCACCAAAGCATGCCCACTGCACACACACATCACCCCCACAAGCCACCCTCACAAAAGCCCCCACAAGGAAATGCCTGCACATGGGTACACGGACACCCACTCATCACACGAAATCCCACACATAGAAGCAATAACCATACCTTTATACCCCTGCAGGACCCGAACGCCACCACACCGCCACGGAGGGTCCAGAGATGTCCATCCCACCCCCCGAAGAGGCCCCCAGCGATGACAGCAGCTCTGTCTCCCTGGAGCCAGACGACCAGCCCGGCCCATCGGGGACCTCTGGACAGTCGGTTCCCCACTGACAGCCACAGGCTACACCAGACCCAACCCCCTCTGGGAACACCAGCACAGCTCCCACCCAGCGGGCCCATGCCTCTGTCTCCAGGGCACGTCAATCAGCGGTGTGTCCACCACTACAGGGCACCCAGGATGACCCACCACCCCAACAACAACAGGGACCTGGGGGCAGTGGTAGTGGGCACACCGGCCAGGGGACAGAGGCCCAGGGACACAGGGGAACTGGAAGGGCTGCTGTGCGACAGGGGGGGGACAGGCCCGGGGAACCGACTCTCCAAGAGGCCCTCTCCACCATCATGGGAGCATACCACCGCTCACAGGAGACGATGGCGACGGTACTGGCCCGGTTCCAGGAGATCCAGGAACTGCAGGAGGAACGGTACATGGGGTTCAGGGAGGAACTGAGGAACATCGGTTCTGCAATGGGGACCATCGTCCTGGCCCTTACCCAGATCGTCACCACATTGCGGGACCATGTGGCACCCCAAAGGGCCCCTGTCACTAGCCAAGGCCAGGAACAGCCTACCACCTCCGCCGGCGCCAGTGGACAGGAGGCCCCCACACAACGACAGGCCACCAGAACCCCACCTCCTGCAGAAGAAGAACCACCCCGCAAGCGGAACCTGAGATCTCACAAGAAGACAGAGTAGGATTGCAAGACCCCCGCCAGCCTAAGATACCCCCTGATGTCATCCCACTGTCCCACATTGTCACCCTGTCCAACCTTGAACTGCCCCTGCTCCATCCTTCCACAGGCATATGGACAATGCACCTGTGCGACTGAGAACTGGACTCTGCCATGGACATTACTCCACCCCCACCCATCCCCGCTTCCCAATCATTTACCTATATCTAGCACTTTAAATAAATCACTTATTCCACTTAAATAAACAGGAGTCTGCTTGTATTCTTAACAAATGTATTACACATAACGGTTCAATAATGTCCAGTTACTTTGTGATGACAACATACCAATTTCAATAAGCTTTAGTCCATGGGCAAACAAAGCTGAAGTCAGGCAGTGGGTCATACAGCTCTGAAAAGGGAAGGGAAAGTCACAAATCAGTTAACAGGAACTGGGGGGAAACACAGACAGTGGAGACGCATGAGGCCTCAAGTAAATGTAAATTGGGGTGGCTGTTCCTTGCCTGTGTGCTACTGAAAGTATTGTTGTATGACTGTATCCCTGTTGTCCGTGTCGTCCCCATCGTCCTCCTCTTCTTCACTCTCCACAGGCTCCACAGCTGCAACAACACCACCATCTGGACCATCCTCCTGCAGAAAAGGCACCTGGCGTCGCAATGCAAGATTGTGAAGCATACAGCAGGCCACGATGATCTGGCACACCTTCTTTGGTGAGTACATGAGGGATCCCCCTGTCATATGCAGGCACCTAAACCTGGCCTTCAGGACCCCGAAGGTCCTTTCTATGATCCTCCTAGTTCGCCCATGGGCCTCATTGTAGCATTCCTCTGCCCTTGTCCTGGGATTCCTCACTGGGGTCAGTAGCCACGACAGGTTGGGGTAACCAGAGTCACCAATTAGCCACACACGGTGTCTCTGTAGCTGTTCCATCACATAAGGGATGCTGCTATTTCGCATGACATACGCGTCATGCACTGACCCAGGGAACTTGGCATTTACATGGGAGATGTACTGGTCAGCCAAACAGACCACCTGGACATTCATCGAATGATAACTTTTTCTGTTTTGGTACACCTGCTCACTGTCTTTGGGGGGAACCAAAGCCACATGGGTCCCATCAATGGCCCCAATGATGTTGGGGATATGTCCAAGGGCATAGAAATCACCCTTCACTGTAGCCAATTCGCCCACCTCAGGGAAAATAATGTATCTCCGCATGTATTTCATCAGGGCAGACAACACTCTGGACAAAACCTTTGAAAACATAGGCTGAGACATCCCAGATGATATGGCCACTGTTGTCTGAAACGACCCACTTGCCAAAAAATGAAGTACTGACAGAACCTGCACCAGAGGGGGAATCCCTGTGGGTTGGCGGATGGGGGACATCAGGTCTGGCTCCAGCTGGGCACATAGTTCATGTATAGTTGCTCTGTCAAGCCGGTATGTAAGTATGATGTGTCGTTCTTCCATTGTCGACAGGTCCACCAGCGGTCGGTACACAGGAGGATTCATCCTTCTCCTCGCAAGTCCCAGCGGACGGTGCCTAGGAAGGACAACATGGAGCACAGAGTCAAGCAACCCACAGGTTCGTTCACACAGCTTGCACAGTACACGAATCGCTATGCATGGAACGGCTTGTATGAGTGGCAATGCAAGGCCTAGGCCTGTGTGACGCAGTAGAAATCATGCCATGTGGGCCCTTGAAATGGCGGCTGCCTGACCTGTGAAGTGTGACAGTGGGATGTGAGGTCACTGCGCTGGCGTGGCACACCGTGGCGGTAGGCGGTCGAAGACCGCGGCGCAAAGCAGCATTGGTTAACATTGAACCCTATGGGTCTCAGGAGCCAATGACGATGTGCTCCGGCGGGCGCGGTACGCACCGCCGCGGGCGTGACCGCCATTTTCTATCTGATTAATCACTCGAGACCTGATCATCCACAGGAGAGGACCTATACTGCAAGTGCTGCTGTGACCTCGGTCTGGGAGATACAATGGCTGCTGCGACTGGGGATAGGGCCCCTGCCTTCACTTCCGAAGAATTGGAGAAACTTGTTGATGGGGTCCTCCCCCAGTATGCGCTACTCTATGGTCCTCCAGACCAACAGGTTAGTACACAGGGTGCACGCTGAATGGACTATGCCTGTGTTGAGTGGGGTGTATGTAAGATGGTGGGGAGGGGAGCGAATGAGGAGTGCAACGCACGACAGATGGGTACATGTGCCACATGGCAAGGTTGCTGAAAAGTGATGATATTTCCTTTCCCACCCTGAACATGTGAAATAGGTCAGCGCCCATCAGAAGGTCGACATTTGGCGTGCCATCGCCAAGGACGTCCGGGCCCTGTGGGTCCACGACAGACGGGGCACCCACTGCCGAAAGAGGTGGGAGGACATCCGCCGCGGGACCAGAAAAACCGCCGAGTCTCTGCTGGGGATGGCCTCCCAACGTAGGAGGGGTGCCAGCCGCCAATTGACCCCCCTGATGTCCCGGATCCTGGCGGTGGCCTACCCCGATTTGGATGGGCGCGTGAGGACATCACAGCAGACACAAGGGGGTGAGTATCAGCACATTCTGCTATCTTTGCGCGCAGTGGAGGTGTCTGGGTGGGGGAGGAGGGCTGTGGGTAACTCAATGCCAGGGCGCTTTCTGTAGGCTAGTCCCCTCCGTTAGCCATGGCCCTGTGCCCCCGCCCCCCACCTCTGTAGGGTGCCAAGTACAGCTATCCATGGTCCTGCATCACCCATGTGTGCATTTGTCGTCCATAGACCTGTAGGCCTAGTCACAAGAACTGAGTAGTGTACCCCGAATGCGCAGCGTAGTTCAGGGGGCTTCTGTGTCTGTCCTCTCCGCCAACGGTGTTGCCAATGCATGCACTCAACCTGTCTTCATTTTTCCCCCCACCCATTTTCTTTTTCTTCCTGTGCATGTGTGCATTAGCATCATCAGGCGGAGGAGAAGTGGCATCGGCGCACGAGGGAGCTGCATCTCACATGGCCCCGGAGGGCCATGCAACGGACTCCGAGTTCAGCAGTGAGACGGAGGGCGAGGGGAGCTCCACAACGGGGACCCGTGGAGACGTCAGCGACACCGACACGTCCTCGGAAGGGAGCTCCCTTGCAGTGGCGGCAACATCCGTGCCCACTGCAACTACAGGTACAGCCGCCACCCAGCGCACCAGCTCCGCCCTCCAAGCAGCCCCTCAGCATTCGCCCCGTGCCCGCTCGCACACCAAGGCGGGCATCTCCTTCGCCCCAGGCACCTCAGGCCCTGCCCCAGTTACCCCTGCTGCCCTCAGTGAGGAGGTCATTGACCTCCTCCGGACGCTCATTGTTGGGCAGTCTACCCTTTTGAATGCCATCCAGGGGGTGGAAAGGGAGGTGCATCTGAGCAATGCATACCTGGAGGGCATTCATTCGGGTCAGGCTGCCCATCAGCGATCGTTCAACGCTCTGGCCTCAGCACTGACGGCAGCCATTGGCCCTGTCTCCAGCCTCCCTCTTCTAACTCCCTCCACCCAGTCCCAGTCTCCTGTTCCTCAGCCTATCCCATCCACACCATCAGACCAGCCTGCACACACCTCAACACCCAAGGGCAGCTCATTCAGACATAAGCACCACAGATCCCACAAGCATTCACACAAACAACATCCAGATGCAGACATGCCAACAGTCACTACCACCTCTGTGTCCCCCTCCTCCTCGTCTCCCTCCTCCCTCCCTGTGACGTCTCCACTCACACCTGCATGCACTCCACCATCAGCCAGTACTTCCATCAACAGCACACCCTCCATTACAGTCAGCACACGTGCAGTCACCACCCCCACTGCCATTTACACGTCCCCTGTGTCCTCTCCCAGTGTGTCTGTCACCCCCTCTTCCAAACCACACAAACGCAGGCAGCCACCCACCCAACAGCCATCCACCTCACGACAGCCTCCAGCCCAAGCACCTGCACCCAAAGACAGCACACTTGACTCTCCTACAACCTCATCCTCTTCCTCCACTCCCATACCCACTGCACCTACCGTTCCCATTGCTCCTAAAAAACTTTTCCTCTCCAAAATTAACCTCTTTGCATCACCTGACCCACCCCCTCCATCTCGTAAGAGTCCAAAGAGCACCTCAGCCACCACCAGCCCTGCATCTAGTATCACCATAGTGCCGGGCTACTGGAGTCCACACGCTCCTAGGGAAGGAACATCGGCCAGCAGCAAGGGGACAGCCAGCCCACCCCCTGGGAAGAGGACAAGAAAACTTAAGGGCCGGCGCGAAAAGCCTGAGACGGCTGCCACCACGGAGAGTGGCCTTGCCACGTCACCTAAGGGAGGTAAGGGCCCCAGAGCTGCAGCGAAGGAGGGCAAGGGCAGCAGGGCGGAGAAGACATGCAGCAGCCGAGCGCACCAGGAGGGCGCCACCAGCCCCATACCCGGTGTGACGGACGACACCCACGGGCACAAGACTCCATCACAGGAGGGCCCCGCTACCGCAAGGTCGGAGGGCGACTAAGCGGGGAGTCTTGGCCAGGCCTGGGTCCCTTGAAAGACAGGACAAGCACCGCTGAAGAGGGCCCCGCCAAGAAAGGCACCGCTGAACAGGGCCCCGCCGTGAGGAGCACCGCTGAAGAGGGCCCCGCCAAGACAGGCACCGCTGAACTGTGCCCCGCCGTGAGGAGCACCGCTGAAGAGGGCCCCGCCAAGACAGGCACCGCTGAACAGGGCCCCGCCGCGAGGAGCACCGCTGAAGAGGGCCCCGCCAAGACAGGCACCGCTGAACTGTGCCCCGCCGTGAGGAGCACCGCTGAAGAGGGCCCCGCCAAGACAGGCACCGCTGAACTGTGCCCCGCCGTGAGGAGCACCGCTGAAGAGGGCCCCGCCAAGACAGGCACCGCTGAACTGTGCCCCGCCGTGAGGAGCACCGCTGAAGAGGGCCCCGCCAAGACAGGCACCGCTGAACAGGGCCCCGCCGTGAGGAGCACCGCTGAAGAGGGCCCCGCCAAGACAGGCACCGCTGAACTGTGCCCCGCCGTGAGGAGCACAGCTGAAGAGGGCCCCGCCAAGACAGGCACCGCTGAACAGGGCCCCGCCGTGAGGAGCACCGCTGAACAGGGCCCCGCAGTCTCAAGCACCGCTCCGCTGGGCCCTTCATCTCAAGCACCGCTCCGCTGGGCCATTCCTGTCAAGCACCGCTCCGCTGGGCCCTTCCTGTCAAGCACTGCTCCGCTGGGCCCTTCATCTCAAGCACCGCTCCGCTGGGCCCTTCATCTCAAGCACCGCTCCGCTGGGCCCTTCCTGTCAAGCACTGCTCCGCTGGGCCCTTCCTGTCAAGCACCGCTCCGCTGGGCCCTTCATCTCAAGCACCGCTCCGCTGGGCCCTTCCTGTCAAGCACCGCTCCGCTGGGCCCTTCATCTCAAGCACCGCTCCGCTGGGCCCTTCATCTCAAGCACCGCTTCGCTGGGCCCTTCCTGTCAAGCACCGCTCCGCTGGGCCCTTCCTGTCAAGCACCGCTCCGCTGGGCCCTTCATCTCAAGCACCGCTCCGCTGGGCCCTTCATCTCAAGCACCGCTCCGCTGGGCCCTTCATCTCAAGCACCGCTCCGCTGGGCACCGCCGTCTCAAGCACCGCTGGTCCTTTGACAGTGCCGGTTCTGTGTCGAGCAGGTGTTCACGAAGCACTCTGGGCACCATGCCTCCTCCAATACCAGTGGAGTCGGTTATCCATCTGATGGACTGTGGCTTTGCACTCCCCAGGATGGTACAGTGGGCATGGAGGCCCCTCGTGGATCTGGCGTCGTGGACTCATGTGGCTGAGGTGCCCCCCTTTCCCTTCCCCCTGAGGTGCCTGTTGTTTTCTCATCTGATGCCCCAGCAGTGTTCTATCCAATGGTTTCCGGTCTCCTGTGTGGGCTTTGCCCATGTGTTTGTACACATTGGCCTACGGACTATGGATATTGAAAGGACTGTGCAGGACTTATTGACTATGTTTATACTTTGCACTATGTTCATTATTTCTTTTGTATATTTCATATGGCATATTTACCATGACTTAAACGAACCTATTTTATACATAAATTTTAAACTTCATTTGAATTATGTCTTTGCATTCTTCCGGGGGGTTTGGGGGGTGTCACTCTGACTTGTTGCTCTGCATTGGTGTGTAGGTATTGGGGGGGTGGGTTGGGGGGTGGGTGTATCGCATATGTGTGTGCCCGTAAGCTTTCCTCCTCCCCCCTCCCCTGTGTCGTAGGTCCAGTACTCACCGTTGTCGTCTGCGCCGGCGTTCGTACTCCTGGTAGATGAGCAGGTAGACAATAGCCGGTAGGATGTGTAATTCGGTCTCCATGCTGTCCTCCTTCCTCGTGGAGTGTGTATAGGTGAGCGTTTTTCCGTTCGTAGTCTGTTTCCGCCGTGTTTTTATCGGCGGGGCTCCCGCCCCGGAAAAGGTGGCGGATTGGTGAGTTGTGATAGGGTGGGCGGTACATTGTCTGCCGCCTGCCTGTTGGCGGTGACCGCCGCGTTGTTTGTCGGTCCCGCCGTGGCGGTCGGAGTGTTAATGTGGCGGCCTGTGTTGGCGGTTCCCGCCAGGGTGAGGATTCCATTTTTTGGACCTGTTTGCGGGTTGGCCGCCGCTTTATCACCGACCGCCAGGGTCAGAATGACCCCCTTAGGCCCATATTTATACTTTTTGCTGCAAAACTGCGTTAACGGAGTTTTGCGGCAAAAAATGTAACGCCGGCTAACCCCATTCCAACGCGCCAGCCGGGCGGCATATTTATGGAATGACGCTAGCCGGAGCTGCTGCCTGGTGAGCGTAAAAAAAAAATGACGCGAACCGGGCAGCGCTGGCGTAGGGAATAATGGGGGTTGTGCGTCAAAAAATGGTGCAAGTCAGGTTAGAGTAAAAAAATTTGACGCTAACCTGACTCGCGTCATTTAATGATGCACAACCACCATGGAAATGACTCCTGTCTTAGCAAAGACAGGAGTCTTGCCCCACTGCCCAATGGCCCTGCCCAGGGGACTTCTGTCCCCTGGGCAGGGCCATTGGGCACAGTGGCATGTAGGGGGGTTGCAAGTTAGGTAATGCAAGTTAGGCCCCCCTATGCCACTTAAAAAATATAAAAAAAATACTTACCTCTACTTACCTGTACTTACCTGAGATGGGTCCCCACATCCATGGGTGTCCTCCAGGGGTGGGCGAGGGTGGCAGGGGGTGTCCCTGGGGGCATGGGAGGGCCCCTCTGGGCTCCTGCCGAGCCCACAGATCCCTTAACGCCTGCCCTGACCAGGCGTTAAAAAATGACGCAAATGCGGCTGCGCGTCATTTTTTAAGGCCAGCCCCCTCCTGTGCGTCATTTTTGCACAGGAGTTTAAATAAGGCGCAAATGCCTTAGAGTCATTTTTAGCATGGAAACGCCTACCCTGCATCTCATTAACGCAAGGTAGGTGTCCACGCTAAAAAATGACGCAAACTCCAAGAATTTTTACACTAGACGGGTCTAGCGTCAAAGTATAAATATGGAGTTAGCTTTGCGTCGGATTTGCGTAAAAAAAAAACAACGCAAATCCGGCGCAAACAGAGTATAAATATGCCCCTAAACCCGTAGTGATAGAGCTGTTATGTAGCTATGCCTAGTAGCGGCCAAAATGGTGATCGCCATCGCTGACTTAGTGGCATGCACACTATGGCACAACATCACTATGGAGAGAATGAGGAACAGTTCTCTAGACAGTTTCAAAAATTTGAATACATCTGGAGGTCCCTTGATAAATTATCTCTAAAAGCCTCTCCCTGACTGCTTGCCCCACACGTACTAGAGCGTTTCACCTCTTTCAGGTTTAGCGTCCGCAACTGTGCCTTCGACTTTCCTCAATGTCCAGGCCTGATTTACAGCTCAACTCACAAAGGACAGCTTTAGAAACATTTGTTATGTGTCCTACTCTGCTTTCCAGTTAATCTGCCCACCATTGTACTGGTTTCCATGTTTCTGCGTTACTGTTTTATTTCTCTTTATGGTATCTTAGACATGTGTATCTGTGTACCACCAGATTACACAATTGCTGGAATAGACAAGCATTCAGGGACCTTATGCATGAACCAAACTGTATCTTGGCTGTTTTAATTTGCAAGAGGAGAACCTAATTTGTATGTAACTGGTACTATGCTGTCTAAAAACTTAATGAAAACAGTTTTGACAAAAGAAATTTAGCTAAATCTTGTTGGGTGCTTTTTTTGTGAAAAATGGGGGAAAAGTGTTGCACCAGAAAGCATATTTTTGCTTTCTAAAATAGCATCAACAAAAGCTTTGTGGTGCTTGAACAACAGTTGTATTGAAAAACAATTTTTTACAGTTTGCATTTTTTAAGAGGTAGTACATTTTTTTTGCTTACAACCTATGTGCAGTTTGTGTTAGAAACAGTTCAAAAGAAAGTTATACATTTTTGATAAGTAGACAAAAATTCTGGATTCACCAAGGGGTAATTTGTGTTGATCCCCCCAATATTCCCAAAGAAACTGTTGAAATTAAAAAATAATGAAAATTATTAGGAAAAACATCCATTTGTGACACCATTTTTATCTTTAACCTCTTGTCACAATGGCAGATTTACCAAAGCAATACATGTTATGTCCCACTGATGCAGAAATACTTTATATATTTATATATATATATATATATATATATATAGATATATATATATATATATATATATATATATATATAGATATATATATATATATATAGATATATATATATAGAGAGAGAGAGAGAGAGCGCATAATCAGCACTTCATATGGAAAAATAAAATGAATGAAAAATAGGTATGTAGGCAACCTGTGTAGTAGGGGCTACTTATATTATTATGTGATTTTGAGGCTTTAGAGAGTATTTTGCAAAATGTTTGCTTTCTTGTACACTGGCCCACATGCGGAACATAGAAAAGCGTGGAAATCCAAATGGTATTAACAAGTGTTCTACTATTCTGTGTTCCCACTCATCTTCCGCTAAAAACGGTACCCCACTTGGGTCGCTGGGTCTTGCATCTGTGACACAAAAAACAACTTGGAGACATCATATTTCCCCCATTAGAATCCACACATTTATTTTTACAATCTGGGAGGTTGTAGGTTTTGGCCCGTTGCCCAGGATACCCTACCATACCCAGATATTTCTATAAACAAGACACGCAGGGTGTCAAGGGTGGTATTACTTGTGTGGTTCTCATGAGGTTTTCGTACCCAAAAGCTCTTGCAAACCTTAAACCTTGGCTAAAAACACATATTTCCCACACATTTCTGTGAGGGAAAGTTCTGAAATCTGCAGGGATCCACACATTTCCTACCATCTAGCACATCCATCACGTCTCCTGATAAAAATGGGACCACACTTGTGTGGTGGACCTTGCACTCACAATTGGAAAGGGCCCAAATCACATCATGGATGCATCAAATGTTTCTAATGTAAGCCGACATTTTTTTTGCAATTTGGGTCGCTGTGGATTTTGGGTCCTAGCTTAACCAGCACACAATGAATTCTACCAAACCCATGCATTGCAGAAAAGTAAACAACCAGGGAAGTCGCGACCGGCATGACTTGTGTGGCTCTTGCCAGGTTTTCTTACCCCGAAGTCCTTGCAAACCTCAAACTTTGATTACAAACACTCATTTTTCTTAGATTTCTGTAAAGGATTCTTGTGGAATCTGAAGGGAACCATAAATTACGTACCACTCAGCGTTCCCTCATATCTCCTGATAAAAATGGTATCCCAATTGTGTAGATGGGCTTAACGCCTACGTCAGGAAAAGGTTCAAAATACGATATGGAGACATCAACATTTCCTATTAAAAAATGACCTGACTTGGAAATGTGGGTAGCTGCAGTATTTCACACCTGGTTCAGCGGCCACCCAGGGAAACCTACCAAACCCAGAGATTTCTGAAATCTAGACCTCTGAGGGAGTCTAGGATGGCATGCCTGTGTGGATAACACAGTTTTCTTACTCAGAAGCCTTGCAAACCTCAAACATGAGTTAAAAATATTCGTTCTCCTCAAATTTCTATAAGGGAAAGTTCTGCAGTCTCCAAGCATCCCAAAATGTCCTACCAACAAGCATTCCTCTATGTCTTCTGATAAAAACTGTACCTCACAAGTGTGGGTACGCCTAGGATCCGCGACAGAAAAGGGGCCAAAACGGAAATGTGGTGACATCAACAAAACGTATATCTGCGATATTTGTGCCCGGGTTGAGTGGCCACCCAGCGAAATCTATGAAATGCAGGCATTTCTGAAACCTAAACATTTGGGATTTCCAATTGACCCTGGTTTGATCTGTTCTGGTGATAGACATTAGGCCCAGCCACACAAGTGAGGTAGCGTTTTTGAAGCAAATACTGATCTCTATTCATGATTGCTGGAAAAGTACCAGTTGCCAATGCAGTTGCCATTAAGGGACTAGTATACCAATATAAAGACAACAATGGCTTCCTTGCACTCCCATCGAAAAAGGTAGGCCCCTGAACTGCTCCAGCTCATGGAGGTTTGTGGAAGTTCAATAGCAGCTCTGGAGTGGTTTTTAAGTGTGGCACAGTTGTCTGTCAAAAACTGTTGAAATTGGTCTGCTCAACAATATCATCCAAAAACACATCATCAATAAACTTCTACAATCTGTAACAACACTAAAGGCAGGTAAACAGGCTGCACCTTGTTGGGGGGAAACTCAGGGTTCAGCACTTCCAGTGGGAAGTCTTACAGCCCTGGCTGCAACCCAGCTTGCTCCTGCTGCACAACAGGCATTTCAATGTCCTCATCTAGATGAGGCACTTCATCTGCACTAATAGTGAATTCATTATCAGATGATTCTTCTCCAACAGAATATTAACTACCAGAATCTTGCATTTGATTCTCTGTCTTAGTTGCGGAAGCAGGCTCAAAGCCATGTTCAGATGCTGATTAAAAAAGCAAACCTCTGACTTGCTGGGCAGTCAGCCTTGGGGTAGCTATAATGCTTACTAATAAACATGTCACAAACACAGACAATAATAGACAACACAGCAACAAATTAGAACTTAATAAAAGGTGGCTCCATGAAACAGTAAATATGACTACTGAAATATAAAGATATGAAAAGACACTATCAATACAAACCACGCAATGAACTTTCTAACACAAGCAAATACCAAGATACCTGTCACTTGCCATGGACAGCTGCACTGAGGATCATCTGTGCCTACTCTGCACAGACACAGCAAGCACTAAAGCTAACCCATTAGAAAGCAAAACAAAATAAATAAAAAGAAAAACACAAGGTCAAATAATATAGACGGCCCCCTTTGGCCAGGTCACTGACACTGCACTGCCAGACCTTGATATGTGTGCACATCACCTGTTTCAGGTACAGTAATGTGTTCATAACTTTGTGTTACACAACAGCAAATCCACATCAATATCACACCTGCAAATTAAAGTGACACCTTTACGTTGTACACATGCCATGGCCTGTTGTGACAGAACACATACATCTGTACGGATGTGTCATTGAACCCAAACACACCTTCCCTGCAAAATCCTTGCAATGGACTCACATATATCACCCACATTGCAAGAGAATGTATCGTAAATGGGATGCATAACAATTTGTGTGACAAACATCCTAAGAACACAATGTAAATAATCCCAGCAGAATAGGTATGGCAGCATCAAGGGGAACCCAGGAGGGCTGCTGCCCTGGGGTACATGTCACTTCGCACATACCTCAAAGACACTATTTGCACAGGAACTGTGGCCTGATGACTATCAGGGACAACCAATAGCATAACCAAGTGCCATGCCTATGTGGCAAATTTGTAAGTGCAAATCTAGAAAGCAAATACACCAGTAATAGCATGGGTCACCCATTTAGTCACACACTTAGATAAAGTAGGTGTAAGGCACACACATTAAAATTAACACGTCCATTCAATTGTATAGGAAGGTAGCACAATTGAACACCCTCCATGTGTGGACAAGCAAACCTCCAGCTTGCACACATTAAACAAATGTCCAGTCTACATTAGAGGGAGAAGTGTAATTCAATAGATGTTGACAGTGGCCATGGCAAAAAGGAATAGTTACCATATGAAACAACACCCAATGCAATGTCAACCCAATTGGATCACATCCCACACATCCATCCATAGAACATTTCCCCCTGCCCTGGGTGACCCTAGCACTGGTTAAAAAATCAGATAATACCAACTTCAGCAAATGGGTTATTATACAGGGTGAAACAAACACAACTGTAGTCATACCTTACATAATAATCATGAACATCAAAAAGGTAGAAAAGTAATTGCAGGACCAATGTATCTCAAAGCAAACACCTGAACTTTATTTACAAACCTCCAAAGTGGAGAAGACGCCAATGGCCAGTCCTTGGTGAAAGGTGTGCTGAGCACACTGCTGTGCTCCACAACTTGCCTCACAGATCACTGCCAAAGAAAATTCTACATGAAGGGGCATTTAGTGGGTATTCCAGGCACCTCAGTGATCACCCTTGAGGGGGGTGGGATCAAGTTTAGGACGGGTGGGCTTGGTCTTGGGAGATGTGGGCTTCACTTTGGGTGGGGTTGGTTTCTTCTTGGGTTTGAGTGGGTTATGGTAGGGTTCAGGGGGGCAGAGGTGGCAGGTGCCACAGGGGAGGACTTGGACATGGAAAAGATGGGTTGGAGTCTGGCCGGGGTCCTTTTTGCTTTGGCAGAAGGGGTGGGTTCTACAGGGTTAAGGGCAGGGGCAAACATACAATTTTGTTTGGGAAAATGGGACGGGTGTACAGGAAGAATTAGGGGCTTTTAAAGTAAGGAAGTGCCTGTGTCAGGTGTGGCTTTGGGTGTTGCTGGTTTGTCTGAAGTATGTTTGTGTTCAGTTGGTGTCTGTTGTGTGTGTAAGTGCAGACATTTGCATCTCTTGGTGGGCTGTGATGTGGATGCGATGGGTATGGTGGACGTGTCTATATGGGTGGTGTCTGGAGGTATGATAGATGTGGTGACTGTGTCTGTGGGTATTAGAGTGGTGTCTGGAGATATGGTGGGTGCGGTGGTTGTGGTTGTGGGTGTTGGGTGGTGTCTGGGAGTATGGTGGATATGGTGGTGGTTATGAGTGGGGTGAGTGGCTGTTGAGTGTTTGCATGCTTGTGGTGTTTATGTTTGTGTTCTGCTTGTGGCTGTGGTGTGTGCATGTGTATGTGTGCGTGTGCTTTAGACAGGAATGGGAATAGAGAAATTGGATGGGGAAGAGGAAGGTTGTGGGGGGGTGGAAGGAGGCCAGAGCCTGAAAAGATCTTGCAGACATAGCACTGTGAATGCCTTCCAGGTATGCAACTATCTGTTGGACCTGGGTGCTCTGCACATGGATGACATTCAGAATGGCAGTCTCACCCACAGAGATGCTCCTCAGGAGGTCAATAGCCTCTTTATTCAGGGCAGCGGGGGTAACAGGGGCAGGGGGTGAGGTGCCTGGCTTGAAGGAGATGGCTACCCTCTTGGGGGAGCAGGCCTGGCCAACTGGGTGTGTAGCAACAGGGAGGGTGGAGATGGAACTGGAGGTAGCGGACAAGGATGGAGCAGGTGCAGGTCCTGAGTGTTCCGCCTCCACTAGGGAGTGTCCACTGGAGGTCGACTCAGAAGAAGATGATGTGGAGCCATTCTCCTCCGTGGCACTCCCTCACTTTCTGGACCAGTTGGTCCTTCCGTATCAGATGTCTTGTCACCGGAGGTACCATGGCCAGCTGCTTCCCCACTGATGTCGGCCCTGTCTCCTCCACTTGCCTGTGATGATGCTGAAATGACACCACAATTAGGGTCAGTCCATGTGCCGTAACACACTTGAACAACAGCTTTGATTACAAACCATTACAATAATGTACAGTAGCCAACATCCACAATATCGCCAAAGTGCCTCCAACATTTGCAACACTACAAACATGCAAGCTACATGAACTGTAAACATTTGCACACAGGAACGTCAGAATCACAGACAACTTCAGTTGCATGATTGAAGTTGTCCAGTCACAATACCCATTAATCAAGTAGGAGACCTGTCACTTTGAATGGTTTGGCTCTTGTAGCACCCCACATTAACCTGTTGGCATCAAATAGAATGGCAATGCCAAGGACATTCTCACAGATTCCACACAATGTCCTGCAATCAAATGTTCATATACACAATACCACATCAGGATGAAATGATGAGCGATTAATCCAGCCATGTTGCAGTGAGAAGTTCAGTATCCCAAAGAACGTGGCATGGAAACATCCATGTCACACTGTAAAAAGTCACCAATGGTAATTTCAAAATATGTACATTGTCAAAATAGTATAATGGAAGTTGTACTAATGTTGTTTTGCTAGATAACACATCTTGCACAGAAAAGTACACAGGAGACAATCTGGTCAAATTGTCTGGTAGATTTGTCGACAAATATCCACAGCACAATAAATCAGCTAGGCCTACGGAAATCACCTATTTCAATTGGTATTGCTGGGAACACCCTTCTAATATTGCATTACTGAAAGCCAATAGTCCATTGAATGTTGTGGCTCTGGGAATCTCCAAAATCTGAAGATGGCCATTAGCATGTTTCTTAATAGGAGGGCACATCTCTGTGCCTTTATGTTTTGAAAACACAGATTCCATTGGATTAATGAGTGTACACACTCACATATGATTCCAACATTTCTACATGTCACTCACTGATGCATGTCAACAGTCAGATAATGCACCTTCAACAATAGACACGTACAAAGCGCTTAGCCAAATGTGTCAACGTCAATGGCATGGAAATGCACATTGTAAGCAAGTAAGTACTGTAGGTCTACCTGTCATGTCCTTCAAAGTATGTGTGACCCAACAAACAATGTTGACACACTAGTGTATGTGGTAACACATGAACTGTATACCCATCATATGAAACTATTTAACAAGAGAATGTGGCATGCACAAATATGTGATGGAATCAGATATCATTCCATGAAGACAGGTAGATTACGTAAGAAACAGCTGTGGAAATGTTACTACAAAAGTGCAAAGAGCACATGGTAAAATGAAGGCACAAATACAGATGCTAACCGTAATATTACTCAAATCATTTAAATTTACATTCCAGGGGAAAATAGTGCTCATTGACTGCACATCAAGGACAATGTCTGCTATGTCACATGTATGATGACCACCACATTAGAGACAGTAATAAGGCACCAGCACTCTTGACACACTGAAAACTAGTGGCCTGTTGGGTATAGATGCCAATATACTCACTTGACCAGACACATGGCGGAGTACAATGATTTATTACCTCATGTTGTTTGGTGGTGGGGCTGACACACTGAAGACAATAACATCTTGTGTACTGCACATTTGCCATCTCCAATATACATGGGGAGATGGCTGCAACTAACACATCAACCTGGCCATGTATCAGGTATTAATCTGCCCAGGCCTCATCCCCTTGTAGCTGCCGTGCTCCTCTCAAACTCCCATCAAGCTCAGAGTAGGCCACCGCCAGTATTTGGGCCATCGGGGGGGGTCAGGGTCCAGTGTGCGCCCGCCCACATTGGAAGGACAACCCCAGCTGGACCTCCACAATTTTACGAGCCCAGCATCTCACGTCCTCCTACCTTTTTTAATGACAATAGACACCCAGGGTCCGCACATTCTGGGTGATGGCTCTCCAAATCCCTTGCTTCTGATGGGTGTTGACCTATATGGAAACATAGACAAATGAAGAGATCACAATTGCACTTTTAAGGGTAACCGGTTGTGTAACACACATTCTGAAAACACATAGAACTAACATTTTATAATTGCCAACACACAACATGTACAGGAACATAAATGCACACTTTTGGAGTTGTCTGCTGACTATCCACAAATCTGGTCATGGCCTACACTGACTAAGCAAGCCCATTGACATATTGTAGCCCAGGGCCAAGCAACATGTACTGTGATGTGAGCCACTGGGAAACACAACACACCATTGTGACCTTCGGAAGGGTAAACTACTTTTGCATGACTGTACAGACACCCTTACATCTAGGCACATTGACGCACTGCATATGATCCATAAAGGCAACTACCACGGTACAGACCACACTGTAAGACTTAGGTGACAATGAAAGGGCTGACATGGTTTTTCTCCGTGGATGTGTGGAAATGTGGCCTACATAATGGAATCTCATCCTAATTCTGAGTGGGTTTTTGTGTGGTATCTACTGGTATCAGAGGAAACACATCTTACCATATGTGGCACTCCTACAGAGATGACTTTCAACAAAACAAGGTATGTTTGGTACAATTGGCTGCATATAAAAAAGCTAGTGATTAACATGTCATGATCTCCCCTGCATCAACCAACTATCTGCACTGTGGAATGTTCAATAGGCCTGTACTGTACAAACATGACTTCTGGAAAGGTGACAACAGACATGTGGGCAATGACTCACATTGACAATGAAGGTCAATAGAAATAAATACCAGGTCAGGTGGTTACCTCAGTCCCTGTTCCTAAAGTAGTCAATGTAAAAGCATGCTGGCCAAATCTTGCTTCAAAAGACTCATTTTGGCCACATTGAAGAATCAGAAGGTCTACAGGGAGTGGGCCCAGTGCCTCAGTTGCATAGCGACAGTTTCTGTGCACCATCCTGGGCTACACCCCATACTGTGAAATGTCTTTGACCAGCCTTGTTCTCTGCAGGCTGAGCATACAGAACCTACATGAACAACACATTACCATCACTTCCATGCATGGCACTACATCCTGTGGCCATCTTATATGTGAGTTCAGGGTTGTGTGGCACTCTGAAGGGCTCAGGGAGTTTTACATGGATCTCATACCACAGTTTGCCAAGGCCTGATCTGGCCTTCTTGGAACTTTACACTTTGCTAACAACATCTTCAACTGACTGAAACAGTATACATACACAGCTCATGCTGAAATGCAAATACATGTACTGTGTTGTGTACCATCATCAGATCATCACGCAAATCATTGACTGTAAAGTGTACTGGCATTTGAATGCAACAGAAGGAGGATCTAGAGCGTATTCTTATCACACATCACAAAACGCAATGGTCAGTTAAAATACTCAGAGTACAGGGCTCCGCAACCTGTACATCCTACGTATGGACCACAGATTGTGACAACAGGCAACCAAATGAGTCACTGCGACTCAGAGGCACATTTTAGCCTCTGAGGAAGGAAAGGATGGTTTTGAAAATAGAAAAATATGTTCCTCTGGTGAGCCATGGAGCTGACCAGACAGGGGAAGGACCTCTTCAACCCATTTCTCCAGCTCCTCTGGAGAGAAGGTAGGGGCCCTTTCACGTGTTTGGCTTGGCATGATTGCTCCCAGAACCAGCAGACAGCAGCTGAAGTGGTGGAGGTGTTGATGGCAGCAGTGTCAGGAGGCAAGTAAGTTATTTTCCAAATGGCGGTGTATATGTACGCCATGTATGCGGTCATCACCATCGAAGGGCACAGCCATTGGGCCGCGACAGTCAGAGTCAACAACATTAGCCTATGGCTGTGTCCGCCTCAGTTGGAATCGTGTGGTCGACTTCTGCCGGCGGCAGGAGGTTCCTAAAGTCCAACAAACGAGATCAGGCATCTGCCATTTTGGCAGTTGAAATTACAATTTTGTTGAACCCTAATTATGTAGTAACATATCAATAGATTAAAAGCTCCCTTGATATGTAGATTCTCTGACACAGTAATCCGTGTACTGCGTTGCTGGTAATAGATGCCATCTAACCGCGGTGCACTGCACCCTGCTGGTGATTTTTTTGGAGCGGTCTGAACATACTTCACAATATCAAGGGGCACAAAAGGAGCAATAGGTGTGGTATGTGCACATATATGTAGTGGACACATATCTCGACAACCATGGGGATCATAGCTGGACCTTGAATAGTAGACAGTTTTAATGTGTAATGGGTGCAATGTTTTCCAGTCACTTTTCCAACTCATTTCATTCCACAAATAGGTACCCTGGGAAAGGGAAGATGTGACAACCTCCAGTCTACCGTCCATTTCCAGACCTCTAGACCATGGAAGAAAGTGACATAATAAAGCGGTTCTGTCTGAATAGGCAAACAATCCAAGATCTATTTTATCAGTTGGAACCAGATCTCATGCCTCAAAACACTAATCCAACATGTACACCACCCATTGTGATACTCTTCGCAGTACTACACTTCGTGGCCACAGAGGTATTTCAAAATACAGTGGCTATATCCGGTGTTATCTCACAACCTATGGTCAGTGGCAATTTTAGAGACATGCTATCTGGAATGATGAAACACATTGCCAGCTATATCAGGTTCCCCAGACACGAGGATTTAGCCAATGTGAAGGTTGACTTTTATGGATCTGGTCGCCTCCCACAAGTTGTGGGGGCCACTGATGGCACCCATAGTGCATTTGTGCCACCGCATGCCAGTGAACAAGTCTATCACAACAGAAAACACTTCCATTCAATCAACATGCAGGTTGTCTGCTTGTCAGATCTGTACATTTCAAACATCTGCACCCAGTTCCCAGGTTCAGCCCATTCATTTGTAATGCAGAACTGCACCATACCTCAGCTGATGTTACTACTGCAACTGGAGAGGGCCTGGCTTGTTGGTAAGTAACATCTGACTTGAACTTGTGGGTGGAATGTCAGGCGCTAGAACCAGGAAGTATGTGACTCATTGTGCCACTTATGTCTCATTACAAAACAGGAGACTCAGCATATCCCAACCGTCCTTGGTTGTTAACACCGCTGAGGAATCCAACTGCACCAGGGGAAGTCTGCTTCAGTGAGGCCCATGGAAGAACATGGCGGCCAGTTCAGCAGACTTTTGGGCTTCTGAAGGCCAGAGTTTGCTGTCTTGACAAGACTGGGGAAGCCCACCTCTACTCACCAGGAAATGCGTGCTGCATGCTCCATAACATCGCCCTGCGAAGGAACATCCCTTACATCCCAGAGGAGGGGGAGTCTATGGCGCCACCGGGTGTTAATCTGGAAATGCCAAATGAAGATGACAGTTGTGATGATGAAGATGAAGGTGCTGATTTGCAACAGAATCTCATCAACAGCTTCTTCTCATGATTGTAAGTATGTCATGATATGGTATTACTTTGACTGTACAATTAACTCTTTTGATGATGTGAGGAGTATATTTGCTTGAAACGTTCTGAAGCTCTTGCAAATACTGGTAAAGTGTGTGTGATGAGGAAGCTTTCAGATGTTGCTATGTTTGTGTGAGATTTATAAAATAGACTGCATTCTCCAGACGTTTGCTATGTGAATTGTGTCATATGTATGGTTTCGTAACTACACTGCTTCTTTTTGAGTCACAGACTTTGGATTCACAAGACCTGTGCCACGACAGCTTGCACAGTGACAGGATGGGAATTTGGAAGACTCCATTGGACTTGTTCATTGTTGTGTGGTGGCCCTGATGCAACATGTGTGTCATCATGTGGTTACAAAATATGTAGGCCTAGGCCCAATTCATGTTAGTTTCCCTTCTCATTGGCTAAACATTCTTTTTGTATGAACTCTATGTAGCTGCTTATGTGTTTCATCATTGTAGGCCAAATTTCCTGTGGCACATCACTGACATTTGTATGTGTCATGCTAGCAGATGGAGAAGCACTGGAATGTATTGACCCTGTGATCAGAAACTGTTGTACTGTTCCTGTCTGAGTCCTGCATTATATGATCATCCTTTTATGAGGTAGGCGATGTGGCTCCAGCTTATGACATCAACCAATTTCATATTTGCCTATTTTACAGGACAATTTCTGATATATCCCTTCCTTCTATGATCTGGACCTGTAAATTTGAACATTTACCCAATATCATTCAATCATGTGTGATTTTCCAAGTTTCCGACATAGTGACAGCCTAGTACTGAACAATGTATTCATTTTTCTTCTTTGACAAGACCCTTCTATGTATGTTTGTGTGGAATGGTTGTAAAACTGAGCTGGACACTGCATACATGCAAAATATCCCTGTATCCACAAGTAGCTTGTTTTTGTTTGTTAAATCTTCCCATCAGAAATGGAATGAGGCTCAGGATCAGTCCACAGAGTGAATGTCTGACAGACAAAGGAGGACATTAAGGATGAGGTTTCTTTTTGGCAGTGCAGGGTGTCTTGCCATTTGCACCTCCTGGATTTTTACATGGAAGTCCTCACTTGCAAGGATGGGGCGGTTCAGTTGCTGCAGAGGCAGTGGGGTCTGAGGGTGGTTTCTCCTCTCTCAGTTCCTCCTTCCTTTGTGTACCGCAGATGTACTTGGGCTTTATGTAGTTGGCCCACAGGAAAGGGTGGATTTTGGGGAAAAAGCCCTGGTCAGGATTGTATGGATGTCCCTAAGCACCCCTGTTAGGGTGCCCAGGTTGGAGTTATGGGCCTCCATATGTTGGTTCATGTTCCTCTGCAGCTGCTTGATTTCCCAGAGTCCGGTTAGCACCTGGCCCATCACACCTTGTTTCTCATGACAGACCCCCAAGACTTGCCTGATGGTATCCTGGTCATGAGGGTCCCCAGTGGCCTCACTCTGGCGGCCCACAGCATCCCTCCCATGGACCCTACCTCCATGAGCCTGTGCCCTTGGCACAGGGTGCCCTCTCCAACTGGGTCCTGGACCCTCAGTGTCATTATTCTTTATTTGCACCTCAGGATCCAGGACTGGGGGACACAAGATGGTAGCCACTGTGCTAGGTACACAGGTTGGGGGCCACATTGTTGTCTGGGATTTTGAAGCAACTTGGGTGGGAGGTGTTGTTGTGGACACAGTGAGACTCACTGTTGCCATCTGACCAGGCTGCCCAGATGGGTCAGGACTATCATCCACGTCCACATATCCAGGAGGTTCATCGTCATTGAGGGCTTCATCCAGAGGTGGGTTGGGAGTCTGGTTGGTGGATGATGTCTGTCCTGGTTCTGTGCCAGCTAGACCTTTTAAGAAAATGTGGAATCTACATTCAAAAGTTTTGTGTGACTGTCACACAACTATGCCTTGGAATGGTCAAATACACGTGCCCTCGCCAATGTGTTGCCTGAACTGTTTCTAAGATGTCATGTTCATTCCCTCATCTAAAGTGCAACTGATCACCATATCTAATGAGCTGCTTGAGTCTAATAGTTTCTGCAAGCTTCACACGTCATGTTAACAAATTCAATACCATGGTAACATGGCACAATCAGCAAACCTACCACTTACGAGTGTCCAAGGTTTGTGATATATGTAGCTGTAGCCATCAAATGAGCAGTGCTGTTCAGTGTGTTAACTGCCACTAACAATCTGTTGAAACTGTATAATGCCTTAGGAATACTTGATGTACACACTTGGTGAGGTCATTCCTGTCCTCAATAGTTTCATTTTGGGACACCAGGACAAGAGCAAGCTAGGTAGACAAGCAGATTGCTATCTCCGAGTGGAGGGTACATCATTTGAGACATGGCACACAGGTGTATTTAGACAAGTGCAGGAAGGCCTGTTGGTTAGAGGTACAGAAACAAGGCCTCTTGGTATTTGTAGTCATGTTGCTTGCTGCTCCCCACACTACACAAATGCTAAGCTCCCAGGGGAAAGTATTTAATTTGAGAGTTGGTACACAGGTGCATTTGGACAACTGCAGGAAGGCCTGTTGGTTAGAGGTACAGAAACAGGGCCTCCTGGTAGTTGTAGTCATGTCACTCTCTGTACTTGCCAACACTTGACAAATGTTTAGTCTTACATTTCTGTTGCCACACTGCAGTTTGGTTGGCCCATACATTTACATGTTGACATATACCATGGGTCCTGGGTTGATCTTTTGATGTTGAAACACTTACAGACCCCATTTCAAAATATGGCATGGAACGGGGATTGATACATTTGATGTTCTGTACAACAATGCACAATACAGCTCTTCAACTCTTTGTATTGCATGTTGGGAAAGTAGACAGATAACACAGTGGCAAAAGGTGAGATGTAAACATGCAGGATATTGAAAATCTGTGACAGTTTTTGTGTTGTGACTTACCAGGCTCCACTCCCCCAGCTATTCCGTTCTAGCCCTCAGAATGCCGGATGGCCAAGACCTTCTCCTCCCAGGGAAAGAATTGTAGTGGGAAACTGGGAGGACCACCACCAGTCTTTTTGGCCTCCATGTGTTGCTCAGGGGCCAGGGAATGCACCTTCCCCCTCAGGTAGTTCCACCTCTTCCTAATGTCCTCCGTAGTGTGCAAGGTGGTGCCTACAGCACTCTCTTTGTCGACTATCCTTTGCCAAATTTCCATTTTCCTAATGAGAGGAGTATGCTGGACTTGGGCTCCAAGCAATTGTGGCTCTACTCTTATGATTTCATCCACTTTGACTCTCAACTCATCTTCAGAAAAACAGGGATTTTTAGAACATGACATGGGTGTAAAGTGAAGTAAGGGGCGGGGACCTAAAATAAATAGGCAAAAATGTATCGAAGGTGTTGAATGGGATGGTAAAAAAAGTGGTGCCTTATCTGTCAAGGATGTGAAAAATGGTGGGCTCTGGTCTCCTTCTTGTGGTCGAGAGGCAAAGGATCATGGTCTGGGAAGGGGGGTGTTTTATAGTGTTTTTTTGCAGGTGTGTCCACTGAGCCAATATATTTCAGCTGTGTTGTTTTTAACTCCATATCCAGTGGGCACTTATCTGTTGCTTTCCTCAATGCCTACCACGGCGGCCGACCGCCATCAGCTGACTACAGCAAGGAGACCATCACGTCTACTCTGTTGTTGTAAAGCGCTCGGCGGTTCCACGCGGCCATGTCAGCGATGGAGTGTGCATTTCCAAGATTGCAGATGGCCAGCAGTTGGCGGGCAGACATTTGTTTTGTCGGTTGACGGTTCAGCCTACATACATTGTAAAATCAGAGGTCTAGAGACCACTTGCGCAGTGGTCTTTTTTGGGACCGCCGCCTTGGCAGCCTGGCGGTCCGACCGTCAAACTTGTAATCAGGCCCTAAAAGTTCACAAATACAAATAACAATAAGAAATAAATCAGTTAGCATTATGAAACACAAAGACAAGGGCAGATCAGCATCAAAACCCACAAATCTCTCCGGGGGGTCATAAACCAAAGTTAAAATTTGACACTTGAGATGGAAGTAACCGTCACTTCAGGGCCAGCTCACTCCACATACAGAAACGTACTCCCGCTGTCTAGTGGTTTCTGTCCATCCCGTTGGGGACTGAAAACAAAGGAAACTACAGGGCCCTTTTTAAGGAACAACTCTTTCTCAAGGGCCGTGTGCTCAACATATATATGAAAGAAATCCCTTGTGTACAGTGGTTTTTCCACCCCCGGGGGGCTCATTGGCCTAAAACAATGGGCAGTCTGCCCTCCCGGGGAGGCAGAAAACAAATTAAAATTGTGGGCCTTCTAGAGAATGAAACTGGCTTTGAATTACCACTGCGCCTTGATCCTGTTACAGGACTGTTAGTAACCCAAAAAGCACGGACCCCACACCAGCAAGTATGTCAACTGAGGTTGTGTGGGGCTACAACAATCTCAAGTTTTGGTGCCCTGAACTCAGTTCAAGTACCCATGGGTTGGGAAAGCCAAACCTTGTAGAAGTAGGACACAGCCGTAGTTGATGTAGCAGCTTAGAATTCTATTTTGTGCTTTTCTATGAGTATATAAGTGACAGTGATGTCACTGACTACGTCATGAGTGATGTAATATGTGATGTCATAAGCAGTGCACTACAGGGATGCAAGTTATAGTTAGCTCCGGTAAAAATAACTGCTGAATTTCTCTGGTTTTGTGGAAGTAAGTTCAGGCCCTAACCATAACATCCCTGTAACCTTTGCTTTTTTCAGTGAAAAAATAAAAAATAAAAAATATATATATATATATATATATTTATTTATATATATATATGTATTATTTTAAAATAAGTGTTATATTTAAATAGTCATACATATTAGCTGCACATTTGTCTTTACCTTTTTTTTATTTGTACATTATTGTCTTGCTGGCCTGTTGGGTGTTTTTTGTTGCATGGTTTTCAATTTTTCGATTGTTGCAGCCTGTTGACAAGGAAGAGATTTGTCAGTTGTGCTGGTTATTTTACGATGTAATTATTGGAATATGTTGTTTTTAATTACATTTTTTAACTAGGTCCAACTGTTATGTTTACTTTAAATTTTAGTTACAGTACTAATTTTGAGGTATATTTATTGTATTTCGGGTATTTACATGTCCTTGTTTTCAATTTTTTTCCTTTTATTATTTTTGATTCTTTTAGTGGATGCACCTATATGTTGGAGAAATAAATATGTAGCATTGTTTTTGTTTTCTGTTATCTTAATATAGATTTAGCTTTTTAATAATTCTGGTGAGCTATTATTTGTTATCACACTTACCTTATATTATTTATTGGTCTTCTGAAGTGTTAAAATCTTTTTTGTGGACTTGCAACTAGCTAGAGTAACACTGTCATGTGGTAACTTTTGTTCAGGAAGCATTTTGTTCTCCTTTTTGTGGCCTTTTTAGGGTCGAGCCTGCGTTGCATGCGCTTGCGCATGCGTATCGCAGCGAGACTCTTGTATTTAGAAAAGGGCTCGGAGCCCTGTCAACTTCACGTCAGTGTTTTTTATTGGTTCGTGGGCTTCCCTAATAAAATCTGCTTGCTTTCATTAGTCGAAGGCACGCATATGTCATGCCTTTTCCGGTGGCTAGCCCTCCTCGAGTGCAGCGACCAAGTACAGAAAACATGCGAGGCTCGCTGTTTTCCATCGGGCTCGTGGACTTTTTTTTCTCTAATTTACGAGCACGATCTCGCTTGGCAGAAGTCGAGCGCTTTACATACTTGATTTCACTTTTTCGGGTTATGTACATAAATGCACTTTTGCCCGATAGGTGAAAAGTCGGGTTAAGAGATTACAACGCGATCAGCTCTAACATGAGCAAACGCAAGACCCGTTGCATTGTAAATGCTTGTTTTTTATTGCTTTTAAATTGAGAATCTGTTTCTATTTGCCAACTTTTTTTAGGTTGAATTTCATAGGCAGCTTGGAGAGCGGTTTGATTTGTTTTTACTGCTTATTGTATATGCTATTTATTGCGTTTGATAAATATCAATGGATTATTTGTATTGTGAATTATTTTTCTATGTGTGTATATATATATATATATACATAAATATATGTATAATAATGAAAGATTGTTTGCTGTAATTTGAATAATGTGTATTTTCCGGTGATATATATTTTGGTTTTCGTGGCTGTCATGTTTCCTTAATATTGTATTTTAGATATGTGTTCAGCAATATTTTTGTTTTTCATGTTTAAGTATAGGGTTGCAATATTTTGGTTGTCGAAATATTGTCAGTGTCACACAACAGTCTACAGCAGGAGTCTCCAACATTTTCTGTAATAAGAGCTACTTAAGTTCAGTGAAAATCATACTGATGAACAAATATTATTAGAGTTGTAATAGCGACCACATCTGAGATGCTTTCACTAGTATCCAACACAGGAAATATTATCAGCAGCGATCACGTCTGCGCATCACGCACAGTTGCCAGGAGTAATGTTAAAAATACTTTGTAATTGTGGAATGCCTCCACATAGGCAATACATAATAGCCATCGCGGAATTTTCCTTGGCACCAAGTAAATAATATTTGCAATATATATCCCAGTGCTGTATGAAAATTAAGCTATTTTTCTCCAAAGATCAGTTTAAGAGTTCTAAAAATACGCACACTTTCATCTCAAATACACACTTTTAGATTTTGGCATACATATATTAATCTAATCATGTAAAAGCTTCTAATGTAGTAGGCTAGGCTGCACACAGGAGAGCTACTTCTAGGTAGCTGTAGAGCTACCAGTAGCTCACAAGTCTTGCTGGGAAAGCCTGGTCTTGCTGTTGGAGTTTCTGGCAAGTCTGAACTGGACAAGCATGCCCTCGAGAGCAGGTGTGGGGTCACCCTCTTCATTTGAATCTTCTTCCTCTCCCTCTCTGTCAGGGGGAAGCATGAGAATGTTGATGCCAGGTTTAGGTGATGCATTATGGAAACTTTGTACTGGGGTCTGACAAAGTTCAGCAGAGGGGTGTGATGCCGGTGAGATTCCGCTCTGTTTTCTGGGTTGGAGGATATGATCCCAGGGGCAGAGGAACAGACGGGCAAGTATATTGCTGCAGTGGTGTTGCCTAGGTTGATCATGCTTGTTATCGGCTTGCACGAGTTTCCTGGTGGATGGGTTTTGGAAAAGTTGAGGTGGGGTGTCTTCTACACTAGTTTCAGAGTGCGGCTCTCCTGAGCTTCCTGTATCTACATCCTTAACCTTAACTACTGGGGCACATAGCATTGTCTGGGGTTTTTTCACCTTTCCCTGACTTGGTTTTGCCTTTGTCAGCTGTGGTTTCATCTTCCTCCTTTCTGCATCCACAGTCGTGTTTCTGCCAGCGTACCTTCTGCCAGCAGCACTGGTGTATTGGGGGCATTGAATGCTAGAGGTCCTTTTCAGCCCTTTCTAGATGCTGTTGTGGTTCCTCATTTGGATTCTTCCTTGTGTTGAAAGTGGCTTCCCATTTTCATAGGTGCAAAGGACAGTTTCTTTCAGGTATTTGCACTCCACCTACTTCTTCCTCAGGGGACCAGTAGTCCTTGTTGGCTGTGGAGAGTGATTTGTTGGACTACCCGGATAGGCCTGGGCCCTTTTGTAAGACAGAGTCTTTGCTTTGGTGCCTATTTTCGGTGTGATGAGGCTTTGTTGTTGTCCTTCTGTTGTTGGATAATGTAGTTGTTTTCTCTAACTTCTTATTTGTCGGGACGCCTGTGCCTGTGCAGATTCCAGAGAGATCCGCCCAAGGTATCACTGCTGCCTGGGCTGTGTTACTGATGGTATCCATCTCTGTAATTTGTGGGGTTGCAACATGGACTTCCTTCCATACCTTTGTTGGACATTGCAGTTTGTTTCTGTGTGAAATACATTTTTGGTTTGGGTGTTTTGCATTGTTTTCAGTCATGTATTGCCCATTTGCCTGCGTGACTAATTTACTATGGGGTGCTCCATATGTGTGTTGGTATCCTAGTGTGGTTTTCTTCTTTCCCCATGAAGGTCGAGTTTCTCAGCTCGGGTACTCTCAATTATGATGAAGGGGACGAGGACAAGGAGCACCTGGGGGTAATGTCATATTACTTACCAGCAATCTTCATTGCTCGTGGTCCTGTTGTCCTTGTCTCTTTCATCACACCCTTACTTTCCTTCCGGACAACCAGCCTTCACATGATGGGGGCTTGGTAGTTCAGGACAAATCCTGGGTTGCCTGAAGAAAGTATTGTGGGGTGAAAGTCAATGGCGTAGCTTCAGGGGCGGGTGTTTAGAGTGTTACACCCTTCCTAATAAATGTATTTTGTGATGAATAGTTGGATACAGGTGCTTTCAGTCGGGTGTAGTGAGGTGTCTGCCGGATTTCACCTGGAAGTATACACGCACAGACACAAACCCGCACACACACTAACCCTCACTCTGTTGGGAAAGACTTCAAAAATATTGGTTATTTAAAAAAAATAATGTGTTTTCTCTCACTTACTACCCCTACCAATCTGCATTCCTCTCACTTTCCACTGCCCCTCTAGCCCCTCTCGTGCACCATGCTTGCGTATAATGCATTTTAGCACTGTAGGCGGTGTATTTGTTTGGAAATCTGAAGCTCACACCCCTCCAATCTTGCTAGCCAAGCCACGCCTCTGAAGTATTGCTGCACCTTGGCTGCAGCTGTGGGGAAATAGAGATTTCAGGTGAAGGATTGTTGTATACAATGTTTTCCAACTGAAATTCATAGTGAGGATGGCGACAACTTTTCTATTTTAGTCGTGTTGAATGTATGCTGGGAGGATTGGAAGCAAGAGGACGTTGACAATTTTCGTCATTTCAGTTTTGTTGTTTTGTGTTAAGAGCGAGGTTTATTTTCTGTTGCAATGTTAGGTTGTAAAGTATATAGGGCCAGATGTAGTAAGCCGTTTGCATGTCGCAAACTGCAAAAATCGCAGTTTGCGGCATGCAAACGGCCGAACGTGATGCTCATTCCCAAATTGCGAGTCGGTACCGACTCGCAATTTGGGACTGCAACTCGCAAATTGGAAGCGGTGTTCCCTTCCTATTTGCGACCGCATCGCAATTCAGAGTTGCTTTGTGACCGTGAATGCAAACCAACTCGCAGTTACCACCAGTGTCACACTGGTGGTAACTCATTCGCAAAAGGGAAGGGGTCCCCACGGCCCCCTTTGTGAATGTCGAAAAAAATAAATAATTCAGAGCAGGCAGTGGTCCTATGGAAACCAAATGGTTTCAGTTTAGTTTTCATTTTGCAACTCGTTTTCCTTTAAGGAAGAATTTTGAAAATATTACCTGTCCTAGATAGACAAATGGATGGAGTTGATGAAGACTGAAACATGGATAAAGAATCGGATGAAGAACAAAAGGAAGCCTCAAGAGCCATAGAGGAATATTTTACAAATAAAATTAGCACAGACATACATTTTTCCATGTGTGCAACTGCAAGGTGAATCTGCCAAAAACACTTAACTGTGTTTGGCGCATTAGCAGCCACATGCGGATTCAAGGAGCTGCATGACTAGATCATAAGAGGCTAGTTAGTTAATAAGGCAAATAATTTGAAAATACAAGGGACGCTATTGGGACATTAGGAGGCATCCTTAGAAAAAACTGAAAATGCTGTGAAGCGAATGGACAACACATCTCATAATCTGAAAATATTTAATAAAAAAGGGTAATATGCATAAATTCAGTGGCTGCTGGCAGCTTTTGGGGGGGGTGGGCGGGTGGGACATACGCACACACTCATTCTTTCACACACAGACACGCACGCACATGCATTAACAACACTCATATCATTCAAACATGCACGCACGTACCAAACATTGATTTTAAAAGATCGCACACACTCATTCTTTCACACACACACGCACATCCATTAACAACACTCATAACACTCAAACATGCACGTGCGCACCAAACATTCAATTTAAAACATCACACACATACACACACACACACACACACACACACACTTACCTTCAGCCTCCAGGTCCCAGGAGGGTTGGGACTGCTGCCTTCCCTCATTGGCTGACCTTAGGTCAGCCAATGAGGGAAGGCAGCAGTCCCAGCCTCGTCACAGAGTGGGATGGGGTCAGTGAGACTGCTGACCCCACCCCACTCTGTGATGAAGTGTCACTGATTGACACTCGCCCTGGGCACTTCAGGGCTTAAATCTGAAGTGCCCAGGGAGAGTGTCAATTGGTGACGCTTTCCTCATCACCCAGGGGAGGGCCTCGAGGCACCTTTGCTAAGCCGAGGAAGTCATGCCCATAGGAGCTGTGACCTCCTCAGCCCAGCAAAGTTCAGCTCAGGCAGCCAGGAGTGTGCGCAAATCGCGCATGTCTACTCCTGGCTGCCTGAGCTGAACATGGAGAGTGTCTGTCAGGCTGACCTTTGTTCAGCCTGACAGACACTCTTCCTGAGGGGCAAAAGGTGGGGGGGTGTGGCCCTTCCCCCCAAAAGGACGGGCCGCACCTGCCTAAATTAAGTCAGAGATGTGAATAGAGTGTTATTGTGCAACTAGTGGGCAAAAGCAAAGGAACAAGGAACTTCTGGGGGAAAACCATGAAGCAAGAAATAGAGAAGTTTTTGAGAGGATTTATCATGTGACCCAGCAGTGGTAATTCACATGTAGTAAGTGGGACAGCAATACAACCTATTGAATTTCTCAAATCTGCATGGCAAGCGTTAGGAATGGACATATGTAGTTGTAGGAAATTGGGTTACTGGTTGAAGTGAGGGGAGGGACCCTACTCAAGCGGAAACCACCATTCCTGTCAGGGTGAAGTCACAAACAAGCCCCAAATTAATCTGTGCTCAGCCCTCTGGTAGCTTGCCATAAACACAATCAGGCTTAACTTAGAGGCAATGTGTAAAGTATTTATGCAGCATTTCAAACAGACATAAAGTGAAAACACAACTCAAGAAAAATCCCACACCAATTAGGTAGAATAAAGTAAAAATGAATTAATTATTTGAGACCAAAATTACAAAAATCCAATCAGTAGAATCAAAGATATACAATTTTAAAGATTTAAGTGAAAATAGTGCCTAAAAGCTCAAAGCACCAACTGTGGTTATCTGATTGCGCAGGACTGGGACAAAGTCAAAAGTTCAGGCTGATGGAGCCGGCTTAATACAGGGGCCCAGTTAGGCCCTTTGAACAAAGTACTTTAATTCCTGGTTGTGGAGCATTGTGGGATCCCAAAATGAAGATGTGTCGTGCAGTGGTGGTTCCGATGAGGTGTGGGTAGTGATGCAAGGTCCTGCATCGAGGATGTGTCACACAGAAATGGTTTCAGTGGAGCTGTTGATGAGGCTTATGATGTTGGGTCCTGCGTCGTCGCTGATGATGCCATTGATGGAGGCTTGAGATGTGACATCCTGAATCGAGGTTACGTCAGGCAGAGGTGGTTGTGATGCGAGGCTGGGAGGAGATGCCGTGTGCTTTGTTGATTCTGCTCAAGAGACCCCTACTGGGCTGGCAGATCACCTTCAAGCTCACTTCCGGGGGTCAAGAACTTGAGTCATGCCACTTGGGTAGCAAGACTCACAGCAGGCAGAGTCCAGGTGCTAGGTTCAAGGTGGTTAGAGCCTTTTCTGTCCCTGAGGCTCTGATCATGAGGCTTTCACTTTTTGCTTTCAAACGTACTTCTAACATCAAAGATATGGTGGTACACACACGTCCACGTCACTTACATGACAATCCAACACAAAGAACATTGTGGGATCTTCCTCCAGTTGAAGGACATTACCCTTGTGGTAATTGTAATGTATGTATATTAACTAGACGAATCCAGTCATTAGATCTTGAACCAATCGGGAAGTGGCACTTGAAAAAACATACAAACTGTAACTCCAAGAATTGTATATACATGATCACGTGTCCATGTGGACTACGCTATGTCGGGATGACAACACGACCTGCCAAAGTACGCATTAATGAACACAGAAGTAACATCAGATGTTGCAGATTGACTACTAAACTATCTACGCACTTTATAGAAGCCCCACATAATCCAGATGATTTATGGTGGGTGATACTGGAACCCCCTTCAGTTAGACCTAACGATTCCAAATTTCTTTTTAGATTGGAACAACGTTGGATCTTCAAACTAGGGACATCAGTCCGGGGACTGAACGATGAAATTCCTTGGACCACACTTTCATCATAATCAAGTGTGTCTTTTCTTTAACTTTTTGTACCCTTTTGACTGGTCTATGACATTAAAATTCCAGTTATTCTGTGCCTGGACGACCATTGGTGTTTCATGACATATCTAATTTGTTTGATTATACCAGTTTATCAATAATCAAGCAATAGATTATTAACATGACTGTACATTGTAAAATTACACCATAATTCCGAGTTTTCAGTAGTAAGGGCGGATTGAAGTCCGTTTTCGATATCCACAGCATTGATATCGGATAGTCCTTCTTCCTTTTTTATGACAGCACCACACACGTGTATAATTGACGCTGCTGAACGCGGTACCCATTTGCTGGGACGCGGTCAGTCGGGTAGGTGCAACGACCTATGAACAACATTGAATCGTAAGTGCCTCTTCAATCTTTCCCTATTACGGGACGATGTGGATTCTAATTATCGATCCAATGGTTTTGTGTACTTTTGACAAAACTATTTCATTGTAAACTCTGTTTCTTGACCCTTGCAGAGCCGCCACTAATGAGTGATTACTCGCGCATTATTTGCATTGTTTATTTAGGGTTGAAACAAAAAAAAAAATTCCCCGCAACTTTCCTCCTCTGTAATCTCGATACGATAGGGATTCCTTAACAAACTGTATGTGGCAATAAAAATGTGGTTCTTTACGCGTATAATTCCAATATTATAATACATTTATAGTGAAAGATACTTCGGATGTCCACTGCTGGCTTTTGTTGCGAGACATATATTGTATTCTCAATTCTTGTAACATAATTTTTGTTTTTTATGACTACCTACACCTAGAATGTTAGTTCCAGACACTGACTAGCGATCTCTAGGAGCTTTATCCTAAGAATCGGGGATGGTAAGCTCAATTTTTAACTTTTTCCACAAATGGTGCATGTAATCACATTGTTCACAATGTTGTGTGTATTACATATAATTCTGTACGTTTTGTAATGTTATCATTATTTCAATTTGTAGGGTGACCTATTTTTGACATAGCAAGCATTAAAGTAAGTGACTGCTTTATTTATCTGTCCCAAGTTGGGCATAATTTTTCTTTTGGAGAAGTCTTTGTTATTTTCGGTCCTGATGAAGCGTCAATGGACCCGATTGGGCCAATAGACGCGAAACATGTAGACCCATTGTCAAGTGGAACCATAATAGGTCTGTTCCTCTTGCCCTAAGTGTTGAGAGCACGTGAGCATTATACTCACATATTGTCTCTCACCCTGTTTTTAACCTTGGTCTCCATCTAATTTATTCTGATTAAAATACATGATCATTGTTCTTGGATGGATAACCAATTTTACTTCCGTCTCTCCATTATTGCATGAGCACTTGAAACCAACTACTCATTATCCATCTGCAATACGGTTAGGAGCTCCCGTTTGGGAGCCCGTTAGGCATTGCAACACCGGCCTAATGAGGAGCGTTCCCAATGATGGAACCAGACATCCAATGTGATGCTTGAGGGTTCTTGCTCCTGTAAAATAGGTTTCTTCCCTACGTTAGTTTGGAACAGTGTACTCCTTTATTTATTACTTCATTAGGGAGACTGTACACTGGACCATAAAAAACTCCCGGTCCCTCTTTCTATGATTGTCGGCTCTGATCATGAGGCCAGCCAACTATCCCTTGGAGTCACTCTGGTGGTCCTGGGTTCAGGATGCAGGTTCTTTATATCTGAGGCAGCAGGGCTGCAGGAGCAGGGAGGCAGAGTAGCAGTCCTTCTTGCGGCAGAGCAGCACAACAGTCCTTCTGATTCTTCCACAGGTCCAGAGGTGTACTAAAGAGTTAGGTCTGAGGATCCTATATTTATACTTGGTGCAAGCTTTGAAGTAGGAGACAGTTCTTGATGTTTTCACCCACAAAGGTGTTTGGAATTTCCTGCTTCTCTTTCCTGCCCCAGCTTGTCTGGAGGCCCAATAGACAGGTGTGAAACCCTTTGTGAGTGTGCTGAGGCATAGCCTTTATGATATGCAAGTGTGGTAGGTGACAGCCAGCCCCCCTCCCCATCATTAAGTCAGAGATGGTTAAATCTGCCAAAACCTATTTCCCCTTTGCCTCACTGTCTGGGAGCAGTACACAAAGACCAACTGCCAGCTACACCTAGTAATACGACCCAGGATACAGGACGCAAATGGTTAGGACAAGAAAATTCTAACTTTCTAAACATACCATTTTAAAAATTGTGACTGAAAAGTCTACTTTACCAATAAAGAAGGTTTTATTATAATTCTTTAGACACTAGACGCAACATTCCTATCTGTTCCAAATGGAAAGTTAGCATTTATTAAATATAATATTCTAACCCAATGTTATCCTATATGAGACGTAGGCCTTGCAATAGTGAAAACAAATTTAAGAGTGTTCATTAGGACAAGTAAAAGTTTAAAGTACATATCCAATGCTTTAAATACACTGCACCCTAACCTCTAGGCTGTTTCACGGCTACCAAAAGGGTGACTTAAATGTATTAAAAAGGAAGGTTTAGGCCAAGCAAACAGTTTATTTTGCTAGGTTGGAACAGCAGTTTAAACATGCAAACATAGGCTACAACGGCAGGCCTGAGACCTGTTTGAAAGGGTTTATAAGTACATTAATGTGCCAAATGGGTGCAAACCAATGTTTTCATTTTTTAGGGAGTGAGCACACACACTTTAGCACTGGTTAGAAGTGGTAAAGTGCACAGAGTCCTAAGGCCAACAATAACGAGATAAGCAAAAGCAAGGCAAAATGCTTGGGGGAAGCCCACCTTAAGGCTGACAGGTATACAAATGGTCCTTCCAGAAAAGAAGGATTGGAAGGTAAGTATGCCATGGTGTTGTGTAGCCATTTTAGCTATAGCTCCATGCACGGTATTTAACACACTAGTCCAAGCCGCTGTGCACTCTAACCTAGATATGTTTTATTCAGCTTTATTTTATTGTTGCAGTAGCCACTTTCATTTTCTGTTTATCTAAGTGTTTTGCCTAGGCCAACACTCTGTTCTCAAACAAGACATTCTTGCTCACTCTGTGCTTCTTCCAAGGCTACAGCACAGTACATTGCTGGTGAATGTGGTATGGGTTTAGTCTCCGACATTCGTAGAAAACATACGTAGGGACATTTCTCAGAACATCAGCTGTTTTATTATAAAACACTTCCCTGTCCCTTACACGTCAGAGGGAAATTCCAGCCAGAGAACCACGACTGTATGCTGACTGCCGAATGCTTCGTTACAGATGCTAATGCAGACCACAGGCCTTTGCTCAGGTATGGGGGATGATGTCTTCTCAAGGAAACCTGAAGGGCAGAATTAGAGCTTAACATGCTGTGCTCTATCATAGCCTAGGTAGGAGTTAGTCTAAAAACCGTAGTGACAACATGATAGCGTTATTTCTATACTTTACTCTCCTTGTCACATTTGTAATACTGTCATGCTCTGTCATCTTGGTTATTGCAGCTCACGCTTTGCTATCTAAGATGCAGTCAATTTATTAAAATCATTATTGAAACATATACTGCCTCTGTTTGTCATTTTATACATGAGACTAAGGTAACTGAGAGAAACGGATGAGACCTGAGTGACCACGGCTTCCTGGAGAAACCAATTATGTCATGTGCTCAGATGCCCAGTCACCTCTGCCCTCAGGTAGAGATGAGGCACTGCTAGTTAGCCGGAGCAAAACCCGGATTGGAGCAACAGGTGTCACCTGCAGTGGGTTAGACTTAGTCTCCCACACCGTGGGCGATTCTGCTGCTCAAAATCCAGTAGTCCCATTAGAATAATGAGAGCTTACGCGACAATGGCACTGATCAATTATTAGCCCAAATAGCCAGAAGTAGGCTTTCTAAAGGAATTCAGGGGCACCAATGGGATTTGGTTTTGTGAGGACATTTTCAGAAGTGAGGGCTGTCCAGAAGAATTACAAACAAGGGGCCTCAGTTTATTTCACAGAAAATTGAAGCATACCTGCAGGAACCGGGCATCAAACATTATAAGACAGCTGTAGGAAGGAGGTGACGAAGATGTTATTGGGTAATAGGACAACAGCACATTCTTTAACTGGAGAGACTTTTTTGGGGGGGTGGGCATAATGCCACGTAAAGTAGTTTCCCTAGCATGAATGGGGAGTACATTGAAACAAAGAGTGGATGTAACAATTTTGAGGAAAAGCGTGTGACACAGATAGGCAGCACTAGTATACCAAGAGGCACATTATAAAAAAGGAGATGGAAAGGCGATGCAAGATGAAGATATGGTCTGCTTGAGGGTGGTGATTTCGCACAATTCGAACATCCAGGTATTCAGATCCAAAACATGTGGTGAATTGGCAATTGGTTAGCAATTAAGAAAATATCTATAAATAATAAACAGTTTAGTGAATGCCTCATACCCCATGTGCTACGTGTCAATGCGAAGCATCCACTTCTAATATAGGGAAATAAAATGGGTGGGGGAGTTCAGAGGTTAATAGGATGACTAGAAGTTAAACCACAGAATGTATGGTATCTTTTTATAGGTAGGGAGGGGAAAGAGGAGCAAGTCTGGCGCTCATACAACCATGGATTCTATCACAAGCCATACCACTCTCTCTTACAGATATTCATTGTCTACTCAAATCTGACTTTTATACAGCGATTTGTTTTCATTGATCGTAACGATGGCTAAAGACTCTGGCCCTCATTATGAACACAGCGGTTTTCACCGCCGTGGTCAGGCCGGCGGTCATTTCATTGACCGCCAGCGCCCCTGGGATCCCGCCGGCCGCATAATAAACATTTACTGCCAAATACACCACCGCCACCAGCACCGCTGCCAAGGACACCGCCGCCACCAGCACCGCTGAACAGGACACCGCCGCAAAAAACACCACAGGCCAGTGAGCGCCAAATATTCCGATGCTACTGAGGCCGCCACAAGCAGGATGAAGCACTCTGGGCACAAAGCCCCCTCCAGAACCAGTGGAGAAAGGCATCCACTACCTCAGTCCTTGGCATGATGAAGCACTCTGGGCACAAAGACCCCTCCAGAACCAGTGGAGAGATCCATCCACTACCTCAGTCCTTGGCAGGATGAAGCACTCTGGGCACAAAACCCCCTCCAGAACCAGTGGAGAAAGGCATCCACTACCTCTGTCCTTGGCAGGATGAAGCACTCTGGGCACAAAGGCCCCTCCTGTTGCGTGTGTATGTCACTCTCTTTTCCCTCCCCCCTCCCCTGTGTCGTAGGTGCAGTACTCATCGTGGTCTTCGCCGTCTTTATTGTTCCTGGTAGAGAAGCAGGAAGATAAAGGCTGGCAGTATCTGGAGCTCGGGTTCCATGGCGTCCTGATTCCTCGTGGGGTGTGTAGAGGTGAGCGTTTTCCGTTCCAAGTCCTGTTTCCGCCGTGTTTTTGTTCGCGGTGAATCCGCCCCGGAAAAGGTGGCGGATTGGACTGTTGTAATTTTGTGGGCGGTACATTGTCCTCCGCCTGTCTGTTGGCGGTTACTGCCGCGATGTTTGTTTGTACCACCTTGGCGGTCAGAGTGTTAAAGTGGCTGTCTATGTTGGCGGTTTCCGCCACGGTCGTGATTCCAATTTTTTTTCCGCTGGCCTGTTGGCGGTTTTACCGCCGCTTTAACACCGACCGCCAGGGTTGTAATGACCACCTATATCTTTTATAGGATAACTGTATAAGGTGGCAATGGCGTGTGTTTGTTTTGGAAAAGACAAAGAATGCACCAACACTTTTTTGATTCACAAGAGTATAAGACAAGGCTGCGTTCTGGAGCCTTTTAGTTCAAGCCTAGGCAGCGCACAAGTGCTGTCTCTCGAAATGTTATTATCTACATAAGATGGGTTTTAACCATACCCATCTCACGCCCATCACTTTCATTGGTTTATAGGCCTGCCTTTCAAAATTCAAAATTCCCTTGATTTCGTAGGAAAATGCTTCACCTTTGTCCTGCCTTGAGGCTGCTTCTTTGTTACCCGTTTGCAGACTGATCCTCTTGCATGGATGATTGCATGATCAGCCATATGGCTTAGTGTGGCGCACTATTTTTGCTATTGCCTCGCCGTTTCCCACTGCGTGGCCATATGTTGTTTCTTCCTCTTCCTTGTTTTGGGCATGCCGCTGTTTGTGGTGTCTGACTGCTTTACATGAGGACATGAAGTTTCATATAGTGCGAACTTGATCAGAGGAGCACTTTACATAACTACGCATATAGCGAGAACTCGATCGAAAGAACACTATACATCACTACTTGAAGTTACATATAGTGCAACCTCGTACTTATTTTTATTTTCGAACAACATATTACTCTTGTCTCCCCTCCCTCATAAGCTGAATGCACAGTGTAAAACTTTTACCAAAATGGGCCCCGCACTTCATTTTCCAGCACAGTGCCTCAAACTTATTTGGGATGTGTTGAACTGAACATTGCAGGGTGCAGTACCCTAAGTGGTCAAAAGAGGCCCCAAGGGACACCTAGGGACAGCCTGTGGTACTGCACCCTTTCCCTGCTTCGTGCACATTACAACAGTAAATGTTGCAGGCTTTTTTCGGCCAACATATTATAGGTGTAAAAGTGTTTACGTAACCATGTTCTTCCTCATTACAATTCACATGCTTTACTTCATCTTGTTTTTTTTGGTCCATGCTATCCAAAACGTTTCCACTGTAATTAACACTCTCCATCAACAGATGTCCATTGTAACTGGGGAATAAGGTTTGAGTATCTGCGTCGGTTCACCATCCTGTAATTCTAGGCAATTCACTTAATCTCCCCATGCCCTCCATAAAATAAATCTGCACTTCTGTAATTTAACTGATGCTCCTATAAAGCGCTTCGATGCCTGTTGGTCGAGTTGGTGCTGTATAAAAGTGCAAAATAACCGCAGTGATTTTGGAGACGATTTTAAGCCATAAGTCATCCAGCACCAAGAATTCACATAAATGCCGAGCTTGAAGTTGCTTTATAATGTATACCCTGTCATCCTTTGTGGCTTGGAAAGGTGCTTTCAGTCAGGTATGGTGTGGTGTCTGTCGGATTTCACCAGGAATTTTTACACATAGGCAAAAACACATCCACACTCTCTACCCTCTATGTTTGGAAAGACTTAAAAAATGTTGGTCATTTCACAAATTAATGTGCTTTATCGGGCCTTAATACCTTAACCACCGCTTTGCCTTCTACACGCCCACCAGACAACTCTATTCCACTCATCTGGCTCTGGCTACCATTCCATGGATCTGCAAGACCACAGCCGGAGGAAGATCTTTCTCCTATCTCGTCGCTGAGACCTGGAACTCTCTTCCTCTTCATCTCAGACCTCCCTCCATGCCTCAATTCAGGAAGGACCTCAAGACCTGGCCATCCAACGTTTCGACTGAGCTGCAGTATTACACCAACACCACTTATTGCCCCCCTCCCAACATCTTGAGACCAGAACGGGTCATTAGCTGTGCTCTATAAGAATCCTGATTGATTGATTGATTTATCCTACTTGCTACAACAATAAATCTGCATTCTTCTCTCTTTCCGCTGCCCCGTAAACCCTCTCCTGCACCCTGTTTACCATATAATAGTATGGTTCAGCCACTGAAAGCATGAGATGAAAAAGTGTGTTTACACAGATTAGTGCTTATCACGTTGATTAAAAGCCGCCCCTCCAGTTCCAACTTTTTCTTAGTAACAGCAGCGGGGAGATGTCAGCCTCCTTGCCTCAATGTTGCCCCATGTAAAGCTCCACATCTGTTGTAAACTCTTTAGTGAATGCTTTTCAGGAAAAGCACTATCTTCTTAAGATATACTTTCCCAGATACTGACAACTGCAGCCTAATCCACTTCCCTACTTGTGCAACCAAATTTTTCATACTTTTGCCCCAATTCATCCCTCGGGCATCTTAAGGATTTTAGGGGCCCTAGGCAAAATGTTTTTGGGGGGCCCCTGTTCATAACAGATTTGAATTTATGATCCAGTTCCAATTTTTCTATTATTTGCCACCTTTTCTTACATTTCTTGCACTTTCACCACCTACTATAGAATGGAAGTATTTTAGATGGTATTTCCACTGGTTTTCAATAATCTCTCATACTATTATTACTGTTATTTAGCATGTGTTACTTTTCAGTTGTGGTAAACAGCACATGCGATAAATAGCGCACGTGGACCAACAGCATATAGTATTTAGCACATTCAATACATATTGCACGCACTTTTAGCTTCTGATCCGACTGGTTGATAAACTCTTGTTGTATTCACCCTGGCATGCTGTATTACCACTATGCTGGGGAGAGGAGTGGGTGGTGGGAAGCTTTCGGGGCAAGCAACGGGGTAAGGGTAGGATGGAGGTGCAAGTAAAAGAAAAAAAGCACCTCTGAAGGCGGCAAGCAGTGGAAGCACCCTGGGCAGCAATACTTTGCACATGCTCTAGTGTAAGGACAAATACGCAAAGAGGTGGTGAAGCCAGCAGTTGCCGATCAAAGAGAAGCAAAGAAATCAGAGTGGAAATGAAGTCAGCCAAAGGTGGCAATAGGCAGACTCTAAGCACACTGTAAGCATAAAAAATGTCTTGGAAGTGACAGCCCAGGTGCTGTCTGAGGTGATTCCTAAAAGATATGAGGGAATGAGGGGTCAAAAATTGTCAATGAGGTGAAGGTGCCTACCAAACATTCGGAAGGGCATAAAACTATGGCAGTGCCCCAAAAACATTTAGGGGTGCTAGGTGAAGACAGCAGAATGATTTAAGAGGGAGCGGAAATGTGTCCTGCTTGAGGGAAAACAGCGCTTACCATGCAAGACCTTTACTACGCAGAACTTTTACCACTCTGCCTTTACCACACAGCTAAATGCCATGCAGGTAAGTATTTATACCTTTACCACGCAGTACTGTCCCACATAAGTATTGTTTATACATCATATTTTTTTTTATGGTTTTGGGGTTTAGGAAATGGATAGAGGTAAAGGGAGGTGAGGGTGATTTCAGGGTTCAAGGGTGGGTAGAGGTAAAGCGAGGAAAGGGTGATTTTTGGGTTCAGGAGTGGTAGAGGTGAAGGGAGGGAAGTATTATTTTACGGTTCGGGTGGGTAGAGGTAAAGGGTAGTTAGGGTGATTTCAGGGTGTCGGCATGGGCAGAGGTAACGTCAAGTAAGTGTGATTTAAGGGTTCAGAGTGGGTAGAGGTAACAGGAAGTAAGGGTGATTTTAGAGATTGGGTGAGTAGAGGTAAAGGGGCGTAATGGTGATTCTAGGGTTCCCGAATGGGTAGACGTAAATGAATGTAAGGGGGACTTTAGAGTTCAGGTGTGTGTAGAGTTAAGGGTGAGGGATAGGTAAGGGTAAATGGAGGCAAGGGTAAACTTATGATTCAGGTGCGTAAAAATAAAGAGTGGTAAGGGTGATTTTAGGGTTTGGGATGGGTACAGGTAAAGGGCGGAAAGGGCAATTTTAGGGTTCATGGATGGGTAGAGGTAAAGGGAGTCAAGGGTGAATTTAGGGTTCTGGCATGGGTAGAAGTAAAGGGATGTAAGGGTGATTTAAGTGCAGGGATGGGTAAGGGTAAGGGTGATTTAGGGGTTCCGGAGTGGGTAGAATTAAAGAGAGGTAAGAGTGATTCTAGGGTTTAGGGGTGGGAAGAGGTAAAGGGAGGTAAGCATGAATATAAGGTTCCGGGGGAGAGGTAAAGGGGGAAGGGCAATTTTAGAGCTTGGGGGTAGGCCAAGGTAAAAGGAGGTAAGGGTGATTTTAGGGTTCGAGGTGGGTAGAGGTAAAGGGAGATAAGGTTGATTTTACGGTCCAGGGTGGTTAAAGCTAAAATGAGAGAAGAGTGATTTAAGGGTTTGAGGTGGACAGAGGTAATGGGAGGTAAGTATGATTTTAGGATTTTAAGGTGGATATAGGTAACAGTAGGTGATTCAAGGGTTCAGGGTGGTTAGAGGTAAATGTGATTTAAGGTTTTGGTGACAAGTAGAGGTAAAGGGAGATAAGGACGAATTTAGGGTTGAGGAGGGTAGAGGTAACGGGAGGTAATGATGAATTTAGGGTTCAGGTATGTGTAGAAGTTGAGATGGTTTTAGGGATCAGGGATAAGTAGAGATAAATGGAGGTAAGGGTAAATTTAGGGTTTGGGTGGGCAGAAATAAGGAGAGGTAAAGGTGATTTTATGGCTCAAGGATGGGTGATTTAGAGGGTCCAGGGGTGCACAGAAGTAAAGAGAGGTAAAGGTGTTTTTAGAGTTCAGGGGTGGTTAGAGGTAAAGGGATGTAAGGGTGAATTTAGGGTTTAGAGGTAGAGGTAAAAGGGTAAGGGTAATTTTAAGGCTTGAAAGTAGGTAGGTCTAAAGGGAGGTATGGGTGATTTTAGGGATTGGGTTGGGTAGAGGTAAAGGGAGGTAACAGTGATTTTAAGGTTCAGGATGGATAGAGGTAAAGGGAGAAAAGGGTAATTTCAGGGTTTGGGGGTGGGTAGGGTGATTTGAGGGTGTGGGTGTTGATAAAGGTAACAGGAAGTAAGGGTGATTCAACATTTCAGAGGGGGTAGAAGTAACAAGAGGTACAAATGATTATTAGGGTTTGAAAATGGATAGAAGTAAAAGGAGATAAGGGTGACTTTAGAGTTCAGAGATGGGTAGAGGTGATGGGAGGCAAGGGTGATTTGAGGTATCAGGCAGGTAGGGGTAGCAGAAGGTAAGGGTGGTTTTAGGATTGGGTATAGGTAAAGGGAGGTAATGGTGATTTTAGTATTCTAGATTGGTTAGAGGCAACTGGAGGTAAGGGTGACTTTAGGGTTCAGGTATGGGTGGAGGTAAGGGTGATTTTAGGGTTCAGAGATAGGTATAGGTATATAGAAGTAAGGATAAATTTAGGGTTCGGTGTGTAGGGGTAAATGAATAAGGATGATTTTAGGGCTTGGGAGGTAGGTAGCGAAATAGGGAGGTAAGGGTGATTTTTAGGGTTTGCTTTGAGTAGAGGTAAAGGGAGGTAAGGATTGTAGGAAAGTGCCCCTTTTGGCATGGTTACCCCCACCACTTTTTTGCCTGATATTGGATGCTAACTTGACAGAGTGTGTGCTAGGATCCTGCTAACCAGGCCCCAGCACCTGCGTTCTTTCCCTAAACTGTACCATTGCTTCCACAATTCGCACACCCCTGGCACACAGCTAAGTCCCCTGTAAAAGGTATCAGTGGTACCAAAGGGCCCTGTGGTCAGGGAGGGGCCCTAAGGGCTGCAACATGTATTATGCCACCCTAAGGGACCCCTCACCAAACCCGAGCACACTGCCATTGCAGCTTGTGTGTGCTAGTGAGGAGAAAAAGGTAAAGTCGACATGACATCCCTCTCTAGGTGCCATGCCCACAAACCACTGCTTGTGGCATAGGTAAGTCACTCCTCTTGCAGGCCTTTCAGCACAAAGGCAGGGTGCAATATACCACAGGTGAAGGCATAGTTGCATGAGTAATACCCCCCTACAGTGTCTAAGTCAATTCTTAGACATTGTAAGTGCAGTATGGGCATATTGAGTAAATGGGCTGGGCGTTTGTCATTATGATCTCCACAGCTCCATGATGGCTTCATTGAAGACTGGGAAGTTTGGTATCAAACTTCTCAGCTCAATAAACCCACACTGATGTCAGTGTTTGATTAATTGAAAGATGCACACAGAGGGCATCTTAGAGGTGCCCCCTGAATTTCACCCAGGCCCTTAGTGTAAGGCTGAGTGGTCTATGCTAGCCTGCTACTAACAGACAAGTTTCTGACCCCATGGGGTGAGAGCCTTTGTGCTCTCTGGAGTCAGGGGCAAAGCCTGATCTGAGTGGAGGTGCTTCACACCTTACCCCTGCATGAACTGCAACACTTAGCAGTGAGTCTCAAAGGCTCCTGCTGCATGTTACACTGCCCCAGGGCACTCCAGCTAGTGGAGTTGCCCACCCCATGGACCAAGTCCCATGTCTGGCGGCAGGTCAGGTGGGAAAATCAGTAAATACCAGGAGGTGTGCCCACCCCAGCTGGGACCACCCCTAGGGTGCCCAGAGCTGAGGTGAACCCCTCCTAACAGAATCCTACATCTTGCTTTGGAGGATATTAGGGTTAGGAATGTGCCCCACCTCCTCAAAGGGAGTGGGCACAGGAAGGGTGTAGCCACCCTCAGGGACAGTAGCCATTGACTACTGCCCTCTGACCCCTGTAACGCCCCTAAATCTAGCATCTAGGGACACCCCTGAACCTTGCTCTTCTGATTACTGATTTTAGGGGTTCAGGGATGGGTTGAAATTAAGCCAGTTAAGGATGATTTTAGGATTCAGGGGTGGGTAGAGGTTAAGGGAGGCAAGGGGATTCAGGGTCAGTTAGAAGTCAAGGAGGTAAGGATAATTTTAGGAAGAATGTAAGAGTGACTATGAAGCCAACCAATGGTAGGTAAAAAACAAATTGTCATAAACACAAGCTAAAAATGCTCCTGCACTGACAGAAGCAGACTTGCCATGATAGAAGAGATGATGCAGGCAATTAAAGTTCTGAATACTAACTGCATCAACATTATCTGGCAAGCACTTCAAGGAGTAGAAACCATTCATCAAGGTCCTCTGGTACAGATGAAACTGTCATTAAAACATTTGAAACACGTCAGTCTTTATATAAAACAGACGCACACCTCTGAAACAATTGTCCACTTTTAATATGTGCTTGTATACGCCTAAATAAAGCCAAGTAGTATTATCAAGACATATTTTACCCATTTCTACATTGGTGATTTTTAGCGTGCTATCCGCCGAAAAGTGCTTCGACGTCTTGTCAGGAGTAGTAAGCGCTATATAAATATAATTACAATTAGAAGACTGAGGGCAGACACAACACTGCACTTTCACCCCTGCCCCCCAGAGGGGTTAAGGGAGAGAAATGGCAATACTTTAGGCAGCCCACTAGTGTAACTCTAAGCAAAATAGTGAAGGAAGACAGAGGTAGATTACATGGCCATCCCACAAATGCTTTCTGGGCCTCTATACAAAAGGAAACGCACCAATGATGAGAAGCCCGGAACACTAATACAAAGACTTATAGAGTCCTTCTCCCTGACACCCCAGTCACTCCTGGCGGTGCCATCTCCAATTTAACTGAAGTCTATAGGCCAGATTTAGATTTTGATGGATGGGTACTCCCCCCACACACCTGACAGATATCCTTTCTACTTAGTTATAAATCCATTAGGATATAATGCACTTGTAACTAGGTGGACAGGATATCTGTCATGTTGTTTATGGAATACCCATGCGCCAAACTATAAATCAGGTCCTATGTCTTCAATCTGAAGTAGGTTCCGTCCAGTGGACCACAGCAGTGGGTGACAGCTCCTGTGTAAGAAGCTGTTGAGGAGATTAACCATGTTACAAAGCAGAAAAAAACTCTCATCCAAGCTATCAACAGACTGGGGGAAGCATGCACATACACTACAAGTTGTTTTTTATCCAGACCCCATTGGCCAAAGAGAACCAGATTAAGGCGGTCATTCCTACCTTGGCGGGCGGCGGTCGCCGCCCGCCTGGCGGGAACCGCCAGAAGACCGCACCGCGGTCAAAAGACCGCAGCGGTCATTCTGACTTTCCCGCTGGGCTGGTGGGCGACCGCCAAAAGGCCGCCCGCCCGCCCGCCCAGCGGGAAAGCACCAGCAGCGAGGAAGCCGGCTCTGAATGGAGCCGGCGGATTTGCTGGTGTGCGACGGGTGCAGTTGCACCCGTCGCGATTTTCAGTGTCTGCCAAGCAGACACTGAAAATCAATGTGGGGCCCTGTTAGGGGGCCCCTGCAGTGCCCATGCCAGTGGCATGGGCACTGCAGGGGCCCCCAGGGGCCCCACGACACCCGTTCCCGCCAGCCAGGTTCTGGCGGTGAAAACCGCCAGAACCAGGCTGGCGGGAAGGGGGTCGGAATCCCCATGGCGGCGCTGCTTGCAGCGCCGCCGTGGAGGATTCACAGGGGCAGCGGGAAGCCGTCGGGAAACCGCCGGCTTCCCTTTTCTGACCGCGGCTTTACCGCCGCGGTCAGAATAGCCCCAGAAGCACCGCCAGCCTGTTGGCGGTGCTTCCTCCGTCCCCTACCCTGGCGGTCTCGGACCGCCAGGGTAGGAATGACCCCCTAAGCCTCACGACTCACAGCTTGAACAAAAGAGGCAAGAGTAAAGATACGCAGCCCCTCAATGTCATTCCCCCAGGTGAAGGTGGCTGTGCCATGTTGCCAGGCTACAGATCCAACCACAGAATCCAAAAATTTCAACAGGTCCAGCCCCTACGGCTTCTGGTAGCCCAACAACCACATCGTGGTGGGAGGGAAATGAAGGCGGTACATATCTAGCCAATTGGATACAACAGCAATGGCTCCCACTGGCTGCTGCAGCATAGCCAGTCACAAACAACATACCCTCAAAGTGACGAGGGTCTGCAAATGTTTTGGCTCCGTGAACCACACTCGTGGCTTATCCTCTAGGGTGTTGTTCATAACAAATAAAACTGCGTATTAATTTTAAGACAAATCTTTCATCATAGTTTATTTCCTGTTCAAAACATCAATGAAACAGAACACCGAATAGTCTTGAACTTCGTGACATTAACAATTACCATTTCAAGCAAGTTAAAATTGACCCAACTGCCCTTTAAATCAATATATTTGACTAATTTGACATTTCACACAAGTGCTAATGGCTGGCGATTCCCCCTGCAAAAATATTTCTCAAAAAGAGTAAAATTATACAACTGTAATCACTTCTGAACAAGATAATTGCCCAAAATTGGATATATTTTCTGTACATATATTATTATGAAGCTTCGAGGTACTTCCTTTAACAATTGTCTAACACACATCCGTGAAAAATGATTTGATTTTGAGACACAACAGTTAATGGCTCAACATATGAATTTTCAGCAGTTAATAATCAATGTAAAATAGTTGTGCATATTCTGAATTTTGCCTCTGCTACAGCCAGAGCACATTATGTTGCCTCAGCAAGTTAACCCCTTCGCTGCCAGGCCTTTTCCCCCTCCTGTGCCAGGCCTTTTTTTGCCTATTTGGGGCAGTTCGCGCTTAGGCCCTCATAACTTTTTGTCCACATAAGCTAACCAAGCCAAATTTGCGTCCTTTTTTTACAACATCCTAGGGATTCTAGAGGTACCCAGACTTTGTGGGTTCCCCTGAAGGAGGCCAAGAAATTAGGCAAAATACAGTGAAAATTTCGTTTTTTTCAAAAAAATTGGAAAAAGTGGCTGCAGAAGAAGGCTTGTGGTTTTTCCCCTGAAAATGGCATCAACAAAGGGTCAGCTTTCAGGAACAGGCAGACTTGAATCAGAAAACCCAATTTTTCAACACAATTTTGGCATTTTACTGGGACATACCCCATTTTTGCAATTTTTTATGCTTTCAGCCTCCTTCCAGTCAGTGACAGAAATGGGCATGAAGCCAATGCTGGTTCCCAGAAACCTAAACATTTCTGAAAAGTAGACAAAATTCTGAATTCAGCAAGGGGTCATTTGTGTAGATCCTACAAGGGTTTCCTACAGAAAATAACAACTGAAAAAGAAAAATATTGAAATTGAGGTGAAAAAAACATCAATTTTTCTCTTCGTTTTACTCTGTAACTTTTCCCTGCAATGTCAGATTATCGAAAGCAATATACCGTTACGTCTGCTGGACTCCTCTGGTTGCGGGGATATATAAGGCTTGTAGGTTCATCAAGAACCAGAGGAACCCAGAGCCAATAAATGAGCTGCACCCTGCAGTGCGTTTTCATTCTATACCGGGTATACAGCACTTCATTAGCAATCCCATTTTTTTGAAAGAAAACAGAGGTGTTTTTTGCAAAGTGCCTACCTGTAGATTTTGGCCTCTAGCTCAGCCGGCACCTAGGGAAACCTACCAAACCTTTCCATTTCTGAAAACTAGAGACCTAGGGGAATCGAAGATGGGGTGACTTGTGGGGCTCGGACCAGGTTCTGTTACCCAGAATCCTTTGCAAACCTCAAAATTTGGCTAAAAAAACACATGTTCCTCACATTTCTGTGGCAGAAAGTTCTGGAATCTGAGAGGAGCCACAAATGTCCTTCCACCCAGCGTTCCCCCAAGTTTCCCGAAAAAAATGATACCTCACTTGTGTGGGTAGGCCTAGCGCCCGCAACAGGAAGCGCCCCAAAGCGCAACGTGGACACATCCAAATTTTTGAAAGAAAACAGAGGTGTTTTTTGCGAAGTGCCTACCTGTAGATTTTGGCCTCTAGCTCAGCCGGCACCTAGGGAAACCTACCAAACCTGTGCATTTCTGAAAACTAGAGACCTAGGGGAATCCAAGATGGGGTGACTTGTGGGGCTCGGACCAGGTTCTGTTACCGAGAATCCTTTGCAAACCTCAAAATTTGGCTAAAAAAACACATGTTCCTCACATTTCTGTGGCAGAAAGTTCTGGAATCTGAGAGGAGCCAGAAATTTCCTTCCACCCAGCGTTCCCCCAAGTCTCCCGATAAAAACGATACCTCACTTGTGTGGGTAGGCCTAGCGCCCGCAACAGGAAACGCCCCAAAGCGCAACGTGGACACATCCAAATTTTTGAAAGAAAACAGAGGTGTTTTTTGCGAAGTGGCTACCTGTAGATTTTGCCCTCCAGCTCAGCCGGCACCTAGGGAAACCTACCAAACCTGTGCATTTCTGAAAACTAGAGACCTAGGGGAATCCAAGATGGGGTGACTTGTGGGGCTCGGACCAGGTTCTGTTACCCAGAATCCTTTGCAAACCTCAAAATTTGGCTAAAAAAACACATGTTCCTCACATTTCTGTGGCAGAAAGTTCTGGAATCTGAGAGGAGCCATAAATTTCCTTCCACCCAGCGTTCCCCCAAGTCTCCCGATAAAAATGATACCTCACTTGTGTGGGTAGGCCTAGCGCCCGCGACAGGAAACGCCCCAAAGCGCAACGTGGACACATCCAAATTTTTGGAAGAAAACAGAGGTGTTTTTTGAAAAGTGCCTACCTGTAGATTTTGGCCTCTAGCTCAGCAGGCACCTAGGGAAACCCACCAAACCTGTGCATTTCTGAAAACTAGAGACCTAGGGGAATCCAAGATGGGGTGACTTGTGGGCCTCGGACCAGGTTCTGTTACCCAGAATCCTTTGCAAACCTCAAAATTTGGCTAAAAAAACACATGTTCCTCACATTTCTGTGGCAGAAAGTTCTGGAATCTGAGGGGAGCCACAAATTTCCTTCCACCCAGCGTTCCCCCCAAGTCTCCCGATAAAAATGATACCTCACTTGTGTGGGTAGGCCTAGCGCCCGCGACAGGAAACGCCCCAAAGCGCAACGTGGACACATCCAATTTTTTTAAAGAAAACAGAGGTGTTTTTTGCAAAGTGCCTACCTGTAGATTTTGGCCTCTAGCTCAGCCGGCACCTAGGGAAACCTACCAAACCTGTACATTTCTGAAAACTAGAGACCTAGGGGAATCCAAGATGGGGTGACTTGTGGGGCTCGGACCACGTTCTGTTACCCAGAATCCTTTGCAAACCTCAAAATTTGGCTAAAAAAACACATGTTCCTCACATTTCTGTGGCAGAAAGTTCTGGAATCTGAGAGGAGCCACAAATTTCCTTCCACCCAGCGTTCCCCCAAGTCTCCCGATAAAAATGATACCTCACTTGTCTGGGTAGGCCTAGCGCCCGCAACAGGAAACGCCCCCAAGCGCAACGTGGACACATCCAAATTTTTTAAAGAAAACAGAGGTGTTTTTTGCGAAGTGGCTACCTGTAGATTTTGGCCTCTAGCTCAGCCGGCACCTAGGGAAACCTACCAAACCTGTGCATTTCTGAAAACTAGAGACCTAGGGGAATCCAAGATGGGGTGACTTGTGGGGCTCGGACCAGGTTCTGTTACCCAGAATCCTTTGCAAACCTCAAAATGTGGCTAAAAAAACACATGTTCCTCACATTTCTGTGGCAGAAAGTTCTGGAATCTGAGAGGAGCCACAAATTTCCTTCCACCCAGCGTTCCCCCAAGTCTCCCGATAAAAATGATACCTCACTTGTCTGGGTAGGCCTAGCGCCCGCAACAGGAAACGCCCCAAAGCGCAACGTGGACACATCCAAATTTTTGAAAGAAAACAGAGGTGTTTTTTGCGAAGTGGCTACCTGTAGATTTTGGCCTCTAGCTCAGCCGGCACCTAGGGAAACCTACCAAACCTGTGCATTTCTGAAAACTAGAGACCTAGGGGAATCCAAGATGGGATGACTTGTGGGGCTCGGACCAGGTTCTGTTACCCAGAATCCTTTGCAAACCTCAAAATTTGGCTAAAAAAACACATGTTCCTCACATTTCTGTGGCAGAAAGTTCTGGAATCTGAGAGGAGCCACAAATTTCCTTCCACCCAGCGTTCCCCCAAGTCTCCCGATAAAAATGATACCTCACTTGTGTGGGTAGGCCTAGCGCCCGCAACAGGAAACGCCCCAAAGCGCAACGTGGACACATCCAAATTTTTGGAAGAAAACAGAGGTGTTTTTTGAAAAGTGCCTACCTGTAGATTTTGGCCTCTAGCTCAGCCGGCACCTAGGGAAACCCACCAAACCTGTGCATTTCTGAAAACTAGAGACCTAGGGGAATCCAAGATGGGATGACTTGTGGGGCTCGGACCAGGTTCTGTTACCCAGAATCCTTTGCAAACCTCAAAATTTGGCTAAAAAAACACATGTTCCTCACATTTCTGTGGCAGAAAGTTCTGGAATCTGAGAGGAGCCACAAATTTCCTTCCACCCAGCGTTCCCCCAAGTCTCCCGATAAAAATGATACCTCACTTGTCTGGGTAGGCCTAGCGCCCGCAACAGGAAACGCCCCAAAGCGCAACGTGGACACATCCAAATTTTTGAAAGAAAACAGAGGTGTTTTTTGCGAAGTGGCTACCTGTAGATTTTGGCATCTAGCTCAGCCGGCACCTAGGGAAACCTACCAAACCTGTGCATTTCTGAAAACTAGAGACCTAGGGGAATCCAAGATGGGGTGACTTGTGGGGCTCGGACCAGGTTCTGTTACCCAGAATCCTTTGCAAACCTCAAAATGTGGCTAAAAAAACACATGTTCCTCACATTTCTGTGGCAGAAAGTTCTGGAATCTGAGAGGAGCCACAAATTTCCTTCCACCCAGCGTTCCCCCAAGTCTCCCGATAAAAATGATACCTCACTTCTCTGGGTAGGCCTAGCGCCCGCAACAGGAAACGCCCCAAAGCGCAACGTGGACACATCCAAATTTTTGAAAGAAAACAGAGGTGTTTTTTGCGAAGTGGCTACCTGTAGATTTTGGCCTCTAGCTCAGCCGGCACCTAGGGAAACCTACCAAACCTGTGCATTTCTGAAAACTAGAGACCTAGGGGAATCCAAGATGGGGTGACTTGTGGGGCTCGGACCAGGTTCTGTTACCCAGAATCCTTTGCAAACCTCAAAATTTGGCTAAAAAAACACATGTTCCTCACATTTCTGTGGCAGAAAGTTCTGGAATCTGAGAGGAGCCACAAATTACCTTCCACCCAGCGTTCCCCCAAGTCTCCCGATAAAAATGATACCTCACTTGTCTGGGTAGGCCTAGCGCCCGCAACAGGAAACGCCCCAAAGCACAACGTGGACACATCCAAATTTTTGAAAGAAAACAGAGGTGTTTTTTGCGAAGTGGCTACCTGTAGATTTTGGCCTCTAGCTCAGCCGGCACCTAGGGAAACCTACCAAACCTGTGCATTTCTGAAAACTAGAGACCAAGGGGAATCCAAGATGGGGTGACTTGTGGGGCTCGGACCAGGTTCTGTTACCCAGAATCCTTTGCAAACCTCAAAATTTGGCTAAAAAAACACATGTTTCTCACATTTCTGTGGCAGAAAGTTCTGGAATCTGAGAGGAGCCACAAATTTCCTTCCACCCAGCGTTCCCCCAAGTCTCCCGATAAAAATGATACCTCACTTGTCTGGGTAGGCCTAGCGCCCGCAACAGGAAACGCCCCAAAGCACAACGTGGACACATCCAAATTTTTGAAAGAAAACAGAGGTGTTTTTTGCGAAGTGGCTACCTGTAGATTTTGGCCTCTAGCTCAGCCGGCACCTAGGGAAACCTACCAAACCTGTGCATTTCTGAAAACTAGAGACCAAGGGGAATCCAAGATGGGGTGACTTGTGGGGCTCGGACCAGGTTCTGTTACCCAGAATCCTTTGCAAACCTCAAAATTTGGCTAAAAAAACACATGTTCCTCACATTTCTGTGGCAGAAAGTTCTGGAATCTGAGAGGAGCCACAAATTTCCTTCCACCCAGCGTTCCCCCAAGTCTCCCGATAAAAATCATACCTCACTTGTGTGGGTAGGCCTAGCGCCCGCGACAGGAAACGCCCCAAAGCGCAACGTGGACACATCCAATTTTTTGAAAGAAAACAGAGGTGTTTTTTGCAAAGTGCCTACCTGTAGATTTTGGCCTCTAGCTCAGCCGGCACCTAGGGAAACCTACCAAACCTGTACATTTCTGAAAACTAGAGACCTAGGGGAATCCAAGATGGGGTGACTTGTGGGGTTCGGACCAGGTTCTGTTACCCAGAATCCTTTGCAAACCTCAAAATTTGGCTAAAAAAACACGTGTTCCTCACATTTCTGTGGCAGAAAGTTCTGGAATCTGAGAGGAGCCACAAATTTCCTTCCACCCAGCATTCCCCCAAGTCTCCCGATAAAAATGATACCTCACTTGTGTGGGTAGGCCTAGTGCCCGCAACAGGAAACGCCCCAAAGCGCAACGTGGACACATCCAAATTTTTGGAAGAAAACAGAGGTGTTTTTTGAAAAGTGCCTACCTGTAAATTTTGGCCTCTAGCTCAGCCGGCACCTAGGGAAACCCACCAAACCTGTGCATTTCTGAAAACTAGAGACCTAGGGGAATCCAAGATGGGGTGACTTGTGTGGCTCGGACCAGGTTCTGTTACCCAGAATCCTTTGCAAACCTCAAAATTTGGCTAAAAAAACACATGTTCCTCACATTTCTGTGGCAGAAAGTTCTGGAATCTGAGAGGAGCCACAAATTTCCTTCCACCCAGCGTTCCCCCAAGTCTCCCGATAAAAATGATACCTCACTTGTGTGGGTAGGCCTAGCGCCCGCGACAGGAAACGCCCCAAAGCGCAACGTGGACACATCCAATTTTTTTAAAGAAAATAGAGGTGTTTTTTGCAAAGTGCCTACCTGTAGATTTTGGCCTCTAGCTCAGCCGGCACCTAGGGAAACCTACCAAACCTGTACATTTCTGAAAACTAGAGACCTAGGGGAATCCAAGATGGGGTGACTTGTGGGGCTCGGACCACGTTCTGTTACCGAGAATCCTTTGCAAACCTCAAAATTTGGCTAAAAAAACACATGTTCCTCACATTTCTGTGGCAGAAAGTTCTGGAATCTGAGAGGAGCCACAAATTTCCTTCCACCCAGCGTTCCCCCAAGTCTCCCGATAAAAATGATACCTCACTTGTCTGGGTAGGCCTAGCGCCCGCAACAGGAAACGCCCCAAAGCGCAACGTGGACACATCCAAATTTTTGAAAGAAAACAGAGGTGTTTTTTGCGAAGTGGCTACCTGTAGATTTTGGCCTCTAGCTCAGCCGGCACCTAGGGAAACCTACCAAACCTGTGCATTTCTGAAAACTAGAGACCTAGGGGAATCCAAGATGGGGTGACTTGTGGGGCTCGGACCAGGTTCTGTTACCCAGAATCCTTTCCAAACCTCAAAATTTGGCTAAAAAAACACATGTTCCTCACATTTCTGTGGCAGAAAGTTCTGGAATCTGAGAGGAGCCACAAATTTCCTTCCTCCCAGCGTTCCCCCAAGTCTCCCAATAAAAATGATACCTCACTTGTGTGGGTAGGCCTAGCGCCCGCAACGGGAAACGCCCCAAAGCGCAACGTGGACACATCCAAATTTTTGAAAGAAAACAGAGGTGTTTTTTGCGAAGTGGCTACCTGTAGATTTTGGCCTCTAGCTCAGCCGGCACCTAGGGAAACCTACCATACCTGTGCATTTCTGAAAACTAGAGACCAAGGGGAATCCAAGATGGGGTGACTTGTGGGGCTCGGACCAGGTTCTGTTACCCAGAATCCTTTGCAAACCTCAAAATTTGGCTAAAAAAACACATGTTCCTCACATTTCTGTGGCAGAAAGTTCTGGAATCTGAGAGGAGCCACAAATTTCCTTCCACCCAGCGTTCCCCCAAGTCTCCCGATAAAAATGATACCTCACTTGTCTGGGTAGGCCTAGCGCCCGCAACAGGAAACGCCCCAAAGCGCAACGTGGACACATCCAAATTTTTGAAAGAAAACAGAGGTGTTTTTTGCGAAGTGGCTACCTGTAGATTTTGGCCTCTAGCTCAGCCGGCACCTAGGGAAACCTACCAAACCTGTGCATTTCTGAAAACTAGAGACCTAGGGTAATCCAAGGTGGGGTGACTTGTGGGGCTCGGACCAGGTTCTGTTACCCAGAATCCTTTGCAAACCTCAAAATTTGGCTAAAAAAACACATGTTCCTCACATTTCTGTGGCAGAAAGTTCTGGAATCTGAGAGGAGCCACAAATTTCCTTCCACCCAGCGTTCCCCCAAGTCTCCCGATAAAAATGATACCTCACTTGTGTGGGTAGGCCTAGCGCCCGCAACAGGAAACGCCCCAAAGCGTAACGTGGACACATCCAAATTTTTGAAAGAAAACAGAGGTGTTTTTTGCGAAGTGGCTACCTGTAGATTTTGGCATCTAGCTCAGCCGGCACCTAGGGAAACCTACCAAACCTGTGCATTTCTGAAAACTAGAGACCTAGAGGAATCCAAGATGGGGTGACTTGTGGGGCTCGGACCAGGTTCTGTTACCCAGAATCCTTTGCAAACCTCAAAATGTGGCTAAAAAAACACATGTTCCTCACATTTCTGTGGCAGAAAGTTCTGGAATCTGAGAGGAGCCACAAATTTCCTTCCACCCAGCGTTCCCCCAAGTCTCCCGATAAAAATGATACCTCACTTGTGTGGGTAGGCCTAGCGCCCGCGACAGGAAACGCCCCAAAGCGCAACGTGGACACATCCAAATTTTTGGAAGAAAACAGAGGTGTTTTTTTAAAAGTGCCTACCTGTAGATTTTGGCCTCTAGCTCAGCCGGCACCTAGGGAAACCCACCAAACCTGTGCATTTCTGAAAACTAGAGACCTAGGGGAATCCAAGATGGGGTGACTTGTGGGGCTCGGACCAGGTTCTGTTACCCAGAATCCTTTCCAAACCTCAAAATTTGGCTAAAAAAACACATGTTCCTCACATTTCTGTGGCAGAAAGTTCTGGAATCTGAGAGGAGCCACAAATTTCCTTCCTCCCAGCGTTCCCCCAAGTCTCCCAATAAAAATGATACCTCACTTGTGTGGGTAGGCCTAGCGCCCGCAACGGGAAACGCCCCAAAGCGCAACGTGGACACATCCAAATTTTTGAAAGAAAACAGAGGTGTTTTTTGCGAAGTGGCTACCTGTAGATTTTGGCCTCTAGCTCAGCCGGCACCTAGGGAAACCTACCATACCTGTGCATTTCTGAAAACTAGAGACCAAGGGGAATCCAAGATGGGGTGACTTGTGGGGCTCGGACCAGGTTCTGTTACCCAGAATCCTTTGCAAACCTCAAAATTTGGCTAAAAAAACACATGTTCCTCACATTTCTGTGGCAGAAAGTTCTGGAATCTGAGAGGAGCCACAAATTTCCTTCCACCCAGCGTTCCCCCAAGTCTCCCGATAAAAATGATACCTCACTTGTCTGGGTAGGCCTAGCGCCCGCAACAGGAAACGCCCCAAAGCGCAACGTGGACACATCCAAATTTTTGAAAGAAAACAGAGGTGTTTTTTGCGAAGTGGCTACCTGTAGATTTTGGCCTCTAGCTCAGCCGGCACCTAGGGAAACCTACCAAACCTGTGCATTTCTGAAAACTAGAGACCTAGGGTAATCCAAGGTGGGGTGACTTGTGGGGCTCGGACCAGGTTCTGTTACCCAGAATCCTTTGCAAACCTCAAAATTTGGCTAAAAAAACACATGTTCCTCACATTTCTGTGGCAGAAAGTTCTGGAATCTGAGAGGAGCCACAAATTTCCTTCCACCCAGCGTTCCCCCAAGTCTCCCGATAAAAATGATACCTCACTTGTGTGGGTAGGCCTAGCGCCCGCAACAGGAAACGCCCCAAAGCGTAACGTGGACACATCCAAATTTTTGAAAGAAAACAGAGGTGTTTTTTGCGAAGTGGCTACCTGTAGATTTTGGCATCTAGCTCAGCCGGCACCTAGGGAAACCTACCAAACCTGTGCATTTCTGAAAACTAGAGACCTAGAGGAATCCAAGATGGGGTGACTTGTGGGGCTCGGACCAGGTTCTGTTACCCAGAATCCTTTGCAAACCTCAAAATGTGGCTAAAAAAACACATGTTCCTCACATTTCTGTGGCAGAAAGTTCTGGAATCTGAGAGGAGCCACAAATTTCCTTCCACCCAGCGTTCCCCCAAGTCTCCCGATAAAAATGATACCTCACTTGTGTGGGTAGGCCTAGCGCCCGCGACAGGAAACGCCCCAAAGCGCAACGTGGACACATCCAAATTTTTGGAAGAAAACAGAGGTGTTTTTTTAAAAGTGCCTACCTGTAGATTTTGGCCTCTAGCTCAGCCGGCACCTAGGGAAACCCACCAAACCTGTGCATTTCTGAAAACTAGAGACCTAGGGGAATCCAAGATGGGGTGACTTGTGGGGCTCGGACCAGGTTCTGTTACCCAGAATCCTTTGCAAACCTCAAAATTTGGCTAAATAAACACATGTTCCTCACATTTCTGTGGCAGAAAGTTCTGGAATCTGAGAGGAGCCACAAATTTTCTTCCACCCAGCGTTCCCCCAAGTCTCCCGATAAAAATGATACCTCACTTGTGTGGGTAGGCCTAGCGCCCGCGACAGGAAACGCCCCAAAGCGCAACGTGGACACATCCAATTTTTTGAAAGAAAACAGAGGTGTTTTTTGCAAAGTGCCTACCTGTAGATTTTGGCCTCTAGCTCAGCCGGCACCTAGGGAAACCCACCAAACCTGTACATTTCTGAAAACTAGAGACCTAGGGGAATCCAAGATGGGGTGACTTGTGGGGCTCGGACCATGTTCTGTTACCCAGAATCCTTTGCAAACATCAAAATTTGGCTAAAAAAACACATGTTCCTCACATTTCTGTGGCAGAAAGTTCTGGAATCTGAGAGGAGCCAGACATTTCCTTCCACCCAGCGTTCCCCCAAGTCTCCCGATAAAAATGATACCTCACTTGTGTGGGTAGGCCTAGCGCCCGCAACAGGAAACGCCCCAAAGCGCAACGTGGACACTTCCAAATTTTTGAAAGAAAACAGAGGTGTTTTTTGCGAAGTGGCTACCTGTAGATTTTGGCCTCTAGCTCAGCCGGCACCTAGGGAAACCTACCAAACCTTTGCATTTCTGAAAACTAGAGACCTAGGGGAATCCAAGATGGGGTCGACTTGTGGGGCTCGGACCAGGTTCTGTTACCCAGAATCCTTTGCAAACCTCAAAATTTGGCTAAAAAAACACATGTTCCTCACATTTCTGTGGCAGAAAGTTCTGGAATCTGAGAGGAGCCACAAATTTCCTTCCACCCAGCGTTCCCCCAAGTCTCCCGATAAAAATGATACCTCACTTGTGTGGGTAGGCCTAGCGCCCGCGACAGGTAACGCCCCAAAGCGCAACGTGGACACATCCAAATTTTTGGAAGAAAACAGAGGTGTTTTTTGAAAAGTGCCTACCTGTAGATTTTGGCCTCTAGCCAAGGGGAAACCCACCAAACCTGTACATTTCTGAAAACTAGAGACCTAGGGGAATCCAAGATGGGGTGACTTGTGGGGCTCGGACCAGGTTCTGTTACCCAGAATCCTTTGCAAACCTCAAAATTTGGCTAAAAAAACACATGTTCCTCACATTTCTGTGGCAGAAAGTTCTGGAATCTGAGAGGAGCCACAAATTTCCTTCCACCCAGCGTTCCCCCAAGTCTCCCGATAAAAATGATACCTCACTTGTGTGGGTAGGCCTAGCGCCCGCGACAGGAAACGCCCCAAAACACAATGTGGACACATCACATTTTTTCATAGAAAACAGTGCCTACCTGTGGATTTTGGCCTGTTGCTCAGCCGGCACCTGGGGAAACCTAGCAAACCAGTGCATTTTTTAAAACTAGAAACCCAGGGGAATCCAAGATGGGGTGACTTGCGGGGCTCTGACCTGGTTATGTTACCCAGAATCCTTTGGCAGAAATGCCCTAAAATAAATTTGACCCCCCCAACCCCCCGCTGCCCGGGAGCGACCCTTGCCTACGGGGTCGCTCCCCCTGCGTGACATTGGCGCCAAAAAACAAATCCCCGGTGCCTAGTGGTTTCTGCCCCCTTGGGGGCAGATTGACCTAAAATCACCCAATCTGCCCCCAAGGGGGGCAGAAATGGTCTAAATACAATTTGCCCCCCAGGGGAGCGACCCTTGCCTGATGGTTCGCTCCCCATCTCTAAAAAAACAAAAACAAAAATATTTGCAATGGCGCCTAGAGGTTTCTGCCCCCCCCGGGGGCAGATCGGCCTAATAATAGGCTGATCTGCCCCCAGGGGGGGCAGAAATGGCCTAAAATAAATTTGCCCCCCCAACCCCACCTCCTCCTCCGGGAGCGACCCTTGCCTACGGGGTCACTCCCCCGGCATGACATTGGCGCCAAAAAACAAATCCCCGGTGCCTAGTGGTTTCTGCCCCCTTGGGGGCAGATTGACCTAAAATCGACCAATCTGCCCCCAAGGGGGGCAGAAATGGTCTAAATACAATTTGCCCCCCAGGGGAGCGACTCTTGCCTGATGGGTCGCTCCCCATCTCTAAAAAAACAAACAAACAAAAAGAAAAAACACAAAAAAATTCTTTCCCCTGGCGCCTAGAGGTTTCTGCCCCCCCTGGGGGCAGATCGGCCTAATAATAGGCCGATCTGCCCCCATGGGGGGCAGAAATGGCCTAAAATAAATTTACCCTCCCCCGGGAGCGACCCTTGCCTACGGGGTCGCTCCCCCTGCGTGAGATTTGGCGCCAAAAAACTAATCCCAGGTGCCTAGTGGTTTCTGCCCCCTTGGGGGCAGATTGACCTAAAATCGCCCAATCTGCCCCCAAGGGGGGCAGAAATGGTCTAAATACAATTTGCCCTCCAGGGCAGCGACCCTTGCCTGATGGGTCGCTCCCCATCTCTAAAAAAACAAGCAAACAAAAAAAAAACACACAAAAAAAATTTGCCCTGGCGCCTAGAGGTTTCTGCCCCCCCCTGGGGGCAGTTCGGCCTAATAATAGGCCGATCTGCCCCCAGGGGGGGCAGAAATGGCCTAAAATAAATTTGTCCCCCCAACCCCCACCCTCCCCCGGGAGCGACCCTTGCCTACGGGGTCGCTCCCCCTGCGTGAAATTGGCGCCAAAAAACAAATCCCCGGTGCCTAGTGGTTTCTGCCCCCTTGGGGGCAGATTGACCTAAAATCGGCCAATCTGCCCCCAAGGGGGGCAGAAATGGCCTAAATACAATTTGCCCCCCAGGGGAGCGACCCTTGCCTGATGGGTCGCTCCCCATCTCTAAAAAAACAAACAAACAAAAAAAGAAAATCCCCTGGCGCCTAGAGGTTTCTGCCCCCCCTGGGGGCAGATCGGCCTAATAATAGGCAGAATGGCCTAAAATAAATTTGCCCCCCAGGGAGCGACCCTTGCCTAAGGGGTCGCTCCCCTTGCGTGAAATTCACGCAAAGAAAAAACTCCCTGATGTCTAGTGGTTTTTGCCCCCCTTGGGGGCAGATTGGCCTCATCAAAATCGGCCAATCTGCCCCCAAGGGGGGCAGAAATGGCCTAAATATAATTTTCCCCCAAGGGGAGCGACCCTTGCCTAAGGGGTCGCTCCCCACCTAAAAAAAATAAAAAAAACATTAAAAAAAAAAGATGATCCCTGGTGCCTAGAGGTTTCTGCCCCCGGGGGGGGGCAGAAAAGGCCTTCCCGAAAAAATGCCCCCCCTGGGAGTGACCCTTGCCCAAGGGGTCGCTCCCTTATGTCAATATCACCCAAAAAAAAAAAATCCCTGGTGTCTAGTGGGGTTTGAAAAGCCGGATTGCATGCAATCCGGCTTTTGAAACCCTCGGAGAGACTTCAAAGGGAAGGAAATACATTTCCTTCCCTTTGAAGCCCCTCCGGGCCTCCCCCACGTGATTGAAAGGTCTTCCCCTTCCATCCCCGCCTTGGAGGGGGAGGGGGGTGCACGGGGGGCGCGCTAGCGCTCCCCCAAGTTCCCCTGTGCCTTGGACGAGGTGATCTCGTCCAAGGCACACAGGAACTGTAGCCTTGGACAAGATCATCTCGTCCAAGGCACAGAACAGGTTAAAGAGACTGGATCCTTTGTTTAACTATAGATCGACTTTTATTAATTCCGGCACGACAAATTTGCATCTCATACTTCCAAGGTCAATATAATATACACTATTGAAATACATAGCAACAAACCTGTTATCTCAGTGTCAAGAAGCCACTTTGTTGGTGACTCTTATGCTGTGCTATACTCTTTTGGCTGGATTAAGAATCTCTGCCCAAATTCACTGATCTGCTGGTACTTATTAGACAAATTTCCATTTTCCACATACATCTGCATGTGCACACATATTTGTGCAGATGTGTGCTCTCTTGTTCAAACACTCTAACTGGAAGCTTCACAACAGTGTTCTTCCCTCAGCCCTATGAAATTGAAGAGACTCATAAAAACCAAAAGTGTTTGCAGAAGTACACAAGAGGTCAATTCTGACCCTGGTGTGTTTGCACAACTCCTGGTCAAGTAACATCCCTGCTCAGCAGATCACAGTTTTACTAACTGTATTACATTTTCAAATAGCATGTAAATGTCCTATTTCTTACCGGTAATCTTCATTTTTCCTGGTCCTGTTGTTCTCTTCCCATTCATCACAACTGAGATAACCTATATCACCGCAAAGAAAAAAGGACAGAGGAATACAGGTATATTCAGTCATGAGGTTATTTTAGCATTTACACAGGCACATTATTTAGTGTTCGGCCTGAGGCCTTCACCCTCTCACCTAGTTACATTTCTCTTTTATTTGTCTTATTATTTTAGCAAAGCTTTATTTTAGTGGAGATGTTTTTCATTATTTTATGAGTTGCCATACCACGCAGAATTTGTTGTTCATTTCTTTGCACAACATTTTCATCCTGTGCTCAACTCAAGGCGATACACAATATTTACAGGGTATTGCTGGTCCAAAGAGTACACAGTCTACCCTACACAGAAAAATACATGTTGTCACATCAGGTCAGTTCTTAGAATAACAAATATGTTATTATAAAACATCACACTGCCCACACCAGAGTAAAGGGGAAATTCCAGCCAGCGTGCCATCTCATGCTGTACGTCGTTGCAGTTTCTGCAGAAACCTTTTGGTCCCTCTTCCCCTACTGCAGACTAACAGACCTCTTCTTCGCCTCTGAATGCAGTTATGTTGGTTGGGCTTCCTTCCCGGGACCAGAAGGGCAGATTAGGGCTACCACTGCTATTTGCTCTCATGTAGGAACTTAGCAGTGTAGGTAGGGATATTAGGGAAACTCCTCTGACAGCATGGTGGGATTCTTCTTGTGTTTCACTTGCCTGGTCACTACTGTGATAACGTTGTGTTTTATTATGTGATGTGATTATGAGTTTTATTATCCTCATAATCGCAATTCATGCCTTTTTCCGTAGAATGCAGTTGCTTTAATCAAATATATATTGAACCAAGATCCTGCTTCTGTTTTTCTTTGCATGTATGAAACTTGTAAAACTGAGAGAAAGGGGTACGATCTGTTCCACCACAACCTCCCTGAGGAGTCAGAGTGCCATGCGATAGGCTGCCACAAATCACTCTTACATTTGGTATTGGTGAGGTGCTGCTAGCTGGTCGGAGGGGTTAGGCCGACAGCTGTCACACAGTGTGATCAGACTCATTCCTCCATACCCGGTGGTGCTGCCACCCAAAATCCAGCAGTCGTGTTACTATTGCAGGAGTCTACAACAATACTGCCCTCTTCCTGGAGGAAACTTAAGCAGTAGGTGGAATACTCTCAATATGTGTGATTTTAGGCTGAATTCATAGCATGAATTAAGGGTTCGTGGAGTCCTCTTTCTGTAATTCTTCAAGGAGTTCTTCTACGCTGGTGACATCCTGGTTGCCTTCGAGTCCTCTTTATGACTTCTTCTTCCAGTCATTTTTCCATGCTCACAATGGGCCAAACTACAAGCGCAATTGGGAGTAGACACTTTGGGGGTCATTCAGACCTTGGCGGACGGCGGAGGCCATCCGCCAAGGTACCGCCGACAAATGACCGCACCGCGGTCAAAAGACCGCGGCGGCCATTCAAACATTTCCGCTGGGCCGGCGGGCGCTCTCCAAAAGAGCGCCCGCCGGCCCAGCGGAAATGCCCCTGCAACGTGGACGCCGGCTCAGAATTGAGCCGGCGTAGTTGCAGGGGTGCGACGGGTGCAGTTGCACCCGTCGCGTATTTCAGTGTCTGCAACGCAGACACTGAAATACTTTGTGGGGCCCTCTTACGGGGGCCCCTGCAGTGCCCATGCCATTGGCATGGGCACTGCAGGGGCCCCCAGGGGCCCCGCGGCACCCCCTACCGCCATCCTGTTCATGGCGGGTTTCCCGCCATGAACAGGATGGCGGTAGGGGGTGTCTGAATCCCCATGGCGGCGGAGCGCGCTCCGCCGCCATGGAGGATTCAATGGGGCAGCGGTAAACCGGCGGGAGACCGCCGGTTTACCCTTTCTGACCGCGGCTGAACCGCAGCGGTCAGAATGCCCTTGGGAGCACCGCCAGCCTGTTGGCGGTGCTCCCGTGGTCGGTGACCCTGGCGGTCACCGGCCACCAGGGTCAGAATGACCCCCTTTGTCGTTTGCACAGCTACACACCACTTTTTGGTCATTGATGTTGACCAGGATGTCACCACACACCACTCCTCGCACACGCACTGGCTGCTGCAGACAGGTTTGAATGTACTAGAGATGTTGCATCACTCCGCTCTGCACCTGTTTGTTGGCAGCCTCAAGGGGAAGCAGAGGCTTGGGCTGTGGTCACACAACCCCATGGCAGCAGTCACAGGGTGCCAGCGATCTTCCATTTGGAGTTAATTTGTTTATAATATTCCCAAACCACAGTTCTAACATATGGCAGCCTAATAAGATATTGGTTGAATGGCTGATCTGCCTATTATCTGTAGCTTCTGACAACTGTCACCTTCCTTAAGCGATTGCGGCTGGGTACCTTTTGAAGTTGAAAAACTAATTGCCAGTGTTACTATGAGCGTTCACACGCTGGAGGTTGAAATTATTGGCTTTATTCAGAGTCAATGCATACAGCATGCCCTGCAGCAACAGCCTCAGTCCCAAGTGACTCGCCAGAATCCTCCAAGTAAAACCCACAAGAAGGATTCTGAATATCTTAACTGAATCAGCACTTGAAGTGGAATGTTGTCCAGATATAATACCTCTGAGTTCCATCAAGGAAGACAAAGGACCATCGACACTCACTTCCACACTGGTCTTTTTCCATTGGCCTACCTGGTCTTATTGACCCTTCAGTTATTTTTAGTAACCTCCTTATCCCTGGAATTCTGGAACTCAGATAGAAGAGTATAATGATGGTGTCAACCTCTGAGGCATCTCCATGGGCATGCAGGGCATTTACCACCTCCACTCAAGGCAGCATGCCCGAGTGTCTACTTTGTTGGTCACAGGAGAAGGATTCCCTGGGTGATCTGATTTGAAATCCCTTTGCTGTCATTCCGAAGAAAGCGCTTGGAGAGCATTGCCTTAGCTCCTCCACCACACCTGTCTCCATCAACTCTTGCTTCACCTAGTAACACTCAACTGCCTCACCCACAGGAACATACTCTGTCAGCACACACTCAACGGCCATTCAGAATGTTCCGATCAGAATGCTTTCAAGCTCAAACATTCATATATTTTTAGCACATGATCAGTCCAGCTTACCTACCATTATGGAAAATGAAAGGGTAAACTGTACTTTGACAAAAAAGCAAAAATGTTATTTCAGATGTGGCATGATGCTCTTGCAACCCATGTGGATGTCATTGCAAAATCTATGACGCAATCAAGCTGTCTACTCATCTTTTCAAATCTTGTCTTTAGAATTCACTAGTTTTAGTAACTACATATTTGTGCAGGGTCTCATTCTCTACCCATTAAAAATTGTACTGCTGTGAACGTTGAATAAATGCTAAACATTAGCCATGTGAATGAAAAAGGAAACTTAAGAAACACCCTAGGATGGCCTGTATTATGGGTCAAAGATTTTATGGTCACTTCCTCTGACATCATCAAGGTCAAAGGGCATTAAGGGGGTCATTACAACATTGGCGGTAAAAGCCGCTTACCGCCGTGCAGAAGACCGCCAACACACCGCTGCGGCCGCGGAATTCCGCCACAGCTATTATGACCCACATCTCGGAATCCGACAAAATTCAGACACACACACAAGTCCGCCACACCAAAGGTCAGTGATAAACTGGCAAAAACAAAACCGACACCGTCACGCCAACAGAAAAACGCCCACACTATCACGACACACGAATCCACGCGGCGGTCTTTCAAGAATAGTCGACAGGGTCAAGGCAGTGGGACAACACCCAAGAAATCGGGAGGACATCAGGAAGAGGTGGAACGACCTACGGGGGAAGGTGCGTTCCGTGGTCTCAAGACACCACCAGGTGGTTCAGCGAACTGGCGGCGGACCCCCACCTCCTCCCCCACAACTAACAACATGGGAGGAGCAGGTCTTGGCGATTCTGCATCCTGAGGGCCTCGCAGGACTCGGTGGAGGAATGGACTCTAGTAAGTCAAATCTTAACTATTACATCTCCCACCCTACCTGAATGCTATCACATACCCCCACCCCTATCACTCCAACTTCTCACAAATGTACCAATATCACAAACCACACATCCCAACACCAAGCCCTGCATGCAACAACAACGCATGGACACCCATCACTAAAGCATGCCCACTGCACATACCCATACACCCCCCTAAACCATCATCACACAAGCTCCCACACAGGAATGCCAGCACTGGGGTACACGGTCACCCACCCATTGCACACCATGACACACACAGATGCAATAATCATGCTTTTCCACCCCTGCAGGACCACTACCCAACGTCACCAGACAGGAGGCTCCAGACATGTCCACTCCACCCACAGAAGAGGCCCACAGTGATGACAGCACCTCTGTCCACCTGGATCTAGATGACCAGCCCGGACCATCGGGGGACTCGGGACAGTCGGTTCCCCTCACACAGGCACAGGCCACCACAGACCTTCCCCCTTCTGGAAACACCAGCACAGCACCCACCCAGCGGGCCCATACCGCCGTCCCCAGGACACGTCAATTAGCTGTGTGTCCACCACTACAGGGAACCCAGGATAACCCACCACCCCAACAACAACAGGGACCTGGGGGCAGTGGCAGTGGGCACACGGTCCAGAGGACGGAGGCCCAGGAACACAGAGGAACTGGGAGGGCTGCTGTGCAACAGGGGGCGGACAGGCCGAGGGAACCCACTGTCCATGAGGCCCTCTCCTCCATCATGGGAGCCTACCGCCACTCCCAGGAGACGATGGCAACGGTACTGGCCAAGTTTCAGGAGACCCAGCGCATGCAGGAGGAACAGTATTTGAGGTTCAGGGAGGAACTCAGAACCATCAGCTCCGCCCCGGCGCTAGTGGACAGGATGCACCGCCACAGGACCACCACACCAGCACTCCACCCCCTGCAGACGGAGAACCACCCCGCAAACGGTCCCTGAGATCCAGGAACAAGACAGAGCACGATGCCAAGACCCTCGCCAAGAAATGAGACCACCCTGATTGTCATCCTACTGTCCCACTTTGTCACCCTGTCCATATTGAAACTGCCCCAGCTCCACTTCCTATGCCCATATGGGCAATGCACCTGTGAGACTAATAAACTGGACTCTGCCATGGACACTCCTCCGCCATCACCCCTCACCATTTAACTTCCCCCTCCAATATTTTGTATTTAAATAAACACACCTAAAGCACCAAAAGATCTGGAGTCTGTCTGTGATTTCGGAATAGTGTATTTGCAATTACAGTGACAAAATGTTCATGAAATAGTAATGTCAACATACCTATGTCACACAGCTCTAGTCCATGAGGAATCTAAGCAGATGACACACGTTGGGACCCACACCTGTGAAACCGTAAGGCAAAGTGACAACTCAGTGACCATACACTGGGTGAAATCGACAGACAGGATAGAGGTAGAAGTGTAAAAGTACATGTAGTAGGCAGGAATGTATTCTCACCTGTCTTTCACTGGAAATATTGCTGGATGACTGAGTCCCTGTTCTGCATGTCTTCTTCCTCTGCTTCCTCCTCATCAATGTCCACAGGCTCCACAGCTGCCACAACACCGCCATCTGGACCATCCTCCTGCAGAAAAGGCACCTGTCATCGTAAAGCCAAGTTGTGAAACATACAGCAGGCCACGATGATCTGGCACACCTTCTTTGGTGAGTAGAATAGGGATCCACCTGTCATATGGAGGCACTGAACCTGGCCTTCAGGAGGCCGAAGGTCCGCTCGATCACCCTCCTAGTTCGCCCATGGGCCTCATTGTAGCGTTCCTCTGCCCTTGTCCTGGGATTCCTCACTGGGGTCAGTAGCCATGACAGGTTGGGGTAACCAGAGTCACCTAATCGCCACACACAGTGCCTCTGGAGTTGACCCATCACATAAGGGATGCTGCTATTCCGCATGATGTAGGCGTCATGCACTGAGCCAGGGAACATGGCATTCACATGGGAGATGTACTGGTCTGCCAAACATACCATCTGTACATTCATGGAATGATAACTCTTCCGGTTCCTGTACACCTGTTCACTCCTGTGGGGGGGGACCAAAGCCACATGGGTCCCATCAATGGCACCTATGATGTTGGGGATATGTCCAAGGGCATAGAAGTCACCTTTCACTGTAGGTAAATTCTCCACCTGAGGGAAAACGATGTAGCTCTGCATGTGTTTCAGCAGGGCAGACAACACTCTGGACAATACGTTTGAAAACATAGGCTTGGACATCCCTGATGCCATGGCCACAGTTGTTTGAAAAGACCCACTAGCAAGGAAATAGAGCACTGATAGCACCTGCACTTGAGGGGGGATTCCTGTGGGATGGCGGATTGCTGACATCAGGTCAGGCTCCAACTGTGTACACAGTTCCTGGATTGTGGCACGGTCAAACCTGTAGGTGATAATCACATTTCTTTCCTCCATTGTCGACAGGTCCACCAGTGGTCGGTACACCGGAGGATTCCGCCATCTCCTCACATGTCCCAGCGGACGGTGCCTATGAAGGACAACAGCGAGCACAGAGTCAAACAACTCAGAGGTATGTACCCACAGTCTACACAGAACACCATTCATACACAAAATCTGGCCTGTATGTGTGTTGAGACTAGGTCTAGGTATGTGTGACGCAGTTGGTAATTAGGCCATGTGGGCCCCTGAAATGGCGGCTGCCTGACCTGTAAAGTGGGACAATGGGATGTGAGGTAACTGCGCTGGTGTTGTACACCGTCGCGGTAGGCGGTCGAAGACCACGGCGCAATGCTGCATTGGTTAACATTGGATCCTATCGGTCCCAGGAGCCAATGACGATGTACGCCGGCGGTGATGGTACGCACCACCGCGGACGTGACCGCCATTTTCTATCTGTTGAATCACTCGATGCCTGATCTTCGACAGGAGAGGACCTACACTGCAAGTGCTGCTGTGACCTCGGTCTGGAAGAGACAATGGCTCGTGCGTCTGGGGAAAGGGCCCCTGCCTTCACATCGGAGGAGTTGGAGAAGCTCGTCGATGGGGTCCTCCCCCAGTACACGCTACTCTACGGTCCTCCAGACCAACAGGTAAGTACACTGGGAGCATGCTGTATGGGCTATGCCTGTGTGGAGTGGGGTGGATGAAAGATGGGGGGGGGGAGATTGAGGCGTGCATGAAACGATGATGAATGCATGTGCCACATGGCAAGGGTAGGGATGGGAGACACTCACTTTGACGGCGCAGTTGGTAATGACTTCTCTTCTTCCCCTGTACATTTCATGTAGGTCAGCGCCCACCAGAAGAAGGATATTTGGCGTGCCATTGCCAAGGACGTCCGGACCCTGGGGGTCCACCACAGACGGAGCACCCACTGCCAGAAAAGATGGGAGGACATTTGCCGCTGGAGCAAGAAGACGGCGGAGGCTCAGCTGGGGATGGCCTCCCAACGTGGGAGGGGTGCCCGTCGAACCATGACCCCCTGATGTTCAGGATCCTGGCGGTGGCCTACCCGGAGTTGGATGGGCGCTTGAGGGCATCACAGCAGACACAAGGGGGTGAGTACACTCTCATTCAGCTGACTTTGCGCGCAGTGGAGGGGTCTGGGTAGGGAAGGAGGGCTGTGGGTTTCCCTAGGCCAGGGCAAGTTCCGTAGGCTAGGCCCCTCTGTAAGGCATGGCCCTGTGGCCCCTCACCCCACCTCTGTAGAGTGCCAAGTACAGCTATTCATGCACCTGTGTCATCTATGTGTGCATATGTCGTCCATAGACTTGTAGGCCATTTCCCAGGAATGGCACTGTAGAGCCCAACAGCGCGACATAGTGCAGGGGGCTTCTGTGTCTGTCTTGGCCGCCAACGGTAGCAGTAATCCATGCACTCAACATGTCTTTCTTGTTTCCCCCCACCCCCTTTTTTGCGGTCTTCCTGTTCTTGTGTGCATTAGCATCATCAGGCGGAGGAGCAGTGGCACCGGAGCACGAGGGAGCTGCATCCCACATGGCCATGGAGGGCCACACTACAGACTCAGAATACACCAGTGGGACGGACGGCGAGGGGAGCACCACGGCGGGGAGAGGAGCTGAAACCAGCGACACGGACTCGTCCTCCGATGGGAGCTCCCTTGTGGTGTCAGCAACATCTGTGCCCCCCACTTCTACAGGTACAGCCGCCACCCCCCCTACCAGCACCGCCCTCCCAGCAGCCCCTCAGCCTTCGCCCGTGCCCGCTCACCCAGGAGGGTGGGCATCACCTTCGCCCCAGGCACCTCAGCCCCTGCCCCAGTCACCCCTGCTGCCCTCAGTGAGGAGGCCATTGACCTCCTCCGGTCACTCACTGTTGGGCAGTCTACCATTTTGAATGCCATCCAGGGTGTAGAAAGGCAGTTGCAACAAATCAATGCATTCCTGGAGGGCATTCATTCTGGTCAGGTGGCCCTTCACCTAGCCTTTCAAACTCTGGCCTCAGCACTGATGGCAGCCATTGTCCCTGTGTCTAGCCTCCCCCTCCAACTTCCTCCACCCAGACCCAATCCCCTGTACCTCTGCCTATCCCAAGCACACCATCAGACCAGCCTGCACACACCTCACCACACAAGGGAAGCTCAGGCAAACATAAGCACCACACATCCCACAGGCACTCACGCAAGCATCACACACATACAGACACACCAACATCCACTGCCTCCACTGTGTCCCCCTCCTCGTCGTCTCCCTCCTCCCTCCCAGTCTCGTCTACACTCACATCTGCATGCACTACCTCTACAGCCACTACGTCCCGCACCAGCACACCCACCACCACACCCGCTCACGTGCAGTCACCACCTCCACTACCATTCACACATCCCCTGTGTCCTCTCCCAGTGTGTCTGTGACGCCTCCTCCCAAGATACACAAACGCAGGCACACACCCACCCAACATACATCCACCTCACAACAGCCTCCAGCGCATGCACCTGCATCCAAAGCCACAAAACGTACACCACCTACAACCACCACCTCTTCCTCCACTCCCAAACCCCCTCCAGCTACCCATCCCAGTGTGTCCAAACAACTTTTCCTGTCCACCCTTAACCTATTTCCCACCACCCCCCCGTCCAACTCATAGGTCCCGAACTAGCACCTCAGCCACAACATCTCCGGGACCAGTGGTGCCTGTTGTCACAGGTATGTGGAGTGCACCGGCCACCAGGACACCCAGTGTGGCACGGAGCCACAGCACAGCCAGTCCCCCCCCCTGTGAAGCACCAGAAGTTGGCCAGTGCCCGGCGGGAGAGGGGGAAGACTCCAGCCACCCAAGCCGCTCCCAGGGGTCCCGGTGGGAGTGTGGACTCAGCTGTGACTCCTCCCAAGGTGGGGAAGGGCCAGAAGAAACCCGGCAAGTCTGGGAGGAGCAGCACGGCGGAGAAGACCGCCATCATCCCCGCTGGCCAGGAGGGCCCCACCAGCCCCATTGTCGCTGCCCAGGAGGGCCTCGCCAGCCACAGCCCTGCTGCCCAGGAGGGCCCCGCCAGCCACAGCCCAGCTGCCCAGGAGGGCCCCGCCAGCCACAGCCCAGCTGCCCAGGAGGGCCCCGCCAGCCACAGCCCAGCTGACCAGGAGGGCCCCGCCAGCCACAGCCCAGCCGACCAATGAAGGACCGCCAGCCCCAGCCCAGAACAGGGCAAGCACCGCTGAACAGGGCAAGGACCGCCATCTCAAGCACCGCTGAACAGGGCAAGGACCTCCAACTCAAGCACCGCTGAACAGGGCAAGAACCGCCAACTCAAGCACCGCTGAACAGGGCTAGCACCACTGAACAGGACAAGAACCGCCAACTCAAGCACCACTGAACAGGGCAAGCACCGCTGAACAGGGCAAGGTCCGCCAACTCAAGCACCGCTGAACAGGGCAAGGACCGCCAACTCAAGCACCGCTGAACAGGGCAAGAACCGCTGAACAGGGCAAGAACCGCTGAACAGGGCAAGGACTGCCAACTCATGCACCGCTGTACAGGGCAAGGACCGCCAACTCAAGCACCGCTGAACAGGGCAAGAACCGCTGAACAGGGCAAGGACCGCCAACTCAAGCACCGCTGAACAGGGCAAGCACCGCTGAACAGGGCAAGGACCGCCAACTCAAGCACCGCTGAACAGGGCAAGAACCGCCAACTCAAGCACCGCTGAACAGGGCAAGCACCGCCAACTCAAGCACCGCTAGCGCATGAGCTGCAGGGGCACTGACGCAACAGGGACCGTCACGGGGTGAGTGATGCACTCTGGGCACCAGTCCCCCTCCAGAACCAGTGGAGACATGCATCCACTACGTATGACCTTCCCAGGATGAAGCACTCTGGGCACCAGTCCCCCTCCAGAACCAGTGGAGACATGCATCCACTACTTCTGTCCTTCCCAGGATGAAGCACTCTGGCCACCAGTCCCCCTCCAGAACCAGTGGAGAAAGACATCCACTACCTCAGTCCTTGGCAGGATGAAGCACTCTGGGCACCAGTCCCCCTCCAGAACCAGTGGAGAAAGACATCCACTACCTCAGTCCTTGGCAGGATGAAGCACACTGGGCACCAGTCCCCCTCCAGAACCAGTGGAGACATGCATCCACTACGTCTGTCCTTCCCAGGATGAAGCACTCTGGGCACCAGTCCCCCTCCAGAACCAGTGGAGACATGCATCCACTACGTCTGTCCTTCCCAGGATGAAGCACTCTGGGCACCAGTCCCCCTCCAGAACCAGTGGAGAAAGACATCCACTACCTCAGTCCTTGGCAGGATGAAGCACTCTGGGCACAAAGCCCCCTCCAGAAACCAGTGGAGAATGTTTTCCACTTGAGAGACTGTGGCTTTGCACTCCCCAGGATGCAGCAGTGGGCAAACCACCCACTGTAGAGACTTGAGAGACTGTGGCTTTGCACTCCCCAGGATGCAGCAGTGGGCAAACCACCCACTGTAGAGACTTGAGAGACTGTGGCTTTGCACTCCCCAGGATGCAGCAGTGGGCAAACCACCCACTATACAGACTTGAGAGACTGTGGCTTTGCACTCCCCAGGATACATCAATGGGCATGGAGGCCCCTCGTGGATCTGGCGTCGTGCACTCATCTGGCTGAGGTGCCCCCCCTTCCCTTCCCCCTGAGGTGCCTGTTGTATTTCTATCTGATGCCCCTGCAGTGTTCTCTCTGTTTTGATCTTTTATCGTGTGTGGGCCTCGCCCATGCATTTTGGGCCCAGTGGTCCACGGACTATGAATGGTGCAATACCTGGACTACTAATCTTGGTGTACATTTTGTTAATAGTGTATATATGTATATTTTTGCTTACTGAATTTTGATATATTACAATGGTTACACTCATTTCCTTTTGTCTTTGCATTCTTCCGGGGGGCTGGGGGGTGTAACTATAATGTATAGATATGCATTAGTGTGTGTGTTGTAGTGGGTGAGGGTGGGGGTGGGGGTGTTGCATGTGTGTGTCCCTGTTTTTTGCCTCCCCCCTCCCCTGTGTCGTAGGTGCAGTACTCACCGTGGTCTTCGCCGCCGGCGTTGGTGCTCCTGGTACAGGGCAGGAAGACTATCGCAGGGAGAATTTGGAGTTCCGGGTTCATGGTGTCCTCCTTCCTCGTGGAGTGTGTAGAGGTGAGCGTTTTCCCTTCAAAATTCCTGTTTCTGCCGTGTTTTTATCCGCGGTGTATCCGCCCCGGAAAAGATGGCGGATTGGCCTGTCATAATAGTGTGGGCGGTACATTGTCCTCCGCCTGTCTGTTGGCAGTGACCGCCGAGCTGTTTGTTTGTACCGCCGTGGCAGTCGGAGTGTTAAAGTGGCTGTCTTTGTTGGTGGTTTCCGCCAGGGTCGTAATTCCGAAATTTTTACCGCCGGCCTGTTGGCGGTCTTACTGCCGCTTTAACACCGTCCGCCAGGGTTGTAATGACCACCTAAATGTCTAAAGATAATCTATACAGTTTGTTGAAAAGGGCCCACTGAGTATCTACCCCTCTTTTCTGTAATATTTACTCAAAAGATGCCCAGGGTTAGTACAGTAATCCTCCAAAATATTTCCCTAATCATATGAATTTCAAAGTAAGTTTAAAAGTAATTTGAACCGCATTTAAAAAACAGAGAACCTTTCTTGTAATCTTGAGGGCTGAGACCTTTGGAAAGATGGCTGCATGTTTGAAGGGAATGAAGATGGTACTGCACCAGTGCTTCCTATGTAAGCGACAGGCATATTTACAAATCTATAGGCCTCATACACCCTTTCTTTTGAGAGTTCCAAATCAATCATACTTTACTTTGAAAATGCAATATTTCTTGTTTGGTTTCGGGGTGGGCATAAAGAAGTACATAGTGCTTTCTTACAAAACCTCAGTGTTCAATGGATTCACGCACTTCCTCCGAGGGCTTTCATTATGTGTTCGTGTATAATCCATACTGTGGCTGTTTCAGGCAAATGTAAGAATCGTTTTCTGAAGGAGAATGTGCTGGGCGTCCAGTGAAGATCCATGAAAGAATTGATGCAGTGTTCAGAACCGACAGAATGCATTAGCTTTCTGAAGCACAAGGTATGTGCATTGTTCTGATTTGATCCCACTGGTTTTATTTATTGAAGTGCATTATTCTAAGCCTGGAGAATTGGGGTCTATGAGAACATTAAAAAACAAATTACACGCAGAAAAATACAAGCTGGGCAGAACATAAAAGAACTTCAAATATAAGATCAGCAACAGAATACAGATTTTATCTCAAACTCTGTAAGGCTGTGCTGTAGCACTCAGAAAAATAATAGTTCATGATGGATGATTGTAAATGAGATTAATGTTATGTTGTGTTGCAAGGTTTTTATGTAGTGTGGCGTTCGCCATTTTCTTGGCACGCTTGTTACTGTTGGTGGGCTCAGAGAGCAGCCCAACATTCGTGGACTGCACATGTTCCCAGTGGAAGTGGGTTCTGTATACAGGGGTCAAAACTTGCAACTGTCAACTTGACACCTGTGAGTGTGGTCAAGTGCCGAAAGTTGGTCATATTCACTGCAGTGATGCTCTACAGGGAGAGCTAGGCTGTATGACCTTCCTCCCAACCTGACTGTGGGAGTAGTATTGTACTGCAGGTATTGTACCCCCATTAGAGGTTTGTTGCAGAGAGGATCAGAGCTTTCGGTAGCCTCTACCTACTGGTGTGGGTCTGGTTAGTTGTTGGCATTAGTCTTCACTCCGCATGATGTGGGTGGGGGAATTGAGGTAGTACTCTTTCATCTTGCATCCTCTCACCACACGTGTGCAGTGTCAATTGGTCTTCAATGTGTGCAGGTCAGGTGTCCCTGGTTCCATATCTTCTACGGTCTGTGTTTACCAGTTCCACTACTTGGCTCTCTGGTGTCTCCAGTCCTCATCATTTCTTGTTCCCTGCTGCTCCGCTGCCTCCTCGTGCATGGGTTTCCCTGTCTCCATGTGACAAGGCCTCGTCGTGATATTGCCCTGTCACCCTTCCAATAGCCCCATGTCCCGCATCTGCCTGTTCTCTTTTCTCCCTATCCCCGACTTTCCCCTCTCACCCTGCCCGGGTGTTTTGCTGAACCGTGACCCTCCTCTTCTCGTGCCCTCCATCCCCACATGCGTACCTGTCTCAGAAGAACTTTTAAACCTATTTTTCCAACTTGACCCCACTATAAGTGAATCCGGGAGAATCACAATATATAGATGTGCCTTACTTAAGTCACTTAACTGCCTTAATTAAGAGGACAGAATAACGCCAAGTATGAGCCCCTGGTGACATAACCTTTCATAGACATGAGTTAAGTTCCAAATCTGTGGTCAGACATTACGGCCACGTGGCGCGTCAAACAAACGTGGGCCCAGATTACATGTACTGCACCAGTGACTGAGCAGTTTTGCACTGTTGGCTCACTGGGCAATGTAAAGCGTCATTTTGATCTGACACAAATGTCGGTCTTCCACTGATCAAACAATGCAAATGTTGTTTTGCAGTGGTTTGTAACTGATAAAGCCAGGGCAAAAATGGCCAGTCGTCAGTGTAAAATTGCTAATTCACTGTTCAGTGGGCGCAATCCGGCCCCTGGGACGCCATGAGCTCCTAAAGTGAACCCAGAAATTGCGCATTCTTTACGACCTATGGGAAGGTGGTTGGAAGGCCTGTATTTAACAGATTACAATAATCCACCATGACTGTAAACGCCCCCTGGACACTGGTTTAAGGTCACTAGGGGATGGGATGGGCTGTAACCTGTTAAGTGACCAGAGCTGATTCGAAAAAGAATGTGCAAAAGGAACCTGATGTCCCACCTTCAAGTGGGTATCAAGTGCCACTCCCATACTTTTCACAGAAGGCCTGGGGGTGGCAGGAGGACGGTCTCAATGCTAAGACTTTTGTTGTGCAAAATTCCACGCATTGCCACAGCTGTTCACGCACCCCAACAACTTGTTTTAACCTGAATTTAAACTCAGGTCATTATTCCTAGCTGGAATCCCACAATGCAGGTGGACAGAGCTCGGAAGGCCTTTGTCTCTGAGCTTCATCTCTTTAAATAAACCTGCGCACATCTGGCGCTGAGAAAGAGGAACATTAACATCTTGTCTCACTGAGTTTCACGCAGAAAGAGATCGTAGCTAAAGAACATTACCAAGGGTTTCCCCCAGCTCTTAATCTGTGCTGGTGGATGCAGGTGGTGGGATCCGGCACTCATTTTGGGGATCATGACTTATTTTTTCACCCTCAGCTTGTGACTCAAAGCATGAGAGAAACAAACATTGGCATAGTCAATAGGTTTGGCCTATGCGAGGCCTATTCATGTTGTTAGTGTATTCTAAGGATGTTACACAGCAACATGAACATCTGTGTAACATAGTTTAAAGTACATAAATGCAAAGCGCTATGGCATGACTTTAAGCCATGTTATACAGCAGCTCGTGCTCCTGTGCAACTTGTTTAAACGAGGGAGCCACGATAAAGTGCAATAAAGCGTTCCTGAGAGCGGCAGGCGAAGGAGTGGTGGGTGAAAGCAGGGGAGAGGGCGGGTCAAAATGCACGTTTGGTGGACAGGAGGGCTAGAGGATGCATGGAGGATGGTGTGCAGTGGGAGGGGGAGTAGGGCAGACAGGGAAGCAATCCGACAGGGGTGGACCAGGTAGGTTTGGGCAAACAGAGGGGGGGGGGGGAGAAGAAAAACTGGAAAAGCATAGACAGTGGGTTTTGGCGGCTGAACTACAGACACAAGCATTCATAGAGGGTGCATTTGTTATAGTAAAAAAAAAGTACCTTGAGGAAGAATGTGGTCAGTGGAAGCACACTAGCCACTGGAAGAAGTACTTGGTCCAAGCGCCACTGCATGGATGAAGACTCCAAGGGTCAGATGTATCAAAGTACAATTTTGAGTTTCCTAAATAGCGAATTTTAAGAAATTGCTATTTGGGAAATGCAAAATGGTATGTATGAAAATAGCGAATCCCTAATAGCGATTTCTGAAAATTCACAATCGCCATTAGGGAATGGGACTCCATTCATCCATATGAGCCTGGTGCGAATGGTCTTGTATTTCTTAATTTGCGAATTCCACTTAGGAATTTCCAACTTAGGTAGTGCAAATCCAAGGGTGATGGGGAACTAAGGCCCCCTCTGATGCACCCCCCAAAAAAATGTGCAGATGTAAAGCGCACACATGCCCTAGGGGCATGTGTGCGCTACGTGGCACTTTTAAAAATGCATTTTTAATGCATTTTTTTTTTATTGCACATGATCACCACCAACCATTTTAGCGATTCCTTAAAATTGCACTGTCAATGCCTTTCATAAATCATGAAAGGCTGTTTTGCATTCGCAAATGGTGGAACTTAGCAATTCGCACCGTTTGCGAATGCAAAATAGTTTGATACATCTGGCCCCAAACCAAGGAGGAGGAAGCAGAGACCTAGAGGAGGGCTGACCAATGGGGAGCAAGGAAAGGAGAACCACGTGGGAGCCAGCCAATGGTGGGTGAGCTGCTGACCAACAGGATGCAAGGAAATGAGACCCACGTGGTAGCATGGCAATGGTAAGTATAGTGGCGTGGGGGCCAGCTAATGGTAAGTAGAGGTAAAAAGGGGGCGGGCTTTGAGCCCCTTTTAAGATTTTTTTTTAATACAATAGATTTTGCCATAGCGCAAGCGCTGTGCATGAAAAAACTAAAAAATTAGGAAATGAAAAATTGGAAAACTGTGTCAAAGTGAGACGCAAGGATAAAAAAAAGTAATCTGCAAGCTTGACAAAATTAGACAGGAAGAACAGGTTGATGGAAGAAAGAGGTGTGAGTGGAATCAAGACTAGGCAGAGTTGGTATTTGGCAACCACGGCATTAGGCATCACTTGGTTGCTGGCTTCAAAGCTTGCAGTATCCTCATGTGTTTGCTGCATTGGGACATGGAGGACTCCATAACTATTGCAAATACATAAAAGATCAGGCCATAAGTGGAATTCTTTAAATTCGGAAGGTTCTCCTTAATAAGTAGTGCTGAGTGATGTGACCAGACAATACTGGATAAAGGTGATTTAAAGAAACTTTCTCAAGTCGAGTATGTAGAATACTTTCATGTGGCGGTGAGGAGTTAGAATCTTTTTAAGTTTTATGTTCTTCAGCTTAGATTGAATCTCCCCATTGAAAAGCTTCTTCAGGACTTTAGAAGTGTTTGTCAGTTGTGTATGCATTGGTGCGTAGTTGCATGTTAGCCACTATTCACAAAATATTGCATTTTGTTTTACTAGAAGAGTGAGTCCTATACATGGAAATGATAAACAATATCACAGGTGCATACATTTGCTCCAAAGGCTGGACTAGACCCACCAGCAGAAAGGTATAGAGCGTGGACTGTTAAGCGCGAAACATCTTCCTGATGGTGGGTCTAGTTTAGTCATGGTTACCACTGAATGCACCACATGAACTATCCCACGCAAATCCCCTGCTCAATTGGGCCATATGATGAATCCAGGAAAACAAGTACCTTTCAAGATAACTATACATAAACTTTGCGATAGGGGTCCACATAGTGATTTGGCATCAAGAGATACATCCACTTAACATCCTTATAATAATGTCATGATGAGACATGAAAAGTATCCAGAGGCCGAAACTCATCCACATATTGATATGAGGGCCTTAAAAGGAAACAACTATCCATGATTGATTTCAAGTATTTAAATGACAAGGTAATACCAGCCTTGCTTACCATTAAGAAACTGCATCATACTACAATTTGCACCGACTTCCTCCATTCCATTTTTATTTTTTCAGTCCTGTTTCTCCCCATCCGGAAATTTGCCACACTCCAAACTTGTGATTTAGCTTTCTGCCGTATAGTGACTCATTGCTCCTGAGTGCAGACATGCCAACTCAGCACATATTTCCCTCACAATCACACACAAGTTGCCACTTTATTACTAAGTTGGCAAATGTAGAACAGCCCAATTGTGCATATTCCCAGTTACACCTTCCTAACTGTTTCTCCCCATACGCTACATAACCTGCCATTCACTCCATGAAATATGCAGGATACATTGATGCAAATGGTGGAGGAATAACGAGAAATTACGGTCAACTTCTCAAATGCATTTGTCATATCGTCAGAAGAACCTGATGAAGACTAGGACTCTCTGATTTGCAGTACCTGGAAGACAGAGGCGTGCCTCACACACACCATAGTGTAATAATCTCCTTACAATTCTCTCAACCTTTCCTCCCTTTTCTCTTCCCTTTTTTCCCTTCACCTTAAACTTCCCCACTTATTCCTACCTTTGGAATATCTTGTTCAGAACTTAGAACATTGACATGGAGTTTATGTTAGAATGTTGGGATGAGCATTTGCTTTGAGGAGGATCTTATGGCAAGCTCGGGATGTGTTTATTCCAAAAACATATTGCTTTTTGGAGCTTTTCTACATCATTATTTACAACAGAGAGAGATCACATTAAAATAATAATATGTTGGCAAAGAAGTTAGCATATGATAATGAATTTATCTACACTTAAAAGGCCAAACAGAGAAAATAGCGCAGGTTGTAAAATGTGCAAGTTTGAATTATGGTGGACATTGTGGCTGCCATTCGTATTTTAATACCATGTTTAACATGAAGACATTGTGCACTCATATTTGAGTGAATTACTGACATGATATAATACAAAAAGATGTTTTATTAGGTGAATATTAGAAATGAAGTACTAATTGAATATGAAACTTATCATAATTATATTGATTAAAATGAATTTATTAATGTGAGTTCCTTACAATAATAATGGGGAAGAGGGTGGGATACGCTGTGTAGGAGACAGCTACAAATCCCCACCCCTATTTTTCATCTTGCCTGCAGTCAGTCACGCCTCTGCGTTTTCTCTCAGCGATTTTCTGGTGCCTGTCTTAGAGGTTCCTGTTGTGTCCGATTATCCGCCTTGGCGCTTGGAGATGCGAGGCAGGACCCGCTGTTCCTTGCTCGTCTGATTGGAAGTGTGCTTCTGAGACATTTTGTCGGTACGTTTCTTCAATTGTGGAATTTCAACTGACCGGTCATCGAACAGGCACTTCTCCATTTCTTCATCAATTTGGATGTTTCCACGTTGGCTCCACGTGCAGACTCTCCACCTCTACCGCAGCCTTTATAGGGAGTCGGAAGAGCTGAGACCTTGGTGTTTCGTCAGGTTTCACCCGCTCCTGTTTTATTGTCATTGTTGGGGTCTGCTTCGTCACTACTCCGCCGCCGGCCCTAGTGTTGTTGTGAGGTTACTAACAACGAGAATCCAGGTGACTTTATTTTGACGAACTACTTGGTGATACATTTAAATTTATATTTGTGAGGAATATCTTGAGATTCTTTGCTCACCTGTACATTGGGTGGGTCAATTTTTGTTACAGCTGTTTTACATTTTTTTTGCTATGCTCTTTACAAATCTTTAGGAATATTTTTTCATGAACATACTTCTCATATGTATAATAGCCTATTAATCACATTATTACCTTCATATGCAGTCCTTTGAATTGTCTATACTCCTCATACTACCATGGCAGCTGCAGCAATGAGTCAACCTCCTCCATTCTTAAATGAAGTTGGAGAACCGAATTTACCTTGGCATAGATGGATAAATAATTTTAATTCATACTTAATAGCAATGGGGCGGAGGAATTTATTCCAGTCAGGAAACAACACATTTTATTGCAAATGTGGCATGTAGGCAGGAGAACATATGAGGATATAACAGAACAGGATTCTAAGGAAGCTAGTGGAGAAAAATACATTTTCCAAACTACCCTAGATAAACTTGAGAGTCACTTTAAAGAATCCACTAATGTCGTTTTAGAGAGACACATTTTTTTTTACAACAATACAAGGGAAAGATGAGAAGATTGCCATGTATATTGCTGTAATGAAGGGAATGGCAGCTACTTGTGAACTTGGGACCCTTACGGATTCATTAATAAGGGATCAGTTGGTGTGATGCACCAATGATCAAAAAGAACAAGAAAAACTGCTTTCATTGAATCCTTCTTTATCTGAGGCTGTTAATTTAGCAAAAAGCATAGCACATACCACAATCTATGTAAAGGATATTAAGTTGTCAAATGATACTTTGAAAATGAATTGTGAAGTTAAAAAACTGAGGGACATAGAAAATGTGTACAAGGTCAAAGATAATTTGGTGCAACAAAATATAGTTAAGATAGAGAGTAAACTAAACAGAGTAAGGGAGATGTGTTGTAATCTCCTAACAATTCTCTCAACCTTTTCTCCATTTTCTCTTCCCTTTTTTACCTTCACCTTAAACATCCCTGATTATTCCTACCTCCGGATTGTCCTGTTCAGAACTTAGAACGCTGACATGGAGTTTATGTTAGAATGTTGGGATGAGCATTTGCTTTGAGGAGGACCTTATGGCAAGCTGGGGTTGTGTTTATTCAATAAGCATCTTGCTTCTTAGAGCTTTTCTACATCATTACTCAATCATCAAGTACTAATTGAATCTGAATTAATCATACTTATATTGCTTAAAATGAAGTTATTAATGTGAGTTACGTGTGCAGAAAAATAAATGCACTTTTAAAATAAGTTCTAACATGTCGTAAATAACGTTTGCAAATAAATAATTTGCTTTGCATATTTGAATATAATTGTAAGGTGTGCAATAGGTTTATTAATGTATTAATTGTAATAAAGTGTATTAAGGCTTTATTAGCTTGACTAGGCCTGAAAATTTCATTTTTGTTGAGGTAATGGAAAATCACTTGTTTATTCTGTTCCCTCTGACCTGATTTTTTTTTTCTTAGGTTACTAGTGTGATGCTGAATGCTCTATTGTGTTGAAGGCAAGGAACATGTTTGTTACTAACAATGTTGCATTATTTGTTCTAGCTGTCGAACAAGACATGAAACTTAGGATTCCCATGAAATTGTAGTAGTTTATTTAGTGTACCATGAGAGAAGAACCTGATGTTGCAAGTTAATAGATAATGTAATATTTTGTTGGAATTGTGTGAAATCATTGAAATGACAATGCACTTTTGCTGAGAAAATCCGGAATAGTTGCAAACTTAGTGGTGCCATTGACAACCACTGGACACTGAATTTGACATCTGGAGTGAGACTACCTGACGGACCAATCAATAGTATTGTGCATATTTCTAATTAGTGAGGAACTTTGGAAGAAAAAGTCAGTCTGGATTAGGTAGTTCAAGTAGTCAGTCTGTGCTGGAGTTATTTCGAGTCAGTCTTCTCCCTTGTCTCAAAGTGTCCAGAACTCTGTTAGAGTTTGTCTATTTCTGTCTGCTGTCACCCTCTGATTCTTTAAGCTTCCAGATGAGTTTTCTCCTCTTAATTTAATTGCCCTTTTCTGTTAAGCGGTTCAGTACTAATAAACCCTACTAATTGTGCAGCCCGTGTTCTGCATTGTCCTGATGCTGTCGTCCATCTGAGGCCGGAAGAAAGTGATCGCTCTCACTGATGAAGCATTCCTGTCTGCTGTCCCATGAGGAGAGGTGTAATTAAATGTGCTTTCTTGTTTCCTTTTAGTTTAGGCACTTGCACCACCACATTTTTGTAGTAGGTTGCCCTAGTTAGATGATTTTCCAAAATATTTCATCTTAATTTTAGTTTTGTTTTGTCCGCATGTTTTAGCCCACTCCCACATATGCAAGTCCTAATTTCTGTTAGTGATAAGGACGGCTCAGCTCTGAAATTGAATGTCAAAACTGTATTTTGATGATTAACTGATGTCACCATCATCTGATTTGAAATCTGATAGCAATGAGCATATTGTATTGTTGCTAATCTATATTATTCTTTTGGAGTGTTAAACAGTATTGATGTTGAGTAGGTTAAATCTTTTCAGACGTTTTGGTCAGCCAATGGTTGTCATGTATGTTTATAAATTAGTTTTGCACACCATATATGTGACATTGATTTTGGGATTGTAATAAAGCTTTGAAACTTCATTCAGTTTTGGAGTTTGATTTAGTGTTAAATTGTTCATGGTCTCTAGAATTGTTTATGGATTATGCAATTGGTTTGTGAATGAATAATTCTGACTACTGCACTCTTCGCCAAATCCATAGATTCAGTCGACCTCTAGTGGTGAGAATAGTGATTGTGTCTTACCAGTGTGCTTGTGGTTTCTGAACGTGAGGCAGGAAGAAGACTTCCGTGAGTGTGCCAACACAATACATAGCTCATGCAGCTCTCAAGTGGATCAATGTAATGAGTGACACCTTCAGCCAATCCTGGTAGTTTAGTCAAACTGACTTTATTCTTTAGGACTTTTCAATTATCTTGCTAGGTATCTTCACTCGATTGTAGAGGACTTGTGCAAGCCCATGATATTTTCAGACCACACCTGCACTACACTGAACTGTTCAGCTGAAACCCAGATAGGTGTAAAGAAACCCAGCTGCAGGAGTAGTATGGCAAGAGTGCCAAAGACCCTGATGGAAGCAAGGAAAACTGGCTGTGAGGAAATGGGGTGTATTATATGGTGTGACTGTGTAACCTTACCATGCAACACATTACCAACCCCTTTTGGAACAGTCAGGATTTATTTGTTAAACTTAGCTCACCCCTGGGTAGTGGTGGCTCTGGCAACGAGGCGCACATAAAGGAACAAGTGTGAAGCATTTAAACAGCACCAAAACAATTGAAGAATAAAGACTTGACACTCAAGAAATCTGACAGCAATTTCTAAAAATAGAGCATATTTTAACATATTTATGGGCACCAAATCAAAAAAGATCCACCAAAGAAGTCCAGTCACAACTGGGATACCAGTCGCCCAGCACAAAGGTGACAGCGGTTCCAGCAGTACCCTCCTTTTGGTGATAGCTACCCTTCAGGGCAACCAAGTTGCACTAGAATGACTCTTCTAGGTCCAGAAGACTCAGGTGCAACTTTTCAACATCCTTTCCGGGTTTCTTGGGCTGCAGCAACGTGGTGAGGAGCAGCTTTCCGGTGATCAGGGCTACTAATTCGCCCCAGCAGGCTTTTTCAGCCTTTCTGGGCAGGAAGTCAGCCAATTAACTCTTGGAGTCTCTGCTTCTGGCTGGGCTTGAGGGACAACTTCTCCATGAGCAAGACACAGCAGGCACAGTCCTTTCCTTAACTAGCTCAAGGAGCAGAAGGTGCAGTTTAACTTTGGTCCATCATCTCCTTTGATGGTTCCAGGCTAGAGAAGACAGTCATTCTCAGGACCTCTTCTTCCAGTCAAGCAAGATCTGAGTTCTGGGTGCCACAGATGCCCTTTTTATGCTCAGAAAAGTGCCCTTAGGGAAGGTCACAGTCCCTGGGCTACCTGGTTCCATACTGTCTGATCGCAACTTCCTTTGAAATGTGGCATCTAGGTATCCCAGAGTGCTCTATTCTGCCTACTCCCAAGATGCCGGGATCACTATCTTGGTGCGTGGAGCTCTTTAGCCCAACTTAGGGCTATGGCTACCTCTGGGCTATATTCCCACAGAAAAATCTGTTTGGCAACTGTTTTCCCTCCCTGTCCCCACATGTCTATCTACGAAATAGGGCAGTCCATTCCACATGTGCTTGCCAGTAGCCTTTCAAAGGCGGCTTCCCATTTGAATCTCGCCTTTTGAGTCAACACACCTTGTGCCCTCCTGCCAGGAGGAGGTAACACCCCCAGTGGAATGCCTCCATTGTTACCTTTCCTGGGTGTCGTTCGCACGTCTCCCTAGGAGGGCATAAGGGTGCCTTGCGGCCAGCCTCAGGAAATGGCCACTGGCAAAGTAGGCAACAGAGTGTCAACTTTCTAAAAGTTGCATGTGGCAACAAGTTACATTAATTTATACTTGGGCATAAAGGTAGGCTTAATGTATCGAGTTGTTTGATACCTTGAAGTACCAACTTTGGTAGTCCCATTCAGATGTTAGCAGAGCTGAAGTGTCAGTCTGTAACTATGTACTTGCCAATGGGTCTTCCAGCCTCACTTACAGTAAAAACAACAATTTGAGGTTTTTGCTGCCAGAAAATGTTAAAAACATGTTCTATTTCTAATGTGCTGCACCCCATCTTAGGATTCAATAGGCCTGCTGTAGGGGTGACTTAAAAACATTGAAAGGGGAGTTTGGGCTTTGCGACTGCTTTAAATGGCAAAGTCGAGTTAGCAGTTAAAACTGTTACACCAGTCCTCAGTGGTAGTCTGGGAGGCATTTTACTTAGTCATACTTGTAGTATCACAAGTAGTGCTGCAGTCCACGAGTGACACCTTAACTTGCATGCTCCAGGTACCATATAGTAGGGGCCTGTAAGTAAGTTAAGCCATGCCAAATTGGGTATAGCTAATCAACCACGCACCTTTTAAGGGTCAGAGCACATGCACTGAGTTCTGATTAACAGGGTTCAAGGCATTTCCGAACCGTTACACCAGTGCCTAGTTGTAAGAATTGGGGCAAAAAGTGGGGTATAACCTGTAAAAAGCCTGTTTCCTCATACTGGCTACCAAACATCCATGGTGGGTGGTAAAATATAACCACAGTTGGGGTACAGTGAATACATCACACCCCTGGGCCATTGCACCAGCTGCACCAATGATAGAGTTGCCCATTTGCAGGAGATCACACGTAGCAGAGAAGTACACGTCCCTTTGGTTCCATGGATCTCGCCTCCACCACTCCACACTCGACAGCGCAACAAGACTAAAATCTGTCAGACTGTTAAGCCAGTCTCTCTGGTCACTTCGGAGGACCAAAGTGAACCTATTGCTAATGTGGAACATTGATGCTGCAGGGCACAGACACGAACGTCAATTCCCCAAACTGCCAGGGGTGGCGGAGGTGACATCCATTCACCTTTACTTTTACTCATGCATGCATGCTTACACTTACGCACACATTTACACATACACACTCACTCTCACTTAAACACACTCTCCCCTGAAATCTACAACCTCTAACCTACATAAACTGGCTACCTGACTCCTACTTACTAATGCAAATCCTCAATTACAATAAATAGCCACACACAGTAATACCAGTGCTTAATTTCTAAATAAAAAGGTGCCGGTGCCCAAGGCCCTCCTCAAACACGCGGCTGCTGCAATTAAATGTGTGAACACGGAATACTCAGGCAGCGTAACCCTGAAGGGCCTCTTCAATCCATATAAAGCCCCTCCCTGCCCCTTCTTCCGTCTTTCTCATATGTGTCTTTTGCTCGCAGCAAATGATTGAGTCAGAAGAATAAACCCCAGCCCTAAAAAATAAGTGCTGGTGCTCAGCACCGGAAACAACAAGCACAAATTAAGCACTGCGTAATACCCGCACTGAAATTAATGAAGAAAATGAACTCAAAATTGAAAAAAGTGACATTGTTTGAGGGCTAAGCCAGTAAATGGTTCTCTGAACATCGATAATGGTTAAGGCTGTAATTTGATTGTGAAGAAGAGGAAGCACAGGGAGTCGCCTTAGTTACAGTGGTTGAGAACCTAAAGACAAATGTGAGCGCTGAAATATTTCATCAGATGCAGACTCAGGAATAAGGGCCCTAAATGGAGAACGTACCTTTTGATGGAACAGCAGCAGCACATATAGGCCCTCCGCTCACCAAGATCGGACTACCGGGCGGCCGCCAATGCGGCCGCACCCCGCCGCAGCCATTTGTAGATCACCGCTGGGCTGGGGGGCGGAAACCTAGTTTCCGCCTGCCGGCCCAGCAGGGACCTCGGCCGCAACACAGGAGCCGGCTCCAAATGGAGCCGGCGGTGTTGCGGCTGTGCGACGGGTGCAGTTGCACCCGTCGCGCTTTTCACTGTCTGCTATGCAGACAGTGAAAAGCTGCACGGGGCCCTGTCAGGGGGCCCCTGCACTCCCCATGCCAGGAAAAGGCTGGCGGTAGGGGGACTCGTAATCCCCTGGGCAGCGCTGCTAGCAGTGCTGCCCTAGCGGATTACTACCGCCGGGGCCGTTGTGGCGGGAAACTGCCGGCCCCGGCGGTGCGACCGCAGCGCTTAAGCCGCGGTCATAATGACCTGGGAAGCACCGCCAGCCTGTTGGCAGTGCTTCAGTCATGACAGCCCTGGCGGTCTTGTACCGCCAGGGTTGTAATGACCCCCATAGTTTCCAGTGTGCAGGTAAATAGCAGATTGATTTTAACTGACTTTTATTTTTTGACCCCTAGGTGAGGAATGTTCATTATGGAAACAAGTGAAAGCGATCACGAGTCTAAAGATTATTGTCTACTCTACAGAATTTCTTGTGGACACCGAGCTGAACTGTGTGACTGCTTTTTGGAGCTAGCTTCAAATTAGAGTGTGATGACGCAGGAACGAAGGTTTTACATTTATTAGCGCATAAACGTAGTGCTGCAATAATTAAGTGTGACTTTAACCGAACTAATAAAGATTGTACGGGGACAAATGTGCCCTCAGAGTAGTTCGCCAACATTTATAAGCGTGCTTTATATAACGTGATGTATTAGAATTGTACTAATCTGACATAACCGTAAACGTGTGCTATGATTTTCTTGTTTGAAATGTTTTAACTTAGCATAACTTTAGTGGAGGCTTCGGCCTAGTTGCCTTGTCTCACGGTTTAGATGCTCGTGTTTTTCTAATGTGCTAATAAAACGTGTATTCTTGCTTGAAGCTGTACTTTTCCAGTGAGATCGGTTCACATGCTTATCTTTAAGGTTTCGTGCCAGCCTGGCATCTTCTTCTTTGCTCCAAGGTCAATCTGCAGGTGCAGACAATGGAAGCTCTGAAAGTGAGTTAATTGGTAAAATATGTTGCAACTTACGTTCCCGACTCCAAGGATAATGTATGCCTAGGTAGAAGCTTGTGAATTGTTGTTTTTGATTGGACAATTTGAAGCCAACCTATGAACCCTCCAATGGAAGACCCTACTGGATTTGAACTGTTGTCTTTTTAAACCTGGTGCACAAGAAGAAAGCAGCCATTACCAGCCATTAGACATTAGCCATACGCCATGCGCCCTTAGCCATTACCCGCCATTTGCAGGACATTGCAGCCATTATGGCCCATCTTGCCGACCTCGTCATTTTGCCATCTTCTACGATGCCAATTGATGTTCGACGCCCTTTTGAATGAGACTTTGATGCTTTCTCTAATCGAGAGAAAGAGACTTTAAGTAATTCTCACCCTAGAGACTTTAACTTCGATTTGCCCCTTTGCATGAAGTAATAGTTTTGTCCTTTTATCTTGCCGCTGTGAGGCAACTGCCCCGTCCACCCTGCCCCTTTGCCCCCGTCCCATGCTGATCGAAACCGGTACCTGTGAGACGAAGACTTCCTTGAATGCTGATTGAATTTGGTAAATATGAAAGGAAAATGTACAATTGCATTGTGTTTCTTTTTAGGTAACCAACTGCTGATTTTTTATAAGAGCCCTAGTTAGGAGTTTTCCAAATCAATGTTGCTAAATTGTTTTTGCATGAAGTCCCACATGCAGATGCTAATTTGAGGTTAGATGAGGATTAATTTTTGCACGATGCAATTTGAGACCTTGTTATGCTGACTAATGTATGCAATTAGCCCATTACAGATTATAGTTTTAGTGGTTTGCGTTGCTATTATCGAATGCATTGTTATTCAAATGCTGCATAGATTGCATCTTTTTCGCCGTTATGGACAGCTATTAATGTTCATTTACATGTATCATTTGGTGTTGAGACACATTTATATCGTGCTAGCTTTGTTAATATAGGGAAATAAATTCATTAACTTTGAATAAACTGGTGTGGTTATTCATGGCCGGAAGGTCATGGTTCGCCGAAATGTTTTCTGGATTAATTGTGAAGTGTTATGTTGACCAGGGCATTGCTTATGTTCGTTATTGATTATTGATTTGATTAAATTGACTAATCTCGGGTGAAGAGAGCCCCACTTGGTCAAAAGATTCATCGACCCAAGAGCGTCCAAATACAGGTAATTTATTAGGTCGAAACGCTCTAACAAGTGCAGTTAGGTGGAAAAAAGTTTTAAAAGTTTTGAGAACTGCAGTATCAGTAGCACTGCATGTGAATGTTGTTTTCAACTCATGTTTATCCACCAGAGCTAGAGACAAAAAAGAGTGTGTTGAAATCTGCAAATTGTGTAGCAGATGGTGGATTATGTTACAAGTGTGGTAAAGTCATAGTTATATGGGAAACATTGATGCCATAACAATACATATTCATAGGTCTCTGAGGGGTACTAAAAGAGCTCAATAAATGTGAGTCATGGCCCAAACAGCTACCTCTGAAACCACAGCAAAAGTGCATGCATGCAAGTGAGCAAGTGAATATAGAGCACATCAGATAAGAATACTGACAAAGATGATAACACACGGAAAAAACACAATCCATGACATTTTGTCAGGGTGTTTAAATAAAGCCCCATGGGATAAATACACATTTTGAAGCATGATTAATAGAGTTTTCTAGGGATCTTTTACACATTGCTGGTGGACTGCCAGTCCTCCAAGTTCTGTATTATAACTAAAAGTGCCTCTTTAGTCACTGGATTTTAGGTACTCAATACCTCATCATACATACACTCTGTCACACACACCGCTTACAGTCATGCATGCATTTCTCTACCCACTTACTCATTCTTTCATTGTCTACTCACACATTCACAGTAAATCAAACAAACTCAGCAAGCAAATGAAAGATACATTAAAAGTGTAAAAATGCCACCACCTAAGAATGGCAAGTATATATTGGCAATTGAAAATAACTGAATAATTAAGTATATCATCTGGCGGCAGATTATACTGCGCATAGTGTATACACAATAGGCTTTAATATATGCTTTTCACAATAAATATGTAAGCCCTACTGCCAGTCATAAAATGTCAACTTTCACTTCTGATATAACTTTCTCCCATGAATGATTCAGTTATGTAGCTCATAATAACCAACGAGAGCCTACTGCAGTAAGTATAAGTTTCCCCACGAGGCAGTTATCAGGCATACAGTCATACAACTACAAATATTTACAACACTACATTTGGTAAAAAAAATATACAATAAGAGGGCCTGTTAAGGATTATTGCAATGCAAATATCCTCCCCCAGGATTTGTCAGAATTGCAACCTGAATTAAAACCTTTGACTACTACAGTAATCTATGAGATAAGTAACAAAATGCCTGTCTACAGGCTTTAATACAGTGTAACAGCAACCCATTCTTAGAGATCCATTTTCTTAAACATATGCTTTTAACAATAATTATATGAGCCCTACAGAGTTTTTCATAGCTTTTTATATAATAAAAATATTGTATCTATGGCATCTGGTATCACAGCAACATCACCAAAACAAACTCAAACTTCCTGTATTTACCATAGTTGTTTTCGGAAAAGAAACCACCATGCAAACAGTTATACAAATCCAAAAATATATACAATTACAGTTGCCAAGCCAATAAACAAACCACCTATGAGAGTTTCTTAATGATTATCACAGTATAAATATTTTAAACACAGGGTAACCAACACCAAACCTTTGCCTACCATGGCAATCTGTGAGATTCCATGTAATCAAATGCCAGCCCACAGGCTTTAATACAGTGTAATAAAAACCCACACTTAAAGGTCTATTGACTTAAACATATCCTTTGCAAAATGAGAACACTTTCTTTGCTATACCTTTTCATAATAGATCACATATAGTATCTGACATAACCAATCATGCCTATAGCCTTTATCATTGGTTTGTCACCATAAACTACTCAAGACTACTGTTATGAGTATAAGATTTCCAATAAGTCAATCATTAGGCATACAGTAATAAACATTCAACTCTGTACACAATCATGTTAGCAACCCCTTCTAGGAGGGCCTGACAAAGGTTATAACAGTGTGAATCTTCTACCTGGAGGGTTTGTCAGAGTAACCAATATCAACTCTTGCTTACTAAAGTAATCTGTGAGATTCCATGCAACAAAATACCTCTCTACAGGTTTTAACATGGCATAATAATAATCCACCCTTGAATGTCTGATTGTTTTAACATATGCTATTCACAATAAGTAATTCTGGCCTCCTGTCTTTGTCATAATGTTTCATAATATTTAGACCTAAGGACCAGACATAACGTTTCAAAAAATTGATTAGGCCAATACCATTTATTATTGGTGTGTCACTAGGTCTTACACCTTCTTCAGAAAAAAAATACCAGCCTTTGTTTACATGATGCTGTTCGGTAAAGGCAAGAGGTGGTAAGTGAAATAGAATGTGTATAAAATTATCAGAGTTCTTTCCTGTTTGGTTTGATATTTAACAATCATTTAGAAATAATTTAAACAGCTCCAGAACACATTCTAAGTGACTTATTTCAGTGTTTGGTATTTTAGGTTTATATTTCAAAAGGGAATAATTACCATATTTCACTGCTTTCCCCAACACTTTTGCTGGCATGGGCATAAAAATACAAGCTAGGATAGATGTCAACCCTGCTTTTCAGGATAGCTAACGCATGCCTAAGGCATGAAGGAAATGTTTCCCTATCAGATAACCATCAAACACACAGTCATAAAATTGCAAATATGCACAAAATACAGCTGGCCAGGCAATATACAACTCCTCTTAAGAAGTCCTAACCGGGATTATCTCAGTGCATATGTTTCACCCAAAGGTTTGTCAGTGGGGTTACCAACTTCAAAATATTTGCCTACCACTATAATCTGTAAAATTTCCTTTGACAAAATGACTTTCAGCAGGCTTTAACGGTGTAATATTAATTTACCCTTAAAGGCCTATTGTTTTTGACATACGCTTTTTATAATAATTTAGGCCTACTGCCTTCAATATAACATTTTATAATAAACAAATCAGCCTTGGTCTTTTCTTTGTCTCTATAATCAACTCTCGGCTTTCCTACAAGGCAGGAAATGCAATGCAAGCACTCTTTCAGTGAATGTAGACACCTTTTCCAATGCTGGAAATGGAAAACAAATTCCATAAATCCATAAATTGGCAGTCAATGTATGGCAGCAGCAATGGGGAGGGGAATCCATGAGGGAAGACATGAAAAGCAGAATCTGGCAGCCAACGTATATATTTTTTTCTTTTCACAAAAACAAAGGAATTGGCAACAAGAGCAAAATTGGTAGTAATCTGTTCTGGCTAACTCAATTGGTCACAAAGAGGTTGCATTTTGAAGTATCTTAAGGGGTTAAGAAACCTGCTCTAGAGGTCTGTTTCAAGCAATTTTCAGGGAAAGATGACCCTGGTGGTTAATGCACTTGCTGGAGAGACAGGTGTTTTGTCTTGTCACAGTTTTGACTCATAAATTAGCATGGAGGTTTAATGTGGCTGATGCAAAGCACATTGAGTAACATGTAGATCACAGAGTTGAATTTTACATAGATATTTAAGTGGGTTACTGCTTTTGTCACAGACATCCTTTTGTTCCTTGGAGTTCATAATTTACAATCTTAAAATAGCACATGTGGCATTGAACCAGCAGCAAGGAGCAACATTAAAACTGCAAAGCATGTGTTTAGGACCTTACTTTTTGTATCTCAATCTGTCATTAATCTGAGATTGCTAAAAAGAGTTCCTCTTGTGAAAAATTCTTACTTGAACAGACAGCACAAACCACCAAATTACATTATAAGTGCTGACTTTGTATTTCTCTACTAATGCCTACCAGTATGGACGATAATTGACTCCTACACCTTATATCCCTCATTGTATTATGCAACAATTCCTGTACAATGATTTACACACTTGCATGATCTCCTGTCTTAGTATAATATATGTATATGATATAATTTGCTCTGATAATTTACATTGGTATGAGTAGCACTTAAAAGAATTAAATGAAAAACATAAATTAGTAATCACTAGTTGTATGCCTTTATTTCCCTCCATCACACTGACATCTAGATGTCAGGTTCCAGATAGCTTCCAACCAGGATGGGACAAAAGGAGGGCTTGGGGCCTTTGTTTTGGGCCAAAATATAAAGGAAACTAAGAAGCTCCCTCACCCCCTCATCCTAAGCAAGTTGCTTCTCAGAACAGAAAATAGACAATGTACTGCTGCTGCTGAATCCAGTTGGATCCCTCTCATTTCCTGCATTACCATCTTCTGAATCAAAAGTTTGTAGTGAGGAAGATCAATACGACCCTAAAGCCCATATTTATACTTTTTTAGTGCTGCATTTGTGTCATTTTGTTTACGCAAAAGTGGCGCAAACGTACAAAATACAATTGTATTTTGTAAATTTGCACTTGTTTTGCGTCAAAAAATTATGCTAATGCAGCGCAAAAAAATTATAAATCAGAGCATAAGTCTCTTTCTCAGTACTGTGTCTTAAAGCTTGTTTTCTTTTTCTGGTCTTCACATAACGCCGAGCAACAGCTACGCTATCAAGCCACACCTAAAAATCGAGAGTCCTCACATGCAGTGAATTTTCTCCCTGGAATTAGAATCAATAATTCCCTACTAGGGATGACTGTTTCGCATGGCGGGTCCTGAGAAATTTAGTGACAGTTATCTGCCCTAAATGGAGTAGATAACAATCAATATGAACTGGCTGCTGAATGGCGATGGGTTACCTTGCCACGAGTTTCCACCACTGGAGCCATCTGAGGCTCCTCCAGTGAAAATCTTGCTCTTTCCCTACTTGCCTGGCTTTGATCATGCTCGTGCCCGCCCACAGAAGGTTACACACCCACAGAAGGTTACACAGCAGTCTACGGAGTTTTACAGTAGCTACATATGGGTTATCTCTATAAAGTATATGTAGTTTTAGCACCATCTAAGTAATCTCTGTTGCACCGTTGCCGCTGCGGTTGCAGCTGCGGCCCGAGAACTGTCTTGAGCTGATCAGCACGACCGCCACGTCAGTTGCAGAGGAGCATTTTTGAGAATCGCTGTGGCGCTTTGCTTTTGTGACTCCACCCCTGGTTGAGTTTCATGCCTTGCTCCAGTAGCCGGTTGAGCGGATCAAGCCGACTGGCACTTTTGCACGGGGCTGGACGGGTTCATATGCGAGGTGTGTAAGGGAACCCCTGAGTGCGAGAACCCTCCCCAAGGGGGCGAGGTGGAGACCTCGCCCCCAGCCCTGCTCCATACTTGCCCTCACCCCCAATACAGAGCTTCAGCTGGCATTGGGCTATAAATAACTCAAAGTTGCCTCTGCCCTATTATTTGAGGAAAGACTGTTGGAAACTCCTACTTAACATTTAAGGAGACACTAATGGTAAATTGTTACTAATGAGGAGGAAGCAGTCCCGCTCTGAAAGACCCCAGAAAGACTCTTAAGCAATCAGAGCCCTCTGCCTTTACAAGTCTTCTCTGTGGGAGAAGGCGACAATCGTCTTCTTTCTAGGCAAGGTAAGTCTTGATTCCATACTTCTAACAGGTGAGGAACTGTGAGTTTGGGGGGCTGGTGGACAACCCAATTTATGACAGTTCACCTGCTCCATTAAACTCCAAATGATCTGTCTGTCTTTAGTTCAGTTTCTTCATTTTTTTTACTTCATTACGAAAATATTGTGTTCAAATTCTGCACCCTTTTATGAGGCAGACATAACATTTATTTAGAGAATGTCAGGTCTGTTTCCCGGGCTTTTAAGCAGTCCTTGCGACATTTATTGTTACAGTCTGAAAATATAGGGACCATGTTCAATTTGACTGTCATGGGGAACAGGGGCTTAGCTTCGGGTGGGTCTGGTGGTTTAGGGTGTTACACTCCTATAATAAGGAGTTTCTTTGTGCAGAACAAAATAAAATAGTTCCTGATGTGCAAAGAGTTTTCTTCCTGTCCATCATAGAAATGTTTAGGCCTGCCAGTAACCAAGACCTTTTGATTTTACTAAAATTAAAAATATACATAATATAGTTATTTATGGAGCTTTCAGCCAGTCATCTTCAATTATTGGTATATTATTCTATCATTCACGTTTTCTTCCACCCACTACAGTAAATAGGCCAGTCCATTTATATTAATGGCTAACTTTTATGTGAGTGATGGCATTCTGCATTTGTACAAACAGGACATGTACACAAAACCCTTGTCTTTAGTACTCTTATGGCAAAGTTTGCTTTATGAGACCCAAAAATATTTTATTTTTGCTTTTAGCCAGTGTCTATATATATATATATATATATATATATATATATATAAAAAAATATATATATATATATATATATATAATATACTGGCAAGGGGCTGGAGGCTCCTCAGAAAGCATGGCAAAGCAAAACAATGCCAAAAGGATGGTAGCCAACACCAGACCAACCTGATTTGCCAATGCTTATTCTATTTCCTCACTAGGGCCTCCTTGGGAGTCTTGCGAAGGAAAATCAGTGGCAAAGCCTCGCCTAATTCGGGCAGAGCATCCTCCACTGGGACCCAGCGGCTCTCTGGTGGATGGGCCCTAGCCAAGAGTTTTCAATTGCACAGCCTGCTGATGCTCCACTGTAGCAAACAGTATGGCTCCACTACCATGAAGTGAGACGGAAGTAATATGAATTTGGCAGCGAACGAAACCTACAGATTTGCAGCTGGGCTCCCCCTCTACCAAAGCCTAAATAAATGCCTTTGTCTTGGACAGTGGCGAAGTGAATAACATCTACTTCAGGTACCACATTTAATAATCACATTAAAAATATAATTCCAAGAAGTATTATTCTTTTATGAAAAATATATGACTTCATTGTATTTCGATAATACGCTTAGTAAATTTTAAACATTTTGTGGCATACACTGTACACTAAATGAGTATTTTGGTGCTCTCTAACTTCTCTGTGCCTTTTAGGGGCTACATACACTTATCATGGGATACAGATGAAAGGTTATCATGTAGTTATACTCAACACCGTATCTGGTTTTGAATGTTCACTTTCGCTCAGTTCAATTTAGGGCCTGATTTAGATCTTGGCAGAGGGGATACTCCGTCACAAACATGACGGATATCCCGTTGACCGTATTACTATCCCATTATGTCCTATGGGGATCATTATACAGTGGATGGGATATCCATCACGTTTGTGGCGGAGTATCCCCTCCACCAAGATCTAAATAAGGCCCTTAGTCTTTTGCAGTGCCCATGGCTTGTACCTGTTGCCATGAGCTGGCCACAGGATAGTTGTTATTCTTTAGAAGTGTATGTAACCCAGAGAGCCTCTGGCACATCTGGTGCGGTTAATGGGTCCTCTCTCATCAGCAGAACCGAATGGTAAGCTACAATAAGAATGAGTTTTAAATATTGTCCTGACAAAATCCACAATATTGTGAAGGTACATTTATATAGGTAAATGCTGATTTACTAGTCTTAACTCCACATCCAAGTACCTTGACAATATATGTGATATTATTGCAGGATGATATTTTGACACTTTGTGATCTTTTGAACTTGGAGCAGAAGAGGTATCGACAGAAAAGCATACAGGAGTCCTGAGAACCACTATATGCAGCATGTGTCTCCCAGCAAGAGACGTGTTGGAAACTCCAACTTGCAGAACTGCTGACATTGCTCATTCTTGGCAGTGACAAACAAATCAAGCCAAGGTTCTTGCCATTCACAGAAGAGACCTTGCACCACGTTAGGGTGTAACTGCCACTCGTGATCCACTAGGCATCAATGGCTCAGTTTGTCACCCTGTCATTCAAGATCCTGCCAGGTGGTTCACCAGGAAGACTCTGTGGCGCTCCCGCCATTTCCAGAGGCATAGTGCCTTCCGGCACAAGGCCCAAGGCTCTATTCCACCCTGCTTGTTGCAATACCACATAGGAGTGGTGTTGTCCTTAAGTACCTGCATCTGCCACTGTTGGAGGGATGGAAGGAAGCCTTTCAGTGCCAAGTGGATTCCCAGCAGCTCCAAGAGGTTGAGTTGAAGCCAGGCCTCTGCTGGAGATCAGACCCTCTGATCTCCACTTCTCCCAGGCATCTGCCCCAACCCAGAAGCAACGCATCGGTAGATAGAGGGGGTTGCTGCTGAACTAATTTTGGTCCAGTAACCATCATTGCAGGTCTTAAGCAGTGATCTGGATGTCGTCTGAGAGGTCTCCTTGATGCGGGGTACAAGGTCGGGGTTATGGCCATGTAGCCTATCTCCGTAAATAAAGTTTATAGTCTTTTGTGGATGCCCTTAGTGACAGTCATTGTTCAGATGTTGCTACAGCTCCACATGCTGGAACCGCTCTCTTCCATACCATAGATAAACGCTCTTACGAAATTTGCCTGTCATCATCTTTGTCTGTTGTGTACCTCCACTCCTCCTGCCTCCTTGACTACACCAACAGCTGACATATCAGCCTATTACAACAGTCGCCAAATTCCAAAGAGTTCAAAACCATGTAGGCCAACTACCATTTGGACCACATCACTACAACCATATCACACCCACATATGCAGTATAATTGATGCTCTAAACTGATGTTTTCTGTTTATAGTGATGTAAGGCCACAGCAACCGACTTGTAGCATTATATAAACAACTGACCCCCCACCCCCCAAAAATAGATAAGATAACACAAAGAGACCCTTTCTGTTTCATTCCGTGGACTGAAATTAAAAACCAGACGCATGCACTTGGATTTGCAATTAATTCTACAAGGAGGAGTGAATCAGAGGAGAAGCATGGGAGGCATGCAAGGAGAAGGTGAAGCAAGAGCCTGACTACCGCTAAACTCTATGAAGCAACCCAGCTCAGGAAGACGACCAACTCTCTTGTATACAAGTACTTTCATGCACGACACACACAACTGTGGATTAATCAGGAGCACAGGCATTAGCTATCACATGGAATTACCAGGGAGAATTGGTATTACACATGCAAACCACTTTGAATAGAAGAAACGATGCAAAAGTATCAATATCACACATTGGATGAGAGTAAGACATACATTTTAGCACAAGATTACTTTCATTCTATGCACAAAAACTGATTAATCTATTATGAATCAAACAATTTATTTAATAGTAGTTTACACCATCATTTATTGCCTATGGAATGGATAAATCTTGGAAGTACATCCAAAGCAGGGTACTAAAGTGTGTTGATTTTGAAGGCGGGTCTCTCAAGGAGAAGGCATTCGAGCACTGCAGGTGGAGAGTGTCTCCAGATGAGGTCGGTTTCTGGGTCAGGTAGGCTGGTGTAATGCTTTCTCGGTTAGACATGCCATTCTGAAAATACCTAATGGCTTCAATGGGCACCCACTGTAATGTGATAACAAGGATCACGTAGTCAAATTGTTTACTCCATGTCACTGGTCACGTGGATGGCTGCATGGAGAAGTATGATAACACTTCAGGCCTCCCTTTAGAACAGAATTACCATTATCTATACGTGAGAGTACCAACGATGCTCTGTAGTCCTGCTATGAACAATCTGCCAGTAAGAAGGCTGAGTCAGGCACAAAGACTGCTGTATTAGGGTAAGTGTATGTGTGCATTTTAGAACCCAATTTCAATATGAAGAGAGTCATATGGGGGGGTTGCTTAAAAAAATTCACCTGTTAAAATATATTGCAGTGAGTGATCAACTAATTCATTTTCCCGCTACAATAAAAAGCCACACGTTAGACCCATCTGGGTGCTTTATTACTCCACCTTTCATAAATGCAGCTGGAGTCACCCCCTCCCACAGTCCAGGTCTTTACGGGCACCGTTTCCAGCCCTGAACTTCTGTGCCAAGACTTAATACATTCTATGTATTACAGTCTTGTCTGCCTCCACTGAAGTAAAAACACGAATACACCTGAAAACAATGATATGTAGGTACACATTTCAGGAAGGAGAACAGCGTCCATAATGGCATGGAGTGAGGTGGACAACTAATTGTGGCCCACTGAGCAAGTCAAATCAAACCTCACTCTGGTTCTATACTGCACAGCCCCATTGCCTTGAGTAATGTCTATTTAAACTGTGCAGTAAAGGTATTGATGCTCCCATCAGCACAATATATTTCTTTCTCAAACATGATGAATTCTTGCGCCCTCAGGAGGAGGCCACTTCCGCTGAACCGCCCATTGTCATTGTCAGTGCTGCCAATTACAGGAACAGAACAGCTTTTAAGCATCATCCTCCTACAAAATTCTGGCTATTCCAGCCCCCCAAAGGTATAATTATGGCTTTGGCCACAGGGTTTATCATGCTAATGTATACTGAATTAGTAAAAAACTGTTGATGTGTGTCTCTCTAAATTACACAAACAGCGTCACCATGTGGCAGACTGTCATAAGTGTCGGTATTGACAATTAAGTGCCGGTGCTGAGCACCGGAAACCACTGGCTCAACTTAAGCACTGCTTGGCATTGTCCCGATACAATGCAGATCACAACCTTTTACAGAACAATCTGATATCTGAAACTGGTGGTGCAAGATGTTGCACGTTAGTGTAGCGGGAGAGAGTTCCACAGTTTATCTGCAGAGACAGAAAGCTCCAATCAGAGGATGAGCAGAGAGATCTTGCTGGAGAATATTTTCAATCGATCATTGATAAAATTGGATGTATTCCCAAACAAGATGCTCTATCTATATCGTACACATAGCTTTGTAATGGATTTTCTCCTGACCAGGGATTCAATTAAGTGAGTACAGTAGTGGGCAATCGCTTCTAAACAGGAGGTTCCACTCATAAAATGCACTGATAGGTTCAAAATAACTTGGGAGTCTCTGTAAATGATGTTCAGAATGGCCTAAGTAGACACAGTTTGGATAATCAAGTCATCGGCTGACAATTGCTGAGACGACCCAGGTTTTTGCATCCATATTTAGAAATGGAGCGATTTTCCACAGTAGTTTTAGATGGTAAGCACAAGAAGAGATGAGTAAGGAGATCTGTTGATACAGGGAGAGATTACAGTCATTCTCGACACACTGTCTTTTCACTACCGTTAAAGAGACTGAAAAGGGACCCATATACAATGGCCACTAGTGGGAATGGCAACAGGAGGATGTTTATATTCACATTCCTAGCCAGAAACAGCTTCAGCAAAAGACGTTCATGTATATTATAGGGATGAGGGAAAAGAGCAGTGCCTTAGGATACCCCACATTATGGTTCGTCCCCTAATAAAGTATGACAGCTATTTCAAGCCAAGTTTTGATATGTGATGCTTTCAAGCCTTCCAAGAGACTTTATGGTCCACATGTGAAGCACTGCTGGCTAGTCTAAAAATATCTGAGCATTCACCTTACAATGTCAGTTTCCAATCTTCTGTCTACCAGGAGGACTAGCACAGTACTATAAACCAGTCAAAAGTCTGCTCGGGTTGAACCTAAAATATTAGCTGCTTGCAAATGACTTCTAAATTGTATAGCCATATAACTTTCTAGTAGTGTGGATGCAGCTGGTAGGTACGGTATCTTTTGTTATGGGGGGCCCAATCCAAGACTCTTTTAACAGAGGTGTGGCAAGGCAATTTTGAAATATTCGAGGAATATGCCTTCCTCCAGAGGTTCATTACAAATATTTTTCAGAGATCATGAGTGGGTAACCTGCAACCTGGGAAGCAAATTCAATGAACATAGGTCTACAGAAGCACCTTCTCCATACATCATGGAGCAAATTAATGCACTGAATAAGACTTAATTGGGCCACCGAATCAGCTACTTCCGTGAACCACTTCAGATAAGCTGCATAATTTTCTTCCACGCTATTAGCTGGTGAGGGGACATTAATATAATGTGATCAACTCTTTTCCATTCACACAACAATTTTTTTGTGCTTTAAAATTTAGTTTGGTTAAGAGTCATTAAGAACTTAATAATCAGATGGTCTGACCATAAACAAAGTTCAGGGCCTGGTTCACAAACGTAAACTTTTGTGTGCGTTTGCTACTTTTTGATATTCACAAACTATATGCAGAGTTTTACGACTCTGCACTCTCTATACTTTTATATGAGGAGTTCTCCGTCCTGACTGCATAGTGGTAACAATCTGTACATAGTTTGTGAATACCAAAAAGGGGTAACCTTACAAAAGTGTGAATCAGGCCCTCAGTATTGAAGATCTTCATGAATGGATCAGAAGTCCAGAGGTTTTTTCATTCATGTTGGGTAACCTACAGCTGCCCACACAGGGCATACCACAATCAAACACCATGCATTGCCCAAGTCAAACAATGTGAATTTCTTTATAAAAAACATCAAGGCAATTCAGAAAGGTAAATCTGCGCATGATCTCCACCCATGTAGATGTACACCTGTGTCTCGGCATAAATCTCTATCTAGATGTAGCTCATAAACAGGAGATTAAGATTTATGCTTACAGTTTCCATATTATTACTCACTTCCATGAGTGGGTGGGTAGAGGAGACATGAGTGGACATATGTAGAACCCAAAATTTAGCTCTGTGTGCACGCTGGCAAAAATCCTTTGCAATGGAACTGCTTAATCACTGAAAGTTCAGCAGTAAAGGATTGGATGTTGCAATCCCGTTGTAAGCCCTGAGATTCTGAAATAGGGAGGCTCGACTCGCTGGGATTCAGACCAGCCGAACAAACACAGGGCGGCCAAGCCAAACATGCAATGAAGAAGAATCCTCCAGCTTTTCTAGCAACCAGTAGGTGTGCGCCAGTGGCTCCCTTGAAATATGTGACAAAAAGTTGGTCTTCATGCCAAAGATAATAATGTGGGAACGTCAAGTACCTGAAAACCTAAACCGAACCGCCTCCCTAGTTTGTCCTGCAGCAGTGGGGAATCTGAAATGTGTCTGCCCTCAGAGGGAGCCACTTCCACCCACAAAAGTCGTCCGAGAGACACTGACTCCGGTAAAACCTCCAAAAACAGAGTACTCAAGGTATGCGATATATTATTTTATTGAGCAAACTTGTTCCAGTGTTGTTGGAATTCCACCATCAGAATGTATTGGACCACCCCGTTGGCAATACTGTACCGGAGTGATATCCGAGGGTTATGACCAAAAGTTGATATTTTAAGTTAAGAACAACATTTCATTAAGGTCAAGAGACCCATTAGGACCAGCAAACTGTGTAACTCTGCTTCACTGTGTGAAACTTTACAACTACAGGGTGGGACCTGAGGTAACCCCGGTGAAAGCAATCTTGTTTGGGGCGATTTCTTTTGTTTTTAGGACATTTTCTTTTTTATTTTACCAAATGCACTACCTAATTTACTTAAAAACAAGTTGTGTAGCTCTCATGAAACCCTAACACTCTTGTTCCGAGTGGGCTGGTAAACCCAGAAGATAAAATTGCCCAGGGAAATCTCATCACCAGGCTTGCCCGTTTTTTCCCTCAGTGGACTTATCTCACGGTTCAAAGTTCACTAGGTCGAAATGAAAGATAATCTAGCCTCTTCGTTTTACCATGAAGAAAATATGATTTCTCTATTCCCAAACTATGTCCCTGGCCAAATTTCGTCAGGTATTACATGGCTCTCATACCTAAAAGTCTGTTGTTTGGGGAGATATTACCACAGTCAAGAAATACTGCCAGCACACGGTGCAGAATTTACTGCTCACGTTATTTTTACCTCACAACTTAGAATGTAAAATCTGATTCAAGCAACCTTTGTGCCCATTTTGACATCTACTCGCCCACTCAGCATTGAGGGGAGAAATTGTCTCTTGCTTCTCTCAGCAGCTCTTACAGTACATGAAACACAATTGCAACACTCAAAAACTTTACTGTGAACTGACAGTGGAAAATTTACAGCGCCTACTACAGGCACAATACTTCTTCTTGGAGCACAGATTACGTTACCTAGTGATCATACAGCAGCGCAATATGCATTTTCAATGTTCAGTAAGTTTTTTCTAAACTCCGGAACATGAAACTGCCATTTTGTTAAGCAGTCCTGATACTTGTACATGGAGAAACTGTCTGTTGGCTATCCAAAACATTGAAAGGAGGCACTGCTATTCTGCGATAGGTGGCATAGAATTGTTACATGAGGTATGATTTTATTCTGCTCATGCACCGCTAAAACTATTTAGACATATATCAGTGTCCTCAAGTTTGCCACAAAATAACCTTAGTATGTGTCAGGACCTCAAGCTCCCCACCCAACTCTTTTTGCATGGGTAATATTCTAAACACACTCATCTCCAACCAAACATACAGATCTGCCTGCAGTTGTTCTAGACTGTTATAATGCTATAAGTCACACAAGTGGAACCTGTGCACTCCACAAATGCTGGATAACATCAGCATCCGGTCTTCGAGGGCCATCCATCTTTCAGCAAGTAGGATCCTTGTAGCTCATCTAGCCTCTAAGCCGAAACCAAACATTGGAGAGACTCCTCACCTCCTGTATACTTGATGTCACTATCCCTCAAAACTATGCACTGCACTCCATGGTTGCCATCTAGCTTCGAAATTTACAAGAACCAAAACACACATAAAGCCAACAAGAGCTTTTATCTTGCTTTCACACCTATTTCTGTATAACAAGCCCCTGCTGTTTAGAGAACTTTCCCAGCGATCTTGCGCTATAAAACTATGATGGATAATACTCTCTTCAAAATCTTCCAAAGTCTCCCCTCCATTTTCAAACAATCTTGTTGACAGTAGTATGAACAGTCCTCCAATCACACTGCAAAATATCAGACCAGCCCGTTGGCATTAGGTAGGCAGCCCTGTTCCGTTTCAGAAACCATGCAAATTGATTTCAATCTTTTCAGCAGGTATGCATTCCAGACCAGTGCTTAACTTGTAAAAGAATGTGAGCCTGTGCCCAGGGCTCTACTCAGAATCCACTAAATTTAAATGTTGGCATGCAGAATACCAAGGCTGCTAGCTCTAAATCCATCTCATGCCTCTTTAATCGACTACTAGATACTCCCTGTGTGTTTATCTTACTCTTGTAGGTTTTTGCTTTCTCCCTTTGTGGGTTTTTTCCATCTTTCTCTTCCTATCTCTGTCCACTTTCTGTGTTTTCCTTCTCTTGTAAATGTCTGATGGGGAAAAAAAGTGCTGGCCCTAAAAATGAGTGCCAGTGTCCCCCACCAGCAACCACCAGATCAAATTGAGCAGTGTTCCAGACTCTGTATTTCCTAAAGGACGAAGGTGATCTTGGGAGATGACCTTCTGTCTTGGAATCTTTTGGTATGCTACTGTTACATCGCAGACTTTACATCGGTAGTCATTACATTGCAGGTAAGTACATGAGGGGTCTTCATTTCATTACTCAAAGTCTTATGCAGCTGTGGCAGAGCTGATGCAGAGAATGTTGTGCTGCACCTTTAAGGGTGACAGCAATGATTTAGCAAGTTTCCTTGCAATGCTACTGGCAATACAGCCTTGGGATAGCAGCATACACTTTGATTTGGCAGACAAGAACGTGTACTGGTTGCTTTGTGGGTGTATTTCACATCGTCCTGCCCTGTCACAGCACGCAACAGATAGTCAACAGCCGCCAACAAAGGCACCGCCTGGAAGACTTTTCTGGCAAGGACTTCCCAGGGAACCCAGACTTTGAGGAGACCTTGGGGCTTCAGCGGAGACACCATGACATAACCTGTTACACATTGGCAGTCCTATCGTATGTGCTCAGGTGCTTTAAGGAGAGCCTGCAAATTTGCCTGCAGCTTACTGCACCATCCTAAAATGCAGGTGAACATGTGCAAACAGGAAAGTCTTTCTTATAGTGCACAAGAATTGGATATGGCATGCAAAGAGGTAACATTTTGTGTCTTTGCATAAAGGAATCAGTGGAAATGTGCAAAGGAAGCAGCACGGTTCAAGCAGAAAGGGGATTGATGAACGAGTGCAGCGACGGAAGCTGCATCATTGGCTTGCAGAGTCAACCTGTGGACAGGTCCAGACCTCAGTATCTGCTAAAATGCTCAGAGAGTTGCCTGAAGCATGCAAAGATGGGCACACCTGTCCTGCCTTTCATGTATTATCTACAGGTTCTAAAGTTACTGGGCTCCTCTCTGCCTTTCTAAACATGAAGAAAGGGTTCTCTGCCTTCCAGAAGTCACAGGCTAACATTCAGCATCAGTCGTCCTCAAGCTTGGCTCTTACAGAACAAGTCGTTTTTTTGGGCTGGCGATTCAGTTTAATACAGTCTATAATTATACCGGGTGGTGTGGCTATCACTGGAGCAGCAGGCGCAGTGGCACCGGCGCTCTGAGGGGTCCACTCGACCAGGATTATTGCTATATTTAGCTGTGCAAGCAGGGCGCAAGGGGAATGGTTTCCTTCTCTGCACTAGTGCCACGCCTCCTTTGAAATGCCACTGATGATGCTGGTGTTTTTGATACGTTATAAAGCTTTGTGCAGTTCATAGAAAAGTGTGTAAAAAGCCTCTAGAGTAAAGAGGTGCGTGTGATTGATTTTGCAAAGTCCTTTGCCATAGCGGACTTCCTATACTGCACGCAGTTTACACAGACCGTGTCAGTAAAGGGAATGGCCAGAACATTAAAACGACTAAACTACTCATATAGTCCATTCTCTTTTTAGTACTCCGTTCGTCTTGTATCTCAGTGGTATGAGAGGGCCCTGAGATTTCTGAAAACCATAGCATAACTCCTTAACCATACGTATGTCCCTCCAAAAGCACTCAAGTTTGCAATGTTTCTGGCTTGATAGGTTGTGGTCTAGTGCCAGATGTATGGGCAAGAGTGCAGCAGATTTGAACTTAAAAAAGGAACAGCCTTTAATTTCTCCTGCACTATCATGCCTGCCATCACACACACGTCACAGGTCAGTGTTTGAATGAATGATCCGGGTCAATGAAACTCTCATCTCCGGTCCTTTAATGGTGGAGGTACGAAGAACACAAGATTACTTCCCCAATTGCAAAACTCACGGAGACCATGGTGAGTAGGCAGTTAGTCTCATGAATGAATCGCATGAACCTAATCAGCTCCTGCATAAAGCTAACCGGGCTTCTATAAGGGTCTCTCAGCAAAGACTGTGTTAATCAAGGCTGTTGAGGATATCAGAGGCATTATGGACATCATGGACATGGAGTAGTGGGAGCCCTGATCTTAGCATATCTGTCAACTCCCTTGGACACCATCTCCCACTCCCTGCTACCGCAGAGCCTAGAGTCATTAGGTGTTAGGAGATTGTGCTTCCTTGGCTTGCTTCTGTTTTTCAACACAGTGCACACAAGCAGTGGCTCTTGCACATTTCAGGTCAACTGCAAAGACAATCACCCCAGGAGTGCCCCATGGTCGTTGTTCAGTCCCACCCTTTTCAACCTTTACGTTTCTCCATTAGTTAACCTGATTGAACCATTCAGCATCACTTTCTACCTATATGCCGACAAAACGCAATTGATCATCAGGTTAGAGAAAAATCCTGAGACAATGACTAGCAATTTTATAAACTGTCTTTTGGAGATATCCAATGGGATAACTCCAAATTCTCTGGTATTTAACAAAGAAAATACAGAGACTGTGGTCATCGGATCTGACGCCTTCTTGGTCCCAAGAATGGTGGACAAACTTTTTCGGACCTTACCTACTCCATCAAGTCATGCACGGCACTTGGGCATTAATGTGGACTCAGATTTGTCCTTTTAAGAGCATATGAAAGCCACATGCACAACGGTTTTAAGCCTCTTGAAAATCGTAGGGAAGATTCTCTCTTTTATACCAGCCTCATCTAGAAAGACAGGTTACAGGCCCTTATAATTTCTAAAATAGATTATTGTAATTCATTTTATATAGGCTTCCCAAGCTTTTTCCTACAGATTACAATTGCTGCTAAACTCAGCAGCCAGACTGGTGTTTAAAGTAATTTACACCCATTTCCAATGAGTTAGCAAAACTTAATCGGCTTCCAGTTCTGAAAAGGCATCAATTCAAAGCACTCAGCTTATGTTTTAAAGCACGTCATAATCAATATCAGCACTCCTACACAGTCTCCTTGTCCGTCTGTGATCAACCGACTTGTGACCTGAGACCCCATCATGCATATTGGGTCCCTATTCCAAAGTTCAAGAATGCCAGAATGGGATCCTGTTCTATGATGGTTGTGACTGATAACATTTGAAATTCCCTTTCTCTAGCCTTACATTCTCAACAAAACTTCAGATCCTTTAGAAGACACTCAAGACCTTTCCTCATTACAAATAAAATCTAAATCGGCGTCCTTGTTTCACTCTCTTTCGTTGGAGCTATCTCAGTTGCTATCTATCTGACCTCTTCTGTTTCGGTTTCTACAGGACATTTTGTTTGGGAAGTAGCTGTTTAGCGCTCTTATAAATTATCATTCATTCACAATAGGCCAATGGGCCACTTCACAGGTGAGTTAAGTGAAGCTGGCTTGGTGTAACAGTTTCACCACAGGTGTGTCAAGCCATAATTTCTCACAAGTGGACAGACTGTTTCTAGTGCAGACTCGTTGTCTGGTTGATGGCCGGGTCATTAGCTGGGAAATTCCCTGGGTTCTACACTGTTGTTTACTGGATAAAAGGAATCCTGGTGATGTCCTGCTTCAGCCTGTGGTCATCTAATTGGAGTTGGGATTTGTCCTCCTCAGCAGTCTTCTCCCTGCCTTGAGGAGATCTGGATCTCAAGTCTCAGACATTGTCAAGCTAGTGATCAGATACCTTGGGGCAGATGCAGTGCTTTGTACATCTGACAGTGATTAGGATCATCTTTCTCTCGGTCACCAAGTTAGAGCTTCAATTTCCCCCCAGGGTGACTGGCCATTGTTGTTATAAAACTGTTGCCCTTGTTGCCAATTCACCTGGTGCCTTCTAGCTTTTGTGGTTCATGGTGGTATGGGTTTTAGCACAGGGGATGGTGCAGCAGGTACATTCCATGATAACTTCGCCTCTTAAGGCTGTGTTCATGGGAGTGTGGCTCAATACTATTCAAGGAACTGGTATGCCACCAGCTTGACGTCCTGATGACTTTATATAGCACTTTCATAAAACTCTCAGCTCTACCATTGACCTCTGGCCTGTACAGCATTAACTGTATGACAAAAAGGGATTTGCCTCGTTTCAAGGGCTAGGCAAAGATATGCTCTGATTCTGAAGGGATCCATGCCTAGTGGTTCTGTCAGAATATATGTGAGCCGTTCCAAAGGTACTGTGGCTTAGCACTTTTTGATCTCTACCTTATTGGTGTGGTATACTCTCAAGAAACGCATTCTCTCCTGTAACCCTGCCTTCTTAACAAGTACAACTCTTTGGTGCCCACTAGTGGGCTGCTGCAGCTTGAACTAAGGCAGAGTAGCTCTGATGACTACAGACCCAGGAGGCAAGAGGTCTACTAGTGACTTCTAGATCAGAAGAATAAACCGATCCTGAGAATGGTCTGTTTATTTTCTCCTCAGTTCCCTTACCTTCCATGGATAGGAGTGTTTCAAAACATACTGGTGCACCAAGAAACCAAATGTAGTGTGCAAGAAAAAAACTAACCTGATCTGAACACCAATATTTAGCACACAGTAGAAAATGGGGCATTTCTTCGGTTTTTGGAGGACATTTTGATTGTAGAGTTAAACTATCTCACTCATTTAGTCACAGAATCAGTGATCTAGGTAATGATAAAGTATCAAGCCTCGCACAAGACTAGTGAAATGTAATTGCTGAACCTGTGCTCTCTGTACCAGGTGACAGATGCAGCATGTTACGTACAGCGTAGTGCTCCAAAGATAGCGAAGCACATCGACTCAGGCAACACTTCTTCTTTGATTTTGTTCCATTATATATAATAATGCCCCCCTCCTAAATAATTTCTTACTGTTTTAAAGCGCTCCGACACTCCTTCTGGGCTTCAGGCTACACTATATAATGAATTAAAAAATACTAGAGATCCAAGGCAATGCATAGTAAAAAAATACATTAATTACACAGCATCCAACTAGAACAAGCACACGCACAGGCAATAGGTTTGGTGCTGGCTGCCAGTCTTTTGAGTTTGTCAATGCTGATTATGTTTTGTCACGGTTTTTATAAAGTAGCGGGGGAACAATACAAAAAACACATAGCACGGCAAACATTTTTTGGGGTCTCAAAAAACACACTTTGACATAGTAGTCCCTGTCCTTGGAAGTGAAGGGAACTACTTTATGTGTGGATGTGTTCTGGTGAAAGCACAGGACTCCATCACTCACAGTCATATTAGCCAGTGGCTGAAGAGGATTGATACTGCGGGCAGTCATGGACAGAAATAAAATGCAAATGACACGGCGACAGAATAATGGATGAAGAGGGCTGGCTGAAAGCTCTATATTTGTTTTATATTTTTTTGTAAATTTAGTAACTAACACCAAACTAAAAAAATCTAACAAAATGGACAGTAAGTGAGGTGTGTGTCCAAAATTGCTGTCTGGCGTTGAAACTCTGGCCTGTGATTCACCCATCATCTTGAAATAAATGCCACAGACTATGTATCCTTGGCCAGCGGAGATGCCGCAACACGAATGGAGCTGCAGGCAGTCCAACTAGCCCACAGCTGGTGCACAGATTGAAGCCGGGAGTGGAGTACTACCACCGGTGGGAGTTGGGCCATCCCAAGTCGGTGACCGGGACTGCAGGCGAGCCTGAGAGGTAGACAAAGCAGGCCGGGTAGTGGTGGCAAGTAAGATGCACTTCCCAAATGTGGTGAAAGTATGAGTGTGACGTTTTAGATAGAAAATTGTAGGTGCAATGCGGTTGAGTGCACTCCACTACCCTAGAGCGTATTTTGGTGTTCAGAACAAACATTCAACAAAGTTAATAACAGACACCGCCTCACTCAGAAAGTCCATATATAAATCAGTCTTTCAGTTGAAAACAGTTGCAAAATGATCCTTTATTGGAAGGCATCAGCATAGGTGCATCAAGTGATCAATGTTCCTTAACCACAGCCATCGTACTCAGTTGGATGAACATCTTTGCATGAGCAAGCTAACACGTGTTTCATCACAACAGATTACTTTTTCAAGGCTCAAAGCAAAGGTACGGTCTAGAAAGTACCAAATGTATGTGGAAAGAAGATAGAATATGCTTCAGAAATATGGTTATGAGACCCTCTTACTCGTCTCCACGCCAGCACTTTCCTCGGCAAGTACTCTGAGATTTGAGACTTATCATGGTCTCACATAACTGCCACTTTTCTTCCTTTTGACTACCATGAAAGAGTTAGTTATAACCATATTTCTGAAGCGTATTCTATCTTCTTTCTACATACATTTGATCACTCGATGGACCTATGCTGATGCCTTTCAATAAAGGATCATTTCACAACTGTTTTCAACTGAAAGGCTGATTGATATATGGACTTTCTGAGTGTGGCGGTGTCTGTTATTGAACCTGAGGTGTAGGGCTACCAAGCCCTACCAGGCACAAAGGCTGCATACTGCTGGCTACTCTGCGGGTGGAGGAAGGCTACTCTGCGGGTGGAAGAAGTGGATCTGGTGGCCCTGTTACCAGATACAGATGGGGACAGCTGTCTAAGACTGATAGTCAAGTGGGTGGCCCGCCCTGAATTTACTGCTTGCTGGTGCTGACCACAAGTCATGCATCTTCTTCTCTGCTACTCCAGCCCTCCCCTTCTGCGACCTAACAAGCAACATGCTCTCTCCTGGAAATAAGTCTAGAGCTGCCGGTGTGCCAGAAAGTGCCCATCCTCTATTCCCGCTTCTCTGTCAGCACTCAAGCACATCACCACCTCCTGGATGAGCCCCTCCCAGTATGGGCCCGTTTGGTGGTTTGCTGCTTATCTGACCACTATGCCTGGAATATAAACACCACTTGAAGATTCCCCAGGGGCTCTGCTGTTTGATTCTGCACGCATCACCCTACAGAGTGCTGGATATTTGCTGTTGGAGTGAAGCGCCAGCCCTGACTGTTTGCTCCTATTACTACAAGTGCCAACCCATTCTCCACAGTTATACAGAGTCTAAGCTTAGTGCCTAATTACCTGATCTGCCACTCTGGCCCACTGTCAACTTCTGCTGGTACTGATTTTGATTGTTGTCTACTGTTTCCAATGCACCCCTGCATCTCAGCCCATACCATTATACACCTTCCTTATGTGCGGCACAGCATGGGACGTACAGACCCTAAACAGAAGAATCTGCCATTTGAGCGATTAAAGGACCCGGCTAGAACTGATTCTCCTGCTGATATGACTTAACACGTGTTGTGGAGCCATTTTAGTGATGTTTGTGGGTATGTTATTTTAGCAACTATGCCTGCTGCCTGTGCTCTTTAGTCTAGTAACGTTTTACTTTATTTCATTGTATTCTTTTATAAACTATCACATTTGTGGTGATGTTTTTGTTTTCCTTTATCTTGCTGTTGTTTCACTTAGGAAAGCATTTACATTTCTTAGCACAACATTCTTTCACTCTGTGCTTTCTTCAAGGCTGCGACACGATAGGATTGCTGGCACAAGTGGTACACCGCGTCTCTAACATTTCACAGATGCATACGTATTTTTACATAGGGACACGTTTCTCAGAACACCAGCTCTTTTATTATGAAAACATCTCTCTGTCCCCTGCACTTTAGAGGGCGGTTCCAGCCAGATGGCCGCTACCGCATCCTGTCTGACTTCGTTATAGTTGCTCGCTGAGACTACCGGTTCCCTGGCCTATATGGAGATGGTGTCCCAATAGATGGCAGGCTCCTTCACTACTGTCATACTCAGGGATGGGGGATGATGTCTTCCCCGGAGGTCCTGAAGGGCAGATTAGGGCTTATCCCGCTGTGCTCTAACATAGAACATTAGTGGCACAGGTAGGAATCACACATCCTGTATAGTGACAGTATGGTGGGACTTTTCTTGTGTTTCACTTTTCTTGTCACCATTCTGCTTCTAGTATGCTTTATCATCCAAATTATGTTAGTTCATGTTATTTTATATAGGGCACAGCTGATTCAATACATCTCGTTGAACCATTCCCTGCTTCTGTTTGTCTTTACATGAGTGAGACAAATGTAACCGAGAGAAAAGGATTAGATCTGATCCACCACAATTTCCCTGACAAGTCACAATGTCATGCTCCCGGTTACCACAAATCATCCCTGCTCTTAGGCAGAGGTGAGGTGCTGCTAGCTGGCTGGAAACAGATTAGGCAGATAGTTGTCATATAGTGTGGGATCGAACTTAGTTCCCCACAACTCAGATGATGCTGCCAACTAAATCCAGCAGCCTCATTGGTACAATGAGAGCCAACGTGACACAAGTAGCGAGTTCACTGGCTCCTAGGCAGCAATCCACCACTGCGGCCCTTATGGCGGATGTTGGAAAATGTCCTCTCTGAAGGGTCACCTCAAACATTTTGCCTTCCTCCTCTTCTTTTTCTGACCTCATTTTTGATGGCTTTTAGACTCTGGACACTTTACCATTGGTAACCAGTTCTACAGTGCATGTGCTCTCTCCCTAAAAACATGGTAACATTGGCTCATACCCAATTGGCATATTTAATTTTCTTGTAAGTCCCTAGTAAAGTGCCTACATGTGCCCAGGGCCTGTAAATTAAATGCTACTAGTGGGCCTGCAGCACTCATTGTGCCACCCACATACGTAGACCCTTAACCATGTCTCAGACCTGCCATTGCAAGGCCTGTGTGTGCAGTTTCACTGCCACTTCGACTTGGCCAAGCCTTAAACTCCCTTTTTTTACATATAAGTTACCCCTAAGGTAGGCCTTAGATAACCCATAGGGCAGGCAGGGTGTTATATAGGTAAAAGGCAGGACGTGTACTTATGTGTTTTATATGTCCTGGTAGTGAAAAACTCATAAATTCATTTCCCCCTACTGTGAGGCCTGCTCCTTTCATAGACTAGCATTGGGACTGCCGTCACATACTTGTGAGTGGTAGATTCTGATCTGGAAGGAGTAACCAGGTCATATTTAGTATTGCAGAATGGTAATAGAAACTCCTGCTTATTGGTGAGGTTGGATTTAATATTACGATTTTAGAAATGCCACTTTTTGAAAGTGGGCATTTCTCTGCACATAATACCATCTGTGCCTTACATCCTGTCTCCAATTCTCGTCTGGTCTGTGCTGGTTGACAGCTCCCTTGTGCATTTCACCCAGACAACCACAAACACAGGACACTCAGTCACAGCTGAATTCACCTGCATACTGAATGGGTCTTCCTGGGGTGGAGGGCCTCACACTTACATTTGAAAGGCCAGTGGCCTGGCCTCACACAAAGGACTGATAACTCCCGAAAGGGACCCTGGCAGACAGGACTGGGCTGAAAGGGGAACTTGTGCACTTCAAAACCACTCTTTAAGTCTCCCCCACTTCAAAGGCATTTTTGGGTTATAAACAGGGTCTCTGACCCCACCAACTCAGACACTTCTGGGTCTACACCTGAAATCTGTCAGGCGAGTTGCCTGGCTGCCCAAAGGACTCATCTGGACTGCTTTGCTGAGAAGGACTGCTGCCCTGCTGTTGCCCTGCTGGCCATTGACTTAGCTGGAAGGACTCTGCCTTCCCCAGTAGTACTCTCCAAGGGCTTGGATTGAGCTTGCCTCCTGTTTCTGAAGTCTCAAGACCAACAAAGACCACCTCTTTATGAAACTCCTTATGTGACAAAAATCGACGCAACGCCTGCAGAAATTGATGGAAAGCCTGCATCACAGCTGAGAAATTGCTGCACAGCCGATCGGAACGATGCAGCATTAACTTCCCAACTGGAAATTCGACGCATTGCCAGCCTTGCAATGGAAAATTCGATGCATTGCCTACCGGATCGACGCAGCGCCTGCTACGGCTTCCTGCGCGTCAAGGTTTTTCAATGCATCATCCCTGGGCATAAAAATATCCCCGCATCACAGTGAGGAACTGAGACTGCGTGCCAAAAAACGACCCAAACCCTTGCAGCTTGAAAAGAAACAACACATTGGGGGTCATTACGAGCTTGGCGGGCGGGTAACCGCTGTGCGGCCGCCAATGCGGCCGCACTCCCGCGGACCCCATTATGACATCCCCGCTGGGCCGGCGGGCGCAAACCAAGTTTACGCCCGCCGGCCCAGCGGGGATGAGGCCGCAACATAGGAGCCGGCTCCTAATGGAGCCGGCGGTGTTGCGGCCGTGCGACGGGTGCAGTAGCACCCGTCGCGCTTTTCACTGTCTGCTATGCAGACAGTGAAAAGCTGCCCGGGGCCCTGTTAGGGGGCCCCTGCACTGCCCATGCCAGTGGCATGGGCAGTGCAGGGCCCCCAGGGGCCCCAGGACACCCCTTACCGCCAGACTCCTCCTGGCGGTGCAAACCGCCAGAAACAGGCTGGCAGTAGGGGGGTCATAATCCCCAGCATTATCACCGCCAGGGCTAAAACGGCGGGAAACCGCCGGCCCCGGCGGTGCGACCGCGGTGCTACCGCTGCGGTCGTAATGAGGGTCTCCGTACCGCCAGCCTATTGGCGGTACGGACGCCACATTACCCCTGGCGGTCTACGACCGCCAGGGTCGTAATGACCCCCATTGTCGGTGCCACGCTGAAAAATCTCATGCAACACCTTATTTTTCCACTCATCTCCTCTACGGTCTCCATGCGTCGTTATTTTTGTTGCATCCCAGGTAATGTCTGTAACAAAGAAACAACTATTAATTTCTAAGGATTGAGACTCTTTTAAACCTTTTAAAAGTGATATTTCAATTTGTGCTTATTGGATCTTTGTTGTTTTGATATTATTTTATTCAGAGAAATATTATCTATTTTTCTAAACCTGTGTGGTGTATTTCTGTGATGTTTTCACTGTGTTACTGTATGATTTATTGCACAAATACTTTGCACATTGCCTTCTAAGTTAAGCCTGACTGCTCAGTGCCAAGCTACCGGAGGGTGGGCACAGGATAATTTGGATTGTGTTGTGACTTACCCTGACTAGGATTGTGGTCCCTACTTGAAGAAGGGTGTATACCTCTGCCAACTAGAGACCCCATTTCTAACAGCAGAGATACGCTCTGGATTTCGTGCCATGGATGCACGCTTCAATTCCCTTACGGATAGATTAGACAGCTTGGGGGAGCAACTGGATAGCCATCAAGCCCGCTTAGATGGTGCCGAGGAACATCTTTCAACAATCAGAGATGGCACGGTCAAGATGGCTAAGCCAATAGAAAAGCTGAAATGCCTCGTCAAAACAGTTGCCATAAGAAAACGAGGACTTGGAGACAAAATCTGGCCACAATAACTTGCACATAGTTGGCGTTGCGGAATCCACAGACACCGGCAATTTGTGGAGCGATTCACCTACATGCACTTTTCCACTACCTTTTTGGTGGTGCGCGCCCACTGCTCCCTGGGCCCGCAGCCCCCGTACTACGTCCCCCCACATCCTATAATGGCTAGCTTATTAAACTTCAGGGATCTCAACACAGTGATCCAGCTTACTAGTGAGCAGGGTCAGGTGCAATACCAAGACTCCAACCTCTTCTTTTTTCTGGACTTTACCTTGATGGTTCAGGAAGCATGCTGTGAGTATTCTAAAGTTAAAACTGTGCTCCACCATTGGGTCTCAAATATGACATGTTATACCCAGACTGTATGCGTGTTGACAGCAACAACAATGCCCGGTTATTCGACCGCCCCCATGGGTGCCCTTACTTTTTGCACGCAATATGCCAAAGATCGCTTGCCTCATCAGCGTGACACTCCAAGACATCACCTCCGGACCTGCATGGTATGAGCAGTTCATATCTCTTTCCACTAAAAGGACTGGGTTTTGCCACCACAGAGTCGAGGCCTTAATGACTGGGCAGTAAATTTAAGGATGTCTATCAATTGAACTTCGCAGCTCTGCTGGCTTTATTCATGCTCTCATAATGCATTTTTTTCTCTCATCGTTTCAGATTGGGGACCAGATGCCGCAGCATTGCTCACCCTCTGTGGTGAACACTGAATAGCTTCTTACGTAGTTTCAAAGGGGTTGTTCTTTTAATTTCGATTCATGGGAATTCAGTAGGCAGTTTTGGGCCTGGTGTGGGTGGTGGGTGTATGGCAAGGTTTTTTTTTGTACTCATTATGTTTGTTTATCTGTGTAGATGAAAGAACTTGCTGCATTGTCAGTCGGTTGCCTGCAACTACATTCTAGTGATCTATGGTCATGTCACGTAATATACTAGACTCATTGGTTGAGATCTCACTCATGACATGGAACATCAGGGGCATTAACAGCCCTGCAAGGAAAAACAGGTCCTGCAATACCGCACCCGCCACGGAGTGAAAATTGCTTTCTTGCAAGAGACTCACCTTGCCCCTGGTGTGCTACAAACATTTGATTCATCTTAGGGCCCATGCCTTTCTGCATATAGCTGTTACGCTCATGGGGTCTGCATATTTTTACACTTATCAGTTCCCTTTATCCTTAGAGTCAGCTATACAGACAGAGACAGCAGGTACCTGATGATTACAGGACTTCTGGCAGGCCATAACGTTTCTCAATGTATATGCCAGAATGTGGATGCACCAGATTTTTTCTGAGAACTGCAATCGGTGGTAGAGTGGGCTGATGTAGATCACATTATACTAGGAGGCGACCCAAATATCTGCCTAAATCCTCTATTAGACTTCACCTCTGCAGCACTCTGTAGCAAGCTGAGATCTCTCTGCATCCTGCGGGACATCTGCGCTGACTGCTTCCTCTGGGATGCGTAGTACTATCACCACGCTATGGATCAAGGACCTATGTTTTATTCCACACCACAAAATTGCTGATCCTGCTTAGATTACTGGCTACTATCAGTGATGATCCTCCCCTGGCTAGGCAACATATCCTCACTTGCACGCATCCTGTCACACCATGCTCCGGTTCGGGTTGTGTTGAGTGTTCCCTTTGGAGGTGGAGTGGAGCGAGGCTGGCGCCTTCCCTACAATGACCAGTTGATGGATACAAACGGATGATGTTTTCAGTTAAGAACTTTGTGCATCCATAGTTGAATTCTTTGATCTTAATGCTTGGTCTGTGAAAACGCAGGCCACTCTATGGGAGGCCTTTAAGGCCTATATCTGAGGTATATGTATATCCAAACACATTGGTATCCTGCGCACCATAAGAGGCGATCTCTTGTGGGTAGAAGCTGCCCTGTGTGAAACCGATGAAGCCGATGCACAGTCCACCTCTGAACTACATCTCCTGCGTCGTACATCTCAGATGGATGAATTTTGAAAACTAGCGGACCGAGAGGTGGTGTATCTGGGCAAATATGCCAAGGCTGGACAATACGGTGTAATGTTCTTGCTTAAACTAAGAGGAACTGATGCCAAAAAATGCAGCACTCTTAGTCTGAGTAATGAATTTATTAAGGTACTTCCCATATATCCCATAAACACACACAAATATTTGAAAATAAGCATTTAACTAAATTGAAGTAAAACATGTATGTGCACAAAAAGAATCATAGCAGTTAAACAATTACAGACAGAGATGTGCAATGTAATGCATCAACAGTGAACACATATATATATATATATATATATATATATATATATATATATATATATATATATATATATATATTAATATATATGCTAAATAATCAAAAGTTAAAATGCATCACCATGAAGGGTAAATCTGTCATCCTAGCCAGCACCAGGGCCAGGGAACCCTCTGACAGCCAAGGCAGGAGACCACACATGGGATCACAATTCTCTCGGGCAGCATGTCTGCTCCACAGGTGATTTCCTGTCTTAGCACCAAGTTCCCATCTTTTATACCTTGAACAAGGTATGAAAACATTCTAGAAAGCCCTCCCCTCTGTTACTAAATCAAGCGCTGGCTCTACAACTATCCAGGCCCCTGTGCGCATTCCCAAGACAGAGAGTCTTATCTTGGCTGTATCCCCCGCAATATGTTCCAAAACGGTATGACCCTGTTCTGGTGGAAAAAGTAAAAACACATTCTGTGTGAAAAACAAGCTCTGTCTGGTAAAAACCCTTTGCTGCTGTGGCGGCATCTGAAGCAGTGCAACAAAATGGAGTCAATGGTCAAGATGGAGTCGTTGGTTAAATACACATAGCATCACACCCAACCCTTTGACTTCCATATCATACTGGTCTGAAAGTAACCCTTTTTGGTCTAAACGCAGTCATTAGATTAGGTATGCGTTGTATACAGCAACATAGCATTATTATAATACAAATTACTTTAAATATTCTATCTAGAATAGAACGAAGCTGACCAAAATCTGGAAGCCACTTAAAGAGCCAGTCACACCAACCTTTGTTGACATCTTGCTTCACTCCCTTCACCAATTAGTGCAAGGGTTCAATGTGAGACTGAATAGATTTAGAATGATCTGATAGGTTAAAACAACACATTCTTTCACATTCTGAGCGCCATGATCTTGCTTCAGAAGCAAGTAGTCAACAGCTGCCCTGTTATCCAAAGAAGCTTTTCTAGTACCTGGTATATCTAGTAATAGCTCTGCCAAAGACATACATGTGTTATTCTTAACCATCAAACATGCTAGTTTGTTAATAACTCGAGTATTATAGACAGCTAGTCCTGGAACTCCTATCATAGAAAGCTTATATATTCAGATCTAGATAATAACTGAACTTCAGAATCACAGTATTCACTTTGTTGAACTGTTTCCCATGTGTTTCGAATATGTAATACAGCATGTGATGGAAACATCGTAAGTCCTAGCCACGTGAAAGCACACAGTCCTCCAGTTATGTTTGCAGGAATATAAGTATATGTGATATTTCCACAAGAAAATAACCATCCAACAGGTAACTTGACATGCTTGATATGACTAGCAGCAGACACTACATTATTGCAAGACACGCTATATTTACATTTTTACACATTTTATCATTTCTTGGTGGCATAGTACTTGTTGTTCCCATGGGATATCTTGGGAAGACCCCATTGTTGCTTCAAGGTGCATTTGAATGTATTTCCAATTTTGTAAGTGTTGCATGTTAGGTTGTAGCAGACATCACCAGCAGTAACATTGTAAGTGATCACCTATGTTAGGTTGTCTCAATTCTCCTCCCTGGTTTCTTGGCAAAATCGGCAATACTCTTAGGGTGAGAAATGATTGTTTATGTCACTTTCTTCCACCGCCTCATTTTATTGGTGGCGTTAAATATTTGCAGCAGTACACTGGTGAGAGTTGTTATGGCTACTAAGCATGTGGATAGGACGTCAACTGTGCTTTTCATATTCGTCATGCAGAAATCCGATCTGTTAAGCACAGTTTGCGCTAAGTAGATCCAGACATTTTCCAGCTGGTGTAGTAGAGGTGTCGATCGGTGCTGTCAGTCAGTCACGTCGGAGCTAGGAGCTCTCAGTCCCCCCCGACCCAATCCGGACACACCCAAACACAGACCATGCAGTGCAGTCAGCACAAAGACACCTCGTAGTATGATCTGTAAAAGTATGGTAATTCTCGTAAATAACATTTACTCACTGGGACATAGTTCTATTTTCTTGTCCTGATTTCATGACTAACAGAATGTTGTCTTTGCCCTTTGCTATGATTTCTGCTAGTTCAGGAGGATGATTTGGGGATTCTACCCACACCTTAACACCAGGATTTTGGTAATTTAAGCCAAAGCCTCCCTTCCCACGCACTAGGCTGGGGCTGTCCCCTATTGTGACTACTACTCCACACACCTGAATAATCACAATTTGAGCAATTATGTCTCCAGTTTGTATTATCAAATCAGTGTCTCCACTATTCAGTAATATCACCTTTATTGCACCCTGGTGGTCTGCATCGATCACTCCCCCCCAAGACCGGAATACCCTTGAGTGCCAGCCCAGAGTGAGGAGCAATCAATCAGAAATGCTCTGGTGGAATTTGTACCCCAACACCTGTTTCTACGAGCATCATGGGCCAGATGTATCAAAGATCCGTTTTGCATTTGTTAAATAGCCATTTTTAAGAAATCGCTATTTAAGAAATGCAAAATGGGATGTATGAAATTTGCAATTTGGTAATAGCGATTTCTTAAAATTCGCAATCGCTATTACCGAATCGCACTTAGAGAATGCAACTCCATTCATCCCTATTGGCCTGTAGGCATATAGGTGCAAATGGTTTTGCATTTCCCAATTTGCAAATTCCAGTTAGGAATTCGCAAATTAGGTAATGCAAACACCAGGGTGCTGGGATGCACCCCCAAAAAAAATCTGCGGACATGTGAAGCACACACATGACCTAGGGGAATGTGTGTGCCATATGTCATTTTTAAAAATGCATTTATAATGCATTTTTAAAAATTGCACGTTTACCACCAAATTGGATTTGGTGGTAATTGCATTTCCTAAATGCCCAATTCACATTTAGGAAATGCTTGATACAAGTGCTTTGGAAATCGCATATAGCGATTTCCTATTTAGCGAGTCGCAATTTGCGATTCTCTAAATGGGGGTCGCAGTTTTAACCCCATTGCTGCCAGGCCTTTTCCCTTCCTGTGCCGAGCCTTTTTTTGGCAATTTGGGGCAGTTCGCGCTTAGGCCCTCATAACTTTTTGTTCACATAAGCTACCCATGCCAAATTTGCATCCTTTTTTTTCAACATCGTAGGGATTCTAGAGGTACCCAGACTTTGTGGGTTTCCCTGAAGGAGACCAAGAAATTAGCCAAAATACAGCAAATATTTCGTTATTTTTCAAAACAATGGGAAAAAAGGGCTGCAGGAGAAGGCTCGTTGTTTTTTCCCTGAAAATGGCATCAACAAGGGTTTGCGGTGGTAAAATCACCATCTTCCCAGCTTTAAGGAACAGGCAGACTTGAATTAGAAAACCCTATTTTTCAACACAATGTTGACATTTTACTGGACATACCCCATTTTTACTATTTTTTGTGCTTTCAGCCTCCTTCCAGTAAGTGACCGAAATGGGGGAGAAACTAATGCTGGATCTCAGAAAGCTAAACATTTCTGAAAAGTAGACAAAACTCTGAATTCAGCAAGTGGTCATTTGTGGGATCCTACAAGTGTTTCCTACAGAAAATAACAGCTGAAATAAAAGAATATTGAAATTAAGGTAAAAAAAAAAAGCCTTTTTTCTCCACGTTTTACTCTGTAACTTTTTCCTGCAATGTCAGATTTTTTAAAGCAATATACCGTTACATCAGCTGGACTCTTCTGGTTGCGGTGATATATAGGGCTTGTAGGTTCATCAAGAACCATAGGTACCCAGAGCCAATAAATGAGCTACACCTTGCATTGGGTTTTCATTCTATACCGGGTATACAGCAATTCATTTGCTGAAATATAAAAAGTTAAAAATAGGTATCAAGAAAACCTTTGTATTTCCAAAATGGCCACAAGATAAGGTGTTGAGAAGCAGTGGTTATTTGCACATCTCTGAATTCCAGGGTGCCCATACTAGCATGTGAATTACAGGGCATTTCTCAAATAGACGTCTTTTTTACACACTGTCTTACATTTGGAAGGAAAAAATGTAGAGAAAGACAAGAGGCAATGACACTTGTTTTGCTACTTTTGTGTTTCCCCATGTCTCCCGATAAAAATGGTGCCTCACTTGCGTGGGTAGGCCTAGCGCCCGCGACAGGAACTGCCCCAGAACACAACGTGGACACATCACATTTTCACAAAGAAAACAGAGCTGTTTTTTGCAAAGTGGCTAGCTGTGGATTTTGGCCTCTAGCTCAGCCAGCACCTAGGGAAACCTAGCAAACCTACGCAGTTTTGAAAACTAGACACCTGGGGGAATCCAAGATGGGATGACTTGTGGGGCTCTGACCAGGTTCTGTTACCCAGAATCCTTCGCAAACCTCAAAATGTGGCCAAAAAAACACTTTTACCTCTCATTTCAGTGACAGAAAGATCTGTAATCACAGAGGAGCCACAAATTACCTTCCACCCAGCGTTTCCCCAAGTCTCCCGATAAAAATAGTACCTCACTTGTGGGGGTAGGCCTAGCGCCTGCGACAGGAAAACCCCCAAAACACAACGTGGACACATCACATTTTCACAAAGAAAACAGACCTGTTTTTTGCAAAGTGCCTAGCTGTGGATGTTGGCCTCCAGCTCAGCCGGCACCTAGGGAAACCTAGCAAACCTGCACAGTTTTGAAAACTAGACACCTAGGGGAATCCAAGGTGGGGTGACTTGTGGGGCTCTGACCAGGTTGTTACCCAGAATCCTTTGCAAACCTCAAAATTAGACCAAAAAACACTTTTTCCTCTCATTTCGGTGACAGAAAGTACTGGAATCTCAGAGGAGCCATTAATTTCCTACCACCAAGCGCTCCCCCAAGTCTCACGATAAAAATGGTACCTCACTGGTGTGGGTAGGCCTAGCTCCCACGAAAGGAAATGGCCCAAAACACAGCGTGGACACATCACATTTTTTCACAGAAAACAGAGGTGTTTTTTACAAAGTGCCTACTTGTGGATTTTGGCCTCTAGCTCAGCCGGCACCTGGGGAAACCTAGCAAACCAGTGCATTTTTGAAAACTAGACACCTGGGGGAATCCAAGATGGGGTGAATTGTGGGGCTCTGACCAGGTTCTGTTACCCAGAATCCTTTGCAAATCTCAAAAGTTTACCAAAAAAACACTTTTTCTTCTCAGTTCGGTGACAGAAAGTTCTGGAATCTGAGAGGAGCCACAAATTTCCTTCCACCCAGCGTTCCCCCAAGTCTCCTGATAAAAATGGTACTTCACTTGCGTGGGTAAGCCTAGCGCCCATGACAGGAAATGCCCCATAACACAACATGGACACATCACATTTTCACAAGGAAAACAGAGCTGTTTTTTGCAAAGTGCCTAGCTGTGGATTTTGGCCTCTAGCTCATCCGGCTCCTAGGGAAACCTAGCAAACCTGTGCAGTTTTGAAATCTAGACACCTAGGGGAATCCAAGATGGGGTGACTTGTGGGGCTCTGACCAGGTTCTGTTACCCAGAATCCTTTACAAACCTCAAAATTTGGCCCAAAAAACACTTTTTCCTCTCATTTCGGTGACAGAAAGTTCTGGACTCAGAGAGGAGCCACAAATTTTCTTCCACCCAGCGATCCCCCAAGTCTCCTGATAAAAATGGTACCTCACTTGTGGGGGTAGGCCTAGCGCCGCAACAGGAAAAGCCCCAAAACACAACGTGGACACATCACATTTTCACAAAGAAAACAGAGCTGTTTTTTGCAAAGTGCCTAGCTATAGATTTTGGCCTCTAGCTCAGCCGGCACCTAGGGAAACCTAGCAAACCTGCGCAGTTTTGAAAACTAGACACCTAGGGGACTCCAAAATGGGGTGACTTGTGGGGATCTGACCAGGTTCTGTTACCCAAAATACTTTGCAAACATCAAAACGTGGCCCAAAAAACACTTTTTCCTCTAATATCTGAGACAGAAAGTTCTGCAATCAGAGAGAAGTCACAAATTTCCTTCCACCCAGCGTTCTCCCAAGTCTCCAGATAAAAATGGTACCTCACTTTTGTGGGTGGGCCTACTGCCCGCGAAAGGAAATGCCCCAAAACACTACCTGGACACATCAAAATTATCAAATACAAAACTACCTGTTTTTGCGGGGGCACCTGCGTTTTTGGTCCTGGGCTCAGCAGCCTTCTAGGGAAACCTACCAAACCCAGACATTTCTGAAAACTAGACACCCGAGGGAGTCCAGTGAGGTGTGACTTGCGTGGATCCCCCAATGTTTTCTTACCCAGAATCCTCAGCAAACCTCAGATTTAGCTAAAAAATCAAATTTTTCCCACATTTCTGTGTGGGATCACCGCACTGGGACAAATTTCATACCACCCAATGTTCTTCTCAGTCTCCTGGTACAAATGATACCTCATTTGTGTAGGTGGGCCAAGTGCTTGTGAAAGGGAAGAGCCAAAAACATGTCGATATTGAGGAGGAACCAAAGGGGGTCCAAAAGGGCAGTTTGCAAAAAAACATTTTTAGGCTGACAAGTGCAGCAGAATTTTTATCGGTAGAGATGAGACAATGATGGGTGGTAGGAACTTTGTGGATTCCTGCAGATTCCGGAAGGTTCCATCACAAAAACATGGGAAAATTGTGTGATTTCCAGCAAAGTTGGAGGTTTGCAGGGCATTGTGGGTACACAAATGATGCGGGGTGCATGTGAAACACACCACCCTGGAATCACCCAGATGTTTAGTTTTCAGATGTGTCTAGGTCTTGTGGATTTTTCTACATGTCAGCGTCCCAAAGTCCATAAAGTGCAGCCCTCACCATTCCAAGTGGGACGATTTTGAGAGTTAGCCAAGCTCTCATGGCCCAAATGTAAAACCAAAACCCAAAATAATCAAATGTCTTCTTGCTTGCTGTGGGATAAGATGTTTTAGAGTGTGGGGAGAGGTGAAATACTGTTACCCCCTTCAGTTGGGGTGGGGCATAAGCAGGCCCATACTGGTTGGTAGCCACCACCCCAATATATATATATTTTTTTAATTCCCTGGCATCTAGTAGACTTTCTGCCCCCCCGGGGTGTGGATCAGAGGTTTCTGCCACCCCTGGGGCAGATCGGCCTAATAACAATAGGCCGATCTGCCCCCGGTCAGGCAGAAATAGCCTAAAATAAATTTGCCCCCCTCCCCCGGGGAGCGACCCTTGCCTAAGAGGTCGCACCTCTTGCGTGAAATTGGCGCAAAAAAAAGATCCCCGTGCCTAGTGGTTTCTGCCTACCCTTGGGGGCAGATGGCCTAACAAAAATCGGCCGATCTGCCACCAAGGGGGGCAGAAATGTGCTAAATATAATTTGCCCCCCAGGGGAGCGACCCTTGCTTAAGGGGTCGCCCCCCAGGTGAGCGACCCTTGCCTAAGGGGTCGCTCCCCACCTCTAAAAAACAAAACTAAACAAAAAAAAATATTATCACTGGCACCTAGAGGTTTTTGCCCCCCCCCCCGGGGCAGATCGGCCGAATAACAATAGGCCGATCTGCCCCCCGGGGGGGCAGAAATGGCCTAAAATAAATTTGCCTCCCCGGGGAGCGACCCTTGCCTAATACAAAATTGCTTGATACATCTGGCCCCATATCTCTTGGTTTCTGCCTGTACATGCTCAAAAGATGTAAACCAAGACCTGCAGATTCTGGTGTTGCTCAGTACGGAGCAAAAGCTCCTGTCTTTGTCTGCCAATACTTAATAGTATTAGTTGCTACATGGGGTTGTATGTGTAAAGCTGGGGTCAACATTCGCATTCAAGGAGTCTGTGCATTTGTCAAAGGTCTATTATTCAGGATCTGAAGGACTTCATTTAAATGATCTCTCCAATTTCTCAACATACCATTGACTAGTTTGTGTAACTGGGCTTTTAGCAAGCTGTTCATTCTCTCAATCAATCCTGCAGCTTGTGGGTAGTATGGAATATAATAACTCCACTCTATATTGTGTTGTGAACAGTAGCCTTGCGTCAACTTACCTTTAAAATGTGACACATTGTCACTCTGTACTTGGAATGAAACTCCGTAGTACAACATCAACAAGTCCAGTGTCTTGATTGTATTGAACTGAGTAGCACGTTTAAATGGAAATGCGATCAGATAGCCAGAATAAGTATCCACTACCATGCAGGCGTATTGACACCCGCAACTATTTGGTAGTGGCCCAATGTAATTAATCTTCCCTATCTGCCTTGGCAACTTGCCTCTCCCTTACTGATCTCTGACAGTCTGCAGAACAGATCTGTGTTGCGTGTGTTGACAAATAGGTATTGAATGATAAGGGTTTTGATCACATCTACTGGAATGTGCATCCCTCTAATCTCTGCCCACCTGTTAGTGGCCTTCTCTCCTAGGTGTCCGCATTTTTGGTGAGCCCACGTAGCCATCCCCACCTAGTCAGAATCGTGTGTCGCCAATTCTGCCTTTGAGATTTTGGCTTTTTCAATTGCAAGGGAATTAAACCATTGTTCTAGTGAGTCGATGGGACAGTGGGCATCCACATGATACACAGTGACAGTACTTTGCTTTAACATTTCGCAAATTTCCTGCCACAACTCTTTGCCCCACACCTCCTTAGGGTGTATTTGCCAGTTATGTGCATGCCACGTGGGAAGCCAAGTGGTTAACCCATTGGCCGTAGACCAAGAATCATTAAAAATGTGACATTTCCCAGGTAATTCTTGTTTTAGAGCTTGACATACAGCGTACAGTTCTGAATATTGACTACTCTTCCCTTCTCCTGAAATGGAAAGCAGCTTCTTTGTTACAGGATTATATGACACTGCCTTCCAATGTCTCTTGGCCCCCACATACTTTGTTGAACCATCAGTGAACCATATATACTTCCTATCCTCAGGGGTCAAGGACTCAAATGGCACATCCCACCTCATGGGTGACTCTTTTGCCTCTGGCACCTCCGGTAACACCTCTTCGTCCTGCACGGGGACCTGTGCCACATTTTCATGCAGGGTCGCAATTCCTGCTGGTCCCACTCAGGCCCCATCATGTATATACCATTTACACTTGTAGCAAATTATAGTATCTTTTGTCTTACCTGCTGCAACACCTCTCTATGTCCCTGATTCAGCTGAAGTCCTAGAAACTTAACATTATGAGATGGTCCTTGCATCTTGTCTGGATTTAACATCCATCCTTTGCTTTGCAAAGGTTCCATAACCCTGTCCAACTGAGTCTGCACCTGTTCTCGTGTTTCACCCTGGATCATCACATCATCAATATAATGAGACAGCTGCACCCCTGGAATGGCAGAGACTTCATCCAGGTGTTCTGCCACCAGTCGGTGACAGATGGTGGGGATGTGCACTTACCCCAGAGGCAATCCTAACAGCTTGAAATCTCTTCCAAGGTATGAGAAAGCAAATTGCTCATGATTCTCAGGGCCCAATAGTATAGAAAAGAAAGCATTAGCTATATCAATGTTTGCGTACCAGGTACCAGGACCTGTGTTCAATTCTCAATAAGTGATGGTCATTCTATAGCTCCCATCCGGTTCGTGCACAGGCCACAAAGGATTGCTCCAAGCAGTGGTGACCACAGCCACCACCACTGTCTCTACAAAATCCTGTATGGTCTTACTTATCTCCTCATGCCCTCCTGGGATTCAGTACCGTTTCAAATGAGCCACCTTGGTGGCTGGGGACACCTTCACTGGAGGTATCTTCAAGTGACCCACCCTCACTGTATCTTCAAATGACCTACCCTCACTGCTGCAGCTGAAATGTATGTCTTTGATTCAAATTGGTAAGACCCATTCTCCAAATATAAAGTAATTCCCTTCAGTATATTTATTCAAAGAAAATATTCTAAGAGGGTCACTATTAAGACAGTATATTCTCTTTTTGGCATTCTCCCTATTTTCATTTGAACATTAGTCTGCACATCGGGGGTTTGCTTTCCACCCAACCCTGTGATGGTATAGTGCCGACCTGTGAACTTTTTCGGATTTCCATATGTTAAAGTGGCCCCCGCTCAGGTGTCCACCAAGGCCCGGACCCTTTGAACATTTCTATTTTTCCAGTGAATTTCTAAATTAACATGGGGTCTATTATTGTCAGAATGTGGAAGCTCCGTCCGCCCTCTTTGCGGTAGGGTTCATCTGCCTGAAGGCAGCGCCCGATGGTGGCTTCATTGCCCTCATCCAACACATACTATATCATTGGGACTTCATGTCCCAGCAACCTTCAGTGACAGCCATCTTTAGGGTGTGGCCTCTCTAAAAAAAACATCCACACCCAAGTTCCAGTGCTCACTATTTTGAATCCAGCACTCAAGCGGTTTCTCCCTAGGGCCTCCCAGCCTTTGAGACTTGAAGAACATTCTAAGCGAGTGGTCAAACTCGCTCCTGGTAAGTTCGTTCCGACTGTGCTTTCCCCCGCTGGTGTTTATTTTGGCTAAAAACTTTGCTACAGTGTTTCTTATTTGAAACCAGCGGGAGTCGAGCATTCGCTCGTTTCTGTGTTCCGACTGGTTTTTCCCTGCCGATGTTTATCTGAGTGAAAACTGCTACTTTGTTTCTTTGTGCAGACCAGCTGGAGTCGAGCGCATCATGAAGAATCCTTATTTGATACTTTGTAATGTTTTGGTAATCTTGCTGAGAAAGTTGTAAAAAGAGTATTGCTGCCTTGATGATAGAAATATCGTACATGACATTATGGTGGTCATTACAACTCTGGCGGACAATGTTAAAGCTGCGGAAATACCGCAAACAGGGCGGCGGACAAAAAAAGGGAATTATGACCCTGGCGTTCACCGCCAACAAAGACAGCCATTTTAACACACCGCCCGCCACGGCGGTACAGACAAGCAGCGCGGCGGTCACCGCCAACAGACAGGTGGGAGACAATGTACCGCCCACACTATTACAACCCGCCAATCCGCCACCTTTTCCGGGGCGGATTCACCGTGGATAAAAACACGGCTGAAACAGCTTTTGCTATGGGAAAACTCACACCTCAACATACTCCACGAGGAAGGAGGACACCATGGAGGCCGAATTACAGATCCTACCTGCCCTTGTCTTTCTGCTCCTCTACGACCAACAGCTACGTAGGCGCCGAAGACACCGGTGAGTGCTGCATCTACGACACAGGGAGGCAAAAGTTAGGGGGACACCTAGCAAACACCCCCACCCTCGCATATTACAACATACACACCAATGCATTCACAAAAATCACAGTAACAACCCACAATCCCCCCGGAAGAATGAAAAGACAATGCGAAATTAGGTCAAACATTGTAATGTGCCAATATACATGTCATACAAAAATATACAGATATATATATCTCAAAATCACTCTTATTTACACATACAATCCGAGAAGTAGTGCAGATATGTACACAACAATGTCCGTGCACCAACAGTCCAAAAATGCATGGGTGAGGCCCACAAACTATACCTGACCAAAATCGGAGAGAACACTGCCGGGGCATCAGATAGAAACACTACAGGCACCTCAGGGGGAAAGGAAGAGGGGGCACCTCAGCCAGATGAATGCGAAGCCAGATACACGACGGGGCTCCATGCCCATTGATGTATCCTGGGGAGTGCAAAGCCACAGTCTCTCAAGTCTATACAGTGGGTGGGTTGCCCACTGTGCCATCCTGGGGAGTGCAAGGCCACAGTCTCTCAAGTCTATACAGTGGGTGGGCTGCCCACTGTGCCATCCTGGGGAGTGCAAAGCCACAGTCTCTCAAGTCTCTACAGTGGGTGGGTTGCCCACTGTGCCATCCTGGGGAGTGCAAAGCCACAATCTCTCAAGTCTCTACAGTGGGTGGTTTGCCCACTGTGCCATCCTGGGGAGTGCAAGGCCACAGTCTCTAAAGTCTATACAGTGGGTGGGTTGCCCACTGTGCCATCCTGGGGAGTGCAAAGCCACAGTCTCTCAAGTCTCTACAGTGGGTGGGTTGCCCACTGTGCCATCCTGGGGAGTGCAAGGCCACAGTCTCCCAAGTCTCTACAGTGGGTGGCTTGCCCACTGTGCCATCCTGGGGAGTGCAAAGCCACAGTCTGTCAAGTAGATGCAGTTCTCTACTGGTACTGGGGGGGACTGGTGCCCAGACTGGATGAGTCTCCCTGTGAAAGTTCATGTCCGGTCACTGTCCCAGCTGCACATGGGAGAAGGATGCCTGATGTGGCGGCCTTTTCATTCCTACACGGTGCATGCCCTGTTCAGCGGTGCTTTGCCATGGCGGTCTTTGCCCTGTTCAGTGGTGCTTTGCCATGGCGGTCTTTGCCCTGTTCAGCGGTGCTTTGCCATGGCGGTCTTTGCCCTGTTCAGCGGTGCTTTGCCATGGCGGTCTATGGACTGTTCAGCGGTGCTTGCCATGGCGGTTCTGGACTGTTCAGCGGTGCTTTGCCATGGCGGTCTTTGGACTGTTCAGCGGTGCTTTACCATGGCGCTCGGTGCTTTGCCATGGCGGTCTTTGCCCTGTTCAGCGGTGCTTTGCCATGGCGGTCTTTGCCCTGTTCAGCGGTGCTTTGCCATGGCGGTTCTGGACTGTTCAGCGGTGCTTTGCCATGGCGGTCTTTGCCCTGTTCAGTGGTGCTTTGCCATGGCGGTCTTTGCCCTGTTCAGCGGTGCTTTGCCATGGCGGTTCTGGACTGTTCAGCAGTGCTTTCCCATGGCGGTCTTTGCCCTGTTCAGCGGTGCTTTGCCATGGTGGTCTATGGACTGTTCAGCTGTGCTTTCCCATGGCGGTCTTTGCCCTGTTCAGCGGTGCTTTGCCATGGCGGTCTATGGACTGTTCAGCAGGTGCTTTGCCATGTCGGTCTTTGCCCTGTTCAGCGGTGCTATGCCATGGCGGTCTTTGCCCTGTTCAGCGGTGCTTTGCCATGGCGGTTCTGATACGGACATTGGTGTGTGGCATGACGATCTCTACACTGGGCATTGGTGTGTGGCATGACGTTCTCTCCAATGGGCATTGGTGGGTGGCATGACGTTCTCTACAATGAGCATTGGTGGGTGGCATGACGTTCCATCATTGTCCAGCGGGGCTGTGGCATCCGGGCCCCTCCTGGGCTGTGACTCCGGCGGTGGTTTCTGGACCAGTGACGATACTTGGGCCCTCCTGGGCTGTGACTCTGGCGGTGGTCTCTGGACCAGTGATGATACTTGGGCCCTCCTGGGCTGTGACTCCGGCGGTGGCGGTGGTCTCCTGACCAGTGACGATACTTGGGCCCTCCTGGGCTGTGACTCTGGCGGTGGTCTCTGGACCAGTGACGATACTTGGGCCCTCCTGGGCTGTGACTCCATCGGTGGCGGTGGTCTCCTGACCAGTGACGATACTTGTGCCCTCCTGGGCTGTGGCTCTGGCGGTGGTCTCTGGACCAGTGAGGATACTTGGGCCCTCCTGGGCTGTGACTCTGGCGGTGGTCTCTGGACCAGTGACGATACTTGGGCCCTCCTGGGCTGTGGCTCTGGCGGTGGTCTCTGGACCAGTGACGATACTTGGGCCCTCCTGGGCTGTGACTCCAGCGGTGGTCTCTGGACCAGTGACGACGGTGCTGGCGGTTGTGTCTGGACCGCCGGAAATGATGGCGCACTTCTCCGCCGTGACACTCACAACAGTCTAGGCACACTTCCTCTGGACCTTCCCCACCTTTGTTGGAGTTACAGCTGACTCACCAATCCCCTTCAAACCCATGTCACTTGTTGTCCCACCAGGAGTCTTAACACGGTCCTGTCGTCCAATCTCCAATTTTAGAGCCTTTACAGGGGGTGGGCTGCCAGTGCCTTGGCTCCGGGTCCTACTGCCTGCCCTGGTGGCCGGTGCACTCCACAAACCTTGAACAGGCACCACTGGTATTGGAGGCTTTTTGGCTGAGGCGCTACGACGGGACTGATGAATTGGAGGGGGGGTGGGGGCAAAAAGGTCAATTTGACATAGGGACAGTTTCTGACGAACACTGGGATGGGTAGCTGGAGGGGGTCTGGGAGTGGAGGAAGAGGAGGTGGTTGTAGGAGTTTTGGGTGCAGGTGCAGGTACTGGAGGCTGTCGTGAGGTGGATGGATGTTGGGTGAGTGATTGCCGGCGTTTGTGTACTTTGGGAGGGGGCGTCACAGACACACTGGGAGAGGACACAGGGGACGTGTAAATGGCAGTGGAGGTGGTGAGTGCAGGTGAGCGGCTTGTGGTGCTGGATGTCCTGGTGCGAGTCCTAGTGCCTGTAGATGTGGTGCATGCAGGTGTGTGTGTAGACGAGACTGGGAGGGAGGAGGGAGAAGAGGAGGAGGGGGACACAGTGGAGACAGTGGATGTTGCTGTGTCTGTATGTGGGTGAGGCTTGCGTGAGTGCCTGTGGTTTGTGTGGTGCCTATGTTTGCTTGAGCTACTTGTGTGTGTTGACTTGTGTGCATGCTGGTCTGTAGGTGTGCTTGGGATGGGCTGGGGTACAGGAGATTGGGTCCGGGTGGAGGAAGTTGGAGGAGGGAGGCTGGACACAGGGACAATGGCTGCCATCAGTGCTAAGGCCAGAGATTGCAGGGTTCGCTGAAGGACAGCCTGACCAGAATGAATGCCCTCCAGGAATGCATTACCGTGTTGCAACTCTCGTACTACACCCTGGATGGCATTCACAATGGTAGACTGCCCAACAGTGAGTGACCTGAGGAGGTCAATGGCCTCCTCACTGAGGGCAGCAGGGGTGACTGGGGCAGGGCCTGAGGTGCCTGGGGCTGAGGTGATGCCCACCCTCCTGGGTGAGCGGGCACGGGGCAAACACTGAGGGGCTGCTGGGAGGGCAGTGCTGGTAGGGGAGGTGGCGGCTGTACCTGTAGAAGTGGGGCGCACAGATGGTGCCGCCACCACAGGGGAGCTCCCATCGGCGAACGAGTCCGTGTCGCTGGTTGGTGATCCAGTGGCCGACGTGAAGCTCCCCTCGCCCTCCGTCCCACTGGTGCATTCAGAGTCTGTGGTGTGGCCCTCCATGGCCATGTGGGATGCAGCTCCCTCGTGCTCCGGTGCCACTGTACCTTTTCCTGATGATGCTGATGTACAAAAGGACAGGGAGAGCAGGAAAAGGGGGGGAGAAAGAAGAAAGAGAGTTTTAGTGCATGGCATTCCGCTACCGTTGGCGCACAAGACAGACGCAGAAGCCCCCTGCATTACGCCGTGCTCCTGCCCTCTACACATGCAATTTCTGGGATATGGCCTACATGGCAGTGGTGGACATCTGCGCACATGGATGCCACAGGGGCAACTATACCTCAACTTGGCACTCTGGTGAGGTGGGGTAGAGTGCCACATGGCCTACATTACGGAGGGGCCTTGCCTACCGAATTCGCCCTGGCCTAGGGACACCCACAGCCCACCTCCCCCACCCAGACACCTCCACTGCACGCAAAGTCCGCAGAATGAGGTTGTACTCACCCCCTTGTGTCTGCTGTGATGTCCTCAAGCACCCATCCAACTCCGGGTAAGCCACCGCCAGGATCCGGAACATCAGGGGGGTCATGGTGCGACGGGCACCCCTCCCACGTTGGGAGGCCATCCCCAGCTGAGCCTCCGCCGTCTTCTTGCTGCAGCGGCGAATGTCCTCCCATCTTTTACGGCAGTGGGTGCCCCGTCTCTGGTGGGCCCCCAAGGTCCGGACCTCCTTGGCGATGGCACGCCAAATGTCCCTCTTCTGGTAGGCGCTGACCTACATGACATGCACAAGGGAAGAGGTACAGTCATTACCAACTGCACCGTCAATGTGAGTGGCCCCCTCCCTACTCTGGCCATGTGGCCCATTCATTCCCATGCATAACTGTTCTATGTACTCTGCCCCCTTCCCTCTTCCACCCAGCCCTCTCCACCCAGGCCTAGCCCATACAACGTGCTCCCTCTGTACTAACCTGTTGGTCTGGAGGAACGTAGACTAGCGTGTACTGGGTGAGGACCCCATCCACAAGTTTCTCCAACTCCTGTGCAGTGAAGGCAGGGGCCCTTTCCCCAGATGCAGCAGCCATCGTCGCTTCCAGACCGAGGTCACAGCAGCACTAGCAGTGTAGGTCCTCTCCTGTCGAAGGTCAGGTATCTAGTGAGTGAATAGATAGAAAATGCCGGTGACGTCCGCGGCGGTGATGTCCGCAGCGGTGCGCATCATCACCGCTAGCGCACCTGTTCATTGGCTCCTGGGACCCATAGGGCCAATGTTAACCAATGCAGCATTGCGCCGCGGTCTACGACCACCTACCGCGACGGTGTGCAACGCCAGCGCAGTTACCCCACAATCCCATTGTCCCAGTTTAGAGGTCAGGCAGCCGCCATTTCAGGGGCCCACATGGCTTCATTTACTACTGCGTCACACATAGCTAGGCCTCCACTCAACACACATACAGGAAGGGTTTTGTCTCTGGTGTAGTCTTGTGTGTAACAGTGGGTACATACCTGGAGGATTAATGACTGGTTCTTCGCTGTTGTCCTTCGTAGGCACCGTCAGCTGGGACATATGAGAAGATGGCGGAATCCGCCGGTGTACCGACCGCTGGTGGACCTGTTGACAATGGAAGAAAGACATGTCATTGTCACCTACAAGTTTGACCGTGCCACTATCCAGGAACTATGTACCCAGTTGGAGCCAGACCTGATGTCACCGATCTGCCATCCGACTGGAATCCCCCCTGACGTGCAGGTGCTGTCAGTGCTCCATTTCCTTGCAAGTGGGTCATTTCAGACAACAGTGGCCATGGCATCAGGGATGTCCCAGCCTATGTTTTCCAACGTCTTGTCCAGAGTGTTGTCTGCCCTGCTGAAACACGTAAGGAGATACATCATATTCCCTCAGGTGGAGGATTTACCTACAGTGAAAGGTGACTTCTATGCCCTTGGACATATTCCCAACGTCATAGGTGCCATTGATGGGACCCATGTAGCTCTGGTCCCCCCGCGGGAGTGAACAGGTGTACAGGAACAGGAAGAGTTATCATTCTATGAATGTCCAGATGGTCTGTTTGGCAGACCAGTACATCTCGCAGGTAAATGCTATGTTCCCTGGCTCAGTGCATGACGCCTACATCCTGCGCAATAGCAGCATCCCTGATATGATGGGTCAACTCCAGAGGCACTGTGTATGGCTATTGGGGGACTCTGGTTACCCCAACCTTTCCTGGCTATTGACCCCAGTGAGGAATCCCAGGACCAGGGCAGAGGAACGGTACAATGATGCCCATGGGCGGACTAGGAGGGTTATCGAACGCACCTTCGGCCTCCTTAAGGCCAGGTTCAGGTGCCTCCATATGACAGGTGGATCCCTATTCTACTCACTGAAGAAGGTGTGCGACATCATCGTCGCCTGCTCCATAATTTGGCATTGTGACGCCAGGAGCCTTTTCTGCAGGAGGATGATCCAGATGACGGTGTTGTAGCAGCTGTGGAGCCTGTGGAGCCTGTGGACAGTGATGAGGATGAAGCTGAGGAAGAAGAAAACGACAACAGGGATTCAGTCATACAGCAATATTTCCAGTGACACACAGGTGAGAACATTTTCTGGTTTAACATTACATTAACTTTCACACGTCTACCTCTATCCTGTACCTACATTTCACTCACTATTTGTTAATTGAGTTGTACCCTTCCATTTCAGTTTCACAAGTGTGGTAACCTACGTGTCAACTGCTTGCATCCTTCAAGGGCTTGTGATGTGTGACATAGGTATGTTAGCCTTACAATGGGTAACCCATTATGACACTGTGATTGATAATACAAAGTACCAAATCATAGACTGACTCCAGATTTTTTGGTGTTTCAAGGGTGTTTATTTAAGTGCTCAAAAAATGAAGGGGGGTTGTAAAATGGTGATGGGTGATGGTGGAGGAATGTCCATGGCAGAGTCCAGTCTATTAGTTTCACAGGTGCACTGCCCATCTTGGCATAGGAAGTGGAGCTGGGGCAGTTCGAATATGGACAGGGTAACAAAGTGGGACAGTGGGAGGACAATCAGGGTGGTCTTATTTCCTGGCGGGGTCTTGCCATCTTGCTCTGTCCTGTTCCTGGATCTCAGGGACCGCTTGCGTGGTGGTTGTCCGTCTGCAGGGGGTGGGTGCTGGTGTGGTGGTCCTGTGGTGGGGTGTCCTGTCCACTAGCGCCGGTGGAGGTGGTGGGCAGTTCATTGTCCATGCTAGTGTCAGGGGCCCCTTGGAGTGCCACGGTGTCCCTCAAGGTCTTTTGAATGTCCGTCAGCACCCCTATGATGGTGTTCAGGGCGGAGCCGATGGTCCTGAGTTCCTCCCTGAACCCCAAATACTGCTCCTCCTGCAGGCGCAGGGTCTCCTGCAACTTGTCCAGGACCGTCGCCATCGTCTCCTGGGAGTGGTGGTATGCTCCCATGATGGAGGAGAGGGCCTCGTGGAGAGTTGGTTCCCTTGGCCTGTCCTCCCTCTGTCGCACAGCAGCCCTCCCAGTTCCCCGGTGTTCCTGTGCCTCCATCCCCTGGACCGTGTGCCCACTACCACTGCCCCCAGGTCCCTGTTGTTGTTGGGGTGGTGGGTTAGCCTGGGTGCCCTGTAGTGGTGGACACACCGCTGATTGACCTGTCCTGGGTAGGGAGGTTTGGGCCCGCTGGGTGGGTGCTGTGCTGGTGTTACCAGAGGGTGGCAGCTCGGTGTTGGGCTGTGGCTGGGCAAGGGGAACCGACTGTCCGGAGGCCCATGATGGTCCGGGCTGGTCATCAAGATCCAGTGGGTCAGAGCTGCTGTCGTCACTGTGGGCCTCTTCTGGGGGTGGAGTGGTGTTGTCTGGACCCTCTGGTGTGGTGACGGTCCTTCGGGTTCCTGCAGGGGTATGAGAACATGATTATTGTATGTGTGTGTTTCATGGTGTGCAATAGGTGGGTGTTTGTGTACCCCAGTGCAACCATTCCTGTGTTGTGGCTTGTGTGATGATGGTTGGGGGGGTGTTCTGGGTATGTGCAGTGAGCATGCTTTAGTGAGGGGTGCCCATGCTTAGTTGTGTCATGCAGGGCTTGGTGTTGGGATGGGTGGTTTGTGTTATGGGTACATTACTGAGGATTTGGGGTGATAGGGGAGGGTGTGAGGGTGGGGGTGTGTGATAGCATGCAGGTAGGGTGGGGGATGTGATAGTTAAGATTTGACTTACCAGTGTCCCATCCTCCACCGACTCCTTCGAGGCCCTCAGGATGCAAAATGGTCAAGACTTGCTCCTCCCATGTTGTTAGTTGTGGGGGAGGAGGTGGGGGTCCGCCGCCAGTCCGCTGCACCGCAATGTTGTGCCTGGATACCGTGGAACGCACCTTCCCCCGTAGGTCGTTCCACCTCTTCCTGATGTCCTCCCTATTTCTTGGGTGCTGTCCTACGGCGTTCACCCTGTCCACTATTCTGCGCCATAACTCCATCTTCCTGGCTATTGATGTGTGCTGTACCTGTGAGCCAAATAGCTGTGGCTCTACCCGTACGATTTCCTCCACCATGAACCTGAGCTTCTCCTCGGAGAAGCGGGGGTGTCTTTGGCGTGACATGGGGTGGTGTGTGTGAGGTGTGGGGTGGTGTATGTGGTGATGAGTGTGGTGAGTGTAGTGGTATGTGGTGTTTTGTGCGTGGATGTTGTGTGGGTGATGGTGTTGTGTGCCTCTGTGTGATGGGGTTGTCAATAGCTGTGCTCTCTCTCTGGCCTTCTCTCAGAATTTCTGGTTGTAGGGGTTTGTGGGTGATGTGGATGTGTGTTTTATATTGTGTTGGGTGTGTGGGAGTGTTGTTTGTATGTGTATCAGGTGTGTGTATTTGGAATTGTCCAATGTGGCGGTGTTTTGGAGATGTGTGTGTATTTTGAGCGCGGCGGTGTGTACCGCCAATGGAATACCGCAGTTGAAAGACTGCTGCGTGGATTCGTGGGTCGTAATAGCATGGGCGTGTTTCTGTTGGCGTCGAGGTGGAGGATTTGTTTCCGCATGTTTATCGCTGACCTTTGGTGTGGCGGTGTTGTGTGGGTGTCTGAATTTCGGCGGATTCCGTGATGTGTGTCATAATAGCTGTGGCGGTCTACCGCCGCCGCCGCGGTGTATTGGCGGTCTTCTGCACGGCAGTAAGCGCCTTATACCGCCAATGTTGTAATGACCCCCTATGTGTTTTTGAGTGAATAAGATTTGTTCCAAGTGCGAGAAAACTTCGATAACATTATTTTCTTTTGATGCCTGCAAGATTGATTAGTCTTAAAGAAAAAAATGAGTCTAGTCACCACAGAGTTGTGCTACTCGTTTTTGGTGGACATTTGAATTATGAAAGTTAGTTCTCATTTTGTCATATCTTGAGCTCCTGGCATATGCTCTCTGGTAGCGTTTTGGTTTTGGTCTGGAGTGCCATTCTTGTGGATTCTTCGCCATATTTGAGAAATTCAATTTTGTTCATTAGAAGGAAAGAATGCAATGTACAGTAGCATGACATGTTTGATTAATGATTAATGCTCCTGGTGTTTTTTCCTGTCTCTAACCTTTTTCCTTTTCAGATCTCCCTCCAAGCTGTTCCTACCCTGCTCACCCTTCCCCCTGCCTGGCTTCTCCAATTATCAGTGTTATTTAAATCACTGAGTTGGTACTGCCTGGAGGTGGGCCTCTAATCAACAACGCACAGATCCAGAGGAATTGGGCCTTGACAATTATCCGTGTAAGCCCATCCCTGTACCGGAGTTTGGCCTATTTCCTAATCTGATTTAAACCTGTCATCTTTTGCTCAAGTCAAGTCTGGATATATGCTCTCATACCTGCAGGGAGATTCCTCTCCTTCCCTGCTTTCCTCAGTCAACCAATCAGTATTTAAATCTTCCTCCTCCTTCACCCTTGAGGAAACATTTTCCTCCCTCTCCTTTCCTTCCTCCGGCATCTCTGACTTGTTCTGATTCACCCATTTGTTACCCTGTTATTCACTTTCCTGCTCCCCTCCTTTCTGTCCATCCCTTGCTTGTGATACATCTCCCACAAACTTTTGGTATCTATCCCATCTATCAGTTCTTTGTTGACACCATCCTTCAACAATGCCATAAACAAATCTATCCTAGATACTCTGGTATTATCTGTGCACCCTCCAGAACGAGAGGCTCTCTCAGGTTCCATCCATTTTCCCAGCTCTCCCAACTCACGGACGGCCTCAAGTACATCTTTCAATGCTTGCCCTGTCTGGTTAATTAAGAGAGTCATTATCACCTGCTTGTAAGCTGGGGGAGCTAACCAAATTATTTTGTTTCACACTGACTCAGTCAGTGATGCATCCAGCAAATTGTGAGCCTCATTTAAAAGGACAGCAGTTTTCATACTTTCTTCCTTAATTCTCTGCATCACATCTCTCAATGTGTACCAGCGTTTATCATTTGGTGGCCAGTCTGAATCTGTATGATATTTATGATTACATCCTATAGCTACCAATTGTAACAAATTGTCACGACTTGAACGCTTCTTACCGCAGTAATCCACCAGTCTCTGCGCACCACCTGGTCTCTTGCTTGTTCTAGATTGACCAAGGTAGGGGGCGACCCTTTCCAGTAGCCCGGTGCTGCTAACACCTGTTAGCAGGGTGTAACCTCCAGAAGGAGTCCCAGAGGAAAAAAACCCAGCAGGGAAAAACCTCTAATCAAGGAACTTCTGAAAAAAAAGAAAATAAAAAATACTGAGGCACAAAAAGGACTGGAACAAAAACTGAAGTCAGGAAAAAAGGTAGAATTCAAATCACTGGATACAGGAGCGAGGATCACAACCGGAAAGGAAGTGTTTGCAATGCAAGAAACAGAAGACAAACTGTGCTTATATACAGACAAGACAGGCAGTGACATGCAGGAAGTAATGAAGACACCATCTTGGATTGGGAAGAACCACATAAAGGTTAATGGAAAAATAACCATAGTATAGGATAGGACACAAAGCATGCAGGGAAAGAATACAGACTTCTGGCAAAGAGAAAATATGGCCAAAGAAGAAACAAAAAGAAAAGAAGGAAAAAAAAGAGAAGAAGAAAAACAGCAACAAACAGATAAGAAAAATGAAGGGGGCAAAAAGTGGATGCAGCGAGAACCCGAGCCAAAAGAAAAGGTCTCAGGTCCCGCTGTAGCCCGAAAAACAGGTCACGAAATGAAAAGCTGCCCGCAGCAGAAATGGCTGTCCGAGACACGTACCGCCGATCTGACAGTGGCTCATCAATGGGGCGCCGCCGGTCTGCACGGCGTCACACAAATTAGTCGCTCCTTCATCCCCATAACCTCTAAATTGCCCCTGTAAAATGGGGTCAGTGCTAAGGGTACAAAACTTCCTTGTATACCCCAGATCCAACGACACTCCAAAAGCTCCTATGCGAAACAATCGCACCATCCATGTAAGCATCGCTTCCCCAGGTTTTTGACGAAACCTATCCATAATGTCATTGATTTCCTTTGAGAATAATCATCTAGGGAGTGCAACTCATACCCTCCCTCCACCCCCCTGGGATTTTGTGGGATGCCCTGTATTTCCCATCTAACTATAGGCTGTGCAGAAACCACTTTTTGTTCGTATGCCTCACCCTGACCACCACTGTTTTGAAAAGATTCTTCCCCAGAGTCAGAAAAGTCAGAGGAATCCCAAATATTAGCATCCCATTTGTCAGGATTCCAATCTAGCCCTCCTTTAGCAATGGCTAAATGAACCTTCTCTTTGTTAACTCTTCCTCACTTATTGTATTTATATTGAGACACGTGCACCACAGCCATCCTGCTACAGTCTGGTAAGTATCAACTTTATTTTGTAGTAATTTATTCTGACATGATAATTTTGTCAGGGTGTTTTTGGCTTCCACTAGCTGCCTTTCTAATTGTTCATGTTTCTGTTCTAATTGAACACATTTCTCATACATTTTCCAATCCAGCCCCTTCTGCCGAAGATAGATAATCCTCTTACTTTCTCTACCGGCACTTTTTGCAAACAAGCTAATAATTTTGCTGGTTCAACTTCTGACATACATGTCTCTCAGTTCTCACTCAAACCAGCACCGCAAGCCCATTCATTTGCAAGTACATCGTAAGGAACTATTTCCCACCCCGGTATTTCACTTGGCATCTGGGAAATTGCCTTTGGTTTCTTGCTAAATATTTGTAACTTTTTTTATCTTTTACTTCGAATCCTGAAAGTGATGCCATTTTGTAATGCTCTTGTTTAAACTAAGAGGAAACTATGCCAAAGAACGCAGCACTCTTATTCTGAGTAATGAATTTATTAAGGCACTTCTCAGATATCAAATAAAAGCACACGAATATATGAAAATAAGCATTTAACTCAAATGAAGTAAAACATGTATATGCACAAGAAGAATCATAGCAGTTAAACAATCTCAGACAGAGATGTGCAATGCAATGCATCAACAGTGAATATACATACATTTATGTATATATTAGCTATATAATCAAAAGTTAAAATGCATTACCATGAGGGGTAAATCTGCCATACTAGCTAGCACAACGGCCAGGGAACCCTCTGACAGCCGAGGCAGGAGACCACACTTGGGATCACAATGGGATCACAATTCTCCTGGGAAGCAAGTCCACTCCATAGGAGAGCTCATGTCTTAGTGCCAGGTTCCCCATCTTTTATACCATAAACCAGCTAGGATAGAATGCCCTCCCCTTTGTTACAAAATCAAGTGCTAGCTGTACTTGGTCTGTGTCGAAAACAAGCAAAAGAACTGGTCATGCCCCAATGCGCATTCCAGAGACAGAGCTGTACCTTTCTCTGATGAAAACATTCCCAGTCTGGTACCCTCTTATTGTGTCCGCATCCACTGCAATATGTTCTAACATGGTATGACCTTGTCCTGGTGAGAAAAGCAAAAACACATTCTTTGTGAAAAACAAGCTATGTGCGGAAATAACCCTGCACTGCCATGACGGCATCTGAAGCAGTACACCAAAATGGAGTCAATGGTCAAGATAGAGTCGGTGGTTAAATACACATAGCAGTACATACTGTGAGGGCGAATGTCCAAGTTGTACGGTGGTGCATCTGCTCTGCCCACAGAGTAGTAGTGACTACATCCCTGAGCTACTACTTGAGGATGGGATACGTATCACAGGGCTATGCTTGCGGAACTCTCAAGATACTATGCCAGTTGATACACCTCTCGCTATTCCGGTGAGGCAAGTGACATGGCTAATTACCTATCAGCAATAGCTATGGTATGGCTTTCCACACAACAACAACGTTCTTTAGTGAACTGAGTAGGAGGTGATTAATGCAAAAGACTCCATGGGATGGATCCAAAGCCCCTGGAATGGATGGCATCACAGGTGTTTTCTACAAATCCTACAAACATCTACTTGCACCCCATTTACTGGTCATGAGGCAGAGTCACTTGATGTTGGTGTCCTACCCCTCCCCCCAATTCTTTGAGAGGTGGTGATCATGCTAATAGTCAAATCTGGTAAAAACCCATTGCACTGTCAATACTACAGGCTACTCTCACTGTTAAAATTTGATAATAAAATTGGTCACCAAAATAATTATATCATGGCTTTCCCCCTTACTGGTAAACATTATCTCACCTCTGCAGTTGGGGTCTGCTCCTCATCGCTCCACATCTTTAAATCTGCATACTTTCTGCTTAGTCCTTAATAGAGTCTCTTCTGAAATTCCTGCAGCGATGGCACTCCTCAATGCAGAGAAGGCCTTTGATTCACTACAAAGGCTGTTTTTGCTAGCTGCACTCCAGAAACTGGCCTTCCCTGAGGGGTCACTTCACTTATAATTGTTCTTTACTCACAACTGAAGGCTAGAATTCAAGCCAATGGTTTACTCACCACTCCATTTATAATAGCTAGGGGGATGAGACAAGGATGTACGCTATCCTGATATTCTTTATTATGGCCATGGGTTCGGCATTTACAAGAAAAGCACCTCCATTGAAGCTTACAGTTAATGACTGGCCCTACGTTTCTCTTTATATCAGGACAACATTTTGATGTTTGTACAGCAGCATGCAGTTAACCTTGCCCCCATCATCCGAGAGGTCCTGAGGTTTGGCTGCTATTCAGGTCTTCAAATAAACTGGGAAAAATCAGAGCTGTTCCCGTTGGCAGATGCTTCAGCGGCGGTAGAATGTGAATACCTTAAAGTGGTGTAAAGACACGGTCAGATACTTGGGCATTCATGTACACTGCGGTAAAGAACAGGTCATCCGGCTGAAATATGGCCTGGTGATTAACCGCCTGACAGCGCAGATCGAGGGATGGATTTGCCTGCCGTTCTCCATGGCAGGCTTTATATGGTGGACTTCTTGCTTCTAAACTCTATCACACTTGCCTGGCTCTGCTACCGGCCAGGGATGGTCGCATCTGGGGCTTATGGGAGACGAATTACAGCATCGCTTAACAGACACAAATTGGAATTAATGCTGTCAACAAACCAAGTTTATCTCCCCCAACCACAGACATGAAACAATACACTTTAAATTTCTTAGATATACATACACTACTCCCAGCTCACTAGCTAGGATTGACCCTACAAGTTCCTCTGCATCCCTTTCTTTCATTCTTTCATCCCTGTATTAAACTGTAAACTTCGTACTTGTATAGCGCACTACTCACCCGTTAGGGTCTCAAGGCGCTGTACGCATACCGCTGTGGAACCCCTCCTTTCTTTTCCCTGTGAGGTGCCCACTCCTGGGCAACCTCCAAGGTGAAGCCAGGCATCCCAGCGCTGTTGGGGCCGTTGTGGAGATTAAGTAAGCTATTGCCCAGAGTTACAGAGTGGGACCCATGAATTAGATTAGGCACCGATGCGAGAATTATCAGGTCCAAACAAATTGTGCTCAAGACCCGCCGAGGCGGGAATTGAACCCTGGTCCCGGGCCAGATTTCTGCATCAGGGTCTGCCACTCTAACCATTGAGCCACACTTCTCCACCCTGAAATGCAATACTAATGACGCGATTTTGCGCATTTTACATGGCGCGTGCCCACATTAGGGGTTTCTGGATTGCTGTTTTGTTCAGCTTTGTTCCATGATAGGCCTCTCCCTCACCCTGACCCATTCTTTGCCCTGTTAGGCTGTGTGCATGATGTCCAGAAGGGAGTCCTCAGATTCATGCACTAGTGCTACTTCTTACAAAGCATAAGATTGCTCTAAACCAGGGATCTTGAAACTGGGGAGTGCTCCCCCCCCCAGGGGGGGCTTCAAGAGATCCCAGGGGTGTTGGGGGGGGGGGGGGTGCCAGGCTCTGGCCAAAAGAAGCATTGCAAAGATAACAGTGTTTTGTGTTAAGCAGAAATATATTATTGGATTTTTAAAAAGGTAACAGTACTTAACTGCAATGTTTACATACGTCTAGACATATTTTTAAACATTGCCATCTTTATAAAATATTTGTGAAAAATTCTGAGGCGGGCCTAATGATTTTTATTTTTCTACTGGGGGGTCGCAGCACTAAAAAGTTGGGAGACCACTGCTCTAAACTGAGGAAGCAGGTACTGCCCAACTGTAACTGGGTGGCTTACGAGCCTCACCTTCTGAGATACTACTAGTAAGATCTATGCCTCATTATTGCCTCCCTCGTCCCTACCGAAGGATATTTGGCAACCGTGTTGTATCTACCTACAACAATGTGAGCAACAAGAACCTGACCGAACAGACATTTAAACACGCACCCTGGCGTCAATGACCGCACATGTAACCTCTTTGATATACTGTGTGCTCCAGACATGGGCATAGGAAGTGTGGGGGATGTGGGGGATGAATAATTTTCCCTCCCACATCTATTATTCAGAGGGCCATTAGCGCACAAAAGCGCTACTTATAATAGCCCTGTACCGACCATCCTCCAATCTGATGGTAACAGAATGAAGGTGAGTCCGGAGGCCCCCTGCGCCCTCTGCCCTTTTGTCCTGTTCACAGCTGTGGGCATTAAGGGTGCTCATAAGAACAAAGGGCAAGAGGAGGAGAAAAGAGTTTTGGATGATTACTGTATGCATCACCTGCCGCCTTGAAGAGGAGCACTGCAGGATGCCTTCAAGAGGAGTTGCAAGACAATCAGGAAGATCTAAAGAGAGAACAGAGTCCCACTCAGCCTGACACGTGCAGGCTAGAAAGGAGACTCTGGGAAACACAATATTTGTATTTGCCTAAGATCACACCAGTTGGTGAAACAGTGAAGTCGAGATTGAGCCCAGATTTTACCTTTTCACACAACAATTTAGCTATTAGAAGGGTATATTTTTCTAACATTTATGTTTAATGTTTTGTTTTCTAGGTAATGAGGCGCTTGATTACAGCGTGGCTAACAGGGAGAAGCCACATTTCATTTTGGGCCGTTATGCCTAGCGTTATTATTTATGTTGTTGTTATTGTTACATACTTCAGCATATTGAAGAATATTATCTTTTCTCTATCTTTTCTTCACTCTACTCTGAAACAATCTACCCTATGCCACTGCACCCTACACCACTTTTCTCCACTCTGTGCTACTCTACACCACTGCAATCTATGCTGTACCACTCCACTCTACACCACGCCACTGCAATCTATGCTATTCTACTCTAACCATTGTACACTACACCCCTGCAATCTGCCAGTGCACTGTTCACCACTTTACTCAAAACCAAGGCACTCTATGCCACTGCACTCTATGCCAATCTACTCTGCACCACAGCACTCTAATCCACTGTGTCCAATGCCACTGTACTCTGTGCCACAGCACTCTATGCCACTCTACAATACACCACTGTACTCTGCGACCCTCTAATCTGCAACATTGCACTTTCTGCCACTGAACTCCACGTCACTCTACTCTGCACCACTGCACTCAATGCCACTGTGCTCTGTCCCACTGCACTCTTTTCTGCACCACTGCACTCTAATCTACTCTACACCACTCCACTGTAGGGCACTTCACTCTACTTTGAAACCATCTCCTCTATGCCACTGCAATCTATGCAACTCCACTCTATGCTATGCCAGTCTAATCTACCCTGCACCACTCCAATGTACCCTGCACAACTCCAATCTGCTCTGCACCGCTCTATGCTACTGCACTCTACATCACTATGCTCCACTCTGCAACAATCTACCCTTCACCACTATACCGTACTCTGCAGCAATCTACTCCATGCCACTGCACTCTATTCTACTCTGAACCACTGTACTCTACGCCACTCTTCTCTACTCTGCATCACTCTACATCACTGCACTCTACACCAATGCATTCTATGCCACTCTACTCAACAGCACTGCCTTTTATGACACTCTACTCTGCAACACTGCACTCTGCCACTGAACTATACTCCTCTCTACTCTGCACCACAGCACTCTACTCTGCACCGCTCAACTATATGCCACTCTACTGCACTCTACGCCAATGTACTATATGCCACTACACCCTATGCCACTCTACTCTGCATCACTGCACTCCACCACTGCACTCTACACCAGTCTACTCTACCTTGCACCACTCCACTCAACTATGCACCGCATCACTCTATGACACATCACTCTGAACCACTGCAATCTATGCTGTGCCACTCCACTCTGCTCCCCTCTACTCTTCACCACTCTACGCTACTGCACTGTACGTTAAACAAGTGCAGTATTCGCCAATGCACTCTACACCACTTTACTCAAAACCAATGCACTCTATACCACTACACTCTACACCAATCTACTTTGTACCACTGTACTCTATGCCACTTCACTCTAGACCACCCAACTCCACTCTATGACACTTCACTCTGACATTACACTCCATGATACTAGACTCTATTCCATTAAACTCTAACACTTTCTCCACTCTGTAACTCCCTACACAACTCCCTATATGCCACTCCATTCCACTTTACTCCACTGTATGCCACTCCACACCACTCTATGCCACTTCAATCTACGATACTCTACTCAACGCCACTGCACAACCCTCTATGCCACTCCACTATACAACAATGTACTATGTTCACTGTAACACTCTACCCAACTTTCTCTATGCCACTTCACATTACTTACCTTCACTCTACTCCAGTTCACTCTTCCTTATGCCTTTCCACTCTATGACACTCTGCCACTCCACTCTCTGACACTCTCTGACACTCTATTACACTGTGACACTACTCCACTCTACTACTACTTTATGGCATTGGCGCTTGATTAGAGATTCAGATCTCCACTGATTGACTTCTCACTAATATATGAGACGTGAGTCCGATTTATCTTCGCCGTCTTGGTTACAAGCACTCTGTAACCCTTTTAACTCAAGCTTAACAAAGGCTTAGGATGATCCTGATACCTGTCTAGGGGATCGAAATATCGTCGGCCAAAGTACCTTGACTTGAATTTGTGATATTGTACATAAGTTGGCATAAGCATGGGTACTATGAGCTAATGACTTCTTGATTCACAATTTGAGACATTCATGTAAAAGCTGGTGTATAAAAGCTTGTAAATCATTATTTTGGATGCTAACCTTGTAGGAAAGTAGCCTCTTTCTAGCTTGGTTACCCCCACATATGGCCTGTTTGCCAGTGTGTTTGAGTGTGTCTACTGGGATCCTGCTAATCAGGACCGCAGTAGTTATGCTCTCTATCTTAAATTATGGTTGTTGCATACTGGTAACCCAGTATTTCACCCACAATTGGCATACTGGTGCCCCCTTATAAGTCCCTTGTATATGGTACTTAGGTACCCAGGGCATTGGGGTTCCAGGAGATCCCTATGGGATGCAGCATTTCTTTTGCCACCCATAGGGAGCCCATGCAAAAGCTTCTGCAGGACTGCCATTGCAACCTGCGTGAAAAGGTGCATGCACCCTTTCACTGCCAGTTACACTGCACCAGGTCACGTATAAGTCACCCCTATAGCAGGCCCTCTAGCCCTGAGGGCAGGGTGCAGAGTAACTGTGTGTGAGGGCACCCCTGCACTAGCAGAGGTGCCCCCACAACCTCCAGGACCATTTTCCCAGACTTCCTGAGTGCGTGGATGCCATTTTACATGTGTACTTGAAATAGGTCACTACCTATTCCCAGCTACATAATGGTAACTCCGAACATAGGTATGTTTGGTATCAAACATGTTGGAATCATACCCCAAGGCTTTTGCAAGCATTGGTTGTATGATTTCATGCACTTTGGGGCCTCCTTAGAGGACCCCCAGTATTGCCATTCCAGCCTTCTGAGGTTTTCCAGGCAGGCCCAGCTGCTGCCACCTCTCAGACAGGTTTCTGCCCTCCTGTTGCTTGAGAAGCTCAAGCCCATGAAGGCAGAACAAAGGATTTCCTTTGGGAGTGGGGTGTTACACCCTCTCCCTTTGGAAATCGGAGTTACAGGCTTGGGAGGGGTAGCTTCCTTCCCCAGGCCACTGGAAATGCTTTGAAGGGCACCTTTGGTGCCCTCCTTGCATAATCCAGTCTACACCGGTTCAGGTACCCCCAGTCCCTGCCCTGGCACGAAACTGGACAAAGGAAAGGGGAGTGACCACTCCCCTGTCCATCACCACCCCAGGTGTGGTGCTTAGAGCTCCTCCAGAGGGTCCATGTGTTTTGCCATCTTGGATTCCAAGCTGGCAGTGAACTCTGGGAGCATCTGAGTGGCCAGTGCAAGCAGGTGGTGTCAGAGCCGTCCCCTGATAGGTGCTTACCTGTTTAGCTGACCAATCCCCCTTTCATGGCTATTTAGGGTCTCTCTTTTGGGAAGTTCTTCAGATTCGGATTGCAAGACTTCAGCAGGAATCCTCTGCATCCTTTACTTCACCTTCTCACTGAAGAAACTGCATCTGGACCCTCCAGGAACTCCACAAACTGCAACAACGAAGCAAAGACGACTTCTGCAACATTGTATCTTCAGCCCTTGCCAGGAAATGCAACTGTTTCCCGGTCATGCATCCTCAGAGGACAGCCTGTCTTCAGCCTGCACCAGAAGAATGAACGAATCTCCCTTGGAGTGAAGGAGTCACTCCCCTGCTTCAACAGGCACCTCTCTGCAACGACGACCATCTGCTTGGGTCCCCTTTCCTGCTGAGTTGCATGGATCCTACATCACGGATGGTGGACTGAAGTGGTCCCGATGGTCCTGACGTCCTACTGTCCAACTTTGGTGGAGGGAAGAGCTTGCCTTCCCACGCAAGACAGTAACCCTGTTCACCACATGTTTTTCAGTTGCCAAGGCTTGTTGGCATCCTTCTATGAAATTCTTTGTGCACAATGTAACTCTGGCCCCCAGCACTCCTTCCTGCAATGCACAGCTTCCTGAGTGGTTCTCTGGCGGTGTGGGATCCTTTGCTTTTGTGCTGCGTGGGCCTCCTTTTGCAACTCCTTTGTCCCCGTGCTGGAGGACTACTGTGTGCACTGGCTGGTCTTCTGTGGGCTCTCTGAGTTGATGAGAGCCCCCTCTGACTCCTCCTCCTGGGTAGAGTCTACCAGGTCCCTCCTGGTCCCAGGCAGTGCCATTTTCCGCTAACCGTGAGCTTTGCGTGTGCCAAGGTTTGTTGGTGGAATCCAGCGACGCAAACCAGACTGCAATCATCCATCCGGTGTGTGATATCATCAGCACCAACCAGGAACCCGCATCCATCTTCTTGGGTGCAGTACTGACTGTTGTTCTTCACCAGTAGTTCTTCTTTTGCACCTTGATTCGGGTTAGCAGGGGCTCCTGTCCTCCCTGGACTCTTCTGTGCTTCTTGGACCTAGTCCCATTCTTCCACAGGTCTTTAGGTCCGGGAATCCATCCTTTGTGTCTTGAAGTATCTTCTGGTTCTTGCATTATCTTCTTTCTCGTGTTCTTGGGTGTTCTAGGAAAGTTACTGTGATTTAGTCCTGCTTTCCTGGGCTCTGAGGTGGGATCTATTACTCACCTTTGGTGTTTTCTAATACTCCCAGCGCCCCTCTACACACCAAACTTGCCTAGGTGGGAAACCGACATTCGCATTCTACTTTCATAGTATATGGTTTGTGTTTCCCCTAGGCCCATTTCTAACCATTGTGATTTTCACTAATTGCACTTTTCTAACGGTTTTTATTGCTATTGCTCCATACCAGTGTATATCATTGGTGTATTACTTACCTCCTAAGAGAGTATAGTCTCTATGGTATTTTTGGCATTTGTGTCACTAAAATAAAGTACCTTTATTTTTGTAACACTGAGTATTTTCTTTCATGTGTGGGAGTGCTGTGTGACTGCAGTGGTACTGCATGAGCTTTGCATGTCTCCTAGATAAGCCTTGGCTACAGCTACCCCTAGAGAGCCAGGCTTCTAAACACTGCCTACATTTCACTAATAAGGGATAACTGGACCTGGTATAAGGTATAAGTACCATAGGTACCCAATACAAACCAGGCCAGCCTCCTCTAAACCACTGTACTATATAGGCTACTTTTTACATTTTTCTTGTAATTGGTGTCATTGGGTCATCCAGATAACTTGTGTAATGCCCGAATACCAGTCTTTCTCGATTTCCCTGTTGATGTTTTCCCACTACATTTGATCTTTTATATTTTGATTGAATAAATGTATCAAACATTCCATTTGCATACTACTTTAATATCATTGTTTATGGGAGTGGTGTTGCATTTTATTCAAGGGACCCCTGTTCCTTTAAAGTTAGTTTACTGCTCCATATTAGGACACTCTACTTACTCCATGACACTACGCCACACCAGTCAATGACACATCATTCTCCTTTATGCCATTAACTTTGAGCCATGCTGAATAGTAGTCTCACTAGTGTACAGCATGGCTAAAACACATTGGCAAAGGCAGTAGAACTTGCATAGGCGACACCTATTGGCTTTGCCAATGCTTGTTTATAAGGTATGAACTTCAAGGTGACTTGCAATATCTTTTTGTATACCAGGGGTATTTTACCCCATATAATACATGGTCACACCACCAAGTTTCCCACAAACCACTTAAAACCTTAGTGCGTAGCTTCTGTCATTCCAAGCTATTAAAGTAGAGCAGAAGAAAGAAAAGCAACATTCAATTTTTTGCTTTAAACAGCTACATTAATTATGCTCTGTGATCTGATCTGCCTTTTACCTTGGCTGCTAGTTCTGGCAGAAGGCATTGTAATGTCAGAACTCGACTGTTATAACCCTATCATAGTCATTTTTTGATGTCTTTTCTTTATAATCAGTGAATGTCTTTTCTTTATACGCAGTGACTTGGTGCATCACAAACAGCCGTTTCTAAAGAAATTAGTGACTGCAGTTTATACAGAGATTAGAGTATCCATGTTCATATAGCCTGTAACTGCAAGAGCTTCTTCAGTTGAAATGCTTCTAGTTATGACTGATGTGGAGCTGAGCTTCCCAAGATCACACACAGGAGTAGAAGTGTTATTAGAACTATGGTTTCCAAGCACAGTTTACAACTCTTGTACCTAATCGCTTTTGATATCTCCAGCGTGGTTCCAATTGGCATGAGGTGAAGGGCATGGTGGGTGTGGGGCGCAAAGGGTATGTTCTTCCTTTTTACCCTCCTACCTTTATTTGCTTGGTGCATGAAGATGCAAGGTTAATCAACATGTTATTTTCACATTTGAGCTAATTACTTTGTGAATGTAAATAACCATTAAAGATACTTTCAGACTATGAAAACATGCCTTCCTTCCTCCCTATTTCACTTCCAATATATATGATTGTGTATATTTATCGGAGCCTGCAGTTTGTAAACAACGAGCGATTTGTATAGGGTTGATTGAAAGTCCCCAAGGCTGTCCCTGTCCCCCCCAGAAATGTATGGTCTCCTACACGCCTGGCTCCAGAAGTGTTTATATGTGATTTGTTGCCTACCTGCTGCTCTTTTGCATGGCTTAGACATTTTTGTTGACACGCCTCCCATCCCGCAATTATGATATAAATGTGTTTATAGTCCTCGCACTGTAATGCTTTGATTATTGAGGTCATTACCATTACAGTCCCCTAAAAAAGTAGGCTGTTATATGTTTTCCTTCTTCTTTTTCCTTCTTTTTGTCTTTCTCACTGTTTGCTATACGAAATGATAAATATATATTTGTTTAATGGTACAGTAAGCAAACCGGATGAAATAGTTTATAAACCTTTGCAAGTGAGCTCCTTGAGCTGAAAGTGTGTGTCTCGAAGCAACCAAGTGATCCTCACATGTAATAAAATACAGTTCTACTTCCAGGTTGGTGGAGCAAGATGGCGGCCACAAGTTAAATATCACCCGTCCCAACCATGACTATCCTTCATCATCCTGAATGTCGGAGCTGAGTGTGACAAGGGAAAACCACCTCATCCCTTTGTCCAATCCTTGTGTGGAAGTTTCTGGTCAACCGTGAACTGAGTAGGCTGCAGAGGGGCAACCCCCAAATGGCGCTATGATTGGGCCGTCGGCTGTGGCTGCCCCAAAAACAAATTTAGCCAGGAGAGAGTTGGGAGGGGCACACACTCTAGCCATGCAGTGTCTCTGCCAGCAAGGCCCTCCTCCTCTGCACATCCCCAAAGGTCGGACCAGTAGAGGCGAGGGACTGGCTGCAGCACTGGATTCCGGGATTGTGGCCAGAGTTGGGAGCAGTTCAGCCCAATGGCGGAGATGGAACACCCAACATGGGTAGGCGACAAGGCTAGGGCTAGGCTGTGAGTGGGCCCACAACTGCGGTGAGTCTACTGATCATCCTGCCTCCTTTCAGGAATAGGCAGGCGATTGTGGATTGTGGAGCGAACACTGTGGCAGTACTAGGGGACAAAGCAGCGGTTTACAGAATGAGTGACCTACTTATTGTTCACTACAGCAGTCTTATTGAGTGTTGCCCAAGGAGAGACGGCCCTTGTACCTGGTGCGTTATAACAGCAGACCCAGTAAGAGTCACTGCGGCTGGAAGTCCTACACTTTGAAGGCTACATACTCTGGGTTAATTTGTTTCCTCAGTGGACTGCTGGTGGTAGTCGGTCTTCTCTCCCCCTCTTTCACACCTACAAGCACAAGATAAAATGGGTAAGGACAAAGGTTCAAGTTCAGGACACCAAGACAAAATTATGAAGTTGCCAAATCAACTGCATCCTGGCCAAGCCAGCTCACTTCTACTCGTGACAATTCGACTGGTCCCCCACCTGATTCAGCCTCTCCAGAAATTATGCTCAAGGCCATACAGGTTTCCCAAAAATACTTGCAAGATAAATTGGCATAGTTGGGGTTGAGATATCCTCACTATGTCAGGACGTTCCCAATTTACACCAAGTAGGCAGAGACCTGAATATCAACTGCAGAAGATGAAATCTCCAAACTCTCCAAAAACCTCAAAAAGATCCAGGACACTGCTGTACAGTTGTAGTGAAGGGTGGAGAATACTGAAAACAGGTCCCACCAGAACAACATCTGCCTGGTGGGCATCCTGGAGCATAGGGAAGGCCTCAACCCTTCTTTGTTCCTTCTTGACTAGTACAACTCTTGGCTACCAGAGAAGGAGTTATCCTCATGCTTCGTCCTGGAGAGGGCCAACCACTTGCTCCTCTGTGGCCACTGATAATCAGAATCCTTGACTGTGCTGATTGTAACTTGATCCTAAGAGTATCCCAGTGGAGAAGGGAGCTATGGTGTGACTTCTCTAAAGTGGTGATTTTCCCTGATTATACAGTGCTGCAGAATGCAGCTTCGTGCACCAAGTCTGGCCAGCTCCCTCACAAAAAGAAGAGACCACCGAACAAAAGAAGATGTCGGAGATACTGCTTGCGACTGAAAATGGTGCCAAAAGATGGGCTCACTTCCTCACGCTCCAGCAAGGATGATATCTCGGACCTAACTTTTAGGGACAATTTGAGACGGCCTCTGAGAACAGGCATGTTCCCCCAGTCAAAGTGTGTAGGCCTGATGGGCCTGAAACTCTTCCACTTATGAATATCTACAACTGGCAATAGATCACAGTGCAGCATTATGCACTACCTTGATTGGCCAGGTAGCTGACCCAATGACAAGTCCATATGTTATGGGACAGAGGTGAAGGGTGCTTCACGTTGGGAAGTATGGGGCGGGGGAGGCTTGAGGGGTGGGATTTTGTTACTGTTGTTGTTTGTTTTCAGCCTAGTCACAGATTTGGTAACATGGTTGAGCTTGCATTTAATGGTCAACACTGCAGAAGTCGTGGGGGCACATAATAAAGTAAGGATTTCACATGGAATATGAATGGTCTGAATACCAAGGTCAAGAGGGGGCTGTGTTACACTATGCTAAGCAGCAAGCCCTGCTTCTGATTTCCCCCCAATAAACTAATTTACTGGGAACACAAAGTAACCTCTTTATCTGCCACAGCAATCCAGAATCTTCCTGTTGACAGTGACAGATGTTAGGCATGACACTCTGGGTCGTTATTCTGCATATCCCACCTACACTAACTGAATATACCCTATCGGCTTTATTGGAGCTGGTCTTTGATCACTGGCTTGGGAAACTGGTGGTAGGTGGAGATTATAACTTGATCATGGACCCTAGAATAGACATCTGCAACTCTGGTCCGTCTACCCAACAGACGCTTTTGCCCTTAGGCTCAGTGATGCGTGCCGGATGCTACACACTGGAAAGGGGAAGTTTGCCTATTATTCTGATGCACACCACTCTCAGTCTAGATTGGACTACATTTTTTGTCCCAGCTACAGACATTCTGGGGGTTCATAGGTCACAATATTGCCTAGGTGTCTGTTTAACCACTCTCCTGTGGAGTTCCTATTTAGGTTTCCTGAAAGAGGCATGCAGAGACAATGGGGATTGAATTCCTGGTGGCTACATGAGGGAGATTTCACTGACAAGGTTTGGGAGTATATTAAGGCATACTTAAACTTAAACGCGCCCTCAGTGTCCACCCACATAGTGTTATGAGAAGCTCTGACGGTAACTATTTGGGGAAAAATAATTGCCCTCATTGTGGGTTGCAGAAGAGACAGAGACAAGGGAACCAAAGACCATAAATCCTTGAGCCTAGACCTGACGATTCAACTGTAGACAGAAACTAATGCTGGGCTTGCCTGAAGGCTAGGGGTAACACACTCATCTCAAAGAGAAACCGTTGGAAGTGGCCAAATCCTAGCTGTCGGCAAAGCATTACAGGCTATATGAACAGGGTGACAAAACTGGGGAATTAATTTACTGGTTGGCAAACCGAAACACTGAATTTCGAATAATAGCTGAGATTAGAAATCCCTTCTGTGGTATGCTCCAGACGGCTGCAGACATTGCCGAGGGTTTCATGACTTATTACAAACCTGCATATAAGGCAGTCCTGGCTTGAGTGGCAGAAAGAGAGAACCCTATCATCCAAGACTTACCAGTGCTTCAAGAGGAAGACAGAAGGGTTCTTGGTCATCTAATAACAGAAAAGGAGATACTGGGATCTATCACTTCAATGTCCTCTGGGAAGACCCTGGGCCCAAACAGATTCCCAGTGGAATTCTAGAAAAAGTAGACCAGCAGGCGGGTGGGTGCATTTGGTGTCATGTTTCAGGAAGCCATCCAAACTAGCTCATTGCCAGAAGATCGCAGAAAATCTACAACTTTAGTGATCCCTAAACCATAGAAGCCAACTACAGACTGCGGCACAAACAGGTCCATGTGCATAACACAGAGGCGGTGTTAAACCTTAGCCAAGGTTTTGACCGGTATGGTTTCTAGCATTATACGCTCCTTGATAGCCTACGACCATAATGGCTGAAAGCCAAGGCCTTTGAGCGCTTTGATACAACTCACCTTAAACTTATGCTGATTGCCGTTAAATACTTGGGCATCCACATTTCTAGAGTACCTGAAGAAAATTAGAATCTGAACACTGACCCACTTTTGAGCAGGTTTAAACCCCAGACCGAATCTCGCGTCATAATGAGCAGGGGGCTGTCCTCAAAATGATCTCCCTTCCTCAACCTCTTTACGTCCTACAAAATTACCAATAATACCTACCTCCTTCTTTCATTTCTTGAATACCACTTTGACCTCCTTCATAAGGGGGGAGGCCAGCCAAGGGTTGCTTTTAACAAATGTGTTCAATCTCCGTATGTTGGCGGACTCGGCATCTCTGACAATAGACTTAGCGACAGCTGGCACAGTGCCCTTAAACAGATTGCACGGGACAAAAAGTAAACTAAATAAACTCTTTGACATGGAATTAGGATCCCGGAAGTGACTGGGTAGCAGAGTTTCAAGTTGAAGTTGACCTTGGATGAAATAGACAAAAATTAAATTTTTTCTCTATACAGCGCCTAAGTATGAAAAGGACGAAATTGACGTTGGATTTAAGTGAGTTTTACAATGAGCATTGGCATGATGCAAAAATGGTGGCCAGATTTAATGTGATCTCTGCAAAGATTGATTCAATGTAAGTACTTTTCCAGGATTTATTATACCCTGAACACACCCTTTCACATGCAGAGTGTACTGGCCTCATATCTGCAATCTCATGCAAGAAATCATTGGCTCTCCGATTGACCGGAACCCTAAATTCATACTTCAAGGGATACAATCTGAGTGGAACAGCATGGATGATATGAGATTTAAATGACGGGGTCATGCAGATGAGATTTTACTGGCTATTAGGTGCTTGGTTCCCAAAAAAGACATTGCTCCTCACTGGAGGGCAGTGGAAGCCCTCATATTGGGGAATAGATAAAGGGAATGGGCCAATGCACAGTAGTATAGGACACAGTGTATGGAAACAGGGGTTGTCCCCAAAAATATAAGAAAATATCTTAAGTGGCGTGAAAATTTCCAAGGTCTGAATACCTCCTTATGACTGTTAGGCTATTCCCTCCATTCCTGTTGTTTCCATGGTTCCTATATACTTTCTGCTCATGTACGGGGAAAAATTTACCATATTATTATGTATTGTGTATTCTGCGCTCTACCACATTTATAGTGTGATTTTATTTGTCTTTTGGTGAAAACATTAAAAAGAGGTTTAAAAAAAGAAATGCAGTTCAAAAGCCAGGAAAGTGGCTTTTTGCCTATTTCAACCACTCTGAATTAAAGACTCAGGGCCCGGTTACGATCTTGGCGGATGGGATATTTAATCACAAACATGACGGATATCCTATCCACTGTATTACAAGTTCTATAGGATTTAACGGAACTTGTAAAACAGCGGACTGCATATCTATTCCATTTGTGATGGAGTATCCCATCCGCCAAGATCGTAATCAGGCCCTAAGTCTAAAAGCTCCCAAGAAAACTTTAAAGATACACCTATTTAATGCGGTATTTTGCTGTCACAATAAGCCATTGGCTTTTTTTAAACCTGAATACGGATAAAACCGAGAATATTTTTTTCAGACAGAAACCCACTCCAAGGCTTTGGGGGCCGGATGAAATGAGCCCACCCCCAGTGCCCGCATCAACCACGAAGAATTTAGTCCTACTGTTCAACCCCGACCTTTCCTTTGCGGCCCAGATTAAGTAGATCCCCTCTCTCTGCTTTCTGAAGCTTAAATACATCAGGAAGTTGTGACATCTGATTCCGGCTGAGACTCACAACATTGATTCATGCCCTTGTAACTTCCAGCCTGAATTATGCCAACTGCCTCTACCTCAGACTTCCTGCATTTTTGATCCATAGACCCCAGATCTTACAGAATATGGCTGCTGGGCTGATCTGGCGGGTTCCTTTCTGTCAACACATTTCACCGCATTTTTAATGCAGTTACACTAGTTCCCTGTGGCAAAAAAAAACGAATTTAAGGTGCTTACATTAGTATATAGAGTCTTGGAGGGCAAAGGCCCTCATGACCTGAGAAGCCTGCTGAGCTGGTACCAACAAGAGAAATCCTTGAGATTCATTCACCTCCAACTGATGCGTTTCACCAGGTTTGCTAAAACTCACCATGACTTACTATTCTGACTGCAATGCTTTGGAATTACTTGACAATCAAACTCTGCATGTCCAAGCAAGTTTTCAGGAAATAAATACAAATCTGGCTGGTTGACCAAAATTAGATTTGTTGTCCTGCGCACGTTCTCAGTTTCTCCTTTGGAGGTCTGGGACTCTTCTGCCGAAGCAGCTGTGCGACGTACAAATGTCATTGACTGATTGATTGATTGATTGATTGGCATTGTCCTCTTCAGGAAGGGACAACACTAAGTGGTCCAAACATGTACTGGTGTATGGCTGCACAGAGGGGGCATTTCTGGGGTAAGTGGTTGTCAAAAAAAATTGACTTGAAACCTGGAGAGGGTGAAAAGTTATGCCATCAAAGGAACTGGGGAATTTTTGACTTGTTTGATTTAATGTCGGAGACCTGAGGACGCAATAAAATTTGCAAGAACTTGTAATGTATGATTAATTTGATAATGACATAAAAGTTTTACTCTTTGGTTTTGTTTGATCATCTAATAAAACGAAAACCAAAAGTTTTTTTAAAACATAATGGGCTACGCTCCATAATGGTCATGAACCTCTCCATCAACACAGACAAATCAGGTGTATAAACCACCTGAGTGGGTTTCTTTGCCTACGAATGTGTCACCGAAAACCATGGCTTCAATTTCAACCACTAGCCATTCTCAGTACTGCAATATGGACAGAAGATGACATAGTGGTGCTTAAGAAAACCCTGTGAATGCACAAAATAAATACTATTCCCTTACACTTAAGATCCAAAGACCTATTTACAGAGAGATATGCATCTTCACAGCATAAACCTGAACAGAAATGCTTGTGAGTGGATAGCAAGAGCCTTTATGACTATGAACTACCTCTTTATGTGACATTTTCAAGAAAAAGGGCCTAAGAAGGACTAAACATAACACTAAGGCACGTTTAGAATGAAAAGATTTTGCGTTTCTAAATTCGGGGCACGTTTGTCAGCCACTGTAGTCATTTTTACTTTGAGAAGGGTTTTCTGGGAAATAAGTAATTGGGCTGCATGAAATGTCTCTGTCAGTGGCTGCTAGCAAGCAGTAAAGCCTGCAAAATCTGTAGAGTATGTGCTAAAGATCGCTAGCAGTCAGTGGGTCAGTCATCAGTTCACAAATATCCAGCCAAGCTGAATTTGCTGTAAGTAGAAATGTTTTATTTTTTTTATCTAATGGGCACATATTTAAGTTGAGGCTGGAAAGACGGTTGTTATATAAAGGGGAGTCTATGGAGTTTCCAAAAAATACTATTATCACTGAGTGACAAGAAAGCGATAAAAATAGTAGAAGACAATACGGGCCTTTTCAGTTCTTTGATGCTAAAATATCTGCTATTTCTTTCCACTTCCTAAAGGTCCCATAAATATTTCTGCTATCTAAAACTATATGTTTATGATTTTTCTGCAGCAAAAAAATAATTCTTATCAGCGCAATCATCCATCTTAGATTTGTCTGTTTTTCGGTCTCATGGAGTCATTGATATCTTGTACACTACATATATATTAGCATTACTACATATAGCACACACTCCCATATATACTCTGTGTTTGTTGTAATCTTGTATACTAAGAGGAATCCTGTTTGAAAAAACTGAGGAGGTTCACCCTAGATATAGCTTCAGTAAGCTAATGTACGAGCAGAAGCCTGTTGTAGGCAGGCACATGACTCACAGCCAGGCACACACACAGCTTATGTGAAGCCTGCACCTCCTAGCCTCTGGAAGCTACCAGTGTTCGGTAGAAGTTGGATAAAGCACATCACAGAGTTCACTTTCCAGGGTTTTCAGTTAGTTCCTCGATGCCATGGGGAAAAACAATCAATCTCATATCACTCTCTTTAGACGTCTGCCAAGTTGCAGGATTCTAAGGTGTGAATCGAAGTATCTCAGTCAATGCCCTGGATGTATGGATGGGAACATATATTCCTATTTCCCCCTCATGGAGTAAATCAAGTACCCAAATTGGAAGAGCTAGCACTCCCTGGATATACAGGTGGTGCGCAATGCCACATGCCTCAGCACCAAGGTGCATGGTACCCAGTGAGAACATATTACCTCCAAATCACTGTACACTACGTGTCTGACATGCAAGGGGAGAGCTGGAAGAAAGGCTGTTGCTACATAAGTGATACTTTACACCAATGATAGGTGGGTGTACATTTAATCACAACTAAAAATCAATCTTGACATTCTAGATAACATATACCCTATGTGTATGGGTAGTGATACTAAGGGCCACTGGAATTATGGGACTTTCCAGCCATGCCGTATTTTGCATTTTTATGATTGTCCACATAATCCATCATCTGCTGCATAATCTGTAGATTTTAACAAAAAAATTTGTTTCTAGCAGTTGATGCTCGCAGGGCACGGAAGGGTTGGGGCGGCGCGCGGAGGGGGAATAAACAATTCATTTTTTTTTTTAAAGCACTTACCTGAACACCGCGCGCCGCTCCTCTCCTCCGCCTCCTCGGCTTCATCGCTGCAGGCAGAGGCTGCCAGCCTGCCCTGCGGCCAATCCTGACACTGCTCAGACAGACTGGGAGCCTGGGCATGCTCTCTCCAGCCCGGCAACTGTGTTGCTGGGCTGGAGAGAGCCCACTGCGCATGTGTGTTTGGCCAGCCCGAGACAGCTGCCCAAACACACATGCGCTCTGAGGGGCAGTGTGCTGTGCACTACCCCTCACTGCTCATCACCCCGTGACCCCGCCCCTTTACAAGAACACAATAATAAATACAATTTATCTCGTTTTCTTGTAAAGGTTTTGCATCTGCCGCTGCTGGCGGGGGGCGGGGTGTTGACGCTACTCCACCCTAATGGAGGAGCCACCACTGGTTTCTAGCTGAAACGGATCAAAAGTTACCAAACCTCTAGTGACGTGCAGTTAAAGGCCCTTTGCAAAAGTGAACTGGTCATTATTCAGTTGCTTATTTCTATATTTGATTCTTAAACTAGTAGTAATGAGGTTAAATCTTTGCCCAGGCATCCTTATCATGTGTGAAAAATACAAAATAATGAAGTAATACTATCAAAAAAATGTGCAGTGTTATGCCACATAATTTGCATTTTCTTGTTGGATAATATAGTCAACCCTGCTGCATAATTCTAGTGGTCGTGACGATAACTTACCTTAACCTATGGCGATCGTAAAAAAAGTAAGTACTCAGCTGCTTACATCAAAATACATCAGTCATAGACCAGAGATATGATTACTGAAAGGCATATTTTGCTGTCTGCACAAAAGTGAGCCACACTGAAATATGATGCTGGTATGTGTTACAAGATCACAGCCACATGCACCGTGTTGCACAACATAGCCATCAGCAGGAGCCTGTCAATGGATCCTGTAAGTGATGACTCATGATGATGAGAACCCTCCCCTCGGTCCTCGTCCCCAGAGCAGGATGCTTTAAGAGTCACAGTGAAATGTGCACATAGGCGCCATTGCCAACAACAAATTCAAAGGAACGGCATTTCAGTTAACGTGAATAAATGAAGGTGAACGCATTTTTAAAAGATATTTTCAAGTTTATTCATAGGTAGGCAACTTGAAGACCAGGAAAAAGAGGAAAAGGCACTCACTGGCTATGTTATGAAATCATACACTTTTGCTATTCAAACATTAACCAAATTTAAATATAAATTTTAAAAAAAAGTCTCAGTTCATCATTTGTGACTCTTTTGGCATTGTTGGCTTCTAAGTAATCTGATGTGTCACAATGCCATCTCCATCATCATTGTGACTTCGTGTGTGCCTCAGCGTGCATGTCTAGGACCAATGGTGCTGGAACAATTTGGGTGGTGCTGCCAATAATGTTATATCAGTAAAGTCATAGTGAGTGTGAAAAACTCCAGCGCCACACAAAAAACAAGTGCAGCAAAGGTGCCACACCCATTCAGCAGCAGAATGGTAAGGGTGTGGTGTGTAGTTGCTGGTGCACTTTTGAGCACTGTTGTGGTAGGGCACTGTCATTTACAGACAGCACTTTTCCTGTTAAAATGGGCACTAAATGTGAAAAGACATGCAGTTTTACTGGTAAAATGTTATAGCATGCAAATGATAATGTATGGAAATCGTGTTTCAGCAAATATTTATCATTTGCGCATCACTAAGTAAAGTGTCTTGATTTGTTTTGATCCTATTAAAATCTTTTTTTTCCACCACACTTCCGAGATACAAAAAATGTGCTTAGTTCTTTCCTAATTGCTAACATATTTTGAAATATGTGTAAAGTTCGGTTATAAGTATTTAAATATTGTTGTGTTAGAAAAAATAAAACAGATATCTACAGCCTTTCCTTTCACTTCCTGTACCCCAGCAAGATTGTCATCTAGGTCACTTAGACAAAATTCTCTCACTTTGGGGTCAGGTAAATAAAAGTAAACACCAATTACCAAATTAGCAGCAATTTGGCAGAAGACATAGCCTGATGTTTTATCCTTGTCTCTGAATGCACAGCAAATGTGACAGGATAAACACACAATTTAAAGACATCTTTATTGCTCTTTCGCCATCTGAACTCCAGCATGGTTATTTTGGGGGTACTGAAGCACCCTCCGAGCCCTATTTCCAGCTCCCATGTCTGGAGCACAGTTACACTGCTGATTCCATGAAGTATCCTCACTATCACCTGTTTCTCTGCCAGCCCCATTTGCTGCATTAGATGTCTGCATCTGATCTAGTGCTTTAGAGATCTGTACAATACTTATTGCAACATCACCACTGTGGTAGATCAGTTCCACATGCGTGATTGATGTATGTCTGCACTTATTGTCACAGGCTAGGGCTAGTCTCTCAACTAAGGGCCAGATGTATCATCAAGGCATTTTGCGATTCGGAAATAGCGATTTCCAAGAAATCACTATTTCTGACTCGCAAAATGCCATGTATCACATTTGCGAATCGGTAATAGTGATTTCTTAAAAATCGCAAATGCTATTACCGAATCGCAAATTGCGATACCGGCCCCATTGGCACCTATGAGCCTGTTGGCCCATATCTGCGAATTTTTTGCATTTCCAAAATTACGATTTCTTAACCAGAAATCATAATTTTGGAAATGCAAAACCCCAGGGTGCTGGGGGCCTAAGGCCCCCTCTGCTGCACCCCAAAAACATTTTTGGGGACATGTAAGGTGCACACATGCCAAAAGGGCATGTGTGCTTTACATGTACATTTTAAAAATGCATTTTGAATGCATTTTTAAATTTTGCATATGGTTACCACCAGGTTCAACCTGGTGGTAAATAGCGATTCCTAAATGCCCAAATCGCATTTAGGAATGGCTTCATACATGTGCTAAGAAATCGCAAATAAGGAACCCTTATTTGCGATTTCTTATTTAGAGAGTCGCAATTTGCGACTCTCTATACAGGGTCGCAATTTTAAGGAATCGCTATTTTTGCGATTCCTCAAAATTGCGTTCAGAATGTCTTTCATACATTCTGAACTGGCTTTTTGCATTCGCAAACGGGCATTCGCACTGTTTGCGAATGCAAAAAACCTTGAAACATCTGGTCCTTTGTGCCCTAAGGCCAGGGGTGGGTGTCCTTGTGATTGTGGTGACAAGTTTGTAGAGGAGTATTCTGCAACAAATCTGCTAAGTTCTTTTACTGCCCGAGTTACCCCACTGAATAAAGATCACATATCTACATTGCTCTCAGGTTATTCAAAGCTTTCATCCTCTATCTGAATTTAGATGTTGCCATTCACATTTGAGCTATATCTTCAGCATGGATTGTTCAAACTATTCGAATTGTGCAAAAGTTAGTATCTGTTCCGCTGCTTCAGTTTGCCTTGGTCTTCCACTTGGCCTCAGGGACTTCCGCATCTGTGGTGGCCGGGCTCATAGTTTGCCTGGTGGTCGGCAGTCTGATGTTTCCACAGATGTTGCAGTTGTTGCACTACCATTCCTCTCTGCTGTCAAGACGAGATAAAGAACAGGGATTGGGTGTCCACAGTCAAACACTTCTACTATTGCCACCATGTTATCTTGAAATGCAGGGCATTACCATGGTTCCTGCATACGTTTGCCACCTTGTGCAAAATATGGGAAATGACACACGGACTACATTTGACATGATGCAGTGTGTCCGATTTTTAGAAATCCTGACATGGATCACATGAACTATAACAATGTTATTCTGAAATGTCTTGTGGTTGTGCTGTTAATGAACGGTGATAAGTGTAAGGGTGAGCTGTTACCTATTATGTTTCACAAGGCACTCATGAGGGCATCCTTATTTTTTTAACAGGCCCTCACCAATTTAGCTATTCCTCTAACAGTGCCTCTGTAGCGTGGGATGTTGAAAAGTTGTTAAGGCTTACCTGGTGTTGTAGTGTCAGGGACTGATGTATCAATTGAAGAAACCTCTGAGACTGCCTCTGTGAGGAAGGTGCTCTTACTCTTTCCTTCCATGGTAGTGGGTGGAGGCTACTTAAATTTTGGTTTGGGGCCACTTCATTGGTTAGTCAGGCTTTGCAAAAAGATTTGTCCTGTTGCAGTGCACCCTCCTCCACAAAAATGTCAAATTCTTAATCGTTAAATTTCCACTTGCTTCTCCTCCCAACCTTTTTGTGAATCTCCTGACTCAAAATACTGGAAGGCTATTCGTCAGTGGAGTAACATGTGCTCCTCTATCTCTGGTTCTTCGGCTGAGTTCCAGACACGCTTCCTGGGTTTGACCGACTACTGGTGTGATTTGCAAATTGTGATTCTGTATTTGTGAATTGCCAACAGTAATGCCATATGTAGATTCCACTTATCACTCACATTTTGCAAGTCACTAATATCACAAATTATGAACTGCAAAAAAAAACATTCGTACAATACACCTTAAAATCTGTGTTATGTTATAATCCTAATTTCGATGATTTATTTCAACTGTTGTACATTACTATATATTGAAAGTTGGGAGATGAGCTGGTTGGCAAAGCCAACTACCACAACACTTAAGAACAATTCTGTAGTGATCTCTGCTAGAGGGGCTTGGTCGAATGAAATCATTGAAGTCTATCCTACTAAAACTGACTGGACCAATATTAACGATTTAACACAAAACAAAAGTGAAACTCTTCCTGAGTTCATTGATTGATTGAAGGGTGTATTTGCCTGTCATTCGGATATTTTGAATTCTAATGAAACCATACTCAAGAAGTAGTGGGACATACTTGTGTTCAGGGATTACTACCAAAGGTGGAGGAGACGTTGAGAACTAAATGTGGGGTTGGCAAAACAAAAATATATCTGAACTGGTTTCTGTAGCAAATCATTGTGTGGGTGTTTAAGAATGAAGAAGAAAAAGGCACTGAATCTATACTAATTTCATTACAAATACAATTGATTCAATAAACAATTACAGTGAGAGACTGAGGAGGTCAGGGTGGACTAGGTGGTTAAAAGGCAGGGCCAGACCAGGGAGAGCGCAAGAGGAGACTGCTCTGTGGTAACTCCTCCTGCTTCAGTAGTGGTCAGTTGGGACATTAGAAATAAGATTGCCCAAATCTATCCCATGTCTCCTGTGATCAGCGCAAGAAACCGGAATTTCCTCCTCCTACTCAAAACAGGTACCGACCATTTTAGAACAGACCAAGGGAACCAACTGCTTTGCACATCATGATTCCTAAACACCATAAAGCAGTGCATGCACAATGTCTCATCAACAGAAATCCTACTCCATACATTGTTAGTAGCCAATCTTCTTTGAAAACCACAGAGTTTCTTTCTCTTCCTCTCTTTGGCAAAATGATTGGCTCAGTAAGTATTTCAAATACGCATCTTTCTCACCCTTTTACCAATGTCTGTGGCCTGATTACAGACCAACACACTTTCCTTTTTGAACCCTATATGTCTGGAAAACCTGCTTGGGACTGGCCTTCTGTATGTACTGAACTATACTATGTACTGCACTTGTTATGGAGTTTATTTTGATATTCTAGTTCAAAACGTAAATGCTGCTTTGGCTGTGTTGTGTGAAAATAAATCTTGTTCTAAGGTAAATGATGTTTTAAATGCTTCAAACTATGTCAGATGCTTTAGCATAAGGTGATATTTAACTACAGACCTGTGGAGATTCCATTGAACCTAATAAACAAGTTCCCTGTATACCGCAATATCCGTTACACACTGAAGAAGGCGGATTCTGCCCAGTTAGTGTTGCTCCGCTAAAAAAATAAAATGTTTTAAACCCCACTTTTATTATCAATAATATTAATTTGACCCATCAGGAAGCTGGATAAAGAAACATGTTCTTTTGTGCAAGTTTGGCACGCCATTCCTGCAGTAACCATATCCAGTTTTTCTGTTGTGCGGAACCCAGATATTATTCTGTTTATATACCGCTATAGCTATATGGTTCCCTGATACTGATTTGTAGTCTGCCTTCTTCAATACCAATAACGCCAGTTCCTTTCCCTACTCTCCTTTGGCAACTCCCAAATTACGGAGACATCCCCCATCGAAGTATAGTGCCACCTTCTATCTTTTCCCAAGCACTTAAGAAAAATGTAGGCACCTGGGTTTTTCAAGGTGGGTCTAACCTGGTCCATTATTCTGATGATGTACTAGTTGCCTCTGAATTCTTGGATCAGTGCAAACGTGACTCCCCGTACCTGCTCAGTGAACTGGCTACACTGTCACAAAGCCTCTCTGTAAAATTTAAAAATGTGTTTACTCTATGTTTGATTTTTAAGTCATGACACCTCTGCTTGAGAAATACACTGGCCTGATGATCACATGGCTGGGTATTGCCATCAGTAGATTTTGGATTATGCTACTATGAAACCAGCTTCAGCTGCCTGTCTTGTAGAATTGTCTGAGAACACTAAGCTAGGGCCACTTCTCACTGTAGATGTACCTCAAGCTATGGTCACACTGCTGTTAACCATTAAAACACAGTACTTTTCAATGTCCAGATTGTCTAGCTATGAAATCATGTTACTCTCCTCCACTCACATTACCTTGGCAAGATGCTCTGTGGTGAATCCAGCTTCAATGTTTCCAACTTCTCTCAGTGGGTAATAACTCACAACTACCTATGTACCACTGAACACCTTATGAACCCCTGCATACACCCCTGCTTAACTGTGATGGTTCTTGTCTGAAAAATTATGAAGGAATATTAGTTGCCAAATATGCTGTTTACACTGTAAATTAATTTGTGAGAGTAGATTTATTCTGCCAAAGTAGCTAAATTGATTGCTCTTACCTGTACTTTTGCCAGACAGAAAGCAGTCAGTGTATCAATAATTTGAAGTATGCATTTGGTGTTGCCCACAACTATGGGTGCCATAGTTCCACACATCTGCAGATACCCCTATTGAAACTGAGCCTATCTAAAAGGGTTGCTTGATGTCCTCCAACTGCCACGCTGTTAAGTGTGCAGCCCACCAATTCGATCTAGATGAAGTGTCTAAGTGAAATTCTTTTGATCACAGTGCTGCTATATCCCCTGACTCTGGTGTGATCATGTATGAGTTCCAAACTGTCGAACCCCTTACGCCCACCCTATAGGGTCTTGCAGACTTACAGGAACACCACCTGTGTTACCTTTGAATACCTGACTTGGTCTTTCCCCAACCAAGATCCCTTGCCATCTGCTATCCATTTAGCAAAAGCCTTCCACGAAATAATTTGCAAAGAATAAAATGGCAAAATGTTCATAGGACACAGCGAAATTGTGACCATAGCTAAACAAACTGCACAAATCTTTTTCTACTTCGGACTCAAGTTGAGATCCAAAGAATAACTTTGCCGTCTTGTGTACTGTACACCCAAAGTGGCATTTTTTTAAATCAAAATGGAACCTACTCTATTTGTGGTAAATGGGCCTATGTTGGGAAAACCAAATCCAGTGATCCTGGATATGTTGTGGCTGCCATCAAACATATTGCCATATACCCTCCTGTCTTACTTAGGAGAAAGAAAAAAGAGCTATCTCAGAAACTGAACAATTCTATGCAATGTACACTTTTTTCACAGTCCTTCAATTTGATCAGAATTGGAGCAGCACAGCCAGTCTCCATGTCCCTAATGCAATTCATGCCTCCCCTGGGTACACAGCTTCCTCTAAAAGACAAAGATGAACATATTTTCGTGGCTCACACGGCCAGCAGATAAACTCATACTCTGGCATTTGAGGATCTCAACCAGCCCTTCTGAACTGGTGCAGGGCTTTATATTTTTGGGGGATACAATCAGGTTTGAGCATGGCTTGCTCAAGGGTTCAGTTTGGTATCTTGGTAATAAATGTCCCATAGTATTCTCCAAATCCTGTTTCCATGATGGTGGTTGCTATCCCATAATATAATGAGGGATTATAGATTTTACTCACATGCAGTCCAGTCTCTGGTGAGCAACTCATTTTACAATCATGTAGAGCACTAGCAGGGGGCTCAAGATGTGTCACCTACATATGTCATATAGGGGGTCATTCCGACCCCGGCGGGCGGCGGGCGCCGCCCGCTGGGCGGAAACCGCCCAAACACCGCCCCGCGGTCAAATGACCGCGGGGAGCATTCTAACTTTCCCGCTGGGCCGGCGGGCGACCTTCAAAAGATCGCCCGCCGGCCCAGCGGGAAAGCCCCAGCAAAGATGAAGCCGGCTCCGAATGGAGCCGGCGGATTTGCTGGGGTGCGACGGGTGCAGTTGCACCCGTCGCGATTTTCAGTGTCTGCTTTGCAGACACTGAAAATCTTAATGGGGCCCTGTTAGGGGGCCCCTGTAGTGCCCATGCCAGTGGCATGGACACTGCAGGGGCCCCCAGGGGCCCCACGACACCCGTTCCCGCCAGCCTCTTCCTGGCGGTGTAAACCGCCAGAAACAGGCTGGCGGAAAGGGGGTCGGAATCCGCCGCCATGGAGGATTCCCTGGGGCAGGGGAAAACCGGCGGGAAACCGCCGGTTCCCCTTTTCTGACCGCGGCTTTACTGCTGCGGTCAGATTGGCCCAAGAAGCACCGCCAGCCTGTTGGCGGTGCTTCCTCTGCCCTCTGCCCTGGCGGTTACAAACCGCCAGGGTCAGAATGAGGGCCATAATGTGTATATCAGAAATAATTAAATCAGGGCAACCTAGTGCTACTGTGCCAGCGATTTTCTAACTTACATTAACGATGGTGGCTACATTTGCTTCTTGTAAAAGCAATCTGACATGAAATGCTGATATTGTGTCCACTGTGATCACCTCAATCTTTTGAGCCTCCAAGAGAAGTCAGATTATGTGACTTTAGAAAACATTCACAGAGAAAAAAAAAGGAAATGTAAAATACCATGAAAGGTGATGAAAAATGTGAAAGCAGGTCAATGGGAGTAATGTTGGTATTTTGAAGGGTCAAGGAGGGTGCCCCCCTCGAGTGCATTGAAAGGTGCAGGGGTGTGTAATTCATTAAAATATCTACTTGCCCATGGGACAGGCTGCTTCATAAATCTACTTGTCCTGTAACAAAATCCATTTGTCCCTTTGGTGCCATGTAGTGTGGTGACAAATTATGACAGAAATGTCATTAGGGATCTGATAATAGTCTCTCTGATTATGTCTGGGTTCATACTATAGTATGGTTTGAATACTAGCAAATCCTTATTTTGCCACCTTTCCACAAATGTACATACTGGGGCTGTAAGTAGCAGTAAGCAGTAGTTTCAGGGTTGGAATACCCTTTTGAGTCTGTGCAAGCCTACAAATTTGCTTGTTTTAGGGGTTTTTGCCAGCTCTTCTCTAATATTTTCCCATACTAAGAAAGCTTGGAAATGTTATTCCTAACAGTTGGGAAAAAAAGTAATTGGAGGGAAAGTGAAATTGTACACGCTCAATAGATATTTGCATGAGCAAATCTACACATACATAGTTGCTTGAGCTAAAATGCAGTTCAAAAATTGTTTTAAGAAATTTAATTTTCCTGGCACTAATGCAAGAATGTATACAATGGGTGCACTTTTGGGACTTCCTTTAATAATTGGGCCTCTAATTAGGAATTGCATTAACCAAGATCTTTTGTTTCTATTAAAATTGTCTCTGTCCACTATGGCTGGCTTCACTATGAGTGACAGCATTGTGAGGTTTCACAAGGAGCATATTGGCACACACAGAGGAGTGTTGGTCAATGCCAGGTACTACTGTGGCAATGTGTGCTTTTTGAGACCATAAATGTGTATGCTTTTTACTAATGTTTGTTATAGTAGTGAGGGCCAAGCAGCACCCACAACAATAAGGTTTTTAAAAAACCATGTCAAAATATAACACCCATTGACAAAAGCAAAAGACTGGCGACCAAGGTTTAACCTACTAGCTTTGCCAATGCTTGTTTATTTTCACGTTTCCCATAATATTGTTGAAACTGGTAAAACGAATTTTGGATATATTGTTTGGAAATACTAGTATGCATCAACACATTTCATTAAATGATACTGCACCGAAATGGTACCTAAAATGTCACAGTAGCTTAGCAAAACTTTTCTTTCCTAGTTGCATTTTTTAAATGAACGTTTTGATTTTGAAAGCAAAGAATCCTCAATATTGCTCCCAAGCTTCTGCCAACATTTGCATCTAATTAAAGAGCATTCTGGGTGCACTATACGTAGCCTCATATTGTTAAGCTTTGTAAATGTGTGTACACATTTTTATACTGAAGTAGCGCAGTCCGAGCTTACATCATTTCCTTAGTCCACTCATCCTAATAATAAAGGCTTTGCATTAATGAACCATAAATACAAGTTCGAATAGCATCAACATATGGACACAAATGTTAACCTTAATGTAGACAATGCCCTTCCCTTATCCATAATGTGGTACTATAAAATGGCAGACTTTGTTTGTGCTGCAGGTGGTTGGACCTATTTGTCCCAAGGACAAAATCAATATGAAAACTAGTTGCCCTTAACCCCAAACAATATGTCCCAGGTGTAGTGCTACAGGAATTCCACATCCCTGAAGGTGTTCCTTGCTCTAACTGCAATACCCACTTGATGACACTGAAAAAAGCATCTTGTGTAAAGTTGAGTCTGTTCCTTTATGTTTACTGCATTAGTATTGCTCATTCCCAACTTTTATATGGTCCTGAAGTGCTTTTTATACCAGAAGTCTGATTGTAAGGACCCAGAGAATCCAATATTGGTAAAACAGGTGAGGCTAAGTTAGGTTAGGTTAATAGAAAGCTGAATTGCGTGCTATCTCGCAAGACTCCTCCCACTATATTATTAAAACCCTGATTGAAAAAAGATCATGATTTATGACTAATGCACAATTCTTCTCCTTACTTCCATCCTGTGGATCCCCTACTCACCCCATCCATAACCTACATCAAATTGCATGCCAATTGCTAGGTTTCTATTATGTATTTCGGTGAATTGCTCACATCTCATACCAGAGACCATAACTCCTCCTTTATCTAAGACTAGCTAATCCATATGCTTGCAACCAGTCAATACTCTGTTATCCTCTATCCCGTCTACTCTTCCCACCAATCATTTTCACAAACATGCTTAGCCCCTACTAATAAAGACATCCACTTTCCACTCTTTATTATCACCACAAGGAAAGAGGGGCAAATACAGGAATAGTTTAATTGACAGCACAAGACAAAATCCAATAACCTTTGGATTAACTACTAACCATGGGTTCCTTAGTATCATGCTCCTCTCCATAAAGTGCTTTACTGCCTTGTCTGGTACTAATCGCAATATAAATACAATGGTGCAGCGTTAGCCCCTGTGTTAATATTTGTACAACTCTATATCTGCCACTCGTGTGATCTCGCAGAGCTCTGGGCTGTCTGAAGAGTGCTCCTCCTCGCAGGGCTAGGTTCCACCCGGACTAGAGTCTGTTGAGACCACAATTGAAAGAGCCTTAATGGATAAGGCCCCACTTGGCACGGACTCTAGTATTTGTGCTCCGAGGTATGCTGTATACCCCCTCAAAGAGTTCTCAGATCTCAAGCAAGAGAAGAGCAGCGGTGCCAAAGATAAAGTGGACCTTTTGAACAGGAATCCCCTTCCACGAGAAACCCGAGTCTCAGATCAGCTGACGCCATTTAGAAGGCGTACAAAGAGGAGGTTGTTATACTAAGAAAGTTTTGTTTAGATGGATTTTACTGCAGGGAATATGGTTTTCCTCTCCCTGACATTAAGCGCTGTAGCCTTTGGCATATTGTAAATATGCCAAACGTGGCAAATGCGCCTCAATCACGTATTCTCCATTCTATTGTGTTAAACCTAATGAAGAGCTTCGACATCCTTTGGGCTTAAGACGTGCTCTATTAAGAGCTATAAGTAAGTAAATAAATAAATATGGACAGACCGTTATTTGGGTTGATTTAACGACACGTTCTCCCCGTGCCTATCTATTTATATACACGCTGCCCAAAAAGTCAGAGAGGAAATCCCACACGTTACCCACTAAGCTGGTACAAACCATGAACAGAAACGTTTTTAAGCGCCAACATTTGGTAGAATGGGAAATACCACAGAAGGAAAAGGGGTGCATGTAACATGGCGAATACTTGAAAACAACTGAAAATGAGCGGAAAGAACATGTTCCGTGAAGGCCCCAGATTGTGAGACCATCTTCCAAACAGGAGCACCCCAAGGGCATAGGGGGCGACAAAGGGCTATTGGCGTATCCGTGCGGAGACTAAGAGGGGTCAGAGCTCCCCGTGACCTGTGGCCGCTTCGGGGGCTCCGGCCTCCTCCTGAGACGGAAGGAAGCCGGCCGGGTGGAGGCGATGGGGACGGGTGACTCACAGCCCTGCTGCCGCCTCAGCTGAGGCGGGGGACGTGGGCCGCACTGTAATTAAGGCAGAAGAGTTATCAGCTGTGCTGCAACTGTCTGGCAGTTCCCACTGTGCTCAGAGGGAGAGGGAGCGGGAGCGACCCTTCGTCTGTGAGCTCTCCTCAGCCGGAGGCACCGGTTACCACTTCCACTGCAGACCCCAAGCTGATTGCAACCTGATGTGGGGGTGTACGGTGGCAGCTCGACCCTCCCTGCCAAGCCCCCATCCACTTCCAGAAAAACATCTGCCCGCTTCCCTCCCCCCTACTTCTGGTGTCATCATATCCGCTTCTTCTGGGGACATCAAAGGAGGCTCATCGGAGCAGATTTAGGAATAAGACACACTCATGATGTAGTATCCCTTTACAAGGCTTTAACATGGACGCCACAGGTCCGAATCGCCGGATGCCCAGTCAGTCTTCCATCCTATAGACCATTAAACGATTTGTTGACGTTTGCAGGTAAAATGTGGCACCAAAACCACTGGGTGATATACCATGGTATTGGGTTGCTTTTTATGCTCAATTATTATTGCTACAGTTGTAATTCATGGGGCAATAATGCGCAAAACTGTTTTTACACTATTTTTATGCGCACGGTTTCCCATGCCACACGTTCATACCCCTGCAGGTAAAGTCCCATCTGGTCATACCTGAAGGAAATTGCTTGCATAAACCTCACCAGTGAGCATATTGCGAGTTGCCTGGAGCGTTAACTCTGGAGGGATACTGCTCCAGGCCATTTTGTGTAATTGGGTGTTAATGTACCCGGGTTACTGAATCCAGAAATTCCAGGCCCTATTTCCACCAGATGTGGATCTGCACCTAGTGAAACTACAGTGTGTGTCTGTGGGCAGAGATCAGGGCTTTAAGTTAGATGAAAAGAGTTTGGAGGGGTGTCTCAAAAAAGGTTGTGGCTTAAGAAGTGTAATTAGGTATTTTTTCCAAGAGGCGTGGTCTGTGTAATCAAGAGAGTGGCTTAAAACATATAAACTAAAATCCTGTGCTTCCCTTCGCGTGCTACTTGACTACTATTTTGGGACCTCTATAGGCTTTCTGTTATTGCATCCAGACATATCAAAAGGTAACAAACATACACCTAAAACAAGCCAAATGGTAACCTTTGTTAATGCTTACCAGTATACAATAAATAAAGAAATAATGGTGAGTGGTCTTTGGAGTATTTCAACCATTCCTGTTCTTTCTTCACGCAACCTTCTTCTCCAGTCTTTTGGTTTGACACCCCCTTTTTCTCCTGATATTTTTCCGAAACCCTCTATCTGCATATCCCACACTTCATCTCTTTCCTCTTCACCATCCTTTTTTCTCTCTCTCCTGCACATACTACATTGCATCTACTTCACTTCACCATCCCAACACACCATGCACCCACTCACCTGTAAGCACTGCATTTTCTTTTACTTTCACCATGTCGCTGTTTTGACAGCTTTGTACCTTCTTGCATTTTCAGATAGAATCACAATTGATGCACTGGACCATTGCTCTGTACACTCTGCAGAGACAGCAATGAATGGTTGAACATGTATTCTGAACCCCTTTATGATACATTGCAAGGGACTGTGAGAAATGTTCACTGCCTTTGGCCTTGTAGTAAGAGCTCTCAGTTGTGGCCTGTTATAAGTATCAGCCCAAAACCTGATCTTACCCAGATACCTTGATGAAATTCTTTTCATGGTAAGCATGAGTACAATATTACAAGAGTAATATGTTGCATGAAAAAAACACTACAGAAACACAAAGGGCCAGATGTACGACCCAGAGATTTGCGACTCACAATTTTGCGACTCATTTGCGAGTCACAAATTGCGAGTCGCAAAACCATATGTACAACAGTGTACCTCACACTGTTTGCGATTCCCAGTGGGGTCGCAAATGACCTACCTCATTAATATTCATGAGGTGGGTCGCAATTTGCAACACCATTGGGAAAGGCTACACTCACAGGGATGGTGGCCTGCTGGGGACAGCAGACCACCATGTCTTTGATAGCTTTTAAATAAAGCAGTTTTTAAAAAAAAATGCAGCCCGTTTTCCTTAAAGGGAAACGGGATGCATTCCAAAAATAAAAATGAAAAGTTCTCTTTTCATTTTTTCAGAGCAGGCAGTGGTCCATAGGACCACTGCCTGCTCTGAAGAAATACTTTTGCTACCATTCAAAAAGGGAAAGGGGTCCCCTGGGCACCCCTTCACGTTTGCGAATGGGTTAGCACCATTTTGAAACTGGTGCTAACTGCAATAGTTTTGTGACTGCAATCACGGTCACAAAATATTCATACATCGCACTCCGACTCACAATTAGGAAAGAAACGCCACTTCCCACCCCTTTCTAATTTCGACTCACAACCCTATTTTGCAATTCGGGAGATAGATTACCGAATCGCAAAATTTGGTCTGTACATCTCAAAATGCTTTTTTCTTGTCGTAAACTGCCAAATTCTGCGAATCGACCGTTTGAGACAAGAAAAAAGCTTTATACACCTGGCCCAAAATGAGGGACAAAGCAAGTACTTACAGGGACCGCAAGAGTAAGTAAAATGTGAAATGTAATCAGGAACACAACTGCTGACAGAGATTACCTTAATGCTATCACTATTTGGAAATGGACCAGCGTTTACGCATTTAAAGTTAATGGCATCAATATATAGGTCCCAGGGAAGACCTGCTTCAATGTCAATTTTTATTACTGCCGGGCATGAGACCCGACGGTTCTGTCCCACTTAAAGGCCAAGACAGAGGCACAGCCCACTCCTTTCCAACCCCTGCAGCACATCAGGGGCCGCAAATATTGTTCCCCTGGCACTGCTCTGCCTTGCTGTGACCTGCCCACTCCCACTCCCACCCCTCCCACCAACCAAAGTAACTCCCACCCCTATTTACTACCTGTTCAAATCTCATATAACGGGCATTTTGTAATGATGCCCAATTTCTGCTCACAATGACGTGCCAAAAGTGATAAAAATGGGTAAAACATTTTGCACCCGATTTTTCTCTTTGCGTACCATGAGTCTCTAATTGGGCTAATAAAAATGAACATTTGCTGTTGGTGTCTGGAAACGTTTTTGGTGGAGAAGGTGTTTCTTATGAGTAGCTTTATGTCGTGAACAAAAATCTGATCTAAGCATGATTATGTATTTGTGGCAAAGGTAGTAATGTGTGCAGCCTCTCGTCCTTCTAGTTCCCTCTCTCTTTCCCTGGCGCAGGCCTATTAAACATTTCCCTTTCAACAAAAGACTCTTATCAAGTGAGGGAAAGATCACAAAAGTATTCACATACTACATGTACAGGACCTCTTATGAAGTCATCATAGCTAATCCATTTAATTTGTGTCCTGATCAAAGTGAGAATGGGTTTTCAGATTAAACTATACCAAAAGAAAACACAACACCTATCCAAGCACTAAGGCCCTCATTATGACCTTGGCGGGCGGCAGATCTGACCACCAGGTGGCCGCCAATGCGCCCGCTCTCCCGCCGCAGTCATTATGAGATCCCCGCTGGGCCGGCGGAGGAAACCTAGTTTCTGCCCGCCGGCCCAGCGTGGATCTCGGCCGCAACACAGGAGCCGGCTCCAAATGGAGCCGGCGGTGTTGCGGCCGTGCGACGGTGCAGTAGCACCCGTCGCGCTTTTCACTGTCTGTTATGCAGACAGTGAAAAGCTGCATGGGGCCCTGTCAGGGGGCCCGTGCACTGCCCATGCCAGCCCCCAGGGGCCCACGACTCCCCGTACCGCCAGCCTTTTCCTGGCGGTTCTAACCGCCAGGAAAAGGCTGGCGGTCGGGGACTCGTAATCCCCTGGGCAGCGCTGCAAGCAGTGCTGCCCAGCTGGATTATCACCGCCGGGGCAAATGTGGTGGGAAACCGCCGGCCCCGGCGGTGCGACCGCCGTGCATCCGCCGCGGTCATAATTCCCGGGATTGCACCACCAGCCTGTTGGCGGTGCAATCGCCACAACAGCCCTGGCGGTCTTTGACCACCAGGGTTGTAATGACCCCCTAAGTGTGGATAAGACGCGGAAACGTGCTGACGTTAGTAACTTCATGTAAATTAGGTTTGACCCTGATGCCTGTAAACCAAAGCCAGCCAATGCCCTGACCCACAAAACATGTATGTTACATTGGCTATGCCCAATTGGCATAGGCTAACTTACCTGTAAGTCCCTAGTATATGGTACTAAAGGCCTCTAAGTTAGAGAGACGGAATTACAAAAGTAAAACAATTCTCCTAGCCAACAACTGCAGACTGGAAGGGTAGGTCTGAACTGCTAGTCCAACTTTGCCATTTAAAGCTATGGCAAAGTTAACTGTCCCCCTGAAACATGTGTAAGTCATCCCTATGGCCAGCCTACCAAGCCCTAAAGCAGGGTGCACCGTATTGCATGGGCATGTATTTTACGTATTATGTCAGTAACAATGTGCAATTGTTGTTTCTACTTTGGAAAGACTTGATCGCCCGGTTGGCAAGTGCAGAGTTACATGCTGACCCCTCAACTGTGCTAACTCCTGAATGGTGCAACTCCAATGTATCAAACAACTTGTTATGTTAAGCCCAACTTGGTTCTCAAGTCAAAATAATGTTACAGTGTGCAACTTTTACAAAATTGACACTTTGTTGCTTTCAGTCTCCTGTGACATTAATGGTTGCACAAGGAGCTTGAACCAGAGACAGCTTCCTGCTCTCCTGGGGAGACGTGCTACAGAGAAAGGAAACAATAGGAGCATGCACTGAAGAGGTGTTACCTTGCTCCTGCAGAAGGCCAAACAGGTGTTGGCCCAAAGGGCAAGCTTCAAAGCTGAAGCTGCCTTTGTAGAGCAAATGAGGAACTCTTGTGAGGGGGCAGCCGCCTTTGTTTAGACTAGCTGGCACCCAGGGAAGAGAGGGGAAACCTGTTGTCAAACTGGTTTCTCACAGGAGCATGTAGCCCCCTTGGTAGCCACTTCTCTGGGTTGGGCTTGGGAGCTCAGGACACCAACAGAGGAGTCTGCCATGTTGGGAGTGGGGCAGAATGGTGCCAGATAGCACACTTCCCAGAAAGTGGTCATGAGGGGGAAGGGAATCTTGTTGCCCATTCGCTACCAACGGCATCCTACCCGAAGGGCACTTTCTTATTATAAATAGGGCAACCCTGGCACCCAGACTTCAGATCTCATCTGAACTGGAAGAATAATCAAAGAAGGACTTCCTTGCTACACCACGGAACTGGCAAAGAAAGACTGAACCGGCGTGGACTCCACCTGCTGGACTTACTGGCTAGCAAAAGAGAGGGACTGTGTCTGTTGTGTCCAGCATGAGGAAAATCGTCTCCAGAGCCACGCCAAAGAAAAGAGACTCCAAGGGTCAGTTAGCTGAGCTCATGTTCAGAGCACAAGGCCACAACAGCTGAGAAGCTTGCTGGTGCAAGCTGGAAGCCCAAAATCTTCAGACAACCTCTGTGCATCATTGTAGACCAGGATCCAATGCTCAAAGTTGCACCTGTGTTTACTGAGCACAGGAGAGTCATCAGAGTGCAGCTTGGTCTCCCTGAGTTTTTGCCTAGAGAAGGATTTGACTGACCACGATGCCAGGCAACTGGTAGTCCAGTAGTGACTGGACTTCTACCAGCACGGAGAGGACTTTGAGGGACGTTGACCCTTTGACCAGGACTGCCTCACCCCCTTCGTGCACTGGGGAGAAGACTCAGGAAGACCCCTCGTTAAGTGCATCACATCACATCCACAGCATCCTTGAACATCTTCAGCATATTTCATCCCTTGCATCAGAACCACTTCAAAAGGAATCCATTGTAAAGGCAACAGACTGCTTAACCTGTTAAGGTGACTTATTCTGAGGACCTTGCTGGTTTATCTGACTGGCTCTCTACTAGATTTGGTCACCTAAACTGACTCTAAGTGACCGCAATACAACTGTTCAATCTTTTTCAACATTTCTAAATGCCAAATTCATTGAATTTGCCAATGCTTGTTTGAGGTTGAGTAAAATGCTTTGATTTATTATACCTTGTAAATTCTATATTTCTGGAACCCTAAGATGGATCTTTTTTATTCTGGTGTCTAAAAATACATAAAAATACTGTCTATTTTTATAACTTGGTGTTGAATGTTTTTGGTGTCTTGTGGATTCTTCAGTTGCTTGGTGGTGTTTAAATACTTCATACTTGTTCTTTAGTATAAGCCTTGCTGCTCAAAGCCAAAGCTACTCAGGGTTGAGCTGAAAGTTTGACAAACAAAACCTACTGGTCCTTAAGGGGTTGCTACATGTATTTCACGGTGAAGTTGTACGTCAGGCCACTCACCTGGAGAACTTGTCAGAGACAATATTGGACCCTATTCTCTCCCAACACAACAGCCGACCAAAGAATGATAACCTCAAATAAGGCAATGTCCTAGGAGGGAAGGGGGTTGGGTCAAAATAATAAAAGAAACAAAGACTCGCGCCCTCTGAGTGGTATCCAGCTTGCTATCCTGCTCGGGAATGCCCCAAGTGTCTTTCTCTTTCGGGGTGTGCAGGAGAGTCAACTAAAGGGAAGGAACATACACACTATGAGGGTCATTCTGACCCTGGCGGGCGGCGGACGCCGCCCGCCTGGCGGGAACCGCCATATGGACGCTCTGCGGTCAGAAGACCGCAGAGGCCATTTCGACTTTCCCGCTGGGCCGGCGGGCGACCGCCAAAAGAGCGCCCGCCGGCCCAGCGGGAAAGGCCCTGCAACATTGAAGCCGGCTCCGAATGGAGCCGGCGGTGTTGCAGGGGTGCGACGGGTGCAGTTGCACCCGTCGCGATTTTCACTGTCTGCAATGCAGACAGTGAAAATCTCTCTGGGGCCCTGTTAGGGGTCCCCTGCACTGCCCATGCCAGTGGCATGGGCAGTGCAGGGGTCCCCAGGGGCCCCACAACACCCGTTCCCGCCATCCTGTTCCTGGCGGTAAAAACCGCCAGGAACAGGATGGCGGGAAGGTGGTCGGAATCCCCATGGCGGCGCTGCAAGCAGCGCCGCCATTGAGGATTCTCCCAGCCAGGGGAAATCCGGCGGGAAACCGCCGGACCCGGCTGGGCGACCGCGGCTTTATAGCCGCGGTCGGAATTGCAAAGGAAGCACCGCCAGCCTGTTGGTGGTGCTTCCGTGGTCGTCGACCCTGGCGGTCGATGACCGCCAGGGTCAGAATGACCCCCTATATTCGCATTGGCATGCATTAACATAGTTAGCTCAAATAACATTTGAGCAATAGAAGTACATACACTCAGAGATGCTTATAAAACACCGAACATATGCTCTCCTTCAGTTATTGTGAGAGAAATTCCCACTCTTTTCGTAAGCTTTGAATAACAGTTCACAGTTTTTTCCCTGGCAGCATATTACTTCATATGCTCTTATCGTGTGACTGTTCTTCCTTTTCTTATTTTTGAATTCTCCTCTTCTCTTTAAAAGTTCACAAATAGTCTCTTGAGATTCCAGCAGATAGTGCCTGAGTCTTATGCAGGGATTATTCACAAGTCTTCACGTTTTTATTTTTTTGTGGAATTGTTGCGGACGAGAAACAAAGAATAGTGCACTAACCTTGTTTTCTCTTCTTTTGCTTGCTCTTTCTTTCATTGCAGGTTACGCCCTCACATGTTGGACTGACCAATGGGCCAATTCCTGAATGGCAGCAGCCACAAAGAGGACTCCCCACCATCGCTTACAGTAGGTCCTTTATGGAATGAAGGGATCAGAGAAGTCAGATAAACTGCTCAGAGATGACTGCAGGGGCGCAGATGTCAATGGGTCAAGCTAGGAAGCTTGGACCAGGAAGAAGAGGGTGTGATGATCCAGGAGAGTGGGAGTAAGTGGGGTAAGTGTTCTTTTTTGGGAAATAAAGCTAAGCACCCAACTGGGCTCTGACCAAGTATCTATAGCTAGATAGCGTTTTCTAGAAGGGCACATGTATCATTTTGGAAAGTCCCTGACTGGAAAGTCCCCGTACTGGTAGCACATTGATCACTCTGGAAAGTACCTGACTGGAAAGTCTGCAGGCACATGAATAATTATCAAGCACTGGTGAATAAATACAATAACAGAAAAAAGGTAATTATTGACGCAAGACTTGGACAACCATGTGGAACAAAACATGAGGCCTTTTAGTCAAACATAGGTATAATTGCAAGTACATGGAACATTGCAAACACAAAGATAATTTAAAGGTTTGGTATAGGCAACAGTGATTCCAAACTTAGTGCAAATACTTAACCTAAGGTGTGTGAGATTGAGGAGCGGTTACATGATTTATGAAGCGATAAGTTGCAGAACATAAGGTACATGCTTGGCCTCAGGAATTAGGGATGATAACAGTACAACCGCAACATATAATACACCCATTTTCCTCACACCTCTGATCTCCACCTCTCCCAGATTACAGCCCCAAACTGAAAGTGACACATCGGTCACCACCGTCTGCTCTGGGTACCACCATTGCAGATCTCTTGAAGTCTCCTCTGAAATCTGGACACGATCGAAGAGATTCCCCTGGTACTTCATCCAGTGGGACCGAATAGATCCCACTACAGAGCCCACATATGCCATCTGGTGTTCTTTACCAGCAGGATGAAGGAGTCCATCAGACCCAGCAGCCTCAGAGTCGTCTGTCTCACTGAGATCCAGGACCAAAGCTGAAACATCAGGATCATAGCCCAGATGTACTGGACTCTCTGCACTGGAAGAAAGGCATGAATCTGCACAGTGTCTGGAATAGCTCTTATGAAAGGAAGCATCTGAGGAGTCAGAAGTGACTTCCGCACATTGATGATGAACCCCAACAAGTGAAGAATGTAGGCTGTAGCATGGAAGTGGTTGACGACTCGCTGAGGTGAACCTGCATTCAACAGCCAGTCATCATGGTTGAGGAAGACTTGAACCCCCAAACTAAGAAGATAACAGTCACCAACGCCATCATTTTCATGTCCACACAAGGGGCACTGATGAGGTCAAAGGGGAGCACAGCAAACTGGAAATGAGTAGCAGCCTCCACTTACTTCAGGTGTCAGAACCCTCTTGATGGTTCCCTTGGACAAAAGCACTTGCACTTTCTGGTGTAACAAGGACAGTTGGTCCTCCGACATCTGTTGCACAGAAGGTAGTGTGATTGGCAGGTGTTTGAGAAAAGCAAGGGCATAACCCAACCAAACAATTTGTAGCACCCACTTGTTGGACATAACAGGCTGCCATTCCAGTAAAAAGTGCTGTATTCTGCCACCCACTGGGGGGCTGTGTGTGGAGGAGGTTGCACTAGAGAAATCTGGGAGGGGCAGGAGAGGTGGAGGATTGGCCAGTACGATGCCCCTGCTGTCTGAGAGGTCTGTGCGAGCCCCTGTCATGACCAGGAATGTGCTGAGAAGCCTGCTGGCTTTGCAGGTATGGTTGGTATTGGTGTGTCTAGAGTCCCGTATGGTAGCCACAGGAGGGACAAAAGGAGGAATGTGGTTGGCAAGAAGAAACAGACAATGGGCAGCTCCTAGGAGCAAGCCATGACCCTGCTATCCTTGAAGCACTCAAGCACTGCATACATTTTTTCGCTGAACAGGTGAAAGCTGGCATGTCCATGAGGTTCACCTTGACATCCCCCAAAAAGCCAGTTGACCGTAACCAAGTGTGGCATCGAAAAGCCACTGTGCAACCAATCACTCTGCTGAGGGAGTTTGTGGAATCCAACCCACATCAGATAGTGAATCTTGCTTCAACTCGACTGTCAAACATGGCTTGTGTCAGGAACGCCTGAGCCTCCTCTGGGTCCATGGGCAGCGCCTGTAACCCAGAGACTTAAAGAGCGAGGGAATATCTGCTCAAAAGGCAAGCAGTGTTGACCCACTACAAGGCTACCTGGAAGAAAATAAGTTCTTCTTCCCAAAGGTCTCCAGGCATTTGTATTCCCTATCCAGAAGGTATTGCTGTTGAAGCTTGCACCACCAAACTCTCGGGGTTGAGTGCTGTGTGAGGAATGTAAGAGCCCCTGGCACAGGATGGTGCCAACATGCAATCTGACGGTTGGCTGGGATCCTGGAAGAGGTCTTGGAACAAGCCCCCAGGAGGAAGTCCTTTAGGACTTTGTTAAAAGGAAGCAGGGTCTCCTCGCTGGCGCCTTCACTTCTACTGATGGGATCTGGAGATCCAGGACCTGAGCAGCCCTCCCATCACCATTGCAAATGATGTAGACTCTTCAATGGCTGGTCCAGGTGGAAAGACTAATCCACAGTCTGGCAAGGTGTCCAGCCGGCTGGCATCACCCAACTCCTGATACCAGTGGGAAGGTGAGGGAAATGTCAACAAATGGGTCAAAGGCCCTGTATTCACTGTCCTCCATAAACTCTCAAAAGGAGAGAGGTACACTGTCTGAGCCTGAAGTCAATCAGCTCCAGCCTCCACATCAGACGTGGTTGATGCGGCAGTGCCTCTGAGGGGAGAATATGTCCACCCTCGCCTTGCAGCGACCGGGATGATGGGGAAAGCGTCAAGGCACCAAGTTCCGGTGAGGGTAGCAGAGCCAAAATGCCACTCGGGACGGGATTTGGTCTGAATTTGGGGGGATCCAGAGGAGGACCTGGGTATGACACCTCTTGGTTCCTTCTGGCCTGAAGGCATTCCAGAGGGTGTTGGTTGCTTGTAGATAAGGGACTTGGCATCAAGACCGCCAGCTCCAGGAAACTCTGGGAAGCACAGAGAAGGAGTCACGCAGGCTCCGCGGAGGCGTGCGGGTGCAGGACCTTTAGGCACAGGGAAGGTGAAGTTGACTACTTCCTTTTCTTTTTGGACTTACCTGATTTTGAATTAAAAGTCAAACAGCCGCAGGAATGTCTCAAGGAGTGGGCCCGAAATTGTCCCCAGGACCAAGACCATCCTCGTGAGCAGGAACGTTACAGGTCTTGTGTTGTGCTGTGAGAAATGTTAGAGACCTCTCCCGAATTGCCTTTGTGTGCATCAAAAGGCAGTCCGAACAGGACTTGGAGTTGTAAGTTGACCCCATGCATCAAAGGCAAACTAAGTGAGAATCAGTCACAAACATATGCCTGTGACATTACCCACAAGGCTTAAAGCGTGTATGTTTCTGAGGGGCACACTGAAAAAGATTTTAGAAAAAAATGGCTTGAGAAAAATTGAGCAAAAATTAGCCAAAAAGTAACCAAGGTAGCCCTCCAGAACTGAGACAACCGTTGGCGTGAAAAGAAAGGATCTGATGTCTTTGCACTGGGGTGGTGCCCATATAGGCACTGCACATGTCACATCAGGTGAAGATAATGTCGATGTGTAGCCATCTGCGCCTCCTACTGGCGCACGAGGGTTCAGCTCAAGTTTATCTGGATCAAGTCTGATGCCAGGAAGATATTCTAAGGTAAGGAAACTGAGATCTGAGCTGGGTCTGGTGGCTGAGTGGGCTAATGTGTCCACTGGTGGGGCCTGTGTTAGACCTCATGGTCACATGTTCAAATCCTGCTGGGTCCACTCAGCCTTACATCCCTCTGAGGTCAATAAAATGAGTACCATTGCATTGGGTAACAATAAACAGTTATTCATCACCAAGATACCCTTCTGGGTGAATGTGCGCTTTACAAATACACATCTTATGTTATGAGGTTAGAAGTCTCTTCCAGTAGCAGTATCCAAGCTCCAAAAACAATTCTGGAAAATTGTTTATGAATTAAAAAAAAATAGTGTCCCTTTTCTAATACCACAACCTTAGGAAATCTGTAGTGCTATTGCTTTGTATTGCACTAAAACTGAGTGGGTATACAGTGAAATACAACAGAATTCTGATCTTTTTTGACACATCATGAGTGAGATCTGAAAAGAACGTGCCCAATCTTCTGTTCCAAGCATTTAGACCTGTCTCACTATGTACAGCACTCTGTTGGCTAACTTTGCGTTACAGAAATACCAAATACATACATACATCCAGCCTGAAAGACCTGAAGAATCTACATTTGTCAGGCTTCCAGAATGATCGCTCACCAGCCAGAGCACTTGAAAGATTACCTCTTTCTCCATATACAGCTTTACCTTCAAGGGATATAATTAATCAATCAATAATTAAACAAGCTGTATGCAAGAGGTAGTAATTCTGCTATTAAATAAACCAGTTGTAGTTGCTAGTCTATGCAGCCTTATGTTTTAGCACACTAGCATATCTTTGATAACACACAAGCTTGCTTTACATAAGGTCAAGGCATGGAGGCAGCAATCATTCCAATCCTGGATGTTCCTGGATAATCTATGGATGGCAACTGATGGCAACTAATTCCATTGTAGAGTCCAAACTGGATGCTATGAGGCTCTAAGGATTTTGTTTTTGCTGTTGTTTTACAGATGGGGAGCGACCCCTTAGGCAAGGGTCGCTCCCCTGGAGGGGCAAATTGTATTTAGGCCATCTCTGCACCCCTTGGGGGCAGATCAGCGGATTTTAGGTCAATCTGCCCCCAAGGGGGGCAGAAACAACTAGGCACCGGGTTTTTTTTTTTTGCCCCAATGTCACGCAAGGGGAGCGACCCCGTAGGCAAGGGTCGCTCCCCGGGGGGGTTAGTGGGACAAATTTATTTTAGCCCATTTCTGCCCCGGCCTATTGTTATTAGGCCGATCTGCCCCCAGGGTGGGCAGAAACCTCTAGGCGCCAGGGCTAAATTTTGTATTGTGGGCTTTTTTTTTGTTTGTTTTTTAAGAGATGGGGAGCGACCCATTAGGCAAGGGTCGCTCCCCTGGGGAGAAAATTGTATTTAGACCATTTCTGCCCCACTTGGGGGCAGATCAGCGGATTTTAGGTCAATCTGCCCCCAAGGGGGGCAGAAACAACTAGACACCGGGGATTTTTTTTTTGCACCAATGTCACGCAAGGGGAGCGACCCCGTAGGCAAGGGTCGCTCCCCGCAGGGTTTAGGGGGGCAAATTTATTTTAGGCCATTTCTGCCTCCCCTGGGGTCGGCTGATCTAATGGCCAAAATCCACAGGTAGGCACTTTGCAAAAAACACCTCTGTTTTCTGTGAAAAAATGTGATGTGTCCACATTGTGTTTTGGGCCATTTCCTTTCGTGGGCGCTAGACCTACCCACACAAGTGAGGTACCATTTTTATCGGGAGACTTGGGGGAACGCTGGGTGGAAGGAAATTTGTGGCTCCTCTCAAATTCCAGACCTTTCTCACCGAAATGAGAGGAAAACGTGTTTTTTTGGTCCAATTTTGAGGTTTGCAAAGGATTCTGGGTAACAGAACCTGGTCAGATCCCCACAAGTCACCCCATCTTGGATTCCCCTGGGTCTCTAGTTTTCAAAAATGCGCTGGTTTGCTAGGTTTCCCCAGGTGCCGACTGAGCTAGAGGCCAAAATCCACAGGTAGGCACTTTGCAAAAAACACCTGTTTTCTGTGAAAAAATGTGATGTGTCCACGTTGTGTTTTGAGCCATTTCCTTTCGTGGGCGCTAGACCTACCCACACAAGTGAGGTACCATTTTTATCGGGAGACTTGGGGGAACACAGAATAGCAAAACAAGTGTTATTGCCCCTTGTCTTTCTCTACATTTTTTCCTTCCAAATGTAAGGCAGTGTATAAAAAAGACGTCTATTTGAGAAATGCCCTGTAATTCACATGCTAGTATGGGCACCCCGGAATTCAGAGATGTGCAAATAACCACTGCTTCTCAACACCTTATCTTGTGGCCAATTTGGGAATACAAAGGTTTTCTTGATACCTATATTTCACTTTTTATATTTCAGCAAATGAATTGCTGTATACCCGGTATAGAATAAAAACCCATTGCAAGGTGCAGCTCATTTATTGGCTCTGGGTACTTAGAGTTCTTGATGAACGTACAAGCCCTATATATCCCCGCAACCAGAAGAGTCCAGCTGACGTAACAGTATATTGCTTTCAAAAATCTGACATCGCAGAAAATAGTTACAGAGTAAAACGTGGAGAAAAATGGCTGTTTTTTTCACCTCAATTTCAATATTTGTTTATTTCAGCTGTTATTTTCTGTAGGAAACACTTGTAGGATCTACACAAATGACCCCTTGCTGAATTCAGAAGTTTGTCTACTTTTCAGAAATGTTTAGCTTTCTGAGATCCAGCATTGGTTTCTCACCCATTTTGGTCACTAACTGGAAGGAGGCTGAAAGCACAAAAAATAGTAAAAATGGGGTATGTCCCAGTAAAATGTCAAAATTGTTTTGAAAAATTGGGGCTTCCAATTCAAGTCTGCCTGTTCATGAAAGCTGGGAAGATGGTGATCTTGCCACCGCAAACCCTTTGTTGGTGCCATTTTCAGGGGAAAAAACACGCTGCCTTCTGCAGCCCTTTTTTCCCATTAAAAAAAAAAGATTCACTGTATTTTGGCTAATTTCTTGGTCTCCTTCAGGGGAACCCACAAAGTCTGGGTACCTCTAGAATCCCTAGGATGTTGAAAAAAAAGGACGCAAATTTGGCGTGGGTAGCTTATGTGAACAAAAAGTTATGAGGGCCTAAGCGCGAACTGCCCCAAATAGCCAAAAAAAGGCTCAGCACAGGAGGGGGAAAAGGCCTGGCAGCGAAGGGGATATAAAACCAGTGTACAGATTAAAATACTAATACTGTATCTTGAGAATAGGATCATCTAGCAAAAAATTATATGACAGTTTTTAATAGTTATTAAAATTTTAATTTAATTGTGAAGGTGAATTTTGCAAAAAAAATATTAAGGAAAAGTAACTTTTAGGACTGAATTGTCAGGGTGCTAATTAGCGTTAGCCACTGTCTGCTTAGCCTATGCTTACCCTTCAGTACATATGAAATGCCTCCCAGGAGCAAACAATAGGCTGACCTAAATGGGCAGATATGACTAAACTGAGTTCAACAGAATATGAATGGTGGGACTAAGGGCCTTCTTTTGACAGTCAAATCCTACTTGATAGGTCCGTTGAGCCACATGCATCACTCGATGCACTCTTGAAAGGGAGTGGCTGAAGACTTTGACCATCTTGAAAATGTCCTGGCCCATGGCAGTTGCAGCCCATTTGCAGTAAGGCAAGCATGAAACACTGCATAAGGAGGTAGTTCAGGGCCGGCAAATGTTTACTGCATAGGTTTGGGAGGGGCCAGGAATCACCACCACCCACTAGCTAGTACCAGGCTTAAATTTGGCATCCCCAGGCACCCTCTTCAGAACTCTTTCTGGACCTGCAGAAGACTAGACCTACTCCCTCGTGTACCCAGGACAAAAAAGGGGAATCCAGGAGTCAGTTGGCTGACTGCCTGTGTCCCTACAGGAAGATCACAAGCTGCAAGAGGCCTTTCCTTGGAAGTAGCCAGCTGACCAGTGGCAACTGGACTGGGACTGGACCCTGCTGTTGGCTTCTACTTGACACCCTGTGAGCCTTTAAGTGCCTCCTCTGAGGTACTGGGGGCCTCAGAAGTTCACTCCTGTGGTTGGCTGGGACCATCGCAGGCAGCCTCAAATTGCGCCAGGTCGACTACTAACTATCACTGGAGCTTCATGGTTTTTGGTGCTATTTTCACTTAAAACTGTCTCTGGTTCCCCTTGCTGGATTTTTGTCATTGTTTTGTCATTTTGTTTATTCATTTTCTCAATTCTTCTAGTTCATTATGGGATTTTTATTGTTCGGTGTTTTGACGTTATTACTGTTTTGGTACAGCATAAATACTTTCCACATTGACCTAAGTGAAGCCTGTCTGCTCTGTGACATAACGACCAGGTGACTGAGCTCAGGTTAACTTAGTGACTTGTAGGGTTCAACCTAACAAAGGTTATGATTATTCCTTGACGTGGGCAGTCACTCACTTCAGATAATAATCCAGTTTCCTACATCCACTTACTCTGTCCCATCATCTAGATTTTTCTGTCCATCACATCTCTGTAACTTATCTAAGACTGTCTAATTGGAGCAATATCTTTCAAAACCTTATGTGCATATCTTTCAAGGGCCACTCTCTTTGTTTCCACCTGTTCCAGAGATGATGCATATTCTACTGGATCTAACTAACATCCACTCTTAATGTGTTCTCCTGAGTACCCCTCCAGAGGTGAAAGAGGGGACAACAGTTGGGAAACATCCTGGTGGCAGCCTCTTCTGACGATGTGAGGAAGCGGGTGTTCAAGATGTTCCTTGGACTTTGGCACCAAGGAACGCTAGGCTTGGGTGCATGCAGGGGCAAAAAATAAATACACAGGTGGGACATCTGCAACTCACAGCTGCAGACATACATCCCTATAGTATCCCAACAAAAATAATTAAAAACAACTCTATTGTAATTATTGCAATACAACAAAAAACAGGAATATGCACAGAGATAAGGCTCCGTTTCACATTGACTTAGCTATCTCTGAACATAAATATGTTGAAGCCATAGGAAGTACGGTGGAGGCATTTGACAGACTCCAACCTATTTGTCGTCAACTTTCAGAGATGGTTATGTCTGTTTTCAGCATCAGAATCTTGTGGGTTAATCTAGGGTGCCACGATACAGCCTATTGTAAGATTGTGTAAGAGCAGGTTCGCCATATCGCATGACAAAATTGACACATCCATTACATCAACTACCAGTATGTCGTCAAGGTAAGGAGATGTGGAGTTAAGAATAGTAAATCTGTACTTCTCTATATGTAATTACAATGATGATACAGTGGGTGAAATATTTCTGTGGGTTGATAGTTTCAACCTCAGTATATTGGCATACAACAATTGTGTGAGGTTCTCAATATCGAGGTTCTTAAAAGTAATGGCATTAAACTGTGTTTCACAGTTGCTACTTCAGCTTGTTGGTATTAGATGCACTAGGAAGGCATTAGGTAACTATGGGCAAGGAAGTGCCTTCTCCACATAATGTCTGTGCTTGTCCTCGTACATAGTCCTGAAAGTGCTCTATTCCAGAAGGCAGGTAGAACACGGAGGCACACCCTTAGCTTCTCTTGAGGGGTTGGCTTAGCCAGGACAGACCTGGCGGCTTATCTTGTGTCAATTTTCTTCACCTAAGATACAGCTCCTAATTCAGAACAGAGCGGTCACCTTTGGCTTTACGGAAGCATACATAGACAACACTCAGAATGCATCAGCTTGTCTAAAGAAAGGACAGGGGCGATAACATAGTGCCCTGACGCCATACAGCAAGGTAGAAACCCTAAACCAGAAGTAAAGCACAGACAAACTATGTGCAGCAGGAGATATTTGGATAAAAAAGGAGCTGGCTTGACAAAACTAGAGAGGAGGATAGTTCTTCTAAACACATAGAAAAATGCTGATACTGCAGTGAACTTCACTGACTTCTTCCATAGAGTTCTGGGCAATTTTGTGGGTACAACAATAAAGATTTTGGTCTGGAAGGAAGATGGTCAATGTAGCTCTCAAAGCTCACATCAAAGTTCCAAGTACAGGAATGTCTTAATTCTAACTCCTATCAACTCACACTCTGTACTTCACGGTGCTCTTGCCCCATCCTTACTGCCACTACCCCACTGCATCTTCTGCCCCTGCCTCCCTGTCCAACCAACCACATGTCACAGGTAGGCTATCTGCATATTAACCTGAGTGGCATGAACATTATCTGGATGCTTTTTGTATTCATAAGGCTCTTCCGTCACTGCCTCTCCTGTTACACACACCCATCTTTATTTTACCCCAGTTTGCCTTCCGAGGGTTCAGAGCAGCCTTCAGGATACATTGATGACTTTACAAACAACCAATCTAATAGAGCAATGTCTCCCTCAGTCACTGAAATCCAAAAAGAACTTTCTAGTGTCTTCGAAGCTTTTCCCTCATATAAGACATTACTAATCTTCCACTGCAGGATTTAATTCTTGCCTACGGCAATTCTGCCTCACTTCCGTGTTACTCCATTGCTATGCTTTAAAGACGCCTCTTCCCCTTAACCCACTGCTCTAAAAGAGATCTTTCTCTTTAGGATTGTGGTAAGTGTTAGAGTGAACCTTCCCTTAAAGGCTGATTGAGCATGGTTAAGTGCTGATGACTTTTATGTTTTTTTATAAGAAGGAATTCTGTTATCTTGGTGAAAGGTGTGAAATGTGATTCAAGATTACGTTGTGGTACATAGCTAGATTGGCTGCTGCCATTACGCCATATGTTGGTGTGTGTCTCATGTGTGCCTTATATTTCCTAATAGTATACCTTCCCGTTATAGTTGTCTGCCTGTCCTGTGTTACCATCTACCAAGGGTGTAGCGTAGACCATCCAAATTGTGTTAAGGCTTAGCCAGTTCCCTAAGCAGAAGAGTCACGGCCGCACATGGACTGTCCTGTAGGAAAGAGTCAGATGGGAGCTGTCTCATCACAGCTTATCGGCCTGCTGGGAAATCTTCCCATTTTCCCACAAACGAGTTTGTCTTCATACTCAAGTATGGGCAGGTCTGGGAACGATAGAGTAATCCTACAAAGAATGAATGGAGACAAAACAAGCTTTATGTGCTGCCACCTGAAAAGAAGGGGGAGGGAGGGGCCACCACATAAAAGGATAACAGCAAAAGGATTCGCAGTGGCGAGGGTAAGGATAGGCGACACACAGGACACCGCAGAAGAAGGAAGAAGAGATGAAAGAACGCTGGGGAGAGTGCGGAGGGAGCTCTGCATGCTCACGTGTCCTGGAGCCGGGATGGGGAATAGCAGCCCGTCTCCGCAGGAGGCCGCACTACAGGCAGGATCTGGTCTGTTGCGAAAGCAGGGAAAAGTTTCACCAGTAAGAAAGTTGATAATGGGAACATCTGGGAAATGTCCAGATATGTCAATCTTTTCTGATTTGACAGGCACACGGTTGCGTTTTTAAGTCCTGTCAGCTACCAACTTTTGTTGTGTCACAACACTACAACAGTAAGTCACTATTAAACAGTCACTGTTGCGCTTTTCATAGTAGTCGGTGCAAGTCCAGTGGCAAACACACAAGCATGGTGTCCCTTAGCCGAGGACTGGGGCTTCCAGGTCGCTTTGTTTCTTTATCAGGGCAGCTTGAAGGAAGGTGAGTGCAGTGAATTATGGTGAGTATGAAGGGTCACGATAGATACCTTTTAGTCCTGAGAAAACTACTACATACTTAAGCATTACGGAGAATAAGAACTCAGGGTTATGTTTTTTTTTTTTTTTTTTAGTGGTGGACCCAAGAGAATAAGTGAGTTCAGTGAGTACCAAACAGCATGTTAAGTGGGTAGGAAGCCTTTTAAGCTAGTGTGAATAGGACTCTGTGTTTCCTCCTGTCCCCAAGCCACACTCAGAGAGAGGGGCAATAGTTAGGAAACAAGTATACGATCCAACACCACCTACACAGTAGGGACAGCAATAGGAGGGAGTTGCACGGGACAACACAGTACAGATTCCCCTATGTGTATAATGAATGACTCTCGCTGCTGGGGTTTTTGTGATTGTTGTGACTGGTGGATGCCAATGATGAGGAATAACGAGAGACTATCATTTTCAGCTGGTCCATTGTTGCTCCTGTGAGGTGTTCCCAAGCCTTTCTGTCCCTGTTTTCTCTATACATTGAGTGGAAGGTATGGATGCCAACAGAAACTACTTAAATAGGATCATACACCTAGAAAATTGTGCCCACACTCAGATTTCGGGGGTGGACCTTGATTAACTTATATCCATGCACATACATTCAGGCTTTTTTGAACTGTAGTTCTGATTTTATCAACCAGGAAAGGATGAAAGCCTTAGTGAGTTTCCCAGGGATTTAAGAATGTGAAATGTAGTTTACATCTAATCTCATCAGGCATCTCCTTACTCAAACTCGCTGAACGTTTTCATCTGCTATCCAAGTGAATGAAGCCTCAGGAGAATAAATAGGTGAAGGGATTCGAAAAAAAGTTAATCTTTTTATAGAGCAAAGGGAAGATGAGGTCTGCAAGACAGAGACAACCAGCAACTGCTTCCGAAGATATACACTTTGCAAGGAGTTAGTGCATGGGTAGAGCCCATGTGAGCTGAAAGGATATGGGAATCAATTCCTAAGGATGATCCTGGACAGCCTGTGCGTGAGTAGGAAACGCATTACCAAAATATCTTCACTGACACCTAGAAGGACTGTCACAGAAGTGGCATGCTTCAAACTATGGAACATTGGATATGTAGATGTGTTCATTTGTGTCCCGGTATCCCGGTGACCATAGTCAGGGACATGTTTGAGTAGATTAAAAAATCACAAACTTCTAGCTCCCTCTGACGACAGCACTGATTTCTTCACCAGAAGCAGCTAATCTGTTCAGTCCAGCGCAGTGTACTGTGGACCATCAGCAATGGAAGGCTCTGAAACTGTGTTCATAAAACTCACAGCAGAAGCACAGCCAGAGGAACACATGATACTATGCGCTCTCTGCCCTATATTCAGGGTTCTTGAACCTAGTCAACACTACTTGCTCTACATATTGTTGTGCTGCAGATTGTATTGATGCATGTTTTCCTTCCTGATATCACTATGTATACAACCAACTACAGGCACAGGTAGACCATGGGTGGGCACAGGGTGCAGGGAAGTACGGCAGGTATCCATGGATTACTCTGCATGTACATATGATCTTCTCTACGGTCATACACTGTCTTCAAGCCCTTTCTTTAGTGTTCAGAAAAAGCCTCCACTAGATTGTGGACAAACAGATGGAAAGGCACCCACCTTCAGAAGGACATCAATGCTTCTCAGACCTGCCAAGCTCTTGTGGAACTCACTCACAGCAGACTTAAGAGTAAAACCCGCCCTGATTTATTTTCGAAAAAATATAAAAGTCCATCTCTTCTGACAGGCTAAATCAACACATCTGCTCATGCAGATCTTAACCATCTTCCACCCAAAACAAGTGCTAGAACTGAACGTCTACAAATAATGATTGCCTTGTTACTATGGTATTATGTTTTTGTTGTTATTGATGTTTTCTATAGACGTATCTCGTTCTTGTTATAAGTGATTTTCTCTGTAGACGTTATCTTGTTGTTCTATGTAAGGAGCTCTCTTACCTGTTGGTGCTTTACGCTATATAAAACAATTAAACCATTAAATAAACAAATAAATAAAAAAATAAAGCCTAGAGATTTAAGTGACAGCTTTTGGTGAAACATGTCAAGCCACTATTCAGGACCAGAGTGCTGTGGGGTAATACAACTTTTTTACTGATTGAGGAGGAAGAACCTAAGGAATAATAGTGGATTCAGGGTTGTGAGGGATCATTACTTACAAAAATGTAGTACTGGAAGCACAGGTTTAGAGGGGCACATACCCAGAGGTATCAGGCTGCCCTGATGACAGTATTGCATTTAGAAGACTACTACATTTGACTCAGACAAGATGAACATCCACAAACCATATTAGAGGTTGTTGTAAGGCAAGGAAAAAATACTTGAACAGACATTAAACAGACCATATTACCATAGCTATGGAATAAATAATTCAGTGTCCAACCTCCGGTTATATTAGTTATTATCGGAGTGTATAGGCAGCAACATATACATTCAAGCCCAAAGGCACTGAGTAGTGGACAATCAACACAGACTAAAGAGGATAGAGTGCCCCGGCTAAAAAACAGAAATAATTTGTAGAATAAAAAAACCTGGGGTTGCCTTACCACTCATGGAACACTTTATTTCTGAAATAAATTACAAACGTTTATTTTACAGGATGCAAGGATAAAAATTGGATCTTTATCGTCACATGCAGGCTTAGTGCATAGGAATCACGGATGAAGCTAAAAGGTGGGAGGAGGAATACACATAAGTGTTTAACCTCAAAGTTAAACTCAACTAATTGTGTAGTATAAGCGTCATTGAACATATGAAAACTTCATAGTGATTGGTTCTAGAAAGGCCATGTGGGCTGTGCATGCGTGTGTCCGACACATTCCCATCCCTTCTCTATGATCAATTAAATGTTGACAATTTTTGGCATAGAGTAGTACTGCAGATGGGATCTATCTAGTTCATACAGTCAGATTTTCCAGCATGATGACTCCAAACACCTTACCTCATTTGTGATGTAAAGCACACCAGATGAAGCGCATGCCGTTTGCCCTCTCCATAGCCTATGGAATATCTGACTGACTATACAGAAGGCGCTGGTTGGAATAAACAGAGCAAACTATTTTAAATGGGGCATTTTCATTTGTGATTAAAAATAAGCACAATAATGCCCCGAGGAAGGCCTCGCATAAATGACAGAAAAGTGGCTTAACCACCCAAAAGGAAAAGTGGAAAACTGGGGAGAGAAAGCTATATGATTTAGGAAATCAAGCTGAAAGGAAGGGATTAGGGATTACATTAACCTAGGGTGGGTTTGAAATGTGCCTAGAACCACAACAAAGAGAAGTTGAAGTCCTTATTCGACAAATCACTCTAATAAATACTACCTAAGAATAACCTTATAAAGAATGAAGAGCTTTGATGACACAATTGTTGGATGGCTTTCGGCAAGATCGGTGTTATCCCATTAAACGCATGTGACAAGTGGTGTGAATTGTGACAAATTACCTAGGTGCTACAGAGTGAAGAATCATTTATCGCCTTTATCTGTACACGTTCGAAGGAATGAAGCGCTCAAATACTTTGTTAGGAGGCCATAGTATGCTTGTAGGATGTTGGCATTTCCGGCCTTATGTATGGAACTGAGTTCAGGCGCATGCTGACCATAAACCCACAAGTGCACAAAGTGAATGTATAGAAGGCAGAAATACACCTTTCGCGTTGTTTATGTTCCAGGTGTTCAAGGCAGCACTGCACGTGTCTTGTTGAGTTTGCCACTAAATGGGGTTGAAAAGAAGAAGGATGAGGAGGACTGTGTGGTATCCCAAGTGAAGCAAATCAGTGATTGTGCTATTTCCTTAGAGAAGTGGATCCTGTGCATGAATTAGTATGTCATGTTATGTGTTTTGTGAATTGGCAGCCTAGAGAGGATAGGAATGAGGGTGTGTTATCTTTTCTCATAGTTGCCACTGCAATATTAAAATCTGACAAGATTGTGTAGCATGACAACTGCGGATGCAAAGAATTTTTACAATGGCTCATCAAGGGCTCAACTAAATGTGTTATCATGTGGGTTTGAAGTGGCTTTTTGTGTCTAGAGGTGGACAGAGACGTAGAGAGAAGTGTGCAAGACTGTATCTCCTGTGAAATTAGGGGACTATGAAGATGTCCCTCAGTGTTGTTGAATATGCTGAATAGACTTGCAGGAGGAGGCGGTAGAAATTAAGATTCTACATTGTACATCAAATGGTGGCCCGCATTCTGCACCAGTTATGATTTTCCAGGATAAATTGTCACTGACAGTGGTGTGCGATTGCCATCCAGGTCTATGGATGGATTGTTGAAGAACCATGGCACTAACCAAGGTGTTAAAAACTGAGGAACACCTGTACTTCCCACCCAAAAGAACGAATTAGTGGCACACTATGGACGGTGAATTAGCATTTATAAGGACATAGTGTAAAGTGCAATGGAATTACTACTACACACTCACATCATAGACTAATGAAGCTCGGCCTAAATGTGAGAAGGCTAATAAGATGTTTAAAGTGGCCCTCATCTTAGACTGGTGGTGCTGTGATAAAGAAATTACACATGAAATTTTAGCAGATATGTTCCACTGAGTGCAGAGTAAATAGAAGGCAAACTATGATGGTTGATGCAGACCAGACGCTTGCATGGTCCTGTGTAGCAAGTACGTGTTGATGAACATTTCAAGGCTGACTTAAAAGGGACTTATGCAGTTATCATAATCAACGATAGTGTAGGTGATGTCCATCATGGTTGAAACTGAAGATCTAGAGCTAGTTCCTATGCTGCGCACTGTGCGATGCGTATCAGAATCTGAGTGATTATTTTGCAGTAGTAGAAGGTGACATTCTAGTGCGTGTGGCTCCTGAAAAGGGAAGAGGGCTTGTGGAGTGTTGCATTAAAGCGAAGTACCATAATCAGGAGTTTGTGTGATGAATTAAGCAGAAAGTGAGAGCCAAGTAATGTGAAACCCAGCAAAGATTGTGAGAAAAGAATGAAGGTAGAGGATTTTTGGTAGCAACTTCAAAACTAAGGGCGTGTTATGCGGAAGCCAACAAACATGTTTCACTGTACCAGATTTTCAGGATTGCCTGATGTGGTTCTTACCATGCCTGATGTGGTTCTTACCATGCCAATCTTGGTAATTGTGTTACTTATATAAGATGTGTTGTAGTTATTACAGTGTTTGTTGCGTATAACAGAGGGTGATGGGTTGGGTTATACCATTCTCATCATTTGTGTGTTCTGTAATGACATCCTAGAGTGTGGCAATTTGCGGTGATGCAAATGCTGGCACCCAACGATAGGGATATGCTATGGGGTTGAGACTGTGACCTGGCATGTGCTGGGACCGCTAATACAATTCTGCAAGGTCTACCCATCTGTGCCTATTTATTTCAAATCATCCATGCAGCATATATGGTGTTGGCTCCCAAGCAATCCAATTCAGTGCTGATTATTAACATGCATGACCCCTTTTTGGCAAAATAGGGATAAACTGTTTTAGCTCAATTGTTGAAATTGCACCCTAATTCGGATAAGTGGCACAGTGCGGAGCATACATTAATTCCCAGCATGATACAACAATATTAATATGTTGCAAAATTAATACTAAATAACTGTGGAAGGATCATAAACGGTACCATTAAAGATAAAGAAGGGCATGGGAAAGAGCATACACCAACTGACAGCATTTTTATACACAACTACATTTTTGCATAAATACATGTCAATTCAAGACAAAACGTGTTCACAGGACTCCATGTTGGAGGAAAATAACATTGCTGATGGAAATATATGCATGTTATGAAAGTGAACATGGCAACGTCAGACTAGGGACATGCGAAGCCTCACTACCTGCAACCCAGGTGACTCTCCCTAAAAATACTAGCAAGCCTTGTTAAAGTGTGGATCCAGGAAACACAGCGCTGCTAAGGGCAACAAAGGTCCATGGCTGCATGGCATCTAGCATACCCATGCACCGAAGACTTCCCCACAGCAAAGACCCCAATCCCCTATTTTTCCTTCTGCCTTACCCCCACGAGACTCTGCCCTCTGTAGGCCTGCAACCATGACAGTAGCAAAGCGCACCCTTTCTCACCACTCCCATAGCGACCACCACAAACTTCATCGCTAACAGTGCTGTGGAATTTCTATTACGCGTGCTCCCCTTTTAAACAGTCTAAATGCGGATGGAGTGTTATTAATGTAACAGAAGCTGCTAAAAAGGATAACACTAGAAAGTAATGAAATGGCCAGAAGAGAGCCAATCAGGTGTCTTTAAAGGTTCACAGTAAGGGGTTTTAGAATATGAGGAAGGGTGTTCTAATATGTACACATAGACCATACATTCCATCGATACAACCTCAACATTCACCCACCTCTTGTATTCCTAACCCCCCCGGACACTTAAGTACAATCTGTGATCTTGAAGTCTGCGCAGAGATACCAGCTGCCAGACCACAAACCACTGCACCCCTTTCAAGGAGGAGTTCACACTAAGTGCACACTCCAACTTGCCTCCTTCAGACTTTACAATTAAAACCCGGATGGAAAATTGCAATCTCATACAAAACTGTAAAGAGGTTTGTTCAAACGTACACCTCGGCTATGATCAGTTTTATAGTTTGGTTTTCCAAGGGGTGATTTGTAGTTGCTGCCGTTTCACAGGCTAGGGGTTGCTTGCTTGATTCCGATGCCACTGCAATGTGCCTAGGTTAGATTTACTTGAAGATTTTCAGCAAGATGTTTATAGGCAGGCTTATGAAAAGCAGCCTCACTTAAGGTGCCATTGTTAGCGAATCACACAGAAAGTGAGGGCAGGAATGCTTGCAAATAGTCTAGCCCACTGCCAATTGTTCTGGGTAGCATTCCAGTCGATCGTTTTTTGCCCACTTTCCAATTCTGCCTTATGTAAATCAGTACTAACCCTGCTCCTCAAAGAAATATACTACCCCGAACTGTGAGGCGAGGCCCACCCAGATGAGACCACACGCAAACCAAGACCACTTTCAACCTTATTAGGACTTGTAAATGAGGTATAGATTGGATCTAATGGCACAGTGAGCAAGGGGCTCATAGCTGAGCATAACCTTGGCCACTTGGGGTGTTAAACTAAACACGCAAATAGTTATGGGAGGAATGCTTGGAAATAGTATAACCACTGGTAATCCCTTGGGGTAGCATTCCAAACCAACATTTGTCTGGGTCTAATTTGAGATGGGCAAAAACAAATGATGTGCTGGGATGCTACCCTGAGCAACTGCCTTTGAATAAACTAATTGCACCTTTTGTGTTTGATGTAATGACATAACTGGCCAACGGTATGGCCAAACTTCGGACTCGTGCTCTTGGTCACTGGAACCAAGTTGCACCTGACTGAAGAGTTCCAACTAGGCTAATATTAATCTTGGGTTGCTTGTGTTCTGGTTCAGAGATGACCTGGCTTTGCAGGTCAGACTGGACTGTTCCTACTTGAGCAGGACCATGGTTGATTTTCAAATAGATGGGTCTAATCTGAGGTGGCATAGTGGGCAAAAAATGATGGGTTGGAATGCTACTCCAAGTGATTGCTAGTGGTTAGGCTAGTGGCAAGCATTCCTCTTATTACTTTTTGTGTGTCTGATGTAATGCCCAAGAGTATGCCCGAGCATACTGCAACCAACTGAAGAAGGTTTGGGTCTAATGTGAGGTGGCACCGTGGGCAACAAAAATGGTGGGTTGGAATGCTACTCGGAGTGATTGGCAGCGGTTAGACTATTTGCCAGCATTCCTCCCATTACCTTCTTACACCTGGCTAGCTGTTTTTTCAGATGTGCTGGGATTTGAAAACTAAGCAGTAACTTCATCGCACAAGCACATGACTAAAATAGTAAGAAGTAGGATTTAAGTTTACCTTCAAAAAAGGCCAAGAATCCTAGATTTTAATTCAATTTTGTGAAACGTGTAGGTAAAAATATTGCACCCCCTTAAGAAGTGCATACCAGAGACATGTGTTACATCCAGTAATATATGTTTGTTGAGAGAATTAAATTCTGTAATAGGTATTATGTTATTACCTGGCATTTCGCACTGCGGTTCTGGCTGCAGTGTTATGGAAGCATGCGCAATCGCTTGGTCAGTCATGGCTGTCAGCTTGCCGTGACTGGTTGCTCTGCATGTGGGACCTCTTTCCAATACAGGGGTGTAGATACCATTGGTGCTGCAAGTACGGTGGTACCGGGGTGCAGAGCCCTCCAGCAGCCCTTTGAACCCTAATAATGGCTGTATTCACTTCCCCAACCGCAGTCAAAAGGGCGATTTTTGTTGTTTGCACCTGGTCCCATGGCATTCTTGCTACACTAATGTTCCAATAAACTTAGTCAACTGTTCTTCTGATGTCAGGTAGTACTTTCCTTCACCCATGACACACCCCAAGGCCAGACTGCTGTAAAAAAAAATATTTCAGACACACGTTGCAACTCATGTGAAATGGAGATGTTGTTGAATGTCTGAAAGGTCTTATAAGTAAAAATGTGCGTTTTTATTGAACAGTGGAGCAGGACTGTGACATTGCTTGAGGAACGTCTTCTCATAGCCTGTGGTACTTTGCCAAGGCCTATTTTCAGTCAAGTACCCTCCCCATACTCACACACCCAACCCCGCAATCTGATACAACAACCTCCTCACACACAAAAAGCCCCAAAACTAAATGGATGCTAAAGCAAGTGATTTTCCTTTTCACCCAAAGTAGAAGAGGCAGATGTTCAAAACAGGAGGTAATGGAAGGTAAGTGGACTTGCTCAAAAGCCGAGATCATCCCCACAGAAAATACTCAGAAGCCCTACGAAATAGTGAAATGGTTGTGACTCCCAAAGACACAAAATACAGAGAATACATGCATACCAGGATCTGAGACACTGTACTGTATATAACGCTTGTTATTGTCTTGCAGACCACTAAAGCACAACACATTGTGAGGGTGTCTTGTTGGAAGTGGATTGTCCTTGTTTCAAGTCTGTGAGGAAATTGTTTCCCCATTGTGCTTGATGACCACTGAGGTGTCATTATTGTGTTACGTGATGCGACGCTTGGCAGTGTGATGGATGAAGAAATGTGAGAGATAGATGCACCCTTTTATAGTCTGTGATATGCTGGCAACTCTGATTATCTCTTCAGATCCCTTTATTTTGTTGGTTATTTTTTCTGTTATGTTCTCAATATGATTTCTTATGAAGACTGTGACAGGAGATGAAAGATTTATCCCCAGCTTCACATTCTCATTGGCTGACAAGTTCTTTGCATACCCTTTGTACTACTGATGGGTCTACTATAACAAGTGTAATACTGTCTCTGTGCATTATATTTTGAAACTATCTGTGATGTTGAAATTATGTTGCCCTGATGATAACATGCTGATTGATTTGAAATGAGTCAAAACTATACAATTGGCCTATTACATCATAAATTGGACTCATTTACAATTATATATCTGGTCCCCTGCCAAAAGGTTCTTCTACCATTTGTATGTACTTGCTTTCTTTTGGGTCAATTTATTTTATGCTTTAGATGCAGTTTCTTCTGGAGTTTTTTGCTCAGTTACACTGAGCGCTGCATCAAACACAATATATTTCTGTTGTACAACATATGACACAATATATAAACTGGACGTCCTGTCAATTAATGGTCTCTTTTGTGTGTGCTTTACCTTACTGTTCCTTCTTAAGGAGGAACACTTAGTTGCTTCTATTTTGAAGATATCTCTAATTCAGGGTTTACCTTGTTGTGTACTACACTCATCTGTTGCAGGAGGTTGTTCACTCTGAGATCTTATGGATCCATGGAAGGTAGCAAGTATTCAGAAAGAGCGAGGGGTATCAGAGATCTGCCCGGTAGATTGCATTTAGAGTGAGATTTGCCAAAATGCACTATGTTAGAAACATCTTTGTTATCATAGGCATTGTAGGATGGTGGTGCTCACAGTATGTGATTGTTCGCCACTTGCAAGGTGAACTGTGTGACCAGCAATGTCTTCAGTCTTTGCGTTCCTGTCTGGTTAACATTAAGTGGTTGGTTAACCCGGCTTGTATAGCCTGTACATGTTCTGACAGGCAGCGTGGCAGCACCCTGTAGTGACAGATCAGTAGGATACTAATATGCACTGGCCTGATGAACACACAGCCACTCAGAGTGTTAAAAGGCGGTACCCTTCATACGACACAATGTGAAATATTAGAGCCCACGACTTAATAACAAAAGTAAAGAACTGTTTAAAAAAATGCCTGAATAACACATTTTAGACAAAAAAGTAGTGCAGGCCTGTTCACTGATGCATCCTGTATCCTCTTCTGTGAAAATGGGCCTGCTTTGTGGAGAAAAAACCCAACTCCTTAGTCAAAGTTCCAGCAGATTTGCTTCAAATGGCTTATAATAGATTCCGAAAGAGGATATGGGTTGTTTGACATAGGCTCATACAAATTCGCATGAAAAAGCAAAAGAATGTACATGTCACCTAGAAATACTAAATGAAAGCAAAGAAGAGAACCACACAGAAACTACCAAATTCAAGAATGCAACTGAAATCAACTGGAATTCTCCCCATAGCAAGTCACTAAATGTTCAATGTCTCATATGCTGGAAATTGGTCCTACTGAATTTATTTGCAATTTTCGAATATGAATTTCTGTTAGGATTTTGTTTAGAAAATAGTTACCCTGTGGCCAAAAGTTGCTCTTTTGGGGCAAGGTAGCAGAACTAGAATATTTACTTTCAAAAAATTGTTAAGATTTTGTTTTGTGTGTGACTGTTAAAATAGCGGGATGGAACGTATATTACTTATGTTTTGTATTTACATGAAAGATTGTTTATACTTTACATTGAAATATTTTAAGGCAAATCATTCTTACACAAAATACTACCTCGAGTCTATAATTTTCGTTTCATTTTGAATGTAAAGTTATAAGCATTCAAAAGGAAAATGGATCATGTCGTTTTGCCCCCTTTTGGTAGAAGTGCCCTCTTTTTGTGACATCACAACTTGTTGCTATGGGAGCAGGTATGTCAAACAGTGGATTATGAATTCTTACTGTACCGAACAAAGCTGGAGTCTGAAAATGGGGGTGGGGCTGGAGAAGGCAGGCAGCGAGGGGGAGAGAAATGCTTTTCGTGCACAAATATCTTAATAACCTGCAATTTGCGGCAGGAACTCGCGGCACCTGAAGGATAACTGGATTTGTGTTTAAACGCCACACTTCTGGCTGTGAAAAGCAGCAGTGCTGAGCTTTGAGGCCATGGTGTTTATAATCCTTTAAGCTGAAAATTTTTTTTTTTTTCTTGGACACTGTCTGACAAATGACGCTCGGTTTTCCGATACAGCTGTCTACTGTGCCTGCGCAACATGACACCAAAACATATATGCAACTACAACCTCCAGCTTATCACGGTGTTACAATCTAAGCAAAATATGTAAACAAAAATGTTTTTTGTTGATTGGGTGGAAATTATCAGTAATGTTGCGCAAAAGGCTATTTATTGCCTTTTAAATTTCCAGACCCAGCCAAATGAGATCTCATTTAAGTTCGTCAGAAGAGCAATCGAACGTCAACAGAAGTGCAACACTTCGGTCCTCACGGAGCAATGTTTGAGAGAAATCACCCTCTAAGGAAGTGACACCACAAGACCTTTCCCCCGATCATGGGCCATTGTGGCTGTTTACAGAAAACTCAATACAGCAGCATAGCTATAAACAGTGATTGAGAGCAGGCACAGACCACAACCTACTGACTCTAACAAACGGCAGACTTAAGATCAGTATTATTTCTGCAATTACTGGTGCTGAAGAGTAGTCTGCAACTAGGTTTGCAAGTGTCCCGAAGTCATGCCTACTATGGTAGGCCAGTGCTGGCTTTAACAAGCTTGTAGTTTAACAGCGTAGGTGTGGCTCCAAAAATGGCAATATGCCAATGTTCAAAGTGCTTTTGGTCACGTTAGTTTGTCTTAAAATATCACCAGAACTTCCAACGTTTCTAGTTTCATAAGTGAGTGCCATTTGGATTTGTAGTTCCGCTGAGCCCACTATGAAAGTAGAATTACAAATCTCGAATGCACAAAAAAACTCTGGACCTGACCAAACACACTTGCGTGTCCCTAGGAAATTGAGAGCTCTGTATGACGCATGACATTAGGTCTCTTTGCAGCTATTCAGTATATGCAGCATGACTACCCCAGGCTAACCTTAAAGTGGCATGGCTGTCATACCTGTCTGGTCATTCTTTATTTACTTTCTGCACACCCTACTCGCTGACCCAGTTTCTTAGTTGCCGAGTGGTCCATGCGGTGTTGGACTGGCCTCTTGGGCAGTCTGGCCTTTCCAATGGGCCACCTGGAAAGGGTCTGTGTGTTGGAATAACGGGACCGCTCATAAGGCGAGTTCAACACTGGTCGCACAGGAAGCATGATACCTTCAGACAGTCCTGATGTTTTGTTAAACAGCACTTTACATGCTGCAATTTTTTAGGCCATACTTGCAAGGTTAAATGACATTAGATGTCCCAAAATGCAACTTCCTGTTGGCGAAAAAGCCAACACTTTACACGCAGGCACTTGAATGCATTCTATTACCGTACTGATAAAGTGAAGTGGATGGGGACTGTATTTTCTCGCTATCTACAATAACCGGCTTGGTGAGAGTGCGCCGCGCTCACGAAGAATCAACCCACCGGGATTAGTACCTGTATATCTGGTATTCACTACCAAGACGGCGAGCACTAAGTAGCCCTGATGAATCAGAGCCTGGCGCATCCTCGTCCCCACGCACATCCGCCTCTCCCTCTCTCTTCACCTGCTTCTCTCCTGCCCTCTCCATCAATCCACTCACCACTTCCGTCCTCTGCCTGAGGACTGGCTAACTCTAATGCCTGCTGCTCGTTTGCGCACAGCATTCAGTCTGTCGCGACCTGTTGCTTACAGCGCAATGAAACAACAAGCCTGCGGAGGTAAGCACTACTGTATGTAATTGTGATGCTTCGCCTGCGTCCCTCACTTTCACCAAAGAAAGGCGCACTCACCAAGTTCAAGTTTCCCAGTTTCATGCGCAAGCAGTGACGTATAGTAGTCCTGGCTTTTTATAATGGTTTAAATGAGAAATACAAAAACCAGCATGTAACGAAAAAACTGGTATGTATGAGCCACTCACCCATGGAACTGGGTAACATGAGACCTCTGTAAACGTAAACCACAATTTCCCAACAGGCCAGGGCCTCTAAAAGGCAAAAGAGACTGGGTGAGTCATGTGACCAAAGACATACAGCTATCTCGGTGCAGCTGAGTCCAGGGTTTCCTATCAGGAAATCTACCAATAGTTTATTTGTACTGAGTGGATTGATATAGCTCTGATTTGCGACAGAAGCAGTGTATCACTAGATCTTTCAAAAGTCATGGGGTCTCTTGGGGGCTAGGTTAATCACACAAATGACTAGTTCGCTTCTAATTTCTTTGCCTCGATTTCCCACCTTACAGCAACACAGCCTCTCATCTGCTAGACCAATAACTTTACCGCTGTTCTCCAGCCAAGCAGGAGCCTGAGGATGTCAGCTGGCTGCAAGAGGAGTCCAGCCCTCTGGGCAGGGAGGGAGGAGCAGGACAGGTGACATTCCAAGGCACCTGGTGCCATTTGAAGTGGGAAGGCCCCAGGCCCGACCTCTCCTAAATCCTGCAGGCACCGGGCTGGAAGAACAGGTAAGGCTGCCATCAGGACAGGGCAGGACAGGCGGCTGCCTCTTTGTTGAGGAACATTGTGGCTAAGAAAAACTGCAAGCAGCAGCCCGGGACAAGTAGGGATTGGTACATCAAACGGCAACAAACAAGAGTTAGGGAGGGAGCGGGCAGCGCCGTCCTGGCAGGAAATAGCTCAGTCGTGAGGGAGGTGGGTGCCTGGTGACCTGAGAGAAAAGGCTAAATAAAACAAGCATTGGCAAAGCCAACAGATCGCGCCTTTGGTATTTTGACCTATTGGCTTTGTCAGTGCTTCTTGCTGATGTTGCTGAGCATCAGCAAAAACAAAATGCTTTCTGGTGTTGGTGTGTATGCAACGTCACCCCTTTGCTGCAAGGCCTTTTCCCCTCCTGTGCCAAGCCTTTTTTTGTCTATTTGGGGCAGTTTGCACTTAGGCCCTCATACCTTTTTGTCCACATAATCTACCCATGCCAAATTTGCGTCCTTTTTTTCCAACATCCTAGGGATTCTAGAGGTACCCACAGTTTGTGGGTTCCCCTGGAGGAGACACATAAATTAGACAAAATACAGCAAAAAAATCATGTTTTCAAAAAAATGGAGAAAAAGGGCTGCAGAAGAAGGCTTGTGTTTTTTCCCTGAAAATGGACTCAACAAAGGGTTTGCAGCGCTAAAATTACCATCTTCCCAGCTATCAGGAACAGGCAGACTTGAATCAGAAAACTACAATTTTCAACATAATTTTGGCATTTTACTGGGACATACCCCATTTTACTATTTTTAGTGCTTTTAGCCTCCTTACAGTTAGGAACAGAAATTGGTGTGAAACCAATGCTGGATCCCGGACAGCTAAACATTTCTGAAAGTAGACACAATTCTGAATTCAGCAAGGGGTAATTTGTGTAGATCCTACAAGGGTTTCCTACAGAAAATAACAACTGAAAATAAAAAATATTGAAATTGAGGTGAAAAAAAACAGCAATTTTTCTCCACGCTTTACTCTGTAACTTTTTTCTAAGATGTCAGATTTTCAAAAGCAATATACCGTTACGTCTGCTGGACTCTTCTGGTTGCAGGGATATATAGGGCTTGTAGGTTCATCAAGAACTCTCGGTACTCAGAGCCAATAAAGGAGCTGCACCTTTCAATGGGTTTTCCTCGCATAACGGGTATACAGCAAGTCCTTTGGTGAAATGTAAAGAGTCAAAAATAGGTACCAAGGAAACCTCTGTATTTCCAAAATGGGAACAAGATAAGGTGTTGAGAAGCTGTGGTTATTTGCACATCTCTGAATTCTGGGATCCCCATACTAGCATGTGAATTACAGGGCATTTCTCAAATAGACATCTTTTTTACACACTGTCTTACATTTGGAACGAAAAAATTTAGAGAAAGACAAGGGGCAATAACACTTGTTCTTCTATTCTGTGTTCCCCCAAGTCTCCCGATGAAAATGGTACCTTACTTGCGTGGGTAGGACTAGCGCCCGAGACAGGAAACGCAACATGAATACATCACATTTTTACACTGAAATTTGACGTGTTTTTTGAAAAGACAAGGGGCAATAACACTTGTTTTCCTATTCTCTTTTTCCCCCAAGTCTCCCGATGAAAATGGTACCTCACTTGTGTGGGTAGGCCTAGTGCCCGTGACAGGAAATGCCCCAAAACACAACATTGACACATCACATTTTCCCAAAGAAAACAGACCTGTTTTTTGCAAAGTGCCTTGCTGTGGATTTTGGCCTTCAGCTCAGCCTGCACCTAGGGAAACCTACCAAACCTGTGCATTATTTTAAAACTAGACACCTAGGGGAATCCAAGATGGGGTGACTTGTGAGGCTCTCATCAGGTTCTGTTACCCAGAATCCTTTGCAAACCTCAAAATGTGGCAAAAAAAAAACACTTTTTCCTCACATTTCGGTGATGGAAAGTTCTGGAATCTGAGAGGAGCAAAAAATTTCCTTCCACCCAGGATTCCCCCAAGTCTCCCAATAAAAAGAGTACCTCACTTGTGTGGGTAGGCCTACTGCCCGTGACAGGAAATGCCCCAAAACACAACATGGACACATCACATTTTCCCAAAGAAAACAGACCTGTTTTTTCCAAAGTGCCTAGCTAGGATTTCGGCCTCTAGTTCAGCCGGTACCTAGGGAAACCTATCAAACCTGTGCCTTTTTTTAAACCAGACACCTAGGGGAATCCAAGATGGGGTGACCTGTGGGGCTCTTACCAGGTTCTGTTACCCAGAATCCTTTGCAAACCTCAAAATTTGGCAACAAATCACCTTTTCCTCACATTTCGGTGATGGAAAGTTCTGAAATCTGAGAGGAACCACAAATTTCCTTCCACCCAGCATTCCACCAAGTCTCCCGATAAAAATGGTACCTCACCTGTGTGGGTAGGCCCAGTGCCCTTGACAGGAAATGTCCCAGAACACAACATGGACACATCATATTTCCCAAAGAAAACTGACCTGTTTTTTTGCAAAGTGCCTAGCTGTGGATTTTGGCCCCTAGCTCATCCGGCACCTAGGAAAACCTAGCAAACCTGGACATTTTTTAAAACTAGACACCAAGGGGGACCCAGAATGGGATAACTTGTGGGACTCTCACTAGGTTCTGTTACCCAGAATCCTTTGCAGACCTGAAAATTTGGTAAAAAAACACCTTTTCCTCACATTTTGCTGATGAAAAGTTCTGGAATCTAAGAGGAGCCACAAATTTCCTTCCACCCAGCATTCTTCCAGGTGTCCCGATAAATATGGTACCTCACTTGTGTGGGTAGGCCTAGTACTCATGACAGGAAATGCCCCAAAACAATACGTGGACATATCAAAAGTATCAAATACAAAACTACCAGTTTTTGCTTGGGGGTACACACATGCGTTTTTGGTCCTGGGCTCAGCAGCCATCTAGGGAAACCTACCAAACCCAGACATTTCTGAAAACTAGGCACCCGAAAGAAGTCCAGGGAGGTGTGACTTGCGTGGATCCCCTAGTGTTTTCTTACCCAGAATCCTCAGCAAACCTCAAATTTAGCTAAAAAATCTAATTTTTCCCACACTTCTGTGTGGGATCACTGCACCAGCACAAATTTCCTACCACCCAATGTTCCCCTCAGTCTCCCGATAAAAAAGATACCTCACTTGTGTAGGTGGGCCAAGTGCCTGTGACAGGGAAGAGCCAAAAAACAGGTTGAAAATGAGAGGGAACCAAAGCGGGTCCAAAAGGGCAGTTTGAAAAAAAACGCTTTTAGGCTGACAAGTGGGGCAGAATTTTTATTGCTATCAATGAGAAAATGCTGGGTGGTAGGAATTTTGTGGATGCCTGTAGATTCCGGAAGATTCCATCACAAAAATGTGGGAAATATGTGTGATTTCAAGCAAAGCTGGAGGTTTGCAGGGCATTGTGGGTAAGAAAATGGTATGGGGTGCATGTGAAGCACACCACCCTTGACTCACCCAGATGTTTAGTTTTCAGATGTGTCTAGGTCTCGTCCATTTATTTTACGTCCCAAAGTCCAAAAAGTGCAGCCCTCACCATTCCAAGTGGGGCAATTTTGAGAGTTAGACAAGCTGTCATGGTCCACATGTAAAACAAAAACCCCAAATAATCAAATGTCTTCTTGCTTGCCATAAGATAAGATGTTTTAGTGTCCGGGGGGAGAGATGAAAGACTGTTACCCCCGTCAGTTGGGGTGGGAGCATAACCATGCACATACTGGTTGGTAGCCACCACCCCACAATTTTATTTTTAATTCCCTGGCATGTAGTAGGCTTTCTACCTCCTGTCCCCCAGGCAGTGGATCAGGGGTAATTGCCCCATCTGCCTACCGGTGGGCAGAACAACTTTGTCCCCATTTATTTGGGGTGGGGGTATTGCCATACCCCCATCCTCTTTTTAAAAAAAAAATCTTCTCTGGTGGGCTTTCTGCCCCTCTTGGAGGCAGATGGGCCTTACAAAAATAGGCCGATCTAAATGGGCTAAAATAAATTTGCCCCCCCAGGGGAGCAACCCTTGCCTAAGGAGTCACTCCCCTTGGATGAAATTAGCTCCCAAAAAAATCCCTGGTGTCTACTGGTTTCTGCCCCCCCGGGGGCAGATCGGCCTAATTAATATAGGCTGATCTGAATAAAATTGCCCCCTGGGGAGCGACCATTTCCTAAGGGGTTGCTCCCCTTATAAAAGTAATAATAAAAATCATCCATGGTGTCTAATGGCTTCTGCCCCCCTCCCGGGGGCAGATCGGCCTAATTAATATGGGCCGATCTGCCCCCGGGGGGGCAGAAATGGCCTTAGAAAAAATGACCCCCCCTTGCAGAGCGACCCTTGCCAAAGAGGTCGCTCCCCTTATGCCAATTAAAAAAAAAAATCCCTGGTGTCTAGTGGCTTCTGCCCCCGGGGGGGGAAGCAGAAAAGGCCTAATAATAAAATTGTCCCCTGGGGAGTGACCCTTGCCTAAGGGGTCGCTCCCCTTATAAAAGTAATTTAAAAAAAACATCCCTGGTGTCTAATGGCTTCTTTCCCCCCCTGGGGTCAGAGAAGGCCTATTTAATATAGGCCGATCTGCCCCCAGGGAGGGGCAGAAAAGGCCTAATTAAAAAAAATGCCCCCTAGGGAGCGACCCTTACATAAGGTGTAAACAAAACAAAAAAAAACTCCCTGGTGTCTAGTGGGCATTCCTGCAGCACGATCGCTTTGCGATTGTGTTACAGGAATGCTCATAGAGACATGAAAAGAGAAGGAAAAGCCTTTTCTTCCCTTTTCATGCCTCCCTGACCTCCCCTGCCCCCGTACTGAGGAAAATCTAATCTGTTTCTCCTCGGTCGCGCTGGAAGCATGGGCTCTGATGAGGTCACACGCAATTGTGCCCTGATGTCATCAGACGTCACTGCGGGGGTTTGGGGGTGGGCAGGGGTGGAAGGGGAAGTAATTCCCCTTCCACCCTTGCCCTGGGGGGGTGAGGGGGAAGGCTCACGGGGGGAGGCTCCAGTACAAGGAAGTAATGGTTACGTCCTTGGCGCAGGACCACTGTGCTGATTCAAGATGGCAGATGCCATTTGAATTGGTAAATAAAAATTAATTTTACCTGTGCTCTTTACTTTTTTTACACTCTGGAACGGCCTGGCAGCAAATGACAGCTGCTTGGTCCTCCAAAAAAGGGCTGGGCCTGTAGGAGGCCCAAAAGAAAATAATAATAAAAGGCTGGAAGGTGTGCAGATAGAAAAGGAGAGCTTGGGGACAGGGATGAGGGAGCAACAGAGAGGGGAACAGCACATAAAGGAGACAGCTAGAAAATACATGTACTCATGGAGTGCTAAAAGAAAAAAGTAGTTCCCTGAATGTGAGCAGTGAAAAAATACAAGTCATCTAATCAAAAGAAAGTTAAAGAGCCTATGCTCCAATGGAGGAACAAATACATGGTGAAGAAGGCAACCCATCAAATAAAATTTACAAAACTGAGAGTGTCAGAAATAGCCAGGTTATAAGCCCACAGTAAGTTTTTGGTAAGGTCAACAAGAGGCTTTTGCCTCCAGAAAGCTAAAAAAAACCTGTCAGGCAGGCAAGACCTAAAAACAATGTTGTGTGGATACACTGTGTGCAACAGAACCCCACTGAGGAAACATTTTGGGAAAAGCCACAGGGTTTACACAAGGGCTGGGACCTTTTTTCCTCAAATTTAAAAGGCAGATTTAAGGGCCAAATAAAAATTTTCTATGCAAAAAAAATCATAGGTTTGCTGATACAAAGGTTAGCAAAGCTCTGACTCAACCGAGTAGAAAGTGCTAAGAACCATATGAAGATGAAGTAAGCTGAAAATGACATGAATTCATTACAAAATAATAAATAACAAGCACTTGCAAAGCCAGTAGGTTTGGCTTGCATTTTGAGTCATGTCTTGAACATTTAAAATCAGCCTACTACAGTGCACAAAACTAAAAATTATTTATTTCCATAGACAATGCATCTATGTGGTAAAGAATTTAACATATGACGAGTCACTATGGCCCATATTTATACTTTTTGACACAAACTGCGCCGACGCAATTTTGCGTCAAAAATATTACTGCCGGCTAACGCCATTACTGTGCGCCGTGCGGGCGTCAAATTTATACTTTGACGCATGGCGGCGCAAACCACAGGTGTAAGTCATTATTTTTTACACACACCGCAGCGTCACGTCGTAAAGGAAAACAACGTTAACGTGGCCGAAATGACTGTGGGACGATTTACGACACCGCAAACCGGATATGCAGCGTTTTTTGACGCAATAGCGTCAAAATTCCCCGCAAACACAGCCATTTCAGCATAGGAGAGCCAAAATGGATTCCAGATGCCTGACCCCAGGAAGATGACAACAGACCAGGAACCAGCCAGGAGGACCCACACAAGAACCAGGACAGGGAGAAGAAGAAAATAAAGTGTTGCTTCAGTGCAGAGGAGCAGGAAATCCTGGTAAAAGAGGTGACGGAACACCAGCACCAACTGTTTGTCACCTCAAAGTTGCCAATCAGTAGGAGAGAGGCTATATGGCAACAAATTGTTGACAAGATTAACAGTGTGGCAGAAGTACGCAGAACAGTCATCGAGTGCAAGAAACGCTGGCATGACTGCAAGCTCACGACCAAGGAAAAGATGGCCAGGAACAGGAAGGCAGCACTGCAGACTGGAGGTGGGAGTCCAGCACACCAGGAGGCCCTGGACCAGATGGAGGAGATGGTGGCAGCCGTCATCCCTGAGGAGATCGTCACAGGGATTCAGGGACAGGACAGCGCAGACTACCAGGAGACAACGCACATGCAGGGTAAGTCGCATGGGGAATTAAAAAGCACTAATGTCATCTACAACCGGGGGGGGGGAATACCGACTACAAAATGCATGGAAGTTATCATATACATGGAGTGGCATGGGTAAAGGGGTACAGCACGGGGGCATGGCCTGTACAAAGAAAAGCTGGGGCACACCATAACACAACACCAACAACAGTTGCATGGGGATATGCTGCCATGCCAACGATGTAGCAAAGGTAAAGTCACGCCAGGAGGGAAGAGCACACGTCAGCCACTATACCCCCTACATTAACTAGGGCCCAATTAACAACCTCTAGCCATACCGACAACTGGAATGTAACATTGAGAACAGTTGCCACTACCACCTCCGCTGTGTGTGCAGCTCAAGTAGCCAATGGCAGTAACGTCCCCATGGATCACACACACCTAAATTAGAGGGTTTAGGATGACAACGTTAACAATCCCCTGAAACAAGACAAATGTTCCAGTCCTGTCAAATGTGAATGCCCATAGTTGCCACAAACATCAGCCAATGTCATCAACATTAGGAGCTACACAGCACCAAGGTCACACCCATGCTGCATATGTCAGGGTCCATCCTGTGCCTGGGTCACAATGCAACATCCCAAATGTCATACTGCTCAGACAACAGCATTGAGGGGGAGGACACATGTAACTGGTCACTGAAATACACCTGCACAGTCAGAGGAGGAAATAGGACACTGCTACAACTATCAGGGCAATCCAATGTACCACACATTCCCCTACATCAGCTGTACACATTACCAATGCTAACATCCATATCGTGCCATAACAATGCTATGCATAGTATACGCTACATTTCAAGTACATATAAGTGGATGTGAAAGATCAGAGACTGGGGCAGGTCCAGATTGTTAAGTGTACTGCTAGTGCCATCAGAGCACCCACAGCCAGTGAAAGGTCTCACCATGAGAATGGATGTAGACAGAGGGTTGAGTAGGACAAGAAGGTGGCAATTCACTATTTGGCCAAAACCAACACCTAGAGGAGATGATGCCGACAAGTCTAATAACTTACCACAATACATGTGACATGCAGGTGGGGCATAGGCCTGGGAGAATGCCCATCTGAAAGACTGGATCAATGAACAGGAACCAAGATCACAATGTGAAATCATCACAAGGCAGGCATGTCACAATACTAATGCCACAACACAGACACACTAATTGTACCCTATTTCATTGCAGAGGACGATGGATCTCCTGCGGATATGCCTGTCCAGGACTACCCTGATGACATGGATGACGAGCTGACAAACATCAGCCACCAGACCCTCCAAGATGTCCTTGGAACCCTCCAGACCCCACCTTCAGTCACAAGGAGGAGCACAGAACAAGCATCCATCACAGATTACCCACCCACCTCCCCAATTGTAAGACCTGCCAGCTCCAATACAGGTGAGGACTCAGACGACACAGGCACCAGCTTTGAGAGAACTGTAGTCGGAGTACAGCGGGAGCTGGCCAGGGAGGTGCGGGTGGGGATGCAAAATATGGCAGCCAGCCTTGAGGGGATGCGTTTGTGCATGATGTCATCTGCAGATCAGGCAGCAGCCATGCAAGCGCTAACATCGATCCTGCAAGAACTACAACAAACTGTAAAGGAATTCACCACTGCAGTAAGGGAGTTGCCACAACACCTCGCACCCCAAACCTTCCACTGCATGCACGAATGCAATCATGACCCCCTCAGGCCCGACCTGGCTGCCTACCATCGTGACGTGACTGCTATTCTTAGAACCAGCAGATCCTCCTTGCAGCAGTACTGCCCTTAAGACCCACACAGGTAGCAGCTACAGGGATGTCTGACTCCACATCTTCAAACACTGAGGTATGTGTTGCCCCTTCACAACCACCACCACCAAGGACAGAGGAGGCAACACACACATCAGAAGATGAAGACATGGAACAGATCACCTTCACACGTAAAAGTACCCGGAAGCACCAGTCCCTGCCACATGGCCACCTATTACCAAGGTCCTGCGCTTCGTAACATGCCAGTCTTGCAACAACTGTACTCAAGCACTTTTCTGCAAACCACTGTATATCTTGTCAGCCTGCCTTGTGATTGTCTCTCACTACCTCATTGGCAAATCCTGTCCCTCTGCACTGTCTGACACTTCACCCCAGCATGTCCAATGAATTGTCCTTTAGCACTTGTGTAGGATCACAATGGAAGATGTCACTATAATGGACTCATAATCATGGACAATGTACATATAGCACTACAGCACTTTTCAATAAATAGCACTTACACAACCACTTTGTCTCTGTGTAATGTGACACATCAACTGTGCAGTAGACCACTAAATTTTGCCTCCTGTCAAATTATATAGCTTGTCAATAGAACTGTCCTGAAATAATGTAGTCTGATAACTATGCACAGTGGCCTGGATTCTACCATACTCTGCCCCTCCTGAGGGTAATATCTGATGAATAGAGAAACTATACACCATAATGCTGTGTTGGACAGAATAATGCTTCCTCAAGGGATATCTAAGCCATAAAATAGTGCCTTCAAAATGTTGCCTCCATGCAAAACTAACACATGTAACATTGCCCACAAATCTAAGCGAACAGTCACCAAACTTCATGAATGGAGGTGTCTGAGTTTACATCCAAATAAGTAATCATGCTGAACAGTGTAACAAATGATCTATGTGAGTCATGAACACTATACTACAAGAGTGCTGACTACGACTCACCTTATAAGGGTTTCCTTGGACATCAGACTGCAGTCAGACATAACACAGTGTCCCCAATACTAAATCTGGAAGCACTGTATGTGACATTGAAAACATACTTATTGAAATAAACACGTTGGGACCCATAGTAACTGTGATTGGTGGTTGCAATGAATGGTCTAATCTTTGCAAGGTAGCTTTGGGGTAGCTGCCAATGTTACAGCTCATTTGGGATTTGTTTGTAGCATAGGACACAAATTGTAATACAAAAGAAATCATGTACACTCATGCCAAGGCCCTGATCTAAAAGCATGTCACACATACTGTAAACGGTTTACTACATATTTATTAAACTGTAAAAACAGAAGTGAAAACTCGGGGGAAAGCCTTACCTACCCTAATCTACCCTAACTACTCATTACCCACAACTGTCCCTAACTAACCTAAGCTAAACTTACTTATCACATTTAACGAAACGTTCTAAACATCAACCCCCCAACCCCCCTTATGAGACGGGACACATGGAGGACAACAGATATTAACCTAAACACATACTATCCTATACTAAAGAAATATATATTGTTTTGTTATTTTTTTCCTTTTTTAAATATTTTTTTTGTTTTTTTTAAACACACAAGAACCCCAACATTGCCCCCCAACCACCCACCCACACACTCAAAAAGAAACAGTAGAAATAATCAGGACCCCCCACCCACTAACACTAACTAAACTAACATCCTATACTAACCTAACACTAAGCCCCTTAAACCCACAAAGTATAAGAATCAGGAAAGAGGAGGGAGGAGAGGGAATCATGTCCGTCAACACTGCTACAGTTTGGCCCTCTGGAGGGTCTGCTTGATTGACCGCACCCGCCGGTTTACATGTCGCACCTCCTGCTGCAGTCGACTCATTTTACGCAGGACACGGTCCAATTTACGCTGCATCTGTCCAAAAGCAGCAGGGTCAATAGCTGCAGCTGGGGTGGTCTGGGTGGCAGATGAGGAAGTGTGGGGCCGTGTAGTGTCCATGGCTGTGGGCTGCCCTGCAGGTGGTGCTGTGCTAGGGCCTGGAGCACTTGCTGAGGTGGTTGCCGCAATGGTCCCAGCTGCTGGTGTTGCCACCTGGGTGGTAGTGGTGGTGGTGCTGGTGGTGGCTGTGGTGAGCAAAGAAGGGCCGCCTTATGGGAATGCCCTCCAGGCTCCGGAGGCCCGTTCGTGCCGGTATCTGCTGGCCATTCTTCGGTACCCAGACTCTACCTGAAGTATGTGCTGATACCACATTGCCCGCCGTTGAAATTCCCGCACCTGGATAGGTGTCATATTTGCAGCTGTGAAGACAAATCGAAAAACTAACATTAGGAACTGCATTGTGTGAAATGGCACAAGAAGTAAATCAGACAATGCATCTACTGTACTTGTATCAGCTCATATCATCATACAGATCATTGATTGTCCCTGAGGAAGTACATGGCAGGCCAGCCTACAAAGGTTCTATCACACATAGCACATCCAAACCCTACAAGATGGGTAATAACTGCCATGTTTTGGCATCATAGTTCTGCCAGTTGTCAGCTAACAATCATGCAGCACATCCTCCGCCAATGCCAGGGCTACAAATGTCATTGTACGGGATGGAAATCTACGGCCACATGATCTGCAAGTTGTAAATGGACTTGCTAGAATAGTACTCATGTGGGAAAAAAGAGTGTGTATACTAGGTTCAGACAAAAGATCCACTGATTTTCATGTCTGTGTACCAAACTTGTATCATCAGTCCTAGGTATACTATTCACAAACCCATGCCTGTGTTTGAGGGTGGGGGGGTGGACTAACAACTAACAATTGCAAACAACATGGACACCCAGGAAGCTTAGGAATGCTGGACATGTGTTTGGCTCTACGCACACACCACAGGTAAGGTGTATCTACAAATAGGAGACAGCAAACCCTTGACCAATCCCAGCGCCACACATGTCTGGAAATGCAGACCTTTGTCCACATCATATACTTCCAGTAAGCCATGACTTACAACAAACACAGAGATGCAAGAACACCCCTGGCCATGAGTTTCATGCACACCTTGGCCATTGCACTCAAGTGCCACATACTCGTAGCACTACATGTGGAGCTACATGCTGCTAGGAAGTTCAACCTATAGTTTAATAAGTACATTAGTGAATTGGGAAGCAGAAGTCTGTGGGTAAGCATTTAGCAGCCCCATTCTGGGAGAAAATGGGTCTGACAGGCTGACTAAATCACAGATTAGGTCCAGTGCGACTCTTGCTGATACAAGTGTTATCCACATGACTCATCCCCATTCACATTGGGGGGCCTACAAGACTGAACTAGAATCCCTAAATAAGACAATAGGATAAGGATTGGCAAACTCAAAGATGGTGATAAAATGAAATCCCACTCATTGAACAAAACAAATGATTGGCCAGCGCATCACACCTTGCTATGTGTTAAACACATAACAGACATATCAACACTTACTGGAGTTGTCTGGGTCCTCGAATGTAGCCACCTCGCCAACAGTGTAGGGTGCGGGTCCACCTGTAAGGCATGGAAGGGAGAAATGTGCTCAAATTCTGTGCACTGTCCAACAATTCCAAAGACAAATACCATGTGTAAGATTACATAAGTAAGTAAAGCCACTCAGACATGATGATACTGCATCCGATATAGCACGGCTAACATGTAAATACCATGGGTCTCCTGTGAGTTTTACACACATATCTGCACACATGCAGTGGCCCTAACTATCCTGTGGTGGCAAACATGCTCCTTCATTAGTGAGCAGACATAATAATGGAGTGTATTTGTCTCATCCTGTGTATCCAAGAGAGACATGCAAAGCCACTTTCCTTGAGGAGTGCATTACCAGTCAACCAGCCATTGTGCCCATGACAAATGTATGACACACAGGTACAATGTACAGAGGGGCAGGGACAGTTGTAAGCCCTCGTGTTGTTACAGTTTCTTCATTTGATCTGGCCCAGATATGATGAGTTGCACCAACCATAGAGATATGAACCCATGTGCATACCTTTGGCCAGCCACCCCTAAACGAAAGGTCAAACAACAAACACCAAATACCAGTCTAAGATGCTAGCTGAGGGCAGCTTGAACTTGTTCCCTATGTCTCCAAATCCAGATCTGACATGTATCCGAAATGACGAAGGGCCACAATAATCCCTAAGATTTTTTGAATTTCCGTGATCGCTTTCCTTACACACTCACCAGACACACATGAGACATATGTTTGGGCCACATTGCTATCATCAATTGACATGAAGCCTGCACTCATTTTCAGACTCATGTAGTGTTTCAAAAGTCAGTCTAGCTGTTGCGTCAACAAATGTTTGTAATGATTTGGAAATTTCTATACCTCACAGGCAAATGTGACCTATATCTATACATAATTGGCTCCTGATTTATATTGCTGTTTGACACAAAGGCGGCACCAACTTACATTAAGCAAAAGTATTCAGTAAGTTTGCAGAGCACTTGCTTCCTAACAGCTAGCAATTGTGGTCCTTAACATAGTACATAAATGACCCTGCATGTTTCCAAAGCATTCCACACACTCAACAACATTGCAAATCATCTGTCACTACAGAGCATTTAATCGTGCACATTTACATGATTTGTACTCACCAACAGGGCCACCAATCACAATGCCCAGGTGGTCCAGCAGATCTTGCTCCCTGGAGATGAGGTCAGCCCAGCAGTGCTTCAGCTGGTGGTCACTCCTAGGTGTCCTATAAATGCGTTGCAGGTGATGCAAAACCTTTGCCCACCGGAGCCTCCGTGCCTCAGTGTGATACCCCTGTATCACCGGCCCACCTGCCTCAATCATAAGGGGGAGGAAATGGCACACCAGCCATATGAAACCACCAAGCTCCTCCTCACCCATCTTGCCAAGACGAGGCCTACCCAACATCTTAGCAGCAAAAGATAAATAGGGGATAAAGGGGAACAAAGGAGAATAGGGGGAAAGTAGAATATGAAAAACTTAAACTAAACAACTGAAACAGCCCAACTAGACCCAAACTATCACTACCCACAACAGACTCCCAAAAACAACAAAGACAATACTATATAACACAATTGTACACAAAAACACTCAGACAGGATACAACAATATTTTATTCACAAAATGACAAGAAATGGACCACACAAGAGACAAAAGCACAATTTAACCAGACAAAACTCTCAACACAGCCACACAGTCAGGAAGTATCACAGACTGCAAAGTGAAAGTGAAAGTCAAACCACTGTACATCATCTGTAAACAGGATATCCTATTACATCACTTAAAATGGCAGTAGTTTTTATCGTTATGCGTAAAAAAAAAAATTACGCATACAGTCTGGGCATCATTTTTTTCGACGCACAGGAATAGAAATGGGCCCGCATCCATATATTTGGAAATAGTCGAACACTTAACCAATTTTCTGAGGTACAGTGTGGAAGAGTCAGTGTTGTTTTCAGGGCATTATGCGTCGTTTTTCGGGCATAAGCGTCATTTTTTGACGCGTGTGCGTCAAAATTTCAGGGCATTAATTGGGTTTGGGTCATTTTACCATTTTAATGTTATGTAACATTTGTGAAAAAATGAAATAGGCTGATTGCACCCACTTTGGTCTTGACAGTGTATGGGCACATGTGAGACATCATACTACTGCGGACCATGATCCGCTACTTCATTAACAGGATTTTCACTCTTAGCTGACGCACTAGATGGCCATATGTGTGGCCTACATATATGTATTGCACAAATTGGGCATGTTTGGCGTCAGGAGAGGATAGCAATGTGACGCACATAAGTACAATACCTCAACGCCTATGGCTCAATGTGTGTGCATTGGCTACTGATGTAGTTGTTGACCCAGTGTGTGTGCATCACAAGATGCATTATTGCAAATATGCTTGTATGAATGTGAAGTCAATGTGTCCAAACCTCAGATGCAAGTCAGTGTGGAAATGAGAGAGGACATGTGTTAGTCATACATGTAGCAACATCTGTTGTGTGCACTTCCAAGATTTTGGGTAACGTAGACACCACAAATGACAAAGCATGCACCGGATAGATGGCAGACCCTTGTTCATGTCAATGGTCCAAAAGTTGCCCATCACATGTCCTGGAAATTTGGATACTGCTTCCTAGGCACTTGTTGGTGAACCCACCGTGAGACAGGCACATGTACAGACTAAGTGGGTGCCATGTTATTGACACGGAAAGCCAAAGGTGACACACAAATGTAATATCATCCCACAGTTGTGGTCATGTGACTGAGCCACAACTCTCCTGTGGCAGTGGTGGACCAGCAGACAAGGCAGCACGTGGCCACATATTTCCAGTGATCAATTGCACAGAGGTGTCTGGTTCAAGTGTGTGGTCCAATGTTGATCCTGTATATTTTATGGGGTCTATGTTGTCACAGTTACGTCCAGGTCTCATCATGAGTTAGTGGCGGCTATTCCTGTATCTACTGAGTATCCTTCGGAGATCAATGGAAGTAAAGCCAATGAGTACATGAGAACCTACATGGGGATGGTCCCACCCTGTCACTGCAGACGTGTTATGAGACTGTCAACAGGGCAACCTTGATGTGCTGAGTGAGATCATATCTCAGGGGTCATGTTCCAGCAGGTGTCATTACAACATTTGTACACAGGTTGGCCTGTAAAGTTCCCACTGCACCTGGGAACATCATAGCCTCTGTGTTGATTAATCTTGCAGCTATTCAGCACGCACAGGACATCAATATGTTGTGAGCAATCTGATTCAGCGTGTGAACTGTCAGGGTCCTAACATGTGTGGAATTTTCATGCACATTATCAGAGGTTGCTGGTTCTGCTGGAGGCACCATACCCAATCCCTGCATACGGCCCTGGTACACTGTCACACTTTGTCGCTCATGCATACATGAGACCCAGACAAGGGATAGGCCATGATTTGGGTATTTGGAGACAAGTTCACAATTATGGTACAATAAAAAAGCAGATTATGCTATACAATGTATTTGAGTATGCATTGAGGAAGCACCTGATAAAATACCCCCGGAGGAATGTGAGGGTTGGGAAAGCAAGTATGCTACATATGTAGCCACAAGGAACCTTTAGGGTAACGCACAGACAGGTGCTAGTCAGGCTGACAGGATGCAGGGTCAATCAGGATCCAGCAATTTCACAAGGTACATACTCAGTGGTCTGACTAAGACTGGTCGGATGAAGAACAAGACAGTTGACATGGAAAACTGTGTTTGTCCTGTGTTTTGGAAGGTGACACATAAACCCAAGGGCTGTGTTACACGGCTTATTTTTCTAGCAATGCATAACAGTGTAATCAACAGAATGGCAGCTTCTATGCTGTTCCAAGCATCTGCAAGGGCAGTGCATGTTCACATGGGTGGTCTGCATGGAGGTCCTCACAGGTGTGTGCTGCAACAGTTTCTCACAAGTCCTGTAGGTGAGATTCTAGTTCAAATGGCCAACAGTACCTTTCACATGGGAAGCAATCTACAGGTGATAACAGGGCTTAGAAACTACAAGCCAGTGCATTATTTGACCTGACATCCATGCACTCAGATGTACTATGACTATGGCATACCATACGAAAGGGTGAAGCACACTGGATTACTATTGTTAGTCTGTGTGTGTGTAGAGGAGGGAATATCTGGGTACACATATTACCATTCCAGGGACCTCTTAAGAAGGGTGGGGTGAGACCGGGAACATGGGTGTGTCATGAGTTAGGACATGGGCTGACATGTACATGGAATGTAATGTGCGCAATGCTTGTCATAGGTGTGGCACTTTTGCTGTCTATGTTCTGCTTATATGGAACTCTAGTCACAGATAGTCCTTGCAAAGATAGGTGCTGTACGACTTACTGCTGTCAAGGGTCTGGTCATACATTCCTGTTACCAATGCAATAGCACATCCACTGCCTCATGTATGAGGCATTTTTTTCCCTTATTGACTGATGGTGTCTTAGATGTGTGCCATATGCTGCGATGAACCATGTTGCCAACATGTATGTGTGAAATAGGTGTGGTCCTCTGCTATTGCCCTTCAAAGGTGAAATGTACAGGATATATGTCATTTACATTGTGTGTATGTGACTATTGTATAATACGCATCACAATTGCTTTGGAATTTTCTGTGTCCTGATCGGTATGTCAGCAATGCTCCATGAGGCTACACTTTATTCTGATAGTTAGAGATAAAGGTGAGCAAAAATGATTAGCCAGACCATGATTTGGTGATTATTATCGGTTTTTATTTACATATGATGCTACAGTGGTGATGGTGAGTTGTTTCAAAAGAAATTGTTCACAATATGTTGGCGCCTACGCAATCCAGCAGCTGTGTTTTGTTGTTTCCCCTCATGTTGCAGGCCAGCATCCTCCTCTTCCTCCTCTTCAGGCATTTGTGGCTCTGGTTCTAATAGGGGAATGTTCCTTCGTACACAAATGTTGTGCAGGATGGCACATGTTAAAATGATCTTGCAGACCATTTCTGGTGAATATAGGAGGCTGCCACCAGTGATGTCAAGGCACCTGAATCTCGACTTGAGGATGCCAAAGGTCCTCTCGACTATGGTGCGTGTCCTCCTATGTGCCTCATTGTAGGCACGCTCTGCTGCAGTGCTTGGGTTGCCAAATGGTGTCATAATTCATGGCTGGATCCCATACCCCTGATCAGCTGAAAGAGAAAATGATTGGGATCATGTTGACGTATTTTGCCCCATTCATATCACCTTGCATGGCAGTAGTTGTCTTGTGTTGTCTGTGGCTCTTTTGTGTTATTGTGTTGATTCCTAGTCTTCTAGGATGTACCATCTGCATTGGGTTGTTTCCTTGGCTGAACGAGTGTTTGCCTGCTGACCAGTTGTCAGCAGTATGTTTTGGGATTTGCAGTACAGTGTGCACTCCCTAGCATTGTGACTTGTGATACAGGTGTTCCTGTGTCTTCACTGAGGGTGAAATGATAGTTCCATACACAGATTCAATTTGACAGTGGTGGTAACACATTAGCATCTATGTACCCTGGACATCCCATACCTTTAGACATTTGCAAGGTGACAATTAGCCAAACCTCTCCATATGTTGTGATCATTGACGTCTTGACATTAGACTGTACACTAATTTCAGATGTGTGACACGTTCACTGCAGACCTATCAAACATGCCTAGCGGTGTCACAACCTCAGTGTGTTCCTGTCCACATGTCGATTTCGTGGTGTATGTGTTATTTGTCCTAGAGGGTTGCTGTGCAGTGTGTATGTAAGTAGGTTTCTGTACTTACCAACAAGTAGTCCATTGCCATATCGTTCATCCTGGAAGTGTTTGATGGTACAGTGACGGAAGATGAATGAGTCATGGACACTCCCAGGATACTTTGCCATGATATTGGTGATCAATCCTTGGTGATCCACAATGGCCTGCACATTGATGGAGTGTGTGTGCTTCCTGTTGCAGTATAGGTGTTCAGTTGCAGCAGGTGGCACAAGGCATACATGTGTGCAGTCAATGGCACCAAGGGTGTGTGGGAATCCATTAATGAGGTAAAACCCCTGTTTTGTCTCCTGCTGCTTCTGCTGTGTGTTTGGGAAGCAGATCTGGTGGGGGTGTGAGTCCGATGATGGCATCCAGTACTTTGGGAAAGAAGGCGGAGAATGATGGCTGTGATATCCCAGCAACCAGGGCGCCAGTGGTTTGAAAGGAGCCACTTGCCAACATGTGTAGTACAGCATCGGATCTTGGTTTCTGTTAGGATTGTGCGGGGTGTCAGCAAGCTGGGTGCCAACTGTGGCTCAATGTTGCGCAGCAGCTGCTGAATGTCTTGCCAGTTCAACCTGTACCTCTGGATGATGTCATGTTCCCTGAGGCCATGAAGGGTTGTCCTGGTGCGGAATATCCTCTCCTGCCTTCTGCGTTGCCTTTGGGGTCCCCGCTGGTGTTGTGGTAGCTGCTGTTGTTGTTGCTGTGCTTTGCGTCTGCGTGCACGCTGGATGAGAAGCACCTCCATGTCTCCCTTTTGCTGCTCTGCTGTTGCTTCTGTGTGTTCTGATTAAATACAGGTGTGTTTGCCCCATTTTAACGCCTGCCCTGACCCAGTCATTAATTTTTGACGCAAATCGGGCTGTGCGTCATTTTCCGACTCCACCTCCCGGCAGTGCGGGATTTTCGTCCGGAAACATAAATACGACACACGGGCGTTTAAGTCATTTTTTTGACAGGAACGCCTACCTTACATATGATTAACGCAAGGCGGTTTCCCGCATCCAGAAAATTACACACACGGCGGGATTTTGACGTCCGCGGGCGTGAAAGTTTAAATATGGGGCAAGGTTTGCGCCAAATGTGCATCAAAATTTTTGACGCACATTCGGCGCAGACAGAGTATAAATATGCCCCTATATTTTTGAGATGTAAAATAGTTCCACATGCATTGCAATGCAAACACTCTGCAGGAGGCAGAATGATACATCAACAGCCAACCACATGAGGTGAAAGAGTGATAGTCATCTGGGCCAAGCCATTGCATATTTTGCAGAACTGCCAGCTGTGGTGTGACGCCAGCCGTAAAACAACCAAAGCAATCAACTTAGGATGTGTCTCCTTTCAGAAACGAGATAAGTGAGAGATTGAAATTCTATATCAACATTGTCTGTTGGCAAGAGAAGCTGCTCTACATTTAAGTTGATCTACTCAATAGCAAGTGAAATGTTTGCTCAATTATTTTCCAAGGGAATGATGAAAGTATGGGTGTTAGTCTGAGGTAGCTAAATATAGCAGCGGATATCCTTGGCTTAAACGTTGATAACCCTGTACCAAGTAACAAGCAAACCAAGATCCCAGATAGGATCTGTAGTTGAACCTTGCCTCTCAGTTATCCGTACTGCTCAGGACTGATACAATAGAAACAATACCAGGTATCAAGGACCCCTAGGAACAGGAACAAAACTCATGGGATTAAGGGTAATCAGAGGAGGAGAACTACAGGGAGTGCAGAATTATTAGGCAAATGAGTATTTTGACCACATCATCCTCTTTAAGCATGTTGTCTTACTCCAAGCTGTATAGGCTCGAAAGCCTACTACCAATTAAGCATATTAGGTGATGTGCATCTCTGTAATGAGAAGGGGTGTGGTCTAATGACATCAACACCCTATATCAGGTGTGCATAATTATTAGGCAACTTCCTTTCCTTTGGCAAAATGGGTCAAAAGAAGGACTTGACAGGCTCAGAAAAGTCAAAAATAGTGAGATATCTTGCAGAGGGATGCAGCACTCTTAAAATTGCAAAGCTTCTGAAGCGTGATCATCAAACAATCAAGCGTTTCATTCAAAATAGTCAACAGGGTCGCAAGAAGTGTGTGGAAAAACCAAGGCGCAAAATAACTGCCCATGAACTGAGAAAAGTCAAGCGTGCAGCTGCCACGATGCCACTTGCCACCAGTTTGGCCATATTTCAGAGCTGCAACATCACTGGAGTGCCCAAAAGCACAAGGTGTGCAATACTCAGAGACATGGCCAAGGTAAGAAAGGCTGAAAGACGACCACCACCGAACAAGACACACAAGCTGAAACGTCAAGACTGGGCCAATAAATATCTCAAGACTGATTTTTCTAAGGTTTTATGGACTGATGAAATGAGAGTGAGTCTTGATGGGCCAGATGGATGGGCCCGTGGCTGGATTGGTAAAGGGCAGAGAGCTCCAGTCCGACTCAGACGCCAGCAAGGTGGAGGTGGAGTACTGGTTTGGGCTGGTATCATCAAAGATGAGCTTGTGGGGCCTTTTCGGGTTGAGGATGGAGTCAAGCTCAACTCCCAGTCCTACTGCCAGTTCCTGGTAGACACCTTCTTCAAGCAGTGGTACAGGAAGAAGTCTGCATCCTTCAAGAAAAACATGATTTTCATGCAGGACAATGCTCCATCACACGCGTCCAAGTACTCCACAGCGTGGCTGGCAAGAAAGGGTATAAAAGAAGGAAATCTAATGACATGGCCTCCTTGTTCACCTGATCTGAACCCCATTGAGAACCTGTGGTCCATCATCAAATGTGAGATTTACAAGGAGGGAAAACAGTACACCTCTCTGAACAGTGTCTGGGAGGCTGTGGTTGCTGCTGCACGCAATGTTGATGGTGAACAGATCAAAACACTGACAGAATCCATGGATGGCAGGCTTTTGAGTGTCCTTGCAAAGAAAGGTGGCTATATTGGTCACTGATTTGTTTTTGTTTTGTTTTTGAATGTCAGAAATGTATATTTGTGAATGTTGAGATGTTATATTGGTTTCACTGGTAATAATAAATAATTGAAATGGGTATATATTTTTTTTTGTTAAGTTGCCTAATAATTATGCACAGTAATAGTCACCTGCACACACAGATATCCCCCTAACATAGCTAAAACTAAAAAAAACTAAAAACTACTTCCAAAAATATTCAGCTTTGATATTAATGAGTTTTTTGGGTTCATTGAGAACATGGTTGTTGTTCAATAATAAAATTAATCCTCAAAAATACAACTTGCCTAATAATTCTGCACTCCCTGTATAAAAGGTAAAAGAGTGAAGTACAATGCAGACAATGGTGATGTAACAAATTTGAGCACACAATTCTAATCACACCAGGAACTGCACTCACATTCTTTATTCTGCCATGAGGTAGAGCAGCAGGAAGATCATTTCTACTATTCAGGTCAGCAGCGTTTACTTGTAAAATGCAGATGATAGGGACAATAACTTAATTATACACAAGCACAAACACTGCAGAACACAAGAAAGAGGGTGGAAAGGCAAAACAAGAAATCTCCATAGTGAAGGAAGGTCGACTGTTAATTGCACAACAGCGAGGTAACCTCACCACCACCCAATGCTCCCAGGCGCAGAGTGAGTGGAACTATTGACTCCTATACACGTGGTGCTGTATCTGGGGCAGAGTGGGACTCTAACCCCCATTGTTCATTGCAGCGGAGGAGGCTGCCTGAATTAGCTGAGTGCCCGGAGGCACTATAATTGGGACGCTCTTGTCCAGCAGCGCGGAACGCGCAGTGCTGTATCTGGGGCGGAGTGTCACTCCAACCCCCATTGTTTCCTGCAGCGGTCTGAATCAGCTGAGCACTCAGAGGCACTATAATTGGGATGCTCTTGCCCCGCAGCGAGTGACACGTTGTGCTGTGTCTGGGGCAGAGTGGGACTCCAACCCCCATTGTTTCTTGCGGCGTAGGAGGCCATCTGAATCAGCAGAGCACCCGGAGGTGCTATAATTGGGACGCTCTTAAACTGCGGCGCTGGACGCACTGTGCTGTATAGGGGGCGGAGTGGGACTCCAACCCCCACAGTAACTTGTGGCAGAGGAGGCCGCCTGAATCAGCTGAGCGCCCAGAGGCGCTATAATTGGGACGCTCCTGCCCCGCAGTGCGGGGCGCACTGTGCTGTGTCAGGGGCGGAGTGGGACTCCAACCACCATTGTTCCTTGCGGCGGCGGAGGCCGCCTGAATCAGCTGAGCACCCGAAGGCGCTATAATTTGGAAGCTCTTGCCTCACGGCACGGAACGCACTGTGCTGTATCTGGGGCAGGGTGGGACTCCAACCCCATTGTTCCTTGTGGCGAGGAGGCCGCCTGAATCAGCTGAGCGCCCAGAGGCGCTATAATTAGGACGCTCTTGCCCCGCGGTCCAGTACGCACTGTGCTGTATCTGGGGCGGAGTCGAACTCCAACCCCCATTGTTCCTTGTGGCGGAGGAGGCTGCCTCAATCAGCTGAATGCCCGGAGGCGCTATAATTGGGACGCTCTTGCCCCACAGCACAGGACACACCCTGGCAAAGACCTGGCCAGGAGCGGGCCCATCTCCGCCTGTCCGAGGCCAGACAAGGCTGGGCCCTCCCTCTTGGTTTTGCCTCGCTGCATTGATCTGCAATCTCTAGGCTGGTTTTATGGTTTCGGAAGCAGTGAGTCCTCTTGGTCTGTTTTGTTCTTACCTACAGTTTACTTTGAGGCACATGTCTCTGTTTATCTTTGTTCTTGTTCTCTGTTATTGTTCTGATTTGGCCATGATTATTTTGATACTTCTTTTCTGAACTTTGGCCATGGGTAAGAGATAGGCACCATCACATTGGGGGGCAGAAGAAAGTCACAAGTCAAATCTTCCTCAAGCCTCTTGAATTATTTTACTGGTGCAATGGGGGCACTGAAAAGCACATTTGTAATGTAGAAGAATCTCTTTCTGTGTGTCAGGGAGGGGTGTAGGACAGTCTTCCAGACCCAGTTAATTCCCAGTGCCCTAATTCTTCCATTGGGCGCATAACAACCACTCTATATACGTCTTTGAACGGTTGTGTGCAAGATGGATCAGACTGTATAACTACGTAGGGTTCGATAAGCAATATCCCCCTGAGTGCCCAAGGAATCCTGTGGCTTGCTCCTCATCTAACAAGTGCGAGTCTGAGTCAGCCACGCGGTCACAGGCTATTTTAAGCCCAGAAAAAGTGAAGCCAAGATGTAAGAAGGCACCTGCAAAATCCCTTAGCAAGGTTTCTTCTGATGATATTAATTCTGTGATTTTGGCGATACAATCTTTGGACTCTACTGTAAGATCTGAAATGAGGGCTCTAACTATGAGAATGGATCAGATCAAGAGATCGGTTTCTGCATGTCTGGAATATTTTAAGGGGAGGACTGTTACAACTCAGCCGTCTGTAGCTCAAGATATAGATATTATAGCAGGAAGATGTGCCTTATCCCATCCAGGAGACAACATATGTTCCTGGGAGGACAATAATTTAGGAACCATTACAAATTTCCCCCGATCTGCTACTAGTGCAACACAAGGTGATATTAGAATTTTGGAAAGTGATACGCCTTTACATAGGGGAAATAAGTCAACCAACAATGGGATCTCTCGTCCCACAGTTCATCCTGCCTCAGTAAATGGTAACCCCATATTTAAGATCGCATCATCTCCTACGGAGCATCTTGACCTTCCACCAGAGGCAACTCCCTACGTAGCAGCATTATCTAACGTTCCCACCCTACAATCAAGTGGTCAAGAATCTTGGTACTCACTAGGAAATAAGGACCACATGTACGTACATTTTTTCTTGTCGCAAACGTCCCGATTCATAGAATCGGGCCGCTTGCGACAAGAAAAAAGAATTTTGGTATGTACAGACCCATTTTTTTAATTCGGTAATCTATTTCCCTAATCGCAAAAAGGGTTTCCCTTCCTAATTGCGAGTTGCAGTCCGATGTATGATTATTTTGTGATCGTGAATGCGGTCACAAAACAATCACAGTTAGCAGCACTCTCAAATTGGTGCTAACCCATTTGCAAAAGGGATGGGGTCCCAATGGTACCCCTTCCCCTTTGTGAATGCATGCAACAACATTTTTTCAGAGCAGGCACTGGCTCCAGGGACCACTGCCTGCTCTGAAAAAATGAAAAGAAAACTTTTCATTTTTGTTTTCGAAATGCATTCCATTTTTCCTTGAGGAAAACGGGCTGCATTTAAAAAAAAGAAATACTGCTTTATTTAAAAGCAGTCACAGACATGGTGGTCTGCTGACCCCAGCAGGCCACCATCCCCGTGGGTGCCGCCATTCCCAATGGGGTGGCAAATTGCGACCTACCTCATGAATATTCATGAGGTAGGTTATTTGCGACCCCATTGCGAATAGCAAACAGAGTCATTGACACTGTTGTACAACAGGTTTTGCGACTCGCAAATTGTGAGTCGCTAAGTCTCACAATCTGTGAGTCGCAAAACCTGATCTTCGTACATGTGGCCCTATGTCTTGGGTGGGTGGGGAAACATACGGGTTTAAACTGATGCGCTGTTTTCAGCTTTTAAGATGGTCAGAAGAGTTAAATGGGTCAGACGAGGGAGGAAAAGCATGGAGGGGGACTGTGTTGTTTTGTTATTTTAAATCCCCATGATTGGTTGAAATGGTTCTATCTCGGTTAAGTGTCCCTAGGGTATTGGTTAATCATTTTATGGCAATTCCCCTAGGCTTGTTTTACCAACCCTTTATGCTGCAGGGATTTTCAAGGGTAAATAATATTCCGAATTCTACCTTTCCACAGGGTCCTACATTTACTGTCCCCACAATGAATAGATTTAGGTGTTTGGCTCCCACTTGATGGTGTTGACTGACGGTATTCTAACTTGGTCTTGACTCCTTGGAGTCTGATGGCACCGTCTTAAGTCCCTTTATGGGGGTGTTTGTAACTTGCATACCAACTGTCAATTATGTAATCCAGAATTGGCCCCATCTTCCAACAACATCTAAACTTTCAGATAGCTGCAATGCCCCCAACGATTGGAAGGGTCGCGGGAGGTTTAAGATCACCTTTTGGAACATAGCTGGTTTAAAAAGTAAATTACAGATTGCTGAAGGTTTGAGTTTGTTGCAGGATTCCAACTATTGTGTTTTCAAGAGACCTGGCAAGTGGATCCTATATACTTAAATGGTTATAAAACATTTCATGCCCCAGCCACCCCATCCACTTTCGGAAAAGCAAAAGGGGCCCTTTATACTTATGTGGCCATTTGTGATCTTCTCACTGAGGTTCATTTGGCAGTATCTAACATGTGCTTTCAGATTATTACTGCCAAGTTGTCAGCCAAGCTTCTTGTAGCTGTGGTGAACTTTTATATTAACTTAAGCATGTTGGAAGTATGTAGTACACTTAAGCAATTGGATTGAGAACTTACGACATTGCTCAAGAGACCTAATGGGGGTTTGATAATCTTGTGGGGTGGTGATTTTAATGTTAACTTGTGCCAATCTCACGCGGCTAAAATCTGTAGGTTTTTTAGTTATGATGATGGGGCATTATTGCATTTTACTCACTCTGGATATGGTGATCTCCTTATTGATTTTTTGTTATCTCAATATGACTTAGGTTTCTGTAATGAATTCTGTCGTCCACCTCTCCCATTTACTAGTACTTTGAATGGTAGGGGGGCAATACAGTTAGAGATCATGCACTATTTCCGGTGTGTTACTCTGGGATGATACAGGAGTTTGTCACTCATGGGATTGCCATGAGTGACCATTACCTCCAGAGTTTCCTCGTAGTGTGGGGTGATGAAGATATTTTGCCACGCAGTTGTAAACCGCATATCGTGGACAATATTGAAACCAGTGGCACTAAGAGTTGTAATCTTCAGTGGACCCAGATTGATTCAGCTAAATTCCTAAAACATCTGGTGGCTTCCCAAAGAGGTGCATTCACTACTTGTTTATACGAGACAGCAGCTCGGGAGGATATTATTGGGGCTTTTATTAAAATCACAGAGGGAGTTAAAAGTGGCTTACTTGTGCATGCCAAAAATTATTCCACAAAAAGAGGAGGCTGGTTCGACCCATTGTGCTCACAGGCTCATAAGAGGTCACAATTAGCCCTGCAAAAGGTTCTTAGGTGCAGAGAATAGGTGAAGATCCTCAGAAGAGAATATAAGAAAGCTTTGGCTCAGAGAAAGCTAGCTAGCCTGACAGGAGACAACAAGGCGTTCTGGTGGGCAGTAAACACTCATTGTTTTAAAGCTGAAGATTCCCCTAGGTTGGAGATTGCTATTAAGGAATCCAAATGGCTTGATTATTTTTCAGATATTTATAAGAACCCTAGGGTGATATCACCCCATTTGGCTATTGATAAGCCTTTCCCTTGTCAACTACCTTCGAGTTTAAGTGAGATCCTATTTACAGTGGAGGAGATTAGACTAGCTCTAAAACCTAGTAAAAGTGGAAAGGCCCCAGGCTCAGATTCCATCCCAGTAGATCTTTATAAGGCCAATATTTCCCTGTGGGCTCCATTTTGTTAACTCAAGCTTTGCGAGCATGTACCAACTCTGGGTTTTTAACTACCAGGTCTGAATCCCTCCCAGTTCCAGTTTTACAAGAAGGGAGATCATCTTGATCCCATCTTTTACCGACCAATATCTCTATTGGATTCATTACTGAAGGTTATGGGGCATGTGCTATTGAACAGATTAGAGGATTAGGCTGATTCACAGGGGATTTTATCTGAGCTTCAGTGCAGGTTTCCACCCAGTACTGGTATGGCTGAACAGGGTCTTAACTTGGCCCTTACTGTAGGGAAATATACCCAGATTAAAAGTAGCAATCTTTATTTGGCCTTTGTAGATTTACCATCTGCCTTTGATTGTGTGGTTCACGAAGATTTATGGCATATAATGACAGCTATTGGAGCGCCCCCCGGTTGATTTTGTGAGGCATCTGTAGATGGATAACACAGCTATGGTAAGATACGGGATTAAGGGAGAGTGCTCGCGTAAATTTCGCACAGAGAAAGGTGTCAGGCAAGGTTGAGTTTTAGCACCTTTTCTATTTACCTTATATATTAATAACTTAGGGCAGGCTTTGACTAAGCAGTATATTGACCTCCGCCTTGTCGGGCGTCACCCAATTCCGGCCCTTCTCTATGCGGAAGCTGCTGTACTAATGGCCCACACTGCCATCGGTCTACAGCACTTGGGAATATGTTTGCAAAGTTTATGCATAATCTGGGGCTTTCTATTAACAAGGGGAAAACTTTTGTTATGAAGTGTGGCAAAAGACCTGTAAAATCTAGTAAGCCATCTATTGAAGGCACCCGTTTTGAGTTTACCAAAAACTTTCACATACTTAGGTATTATGTTTGATCAGAGGGGTAGGTGGAAGTCGGCTGTACACACCAGGAAGTTCCATTATAGTCAATCTACAACAGCACTATGTAATTTTTCTAGATAGCTGGGGAGGAAACCTGTGAATGAGCTATTAGCTATTTATAATACAAAATGTGTGTCCATAGCTATTTACGGAGCTGGTGAAATGGAAACATTCTGATTATCAACAGCTACAAGTGGTAGAAAATGCATTTTTGCGGTTGGTTCTCGCAGTTCCTGCCATTGTTCCACCTATGTGTGCCATGCTGAAATGGAGTTCCGTTCCTTAGCGATTTAGTGAAAATTCAACCTATTTTGTTATGTCACAAGTTACCCTAAATAGGGATATTGTCAAGGATTGATTAAAGCTAGAAGCTGCCTCTCAGTTTCCCTGGCTAAGATATGTTAAAACATTTTTTGACTGATTTGGAATATTTTGACCAACCAGAACTTTTAATGCTCATAAACAGAAAGCAACTTATAGCAGATTGCCTGGCTGTGCGTGATGATCAAAGGTTGACTTGTGAATTGATAAACCCCACTGTTTGTAGGCTTATAACTACCCTGATTATGTTTGATCTACAACCTGAGCCAGCAGGTGAAAAATAAAACAATAATGAAATATTGTTCTATTTTTCTGCTGCTGGCTCTTAGCCAGTGAGGTGATGCTCCTCTGCTATTGCAGAGGAGCCGCCCTTAGTGTCTTCCTGGTGAGATGCTCCATGTACCTCCTGGCCACCAGAGTCTCCAACCCCCAAAACATCTCCCTCCCAGCAGGAATACTACATCTAAATGGCTATGTGTGTTAACACAATACCTACAGCGTGACACAAGGAAACTGAACCTACTTTTCCTAACCCTCTTAGCCTGTGTCCTCACACCTTAGGACTTTGATATCCCTGGTTTCAGGGGACATGAAGGAAATAGCAAGCATAGAAGGTAAATGGAGCTACAGGAGCTGTTGTAGCTTGACTCTTGCTCTAGGCAAGACTGCTGGTTTAAGGTTGACAGTACTTATGTTTATAGGCGACTATGCCAGTCCTACAACAAATCGCAACTGTCATCCCAACCCTCCCGGTTCACAATCACCACCTCAACAAAAATTCAAACAGTAAACAGTGATTTGTGGCAGCCTTTACGCATGGACTCAAGAGTGTGACATCTCAGAGAGTATCGTGGTTAGACAGAGATTACCCCTTTCTCACATAAACACCATGTCTCAATCAAACACAGACAATGAAGAAGATGCAGTAAAGTTTCAATAGATTTTATTTAGCACAACTGCAATCTGCAATAAGTTGCATGGGCTGCAATGATTAGGATAATGAACAGTGCAAGAAACAGAATGGTAAAGACAAGAGTCATTAATACAAAGACCCCCACCATCTTGCAATGTCATGAAATGACATGAGATGTGAAATATGTCCTAATACCCTAATATCATGTACCTAATCTCTAACCTAACAGAGAGCTAGGTGTGATAAACCTAATCTGCCACTGCCATGTCCATGAGAAGAGCCCCCCAACCCTCGTTACCTTGGAATGAGGTCTCTAGCTCCGACTCCGTAGGGACACGAAGACTGGGTCAGTGTCAAGGCGACGTGCAGCATCTATAGTAGAGATGGCATCTGGTCGGAATCCCTCTGACTATCTGTTTTAAGTGAGGAGTATTTCTACAGATCTGCTTGGACCCCTGATGTACGTCTGTTCCCAAGCAATAGATAACAAGACACGCTTGGGACGGTAATTTATATAAACAATTCCCTCGAAAGTGTGAAGAGGGAAAGTACCCAATGTGAACACCTACAGTTTGTTTATCTTTTTCGCTTGGTATTGACGCCTTAGCGTGGATTTTATTAAATGTGCTAAAACAGAGCAAACTAAGTAGGGTAAAAGTCACCAGGTGACAGGGGCACGAGTCTGCAAGCCAACAGCTCAGCTAACTCCTATATCCCATTGAATCAAACTAGGATTCACTACAGAGATAATTTATTTTCTCTAGTTTCCAATCCAAGCTATTACACACATACAAGGTTGTGCAGGGGGCCACGACTGAGGCAAGGGGTCAACCCTGTGATGTTACTAGTAGCCAGAAGGTGTATGATGTCACTTCCACAACCACAAGATATTTTGGTGATCTGACAGAAGGCACCTAAATCTTCATTTCCTCCCGTTCCCGACAGAAACTGACACAGAAAAACCACCCTAAGTGCCAAAATATGCTTTTATAAGACCCAGGAAAATAGTTCACTTTGGTTACCCCAAGCTTGAGCAAGAACCCCGTTCGGCTGACCATGACAAAACAGTCACTACACACATCTCCAGTACATGCTTAGCTATTGTCTACAGAAGCAAAAGCTTGTCAGGAAGGGTTCATCTCTTTCAGTAAATTTTATTCAAAAGGCATCACATCTGCCTCACTGCCATGTTAACTTGTGGCTAATTCCATCAATTTGTGGTAATTTTTTGAATGACTATGTACCCCTTTGTAAAGAAAAAAAAAGCCATGCTCGCACTGTCAAGCAAGCAAATTGTTTGTTGCAGGTATTCTCTACAAATGGATGGGGGGTGTCTAAAGGCAACTAGGAAAGAAATTCCTTTTGAGTCAAATTAAACTCTATCATAAAGAAGAGGTGATGTCCATAACAGCAGGCGATCCTTTGGCAGGGGTCACCTCCCACCTTGCTCAAAAAGCTAGAACCATAGTGCCCAACTCTGTCATTTATAAAAACCTTCAACTAGAAGGGTTGTCTAGAATTCTCTGAATGCATTCATTCACTCAACTCTAAGGATATGTGTTTTCTGACCTCATCCTAAACTACATGTAGGGGATTACTCACTAAGGAACAATGTCCAACACCATCTAAATAGTGTAATGCTTTGATGGAGATAGATTATACAAAGTAATCCATACATACAGTTTTCCAGTCCACTTAACTACTTTTGCGCAGCACTCTGAAGATCTCGAAGCAGAAGTGGCAGCACCTGGCAGACAAGGAGCATCTGGGGATGGATATTCAGCCACTCCCACTTGCTTCTTGCTCATGCAAGTGAGATTTCCTTTAAAGCAGAAGACTCCACTGATGAGTATCTGACACTATGTATTGTATGTCTTTACCACTCCATGGCAGTGGGGCCTACCATTGGGTGTTATTGACTACTCAATGAATGATGGGACATTTAATCTCCTAGAACCAATATCCATCTCCTTTAAATTACCACTTTACGTTTCCTAGTCTCAATGCCAACTTCAGTACGTCCTGAAGATTTCTGAACTTTTCTGGACTTTCAGAACCAAATCTGGATCAGGAAATTAGCTCAACGTACTACATCTTGCCACCAGATGAGCAAGTACATAGCGTGACCATGCAAACCCAATTCACCTTGTACTGTATGATAATCCCTTTATTTATGTCCACTCCTAGGAGGCCTTACCCCATACTACTTTCACCCTTATAGTTCTCCAATTCACATTCGGTCATTTATAGGCAAAATGCCAACAATTACGTCATCCTGTTATGATTCAGAGCCACTGTCCTCTACTGAGTAGAACCTTTCCTAAACTAGTGGCATTTAGTGGCGTTTGATTATACTCAATCCAGTAGATGGAGCTCGATAACAGGACGAAATTACACTCATTGATTTCCCTGGTTGGGAATTCACGATCTTTTATGACCTTATCAATGTGCAGTACACCTAACTATATACCCATTTGTGTGACAACAGGCATTCAAGAAGGCCCTGTTCTCAGCCATCTCAAACTTTTGCTTTACATCATTTCTCTGCCACGAGTGACACACATATTGTATTGTCTAATCCTTTCTTGTCCCCTCACTATAACGGATTGACTCATTGCAGCCCACCACTGGATGCTCAATTGTTCTCTCATGACAAACTGTGCCAAAGGTGAGTTGTTACCTTCTCCACCATACGCTCACACTGCCACTAACCATCTCCTTTTCATCACCAGCCATGCACATTGAAGTGAACTTTGACACTTAGCTTAAAACAATCTCCTTTATCACCACCACTACCACCCATCTCCAAATCCACAATAAAGACAGAATAAGGCATCACTTCTCCTTCAAATCTACTGAAACACTCAACTCTGTAGTCCTTGCCATACATGATTACTTGGTTAGGACTCTCATCGGTGCAAGAGTTTGATGCAATACAGATGCATTTACAGATGTGTATTCATTTGGAAGGGCCTGAGGAAACAGATGCATCTGGAAGTTAAGGAACAACTGGGCGCTCAGTGACTGGCGAAAGTAGGCTTATTTAGGAACAAGGCACATCCACATCTTAGCGACATGCACATCTTAATGATAGTATTAAAAAACTTCATTATTTTTGTGTGGTACAGTGATTTGTGCGTTGGGATGTGAGTACATGCATATACGCCTTTTTTCATACGAATTCATACACATGTGTATTTGTTTTGCATCTGTTGGTTTGGTTAAGAGTATGCATGCATGGTTTCCTGGCTGTCATAGGATGTTAATGTAACCTGTGCATTTAAAAAGGTTCACTGGTGTAATGTTTAGAAAGGAGTGAGCATCCCAATAAAAGCTGCGCAGCTATCTATTGTATTGTAGATATATATAGCACTTACTACCCATGACAAAATGCTTTGCGGACAGGTAACACACTTCTCTGTGGCACTCACAGTTTGTAGTGTTAGTTGTAAGTGTTGCAGGTAACCATATATTATGCAATATACATTAATTAGTTGCATGCAGTGTCTAGTCTAAAGGAAAGTTTATTAAGTTTATTAATTATTTTTATTTATGCAACATATTCTGTTGCCACGCAGTTGTGCATCCTTCCTTAGATTCGCAATGTGTTCAAAAGCACTGTATGTTCAACGTTTTCAAAAGCTGACTGGGAATGGTTATTTTTTATGATGTTTTTGGGATGTTTGTAGTGTCTAAGCACAGTCGAGGCCATATACGCGTTGTGAAGGCAGGATAAAGTTGTTTCCAATTTGGTGAATTCTCCTTAAAAATTGTCAAAGTTATGAACAAATGACGCTTTTCATTTCCTTATGAAAACGTCAAGGTGATCTTAACTATGATGAGGCTATCAAACCAGTATACCACGTCACTTTGAGCCGTATGTACAAAAGCACTTTTGCGGTCAGAAACGGCCCGAGTCGCAGAATCGGACCCCAAAAATGCTTTTTTTCATATGTACAAAACAAAAATGATGATTTGGAAATATGTTACCGAATCAAAATATGTGTTAAGCGATTCAATATTTGGAAGGGGCGCGTTTATGGCGTCCCTTCCAAATACCGAATTACAGTGCATTGCATGAATGTTTTGGGACTAAATTACGTTTGCAAAACATTTATTTTTTACTGACACCTCAAGGGTGGTGGTAACCATTTGTAAATGGGAAGGGGGCCCCGGGGTCCCCTTTCCCCTTTATGAATATTGAAACAAATATTGTTTTAAAGAAAGGGACCAAGGGACCACTGCTTGCTCTTAAAAAAAAGAAACGTAAGGAAAACAGGCTACATTTCAGAAAAAAATGGGTAGCAAATTGAGACCTACTTCAGTAATATTCATGAGGTAGGTCTTTATTCAATCCCATGAGGAATCGCTATCTGAGTGTATTGAAGTACCATCTTGCCTGGCATGTTACCCCCATATTTCACTGTATATATGTTGTTTTAGTCTATGTGTCACTGGGACCCTGCCAGGCAGGGCCCCAGTGCTCATAAGTATGTGCCCTGTATGTGTTCCCTGTGTGATGCCTAACTGTCTCACTGAGGCTCTGCTAACCAGAACCTCAGTGGTTATGCTCTCTCTGCTTTCCAAATTTGTCACTAACAGGCTAGTGACTAAATTTACCAATTCACATTGGCATACTGGTACACCCATATAATTCCCTAGTATATGGTACTGAGGTACCCAGGGCATTGGGGTTCCAGGAGATCCCTATGGGCTGCAGCAATTATTTTGCCACCCATAGGGAGCTCTGACAATTCTTACACAGACCTGCTACTGCAGCCTGCGTGAAATAACGTCCACGTTATTTCACAGCCATTTACCACTGCACTTAAGTACCTTATAAGTCACCTATATGTCTAACCTTCACCTGATGAAGGTTGGGTGCAAAGTTACTTAGTGTGTGGGCACCCTGGCACTAGCCAAGGTGCCCCCACATCGTTCAAGGCAAATTCCCCGGACTTTGTGAGTGCGAGGACACCATTACACACGTGCACTGCACATAGGTCACTACCTATGTACAGCGTCACAATGGTAACTCCGAACATGGCCATGTAACATGTCTAAGATCATGGAATTGTCCCCCCAATGCCAGACAGGTTTATGCCTTCCTGGGGTCCAGGCAGCCCTGGCCCAGGAAGGCAGAACAAAGGACTTCCTCTGAGAGAGGGTGTAACACCCTCTCCCTTTGGAAATAGGTGTGAGGGCTGGGGAGGATTAGCCTCCCCCAGCCTCTGGAAATGCTTTGATGGGCACAGATGGTGCCCATCTCTGCATAAGCCAGTCTACACCGGTTCAGGGATCACCCAGCCCTGCTCTGGCGCAAAACTGGACAAAGAAAAGGGGAGTGACCACTCCCCTGACCTGCACCTCCCAAGGGAGGTGCCCAGAGCTCCTCCAGTGTGTCCCAGACCTCTGCCATCTTGGAAACAGAGGTGTTTGTGGCACACAGGACTGCTCTGAGTGGCCAGTGCCAGCAGGTGACGTCAGAGGCTCCTTCTGATAGGCTCTTACCTCTCTTGGTAGCCAGTCCTCCTTCCTTGGTAGCCTAACCTCCTTTCCTGGCTATTTAGGGTCTCTGCTTTGGGGAATTATTCAGATAACGAATGCAAGAGCTCACCAGAGTTCCTCTGCATCTCCCTCTTCACCTTCTGCCAAAGGATCGACCGCTGACTGCTCAGGACGCCTGCAAAACCGCAACAAAGTAGCAAGACGACTACTAGCAACCTTGTATCGCTTCATCCTGACGGCTTTCTCGACTGTTCCCAAGTGGTGCATGCTCTGGGGGTAGCCTGCCTCCTCTCTGCACCAGGAGCTCTGAAGAAATCTCCCGTGGGTCGACGGAATCTTCCCCCTGCAACCGCAGGCACCAAAAGACTGCATCACTGGTCCTCTGGGTCCCCTCTCAGCACGACGAGCGTGGTCCCTGGAACTCAGCAACTCTGTCCAAGTGACTCCCACAGTCCAGTGACTCTTCAGTCCAAGTTTGGTGGAGGTAAGTCCTTGCCTCCCGACGCTAGACTGCATTGCTCAGTACCGCGTGATTTGCAGCTGCTCCGGCTCCTGTGCACTCGTCCAGGATTTCCTTCATGCACAGCCAAGCCTGGGTGCCCAACACTCTAACCTGCAGTGAACAATCTTCTGAGTTGTCCTCTGGCGTCGTGGGACTCCCTTTTGTGACTTCGGGTGGACTCTGGTTCACTTTCCTTCCAAGTGCCTGTTCAGGTACTTCTGCGGGTGCTGCCTGCTTCTGTGAGGGCTCCCTGAGTTGCTGGGCGCCCCCTCTGTCTCCTCCTCCAAGTGGCGACACCCTGGACCCTCCTGGGCCACAGCAGCATCCAAAAACCTCTACTGTGACCCTTGCAGCTAGCAAGGCTTGTTTGCGGTCTTTCTGCGTGGGAACACCTCTGAAAGCTTAATTGCGACGTGGGACATCCGTCTTCCAAAGGAGAAGTCCCTAGCTCTCTTCTTTCTTGCAGAACTCCAAGCTTCTTCTAACAGGTGGCAGCTTCCTTGCACCCTCAGCTGGCATTTCCTGGGCTCCTGCCCACTCTCGACACTGTCGCGACTATTGGACTTGGTCCCCTTGTCTTACAGGTACTCAGCTCCGGAAATCCACTGTTGTTGCATTGCTGGTGTTTGTTCTTCCTGCAGAATCCCCCTATCACGACTTCTGTGCTCTCTGGGGGTAGTAGGTGCACTTTACACCTACCTTTCAGGGTCTTGGGGTGGGCTATTTTTCTAACCCTCACTGTTTTCTTACAGTCCCAGCGACCCTCTACAAGCTCACATAGGTTTGGGGTCCATTCGTGGTTTGCATTCCACTTTTGGAGTATATGGTTTGTGTTGCCCCTATACCTATGTGCTCCTATTGCAATCTACTGTAACTTTACACTGCTTGCATTACTTTTCTTGCTATTACCTGCATAATTTTGGTTTGTGTACATATATCTTGTGTATATAACGTATCCTCGTACTGAGGGTACTCACTGAGATACTTTTGGCATATTGTCATAAAAATAAATTACCTTTATTTTTAGTACTTCTGAGTATTGTGTTTTCTTATGATATTGTGCATATGACACCAGTGGTATAGTAGGAGCTTTACATGTCTCCTAGTTCAGCCTAAGCTGCTTTGCCATAGCTACCTTCTATCAGCCTTAGCTGCTAGAAACACCTCTTCTACACTAATAAGGGATAACTGGACATGGCACAAGGTGTAAGTACCTCTGGAACTTCCGACAAGCCAGGCCAGCCTCCTACATTGGTTGTGCAGGGGTGGGATAAGTACTTGTAACTACTTACCACTTTGTCATTGTGTACTTTTCATAAGAGAATAATATACAAAACAAGTTCAGTGTATGTACACCTAACCAAAAAGTTTTGTTTTTCTCCTCTTAAAGTTTTTACAAAGTTCTGAAAAGTTTTCTAAAACTTCTAAAAGTTTTTTTAAGTTAGAAAAAGGTTTTTTTCTCTGTTCTTTAAAAAGTTCTGAAACTTTTTCTTCCTTCTCACTATTTCTAAACCTTTTACTATCATGTCTGTAGAAGATTCTACTCTTAAAATGGTCAATACTACTTATGACAATTTGAATTACAAGAGCCTAAGGAGTCTCTGCTTAGAAAGAGGTTTAGTGATAGGAAAGAACCCTACAAAAGTGTTTCTATTTAACATGCTTATTGTGAATGATGAGTCCCAAGCAGGCACATCAAATGAGAGGTTAATAGAAGGTTCCCATTCTGACTCAGGGGATCTCCTTGAGGGAGGTGGGGAGGGTTCTGAACCAGATCTGCCCCCTAGCAGAACACCTAGTAATGTTGGTAGTAATGGAGGTTCCCATCACAGTAGGGGAGTCTTTATTCCTGGAGGCCAAGTTGCTAGGGTTCAGTCAGTTAGGGACAGATCCCCCTCTGTTGTTTCCAATTTATCTTCTGTGTCCAAGCATTCCCAACCCACCCACCCTGAAGACAACATGTTAGAAAGGGAACTCAAAAAGTTGAGGGTTGAAGAGACCAGACTGAAGCTTAAACAGCAACAGCTGGCCTTAGATAGGGAATCCCTAGACCTGGAGAAGGAGAGACAGAGATTGGGGTTTGGACCCCATGGTGGCAGCAGCAGTATTCCTGATAGTAATCCTGTTAGAGAGCATGATTCCAGGAATCTGCACAAGATAGTCCCCCCTTACAAGGAGGGGGATGACATCAACAAGTGGTTTGCTGCACTTGAGAGGGCCTGTATGGTACAGGGGGTCCCTCAAAGGCAGTGGGTTGCTATATTGAGGCTATCTTTCAATGGAAAAGGTAGGGATAGCCTCCTTACTGTTAGAGAAAGTGATGCTAACAATTTTGCAGTTTTGAAGGATGCACTCTTGGATGGATTTGGCTTAACCACTGAACGATACAGGATTAAGTTCAGAGACACCAGAAAAGAGTCCTCACAAGACTGGATAGACTTTGTTGACTGTTCAGTGAAGGCCTTGGAGGGGTGGTTACATGGCAGTAAAGTTTCTGACTATGAAAGCCTGTATAATTTTATTCTGAGAGAGCACATTCTGAATAACTGTGTGTCTGACTTGTCACACCAATATCTAGTGGACTCAGATCTGACCTCTCCCCAAGAATTGGGAAAGAAGGCAGACAAATGGGTCAGAACAAGAGTGAACAGAAAAGTTCATACAGGGGGTGACAAGGATGGCAAGAAGAAGGATGGTAAGTCTTCTGACAAGGATGGGGACAAAAGTAAAACTGAGTCTTCATCAGGCCCACAAAAATCCTCTGGTGGGGGTGGTGGGTCCAAATCCTCTTCCAATAATCAACCTAAAAAGCCTTGGTGTTATTTGTGTAAAGTCAAAGGCCATTGGACAACTGATGCCAGTTGTTCGAAGAAAAACATGAAACCTTCCACTACCACAACCCCTACTGCAAATTCTAGTGCCCCTAGTAATAGCAGTGGTGGTGGGAGCAAACCTACTAGTAGCCAATCCAAGGGAATAGCTGGGCTCACTTTTGGTAATTTAGTTGGGGTTGGTCTTGTTAGGGAGACCACAGAGGCTGTGTTAGTCTCTGAAGGTGCCATTGATTTGGCCACCTTGGTTACTTGTCCCCTTAATATGGATAAGTACAAGCAACTTCCCCTAATAAATGGTGTTGAGGTTCAGGCCTACAGGGACACAGGTGCCAGTGTTACCATGGTGATAGAGAAACTGGTGCACCCTGAACAACACCTACTTGGTCAGCAGTACCAAGTGACAGACGCTCATAACAACACTCTTAGCCACCCCATGGCTGTTGTGAATCTCAACTGGGGGCGGGGGTTACTGGTCCAAAGAAAGTTGTGGTTGCCTCAGATTTACCTGTAGACTGTCTACTAGGGAACGATTTAGAGACATCAGCTTGGGCAGAAGTGGAGTTGGAGGCTCATGCAGCAATGCTGGGCATTCCTGGGCATATTTTTGCTTTGACAAGGGCTCAGGCCAAAAAGCAAAAAGGACAAGGTAACTTGGATCCTGGAACAATGGACCAAGTCCTCCCTAAAGCTAGGGGTAGCAACGGTAAACCCCTACCCTCTATCCCTCCCTCTGCAGATGATTCTCCTTCTGAGGAAGAAGAATTTCTTCCCTGTGCAGAACCTTCACCAGATGAGCTGGCAGCAGACACTGCTGAGCTTTTGGGTGGAGGGGGGCCTGCCACTGTGGCACAGCAAACCTGTCCCACATTAGAGGGTCTCAGACAGCAAGCTGTCAAGCAGCAAAATGGGGATGTCAGTGACTCACATAGAGTTTACTGGGAGGACAAACTCTTGTACACCGAGGCAAGGGACCCAAAACCCAGAGCAGCCAGGAGATTGGTCATTCCCCTGCAGTACAGAGAGTTCCTCCTAACTCTTGCACATGACATTCCTTTGGCTGGGCATTTGGGCCAGATCAAAACATGGGAAAGGCTTGTCCCCCTGTTTCACTGGCCTAGGATGTCAGAGGACACTAAAGATTTTTGCAAGTCTTGTGTGACCTGCCAAGCCAGTGGCAAGACTGGTGGCATACCAAAGGCTCCTCTTGTTCCACTACCTGTGGTTGGGGTTCCCTTTGAAAGGGTAGGGGTTGACATAGTTGGCCCCCTTGACCCTCCTACTGCTTCAGGCAATAGGTTTATCTTGGTGGTTGTGGACCACGCCACAAGAACACACAATTGATACTGGAGACAGCTTGCCTGTCAAAAGTAAAATCTATAGGCAGCCTGACCATGTCAGGGACTGCATAAAACAAGAGGTTCAGAAAATGCTTGATCTAGGAGTGGTTGAACCTTCTGAAAGTCCATGGGCGAGTCCTGTGGTGCTTGTTGTGAGAAAGAAGCCTCTTTCTAGCCTTGTTACCCCCACTTTTGGCCTGTTTGTGAGTGTATGTCAGGGTGTTTTCACTGTCTCACTGGGATCCTGCTAGCCAGGGCCCAGTGCTCATAGTGAAAACCCTATGTTTTCAGTATGTTTGTTATGTGTCACTGGGACCCTCCTAGTCAGGACCCCAGTGCTCATAAGTTTGTGACCTATAAGTATGTGTTCCCTGTGTGATGCCTAACTGTCTCACTGAGGCTCTGCTAACCAGAACCTCAGTGGTTATGCTCTCTCTTTACAAATTGTCACTAACAGGCTAGTGACCAATTTTACCAATTTACATTGGCATACTGGAACACCCTTATAATTCCCTAGTATATGGTACTGAGGTACCCAGGGTATTGGGGTTCCAGGAGATCCCTATGGGCTGCAGCATTTCTTTTGCCACCCATAGGGAGCTCTGACAATTCTTACACTGGCCTGCCACTGCAGCCTGAGTGAAATAACGTCCACGTTATTTCACAGCCATTTTACACTGCACTTAAGTAACTTATAAGTCACCTATATGTCTAACCTTTACCTGGTAAAGGTTGGGTGCTAAGTTACTTAGTGTGTGGGCACCCTGGCACTAGCCAGGGTGCCCCCACATTGTTCAGGGCCAATTCCCCGGACTTTGTGAGTGCGGGGACACCATTACACGCGTGCACTACATATAGGTCACTACCTATGTGTAGCTTCACAATGGTAACTCCAAATATGGCCATGTAACATGTCTAAGATCATGGAATTGCCCCCTCTATGCCATCCTGGCATTGTTGGTACAATCCCATGATCCCACGGGTCTGTAGCACAGACCCGGGTACTACCAAACTGCCTTTTCAGGGGTTTCACTGCAGCTGCTGCTGCTGCCAACCCCTCAGACAGGTTTCTGCCCTCCTGGGGTCCAGCCAGGCTTGGGCCAGGAAGGCAGAACAAAGGACTTCCTCAGAGAGAGGGTGTTACACCCTCTCCCTTTGGAAAATGGTGTGAAGGCAGGGGAGGAGTAGCCTCCCCAGCCTCTGGAAATGCTTTCATGGGCACAGATGGTGCCCATTTCTGCATAAGCCAGTCTACACCGGTTCAGGGACCCCTCAGCCCTGCTCTGGCGCGAAACTGGACAAAGGAAAGGGGAGTGACCACTCCCCTGACCTGCACCTCCCCTGGGTGGTGCCCAGAGCTCCTCCAGTGTGCTCCAGACCTCTGCCATCTTGGAAACAGAGGTGCTGCTGGCACACTGGACTGCTCTGAGTGGCCAGTGCCAGCAGGTGACGTCAGAGACTCCTTCTGATAGGCTCCTTCAGGTGTTGCTAGCCTATCCTCTCTCCTAGGTAGCCAAACCCTCTTTTCTGGCTATTTAGGGTCTCTGCTTTGGGGAATTCCTTAGATAACGAATGCAAGAGCTCATCCGAGTTCCTCTGTATCTCTCTCTTCACCTTCTGCCAAGGAATCGACTGCTGACCGCGCTGGAAGCCTGCAAAACTGCAACAAAGTAGTGAAGACGACTACTGCAACTCTGTAACGCTGATCCTGCCGCCTTCTCGACTGTTTTCCTGGTGGTGCATGCTGTGCGGGTAGTCTGCCTCCTCTCTGCACTAGAAGCTCTGAAGAAATCTCCCGTGGGTCGACGGAATCGTCCCCCTGCAACCGCAGGCACCAAAGAACTGCATCACCGGTACCCTGGGTCTCCTCTCAGCACGACGAGCGAGGTCCCTTGAATCCAGCAACTCTGTCCAAGTGACTCCCACAGTCCAGTGACTCTTCAGTCCAAGTTTGGTGGAGGTAAGTCCTTGCCTCCCCACGCCAGACTGCATTGCTGGGAACAGCGACTTTTGCAGCTACTCCGGCCTCCGTGCACTTCCGGCGGAAATCCTTTGTGCACAGTCCAGCCTGGGTCCACGGCACTCTAACCTGCATTGCACGACCTCCTAAGTTGTCCTCCGGCGGCGTGGGACTCCTTTGTGCAACTTCGGGTGAGCACCGTTTCACTCTACTTCGTAGTGCCTGTTCCGGGACTTCTGCGGGTGCTGCCTGCTTCTGAGAGGGCTCCTTGTCTTGCTCGATACCCCCTCTGTCCCCAGACGCAATTGGCGACATCCTGATCCCTCCTGGGCCACAGCAGCATCCAAAAACCCTAACTGCACAATTTGCAGCTAGCAAGGCTTGTTGGCAGTCTTTCTTCAGGAAAATACTTCTGCACGACTCTCCACGGCGTGGGGGATCCATCCTCCAAAGGGGAAGTCTCTAGCCCTTGTCGTTCCTGCAGAACCTTCAGCTTCTACTGTCCAGTAGCAGCTTCTTTGCATCCACAGCTGGCATTTCCTGGGCATCTGCCCATCTCCGACTTGCTTGTGACTTTTGGACTTGGTCCCCTTGTTCCACAGGTACCCTCGACTGGAAATCCATTGTTGTTGCATTGCTGGTTTGTGTCTTTCCTGCAGAATTCCCCTATCACGACTTCTATGTCCTTTGGGGAACTTTAGTGCACTTTGCACTCACTTTTCAGGGTCTTGGGGTGGGCTATTTTTCTGACCCTAACTGTTTTCTTACAGTCCCAGCGACCCTCTACGAGCTCACATAGGTTTGGGGTCCATTCGTGGTTCGCATTCCACTTCTAGAGTATATGGTTTGTGTTGCCCCTATCCCTATGTGCTCCCATTGCATTCTATTGTGACTATACATTGTTTGCACTGTTTTCTATTGCTATTACTGCATATTTTGGTATTGTGTACATATATCTTGTGTATATAACTTATCCTCATACTGAGGGTACTCACTGAGATACTTTTGGCATATTGTCATAAAAATAAAGTACCTTTTGTGTATTGTGTTTTCTTATGATATTGTGCATATGACACCAGTGGTATAGTAGGAGCTTTACATGTCTCCTAGTTCAGCCTAAGCTGCTTTGCCATAGCTACCTTCTATCAGCCTTAGCTGCTAGAAACACCTCTTCTACACTAATAAGGGATAACTGGACCTGGCACAAGGTGTAAGTACCTCTGGTACCCACTACAAGCCAGACCAGCCTCCTAAACTGAGGTTTGTAAGTTTTCTTACATTAGGAATTGTGATTTCTTAATTATGATTCTGTAAAAATCACAATTAGGAAATTGCAATTCCTATTCTTTCTACATATGGCCCAAAGTGCGCGAAAGTTAGTCTATGGAGAAGGTTCCATCTAATTTCAAATGACTTGCTCTATCAGGCGCGTGCTGCTTCCCCCTTCGAATACCCACCATCCATTGCGCTCCCTGTTGCTCCCTCCCTTGTCCATTGCTTCCCTTACCTCTCACTAGCTTTTTTATATTTTTTCTCTTCCAAACTCATTGCCTCAATCACCTTTGTTGCTCACCCCTCATTGACTTCTCCCCCAAGCGCTCATCCATTGCTCCCCTGCACCTCTCCTACTGTTCCTTAAAAAAAAAAAGAATGTTTATATATTTTTGGGAGGGGGTAGATAGCTGCGGTTTACTACTCGGCTGCTCCCCCTTTTTTTAAGTGCACTTCTGCACATGTTTATTTTTTTTTCTTTACTGCTCCCAAGGCTAGCATCCACAGTCTTGAAACATTTAATAAAAAATAAACAAAATGGTGTCCGCACCATGCTGTATGTGCATGCATATGTCATTATGCAAACCGCTGTAACGTCTTCACGCATATGTGTGCATGGTCATGACATATGTATGTGTACGTCATTGCAATTGTTTCCTTTTTTAAGGAAGCTGCACAGCATTTGCTATCACCTCTTAATGTAGACAAAGACACACACCAAAGTGAAACAGGAAGATGAAACAATTAACCTTCAAAGGAGGATATGAGAGGAGAACAAGTTTGGGACAACTTTCAAGAAAATGTTCATTGATACACAGTCATTAACCCTTTCTGGACGGTATGCTCTTACTATGTGGGATCCCCAATTTAATTCACCCTACCGTTATTTCGGATCCATTAATTTGGAATTACAGTACTTTTGGATAACCATTTCTGATGTCTTTAGTTCCTAAATGTAAGTAAACGTGTATGTGTATATATATATATATATATATATATATATATATATATATATATATATATATATATATCCACTGTGGATGATTAAGGGCTGGTGAATAGATATATATTTATGAAACGTAATTTTTAGGTTCAGTGGTACTGTAATTATGTATGAGATGCTAGGAGGTTTGAGTGCTGAGATTAGTGATGTGTTTGGACTAGGTAATCGTAGGGTTTAGGGGTGAGTTTGTGTAATGGGGTACAGAGGTTTCTCAGGTATACTGGGTGTGTTTTGTTTTCGTTTGCGGTTGTTTTAGGTGCTGGAAGTTACACTTAAGTATTTAAAAACATATTTTACACATGTAAGAACTTAAAAAGTAATTAATAAAAGGAAAAACAATTTAAAAAAGGAAATCTTGGTTGGTGTTCATAATTATTGTATATTACCATGCTAAGCAGAAATGATTGTATTCGAAAAAATAAAATATATAATAATCCGAAATAATGGAACGGTAAGTAGTGTCTCACAACCTAGCCAGAAATTACTATAGGTAAGGCTCGTATTCCCAGAGAGGGAGCACCAGTGTACATCAGGTCGTCATGATCTACAAGTATTCAAATGATTCTGAAACAAGAAACTATGCATTGTTTTTTTGTTTTCCACGGGTCTAGAGGGGGGAAGGGTTTACAACTTTTTGGAGGATTTTAAGACTTTGAAGTGTAGGGGAAAATAATGTTATGACCCTGAGACAAACACCCAAATCTCGTTGTATACCTGACGTAGCGTACTGTGCCACATTCTGTACCCAAAGTCCATGGCCATGCTCAAAGGGCATGGCCAAATGCCATTCGCTATAGGTTGTGCGTATTAATTATATTTATAAAGAGCAGACCCTCTCTGAAGAACAGAGTGAGGATGTACAAGTTGTAAACAACAGCAATGTTTAAAAGAAGAAAAAATAAATACAGTTCACGGAGTGAAAATAACCCAGTTCATTTCTACTCGAATTCAATAAACAAGAAAGCAATAGGAGAACAAACGAAATAGGACAAAAACAGCCACCAAAATCAATATTTAATAGACAAAGAAGTCACTTTAAATGGTGTACTTTGGAGGCTTTCAGAAAGGAAGTAAATTAAGAAAAGCATGAACCGATGTGTTAGTGGACAATCCAACACTAAGGAGCAGAGGCACTAAAAGCTTGACTGGAGAAATCTAATTGATCAACCCTGAGAGTGTTCAAGCATTGTAGCTATCTGTGCTCTCAATAACTCGGAATCTGTTCACTACGTGGATAATCTCAGCCACATACCTGAACTGGGAGAGGACGGGAGCCTTTAAGGTGATGCAGTCAAGGTTTTAAAAACCTAGCATTGGAGAGGAAATAACTGCTAAAGGGTGGGAATGATATGGTAAAAAAATCCTGCAGCCATAGTCAAGCGTAGATCATAGTGCCAAACTCCTTTATTGGGTGCTTGCGTAAAGAGAGTGAGACCAGGAATAACATCATCTGCACCCTCCAGTCCAGGCATGACTATAGCCTGGACAGCGGAATAAGCAGCTCCGTGTAGAACATGATTTGTGTTCCGCAAGAAATATTTTTGGGTAGATCAGGATTAAACAACTTAACAAATCTGGTTAGAAATGTGAGGGGCCTACCACAAAATACAGAAAAGCAGAAATATAAAGTGAGGAGTGGGAAGAGAGCCAAGATTGCACAACGAAGGGCTGAGGTGAAGAATAATTCTGCTTTCAGTGGCTAATTTGAGAAGCAATTTTACATCATCTCTGTGACAACGAGGCAGTCCATCAGATGATGGTCATTTTCTACTAGTCGCACTTTTAGAAATAGTTTGGTGTGATCCGCATGCTGAGGAATCGAGAGATCTGAGCTAAATCCTCAATAGCCCATGGCATTTTTAATAAATTTGGCCACAGGGCATGCCACAAGATATAGAAGGGGTTAGACAGTAAGGATCCACCTAAACAAACGTAGATTGCCCAGATGGAAAAGTAGACAGCAGGTTCAGGAAATTACCACTGTTTCACAAGAACCTGGAATGCTGTGCCTCACAGTTGACTGTATCAAAAGCCACCAAGTTATCCACCCCTCTATATATGCTAGAGGATGGAGTGATTTGATGTTAGGGCTCATAACATTCATTTATATGACTATTGTATGTTTTCTCCTAAACACACTTAAAAGCTCAGGGTGAGCGCTAAATAGATACATTGGTAAGTTCAGTTTGGAAGCCAGTGTCTGTGCCACAGAATGAAAGTCAACTTTATAAAAATAATGTTTAGTTATAGACAAACCATGAAACGACAGAACAGAGATGCTGTGTCAAATCTTAACTTTTGCAAAGATGTCTTGGTAATACATGATATTATGTCTCATCCATCGAAATCTCTGTTGGAGCTTAATGTGACAACAAACTCCGAGAAAATTCCTAATGGGAAGGGGACTGGGAAGAGACAAACTGATATAGATTACCCTCCTTAAGCAGGGATAATCTTCTTCCGAGATATGTTGCCACTGAGTGATGTGAAGAAGAATCCTTATAATAATGAGAGATTTTAGTATGTGATTGATGACAGTGGAAAGATTGTTCTTTATACCCAGTAACACATACCTATTCATAGAGTCAGCATAGCTCAGCTAGTGTTCCCTGTGTAGCTGTATACAGATGTGGCTCGAATATCTGAAAAAACAATAATACTGTTTACCCAAATGGCATAAGTACATGATTCCAAATGAACAAGTTACTTACCTTCGGTAACAACTTTTCTGGTGGATACATTAGCTACCTGTGGATTCCTCACCTATTGAATACTCCCATCGCGCCAGCATTCGATGGAAATCTTCTTCCTAGCTTCTGCACGTCGACGAGGACGTCACAATTGCCCACGCGACGCCGTCTGACGTCATTCAGGCAATAAGAGGTCCTCGCCGACGTGCCGACGTCAGTACCAACAATTCTTACGTACCTGAGAATAATAGGCCATTGAGATAAATGAACAAATAGCAACATTTAATGAAATACCAAATAAATACATCATTCTAAGAACTTAATACTTTTTTTTTTTTAATGAATATACGAACAATAATATATATATAAACATATATACAGTATATGTACAAGTCTTCAAAACCAAGAGGAGCACACCCAAGAACAACTTGGTTAGACCAGACAGGCAACGAGGAGGCGGGTGGCACCGTGAGGAATCCACAGGTAGCTAATGTATCCACCAGAAAAGTCGTTACCGAAGGTAAGTAACTCGTTCTTCTGATGGATACAACTACCTGTGGATTCCTCACCTATTGAATAGAGTCCCAAAGCAATACCGCACTCGGTGGTGGGTGCCTGAATGGTCAAACCAAGAAATCCTGCAGCACTGACCGTGCAAAATGGCCATCCCTCCGAACCTCAGAGTCCAAGCAGTAATGCTTCGCAAAAGTGTGGAGGGATGACCAGGTTGCGGCCTTGCAGATGTCAACCACAGGAACACCCCTAGCCAAGGCCGAAGAGGCCGACTTAGCTCTGGTGGCATGAGCTCTTATACCATCAGGGGTACTTTCTTTGCTAAATAGTAACACATTTTAATGCAAAGAATGACTCACCTGGAGAGTGTTCTCTTGTGGACTGCCTTTCCTTTCCTCTTTCCCACGTACCCGATGAAGAGCTAATCCTCCAGCCTGAAATCCTTCGTTCTGTCCACATAAAAGCTTAGCGCCCTCCTTGGGTCCAAGCGGTGTAGTCTCTCTTCTTCTTTTGAAGGATGAGGCGGAGGATAAAACGTGGAAAGAGTAATCGTTTGGGCCATATGAAAGGGTGAAACAACCTTCGGAAGGATAGCAGCCTTGGTCCTCAACACCACCTTATCCCCATAAAAAGATGTGTAAGGGGGTTTTACAGATAGAGCTTGCAGCTCACTCACTCTCCTAGCGGAAGTAATTACAACCAGGAAAACCGTCTTCAGGACCAATAACCTTAAGGGGCAAGAATGCATAGGCTCAAACGGGGAACCCATAAGAAAAGTCAGAACCAAGTTTAAATCCCACTGAGGCATGATGAAAGGAGTGGGAGGAAATTTGTTAATAAGACCTTTTAAAAATCTAAGTACTATAGGGGATTTGAATAGAGAAGGCTGGTCTGGAAGACATAGAAAGGCTGACAGGGCAGATAGGTATCCCTTAACCGTAGCCACTGCGCAACCCCTCTGTGCCAGAGACAATGCAAAAGACAAGATATCTGATAAGTGAGCACGTAAGGGATCAATTTGCCTCTCTCCACACCAAATCACAAATTTAGCCCACCTATTAGCGTAGATAGATTTAGTGGAGTGTCGCCTGGCCGATAAGATAACATCCACTACATCAGGCGGGAGAGAAAAGGAACTCAGGTTGCCCCGTTCAATCTCCAGGCATGAAGGTGCAGGCTCTGGAGGTGGGGGTGTAAAACCTGCCCCTGCGACTGCGAGAGGAGGTCTGCCCTCAGAGGGAGACAGAGCGGAGGGCACAGTGAGAGTTGGAGAAGGTCAGTGTACCATACCCTCCTCGGCCAATCTGGAGCTATTAAGATGACTTGGGCCCGGTCTTGGCGAATTTTCCTCAAAACTCGAGGAATCAAGGGTATGGGGGGAAATGCGTAAAGCAACTGGTCGCACCAGGTCATCTGAAACGCGTCCCCCAATGCTCCTTGTCCCGGATACTGGAGGCTGCAGAATAACGGGCAGTGCGAGTTCTCCCGAGTGGCAAACAGATCTATCCGAGGAAACCCCCACAATTGGAAGATTAGACGGACTTGATCCGGATGGAGACGCCACTCGTGATCGGCCGAGAAATGGCGACTGAGACTGTCCGCACGTACGTTCAAGACTCCGGCCAGATGATTTGCTACTAAGCAAATCTGATGGTCCTTTGCCCAGGACCAAAGCCGTAGAACTTCTCTGCAGAGAAGATACGACCCTACTCCCCCCTGCTTGTTTATATACCACATCGCGGTAGTATTGTCCGTCAGGACCTGAACTGACTGACCGCGAAGGGAAGGAAGGAAGGCCTTGAGAGCCAGACGTACAGCCCGCAACTCCAACAGATTTATATGAAACATCTGCTCTACTGGAGTCCAAAGACCTTTGATCTCCAGGTCCCCCAGATGAGCTCCCCACCCTAGAGTGGAAGCATCCGTTATAACTGTGGCCACAGGCGGAGCTTGCGAGAACGGCCTTCCTCGGGAAAGATTGCCGTCCGCAATCCACCATTTCAAATCCATTGCAGCATCTCTGGAGATCTTCACCGAACCTTCGAGATCTCCTTTGTGTTGAGACCACTGCCTTCGGAGGCACCACTGAAGAGCCCTCATGTGCCAGCGAGCGTGAGTGACAGGCAGTATGCAAGAAGCAAACAGACCGAGCAGGCGCAGGACCTTGAGGACCGGAATGACCGCTCCACTTCGAAACATTGGAACCAACGCCTGAATGTCCTGAATCCGCTGAGGCGGAGGGAAGGCTCGATTCAATGTTGTATCCAGAACTGCCGCTATGAACCGGAGGCGCTGAGAGGGCTCTAGGTGAGATTTGGGCACGTTCACTGAAAAACCCAGGTAGAACAACAACTGAGTTGTCGACTGAAGGTGATGCAACACGAGCTCCGGAGACTTGGCTTTGATCAACCAGTCGTCCAGATAAGGAAATACTGCTATCCCCTTCCTTCTGAGCTCTGCCGCAACCACCGACATCACCTTTGTGAAGACTCGAGGTGCTGAAGTAAGACCAAATGGGAGGACCGCAAACTGAGAGTGCTGCGAGCCCACCACAAACCGGAGATACTTCCTGTGCGACTTGAGTATCGGGATATGAAAGTAAGCATCCTGCAAGTCGACAGACACCATCCAATCTCCATCGTTCAGCGCCAAAAACACCTGAGCTAGGGTCAGCATTTTGAACTTTTCCTGTTTGAGGAACCAATTCAAGATCCTCAGGTCCAGGATTGGCCTCAATCGACCATCTTTCTTGGGGATCAGGAAGTATCTCGAGTAACAACCCTGACCCCTCTCCTGCTCTGGAACCAACTCCACTGCACCCTTTGAAAGGAGGACTTGAACCTCCTGTTCTAGTAACAGGAGGTGTTCTTCTGAACAGTAGGAGGGACGGGGCGGGATGGGGGGTGGAAACTCCCAAAAGGGAAGGGCATAGCCTTTTCTCACAATGCTGGTAACCCAGGAGTCCGATGTTATGACCTCCCACTTGTGGAGAAAATTCAGTAGCCTCCCCCCTACAGGAGTGGAGTGAGAAGGAATTGGCGGAAGCCTAAGGCTGCTTCCCATGCTGCACCCCTCCAGAGGATGAGGAAGAGGCAGAGTGCTGCTGAGTGGCTCCCCTGGTACGGACCCTACCCCTCCCTCTAAAAGATCTATAGGAGAGAGCAGAGGTGGGTTGCTGGAATTTTCCTCAAAAGGAGGAGGAACCACGACCAAATCCTCGAAACCTCCTAAAAAATCTGGAGGAAGCAGAAGAAGTGGCTTGCAAGCCCAACGACTTGGCAGTGGCCCTACTCTCCTTGAACCTTTCTAAGGCCGAATCCGCCTTGGCGCCGAAAAGCTTGTCACCATCAAAAGGAAGGTCCAAGAGGGTCGATTGCACATCAGAGGAAAAACCAGAGCTACGAAACCAGGCCTGCCTCCTCGTAGCCACAGCAGTGCCCATTGCTCTAGCAACCGAGTCAGATGTATCCAACCCAGATTGTATAACCTGGGTTGCTGCTGCCTGAGCATCAGAGACCAGGGTCAATAATTCTTGAGGAACCTCTGTGTGCGTCGATTTAATCTCGTCCATCAGGGCATAAATGTATCTCCCTAAGATGCATGTAGCATTGCTGGACTTCAAAGCCATACTACATGACGAGAAGACCTTCTTCGACGACATGTCCATCTTTTTAGAGTCTCTTTCCGAGGGCACAGCTGGAAAGGACCCAGGAGCAGATCGAGCTGAGCATGAAGCCTGAACCACCAGGCTTTCAGGTGTTGGATGCCTGGAAAGAAAGCCTGGATCAGCCGTTGCCACCCGATACCTCCGAGCCACAGATCTATTCACTGATGAAGAAGACACTGGCTTCTTCCAGACTTCCATAATGGGGTCCAGTGGTGCCTCATTGAAAGGCAAAAGTGGCTCTGCAGATGTAGAGGCAGGATGCAACACTTCCGTCAAGATATTAGGCTTGGTCTCAGTCACTGGCAAAGGGAGGTCCAGAAAGTCAGCCGCCTTTCTAATGACTGAATGAAAAGAGGCTGCCTCCTCTGTGTACTCCCCAGGTGATGACAAGTCCCATTCAGGAGAGGTGTCCAGGCCAATAGCAGTGTCCAAGCCATGGAGACCCTCACAAGAGTCCTCAATCTCCCCTTCCTCCAAAGCTTGTCTCCGGTATTCCTGTTCTTCAAGGAGGCGAAGAGCAAGCCTCCTCGATGCACTCTCTCCACTATCCTCGGCGTCGACAAGGCGTCAGCGGACATCGAAGCCTGACGCCGATCTTCAGATCCGTCAGACGGCGGGTCTAAAAGCACCATGGTTTTCTTCGGCCCCGAACGTGGAGCAGGACGAAGCGAAGACTGTTCCGGAGTCGGAGGAGGTCGAGTCGGCGTCGCTGGGTGAGACGCCGAAGCCGCAGAAGCCGAAGCCGCAGGGGCCGAAGCCACAGGAGCCGAAGCCACCGGAGCCGATACCGGCGCCGAGCCCACGTTTCCCAGGGGAAGAAAGGGCATAAAGGGTGCCGGTCAAAGTGGAGCTGGAGCACCCATGTTAAAAGCCAAAGGGCCTGAAGGACCAGCCGGTCCACCACCTGGAGCCATCTGTTGGAAGATGGAGAACATCGCATTTAAGAATGCGGTACTATCAGCTCCAGGGGCCGGGAAAGCCGGGTACTGAGGTGCCTGGTTCGAAGGCGACATCGACGCCGGTCTCGACGTCTGCATAGACGGAGAAAACACCTGAGGCTGTGGAACCTCGAACACTGAAGGAGGATTAACCGATGACATGGGCGAAGTCGGAGAAGCCGGAGAAGGTAACGGCGTAGTCAGCTGAGGAGAGACAGTGGGACTAACTTCCCAAGCCTTCCGACGTCGAGTCGAAGGTGACCTCGATCGAGACCTCTCCCTGCTCGACCGGCGCTGAGATTCTCGACGGCGCCGGGAGTCCCGATGACGCCGATGTGACTTCGGTGACGACGACTTTCGGTGACGTCTTTTCTCCTTCTTCTTTGATTTTGCAAGAAAAAGTTTGGCCTCACGTTCTTTCAGGGCCTTCGGATTCATGTGTTGACAAGAATCACACTTGTCAACATCGTGGTCGGAACTCAGACACCACAAACAGTCAGAATGTGGGTCCGTTGCCGACATTTTGCCTCCACACTCTCGGCAGGGCTTGAATCCTGACTTTCTTTGCGACATTGTAATGTCTCAAAGTAAAAAATAACCAAAAACACACTGTAACTGTCGAACAGCAACAGTAGCTCCCTCGAAGATAACCGTTTCGAATGGCACGGAAAAAAGGGAACTGACGTCGGCACGTCGGCGAGGACCTCTTTATGCCTGAATGACGTCAGACGGCATCACGTGGGCAATTGTGACGTCCTCGTCGACGTGCAGAAGCTAGGAAGAAGATTTCCGTTGAATGCTGGCGCGATGGGAGTATTCAATAGGTGAGGAATCCACAGGTAGTTGTATCCATCAGAAATAGTTAAATTATCATGTTAATACATAGTTCTCAAGCCAGAAACAGCCTCGAAGTAGAAGAGGAGTGGTGATTTCCTCACAATAGCTCAGTAACACTGAAGCAAACAGTGCTCCAGACGTCCACGGGATGTGTTGCAGCACAATCCTATCTTGTTCTTAACTCAGTGCTTAATTTGTAAATAAAGAGGTGCCGGTGCCCAAAGTCCTCCCCTTAAACACGCGGCTGCTGCAATTACATTTGTGAACACAGAATACTGAGGCAGCGTAATCCTGAAGCCATCCCGGGCCTCTTCAATCCATATAAAGCCACTCCCTGTCCCTCTCAGCTCACTCTTGCAGCTGTTTTCTCCCTTTGTGACGCTTGTTTGTTTTTCCCTTCATCCGTCTTTGCCATATATGTCTTTTGCTCGCAGCAAATGCTTGAGGCAGAAGAGCAAGCCCCAGCCCTCAAAAATAAGCACCGGAAATAACAAGCACAAATTAAGCGCTGCCTTAACTGCTTTCAGAAAACCACGTATTTCCCTAGATGTTTACAGCACAATCAACACACGAATATGCCTTTGCTTGAAATGGTAAGTTCCCAAAATAGCCAATAAGTAACTGAAGACAAGGGGTATCAGGACACAAGGTTCTGGTATAACTTCTTGTGAAAATCAAGTGGAGATGGAGACTCCATGGAGAACAATTGGGAAGCACTGACAAGAAGCTGGGCACCTCCTTATATAGTGAAAGTTAAACATGGGCACCACACAATATTCTTCATGAAATCTCACAAAACTACGAAATCTTGCAAGATTATGGACACCATCCTGAATTGGGAATAAAACCTCTTAATAACATACGATAAATAAAAGAGTGTCCTCCGTGATGGTACAGGAAACTGACACTGCCAAGTTTATAGGTCTTCCATGGTACCTGATATCTGCTATCAACAAGTAAAGGAAAAAGAGAAAAATAACACCTCCTAGTGCCATCTGCTCATGTTAGCCCTTGTACCCTGCCTTTCTCTATGTATAGTGGCTAAAGTCTTTACAATGTGCTGATGACTGACTTACTGTTGAGAGATAGCACTAAAAAGGGATGAAAAGTTATCCGACCAACTTACACGGCTTGTGATTATGCCTGTGTGTAACATGCTCAGTATGTACTACACAGTATGAACTGTGCCCATATAGGGCATGGCCACAGGTCATGGCTTGTGAGTGCTTTGCCCAGTATTTAATAAGCCATGTCCTATGAGCTTTACATACACGTATGTGCACTAGAGTCATAGCTGGTACTGTGACCTGTGTGTACAATGCACAGAGTATAACTGAAGGCCACGCCCTGAGCCTTGGTGCATACTATGGGGGTCATTCTGACCCTGGCGGTAAAATCCGCCAGGGCCAACGACCGCGGGAGCACCGCCAACAGGCTGGCGGTGCTCCCATGGGCATTCTGACCGCGGCTGTACAGCCGTGGTCAGAAACGGAAAACCGGCAGTGTACCGCCGGTTTCCCGCTGCCCTGGGGAATCCTCCATGGCGGCGCAGCTTGCTGCGCCGCCATGGGGATTCCGACCCCCATACCGCCGTCCTGTTCCTGGCGGTTTTGGCCGCCGGGAACAGAATGGCGGTATGGGGTGTCGTGGGGCCCCTGGGGGCCCCTGCAGTGCCCATGCCAATGGCATGGGCACTGCAGGGGCCCCCGTAACAGGGCCCCACAAAGATTTTCAGTGTCTGCCATGCAGACACTGAAAATCGCGACGGGTGCAACTGCACCCGTCGCACCCCTTCCACTCCGCCGGCTCCATTCGGAGCCAGCATCCTCATGGAAGGGTGTTTCCCGCTGGGCTGGCGGGCGGCCTTCTGGCGGTCGCCCGCCAGCCCAGCGGGAAACCCAGAATAGCCGCTGCGGTCTTTTGACCGCGCAGCGGTATTCTGGCGGTCCTCGCCAGGCCGGCGGCTTCCGCCGCCGGCCGGGGTCAGAATGACCCCCTATGTCTGTATTGCATCCAGGTTGCACTGCACGGGGGACATAGTTGCCAAATGTTGTGACCAAACTGTAGTACATAATGCATTCATACCTTGTGTGTGCTATGTCCTTTTTAAATTGCACTCAATACCTACAGGTAGTTAGTCATTATTACTACCTTATACTATGCCCTGGATGTACACTGCACACTGCAAGTGCACTGTGTTGCTGGTTATATGGGAAACAGCCTTTACAACACAGTAATTACCATGCGATGCCTTTACCACACATTTTTTATCACACACATTTTTACCATGCATGCCTTTACCACGCATGGAAAGTCTATTTAAGGTAAGTATAAATGTTCGAGTGTGTGGAGTGGGAAAGGTATTGGGTGGTAAGTGTAGTTAAAATAGAGTTTTGGGGTCTCCTCCCCTAATAAATATATATCTATCTGTTTCCCCATTCATATTTCCATAGGGATTTTGAACAGCGATAGCACCAACACTACTGGAAAGAATTACACCAAATTTTGCAGAAAGGTAGCTCTTGCTCCAGAAAGACCCCTTTTTGTTATTTGGTGTAAATCTGTTCAATAGTTTTGGAGAAATTAAGGGAAATCCAAATGTGTATATATAGGGACGCAGATCCTTGCCGAATCCAACACGAAGCGTTGCGGCTCCGTGCGACAGAAGGAAGTAATGTGATCCGCTGGTCACAACCTGTGGAGAAAGCTGTGGCCACTATCTTATCAACTGGTGCCCGGCCCCGGGGATGGAAACAGGTGCTGTAAGTAATAAAAGGGGTCAGGGTAGAGGTACACCGACCCCATGAGGTTAACCAATGAGTGTCCGAGGGACCCCTTACGAGTTTGAAATGGTTTAAATCTATTTTTTTTCCACAAACGGGGAGTAGCGACTCCGTAACCCCCCAACCCCCTTGCGTGTCCCCTCATGTAACATCCCGATGGAGTCACGAATCCTGGTAAAAATACAAAATACACATTCATACACAAACACTTGCTAACAGACCAGCAAAAAACATAGATGTTCACTGAAAAAAGCAAACATTACAGGGACAGTATATTTAGGAAATATAATTTTTTTAAACTGAAATTCACTGAAAAAGCAGGGGTGGAAAGAGTGATTTTAGGATTTGGTAGGGACGTTATTGTTAGGCTCAGATTTTTAAACGTACAAAACCCTAGAAATTCACCTGTTATAGTTATCTATAGTAACTATAACTAGTGCCCTAAGGTAACTATAACTCGCGCCCTCGCCATGCACTGCTAATTATCACACAAATTACGGTACTCATGACATCTTTCATAACACCATTGATATTATCAAGGGAATATTTGCAGTAAAAGTTTGACAAAAAAACTGTGCATGGCGGGGGTGCGAGTTATAGTTACCTAAGGGGATTTTTTTACAGTTACTTTAGATAACTCTAAAAGGTGAATTCCTATAGTTTTGTTTAAAAGGTGAGCCTAACTATAATGTCCCTGTAACCTTTGTTTTTTCAATGAATGTCTTATCTGCAAGGCAAAGGCATGCCTGGTAATTGGCAACTTTGTAATGTCATATAACCAATTATGCAGGAGTTATGGTTTTAATCTAGCATCAGACTGTGCTATTTAAAAAATAAAAAACATCTAAACTCTGGTGGTTCAGGAATCATGCTTTGGGCGATTTAGATCAACATTCACAGGGGGTTTGTCAAAAGCCAGGGTTTGTACTGCCTTGTCAATCATTGTTGCCCATCCCCAGTACCAAAGACGTCCAAATGTTGCATGACAAGAATCGAACGTTCAGCCATAAGAGCTGTTTTTTAACATGATTGATATATAAGCCAATTTGTTTGGCTACACTCACCCACACAGAAAGCAGAAAAATTTATCAGGCAAGGAAGGCCCACTCAGATTCCCAGTATCAACAGCCACTGTCAGAAGATGTGCTATGTCGAGTAAAGGTCCCTTCTTACCAGAGGTGGCGTTATATATTGTGAAAATCGGGGGCGTGGCTTCGGGAGTCAAGATGGCGGTCGCACTCTGAGAGTGCTCTGGACCCCTCCGTCATCCGCCTAAAGAAGCTGCCACTAAGATACCTAAAATGATGTTCTAACCGCTCCCACGAGCTCCTGGACCTCGGAGAGAATTCCGAAGCCAATATCGGCACAATCCAAGTCGCGAACGCTGGCCGCGACCGGAGCGACGTTTTTTTTCTAAAATGGCGGCTGGGCTCACGGCGTCTTGGCAGGCCCGGAGATCGGGGCTTGCCTGCTGACGGGGCCGTCTCCGACGGGAGTGCCGCGTGCGGCGCGCAAAGTGCCTGGAACAGGCTCCGCGACCTGGAGCCCCCGCGGGCGGAGGAGCGACGCGGCCGGTTTCGTTGATCCCTCTTGGAGACCCAAGCCCCGTGATACTGGTGCGCGAAGGACTGAAGGGAAGCCCGGAGAGGGTGAGCCGTGGGATGAGAGCTCCCTTACCTGAGCTAAACAAGCGCGGCCAGGCCCGGGGACGGGGACTCGCCTGCTGAGGGGGCCGCCGCGAGCGAGCGTTCCGCGTGCGGTGCAGGAGGCGCCCGGACTTGGCTCCGCGATCTGCAGCCCCCCGCGGGCGGGGGAGCGGGCCGCCGGCTCTGTGGACCCCTCCCGACGAGACGAGCCCCGTGATGCTGGTGCCGGAGGGCTGGGGAGAAGCCTAAAAAGAGGTGAGCCGTAAATCATTTGAGCCGAGCAGGGCGCGGCCGGGCGGCACGGCTGCGCTCCTAGCCGCTGATCCCGGGCGGCCGAGGTGAAGCGAGCGGCCCTCGGACCCCGGGTCCGGACACCTGAGAACGAAGCTGCCCCCTCCTGGAAGAGAGAGAGAGGAAGGAGGGAGAAGAGAGACCCGGCCCCCCCAAAAAACAACGCAATAAGGGCCCAAAAAGGCGCAACAGACCTGGGCGACAAGATTGTGCCCCGCGTTCCCTAATCTTCAACTTTGATTAACAGAAGGAGACTCCCCTGAGACCCGTTCCCATCCCACGGCCACAACGCTGATAACGCATGCCAACCTACCCCGGTGATGGGAAACCACTGAAGATGTGCTGAAGCCTCCAGAGGGTCAAACGCTCTGTGACTTCTTGAAGTCGCAAGACAGGACCTGGAGCGGGGAGAAACCAGCCACTTGGCAGACCAGCAGAACGTGGCTGATTGGTGGCCGCCAAGCCCAAGGAAGGGACCGAGACAGCGGTCGCCGACGTGCCCTGATGGGACCCCACTGATGGTCCTCCTCTGGGACCTTCCCTGTGAGTGCGCCTAGGGTGTAGAACTTAGACGAAAGAGCTGCAGAAGTCGAATAAGCCACCCCCATTCCCCACGAGACAAAATGGGGAAGGACAGAGCGAGTAAACATCCCCCACCCTCTCAACAAAAGATTGATCAATTTACAACATCAACAGGCCTCAGAGGAGAAGGAGAGACAGCCGCGGGAGGCCCAGCACCAGACGGAGTGAACGCCATCCTCCAGGCAATTCAATCATCGCAAGCAGCTGTGGAGACTAAAATCGGGGAAGTGCGTGAGGACATGGGCCTCATCAGGCAAGACCTCAGAAACGCTGTGAGTCGAATCAGTGGAGTGGAGGGCCAGGTCTCCCAAAACGAAGACGAACTAGCTGACCTTAGAACCAAAGTGGCCCAGCTGCAGACTCGAACATCCGAGCTACACCGCCGGGCGGAAGATGCAGAAAACCGATCGAGACGTAACAACCTACGCTTTGTTGGATTCCCGGAGGACTCGGAGGAAGATAAAACCACATAATTCTTGGAGCAGTGGATCAAGACTTGGATTCCAGACCAAACTCTTTCACCCTGGTTTGCAGTGGAACGTGCTCACAGGGCCTTGCCCTGCGCCCCCCTCCGGGCGGTCCAAAACGCCCGATGATTGCGCGAATCCTCAACTTCAGAGACCGTGACAATATCGCAATATCGCAATATCGCAATATCGCAAGGCGTTCCGAAAATCTTCAGTGGGAAAACCACAAAATCTTAGTATTCCCAGACTACACCCGGGAGGTCCAGACCCGCCGCCGCTCATATGAGCAGGTTAAACAAAAACTTAGGGCTATGCAACATTCGTACATGCTCCTCTTCCCTGCGAGACTTAAAGTCATTATGGCGGGCAAGGCGCACTTCTTCAATTCCCCGGAGGAGGCATGGGACTGGCTAACTGAGGAGGGCGTTGGGGCTCGGGGGGGGCCGCGACGTGGGGGGGCGCCCTCCCATGTGGATCCCCCCCTGCTGGGGGGCCCTGGAGGAGCCGTAAACGCACTAGATCTCGGAAAGGGAGACAAAGAGACTTGGACACTCCCATGGGTGGGGAGACGACTAGAGAGACTGGCTCACAGAGAGGAGGGATGCCCGTTGAGTCTCCAGAGAGGCAGATCCAGACGCAGACTGGAGACGGCGGCCGCTTGAGCCAATCCCCGACGCTTGGCTGACATGTTACACGGAGCTCCGAACGGAATGCGTGGGAAGGGCCGGAGAGTCCGGTCCATCCCGAGGAAATCCTTGAGGGACTACATCGGGGACATGGGCTCTCCCTAAGACCTGTAAAGTATGGCCTGACTTTTTGCGAATAGTTGTAAGTGATCCGACTGAATGGAGGGGTCCACCACTCCACTCCTATGACAACCCCTTTGGCTGTTTTGTTCTGGTTGAGAGTTAGGGCGACAGATGCTTCCTGGGTGGGAGTATGGGGTGGGGGGCGGTTTTGGGGGAAGAAGGTTAAGTTAGGGTTAGATAGTTATATTTTGACAATTGTCCCTTATAACATTAGTATTGCACTGTTAAGTTTTAACTGGTCATTCCTTCGTCTATTGACTGACACCCGACACTGTAAGACTCCCACGCAGCACACGCCTGGTCCTCATTGACACAAATCATCTCATGGAATGTGAACGGGCTGCTAGACAAGATCCACAGTAATTAACACTCTCCGTAGGTATTCCCCCTTGGTGGCCCTACTGCAGGAAACCCATCTTCTGGGAACTAAATGCCCTATGCTGGCACGAGGAGGATTTGATAGGGTTTACCACGCAGGCTTCTCCAGAGGCTCCCAGGGGGGTGGTTATCCTGCTCCACCGCTCACTACCCATGGTGGTCACATCTACGAGGTCCGACCCACAAGGCAGATTTGTAGTTGTCTCAGGGTTACTTCGAGGCTCGCCACTGAATCTTGTGTGCGTGTACGCCCCCCCAGCGGGATTTGACGCCTTTTTACTCTCACTTCGTCAGGTGGTAGCGGGACTCCCCCAAGGAATCACAGTAGTAGGAGGGGACTTCAACGCGGTTCTAGATCCTGGATTGGATGTGTCCGGGGATGTCACCGCGGGCAGGTCCACCCGAGCCACAGGCCTCAAGGGCTGGGCTGATAGCCTTGGCCTATGTGAAGTGTGGAGAACCTGGCACCCCACGGATCGTCAATATACGCACACCTCGGCTGCCCACCGGACACACTCTAGAATTGATTTAGTATTTATGCCGGCCCTGGACTTCACCAGCGTCACAGGGGCAGAGATACTGCCTCGAGGGGTGTCGGATCACGCACCGGTGCGAGTCAGGCTGGGCGGAGTGGACCTCACTAGACGCCCGGTGTGGCGCCTGAATGCTTGGCTCTTGCAGGATGATGATTATACCCTCGAGATTAGGGATCGTCTCACGCAATACTTTGAACTGAACGTGGGAACGGTCCAGTCGTCGGGTATACTATGGGCTGCCTACAAGGCCACCCTAAGAGGACATGCTAAATGCCTCCTACGCGCGCGCGAACACGCGCCCGCGACTCACGAGTGTCCGAGTTGGAAGCTGAAGCGTTAAAACTGGAGCGCCAACAAGCGGCTTTATCCGAAGCCTCCGCATTGAGGCAGCTCACCAGGGTCCGAGAAGAAATCAAACACTTAGCACTAGAGTCAGCGAAGCATATGTGGAGGGCATCGTCCGCCCGAATATATGGCTGGGGAGACAAAAACGGGAAGCTCTTGCACTGGTTGGCCACCCGGCCTTTAGTTAATAGAATCATTCCCGAAATTAGAGATGACGCAGGCACCCTTTTCAAAACACCCATCGAGATTGCACAGAGCTTTACTTCCTACTATGCACGCCTGTATGCAGAACACCCCCGGCCCACTGTTGAAAAAGAATCCCCCCTCCTGAATGACATAACGCTCACCAGAGTTTCTCAGGCGACCAAGGCCAGGTTGGACGAGGCACTTAACCTCACAGAAGTAACTAATGCGATCGCCAGCCTGGCATCAGGCAAGACACCAGGACCAGATGGGTTTCCAGCGGAGTTGTATAGGAAATGTAGTGACATTTTGGCCCCGCACTTACTTGAGATGTATAAAGAAGCTGAGCAGAAGGGTCACTTCCCTCCAGGGATTGACTTAGCTACAATAGCAGTAATCCCGAAGACCCAACCCCCATCGCCAAACTGCTCGGCTTACCGACCTATCTCCCTCCTCAACACTGAGATCAAGGTGTTAGCCTCAATCCTTGCCACTAGATTAAAAGAGGCAATGCCCACCCTGGTGCACCCTGACCAATGTGGCTTCATTCCTACTCGGAGCACCAGGCACTGCATTAGGCGACTACATCTTGCCCTAGCACACTGTAAAACCCTGTCACACACCCCTCTGGCGCTGATCTTACTTGATTTTGAGAAGGCCTTTGACACAGTGGATTGGTCGTACCTTGAACAAGTACTAAAAAAAATTGGACTTGGACCCAAGTTCCGAGATCTGGTGGGATTACTCTACTCTAATCCAACGGCTCAAGTCCAAGTAAATAGAGTAGTCTCAAGTGTTTTCCCGATTGGTCGTGGCACTCGACAAGGATGCCCGCTATCCCCCTTACTCTTTGCATTAATAATAGAACCCCTGGCGAAATTATTACGAGAGGACCCTCTGATAGAGGGCTGGTCTTGGCCTGTGTGTCCGGAAGACCGTGTGGCACTGTACACGGACGACGTCCTACTATACATTGCTAACCCGGCCAGGAGCGGCCCCCGCATCATACAAATTCTAGACATCTTCTCAGAGGCTTCAGGTCTCACCCTAAACCCCAATAAATCCCTGTTGGTTCCCCTCCATCACTCTAGAGACTGTATGGATTGGCAACAAAACATACCAGTGCGGAGAAATAGCTTTAAATACCTGGGGGTACATGTCGCAACGCTCCCTGAATTAACATGGGAGCTCAACATCACGCCCTTAACCAGAAGAATCAAAAATGATCTTCAATGGTGGAAGGACCTCCCCCTTAACTTACTTGGAAGAATCGCACTCTATAAGATGATGGTCCTTCCCAGGCTTCTCTATCTCCTCCAAAACTATCCACACCCTATCCCCATGAAATGGTTTAGAGAAATGGACTCGCTAGCGCGCCAATTTCTGTGGAGTGGCACCTGTCCCCGGCTGGTGCTTAAAACCTGCCAGAGAGGCATCTATGAAGGGGGTCTGGGAATGTCCAATGTCCTTTCCTACCACCTGGCGATGCATTTACTCGTGATCAATGACTGGTTGGGGGGGGGATGGACAGATCCGGCGTACCGGCTGGAACTCCAGACACTGAGTTACCCTAAGATCTTTGACGCCCTGTATGGCGGCCCGATCACACGTGGGACCCCCGGGGTGACAAGGGTGGTGCTGCAGGGATGGCGGACGGCCCAAAAGATATCAGGATGGTGGGGGCGCCTTACCCAGCAGACCCCGCTGTGGCATGGGACGTGCTTAGGAGAGGTGGCGGGTCTTGAAGGATTCCAGAAATGGGATAACATAGGTATCTCTACACTGGGTGATGTAAGGGAGGACACGCACATGCGTTCCTTCGAGGACCTCCAAGAAACCTTTTCACTAAATAAGACACAATTCCACAGATATCTCCAAGTACGACACGCCCTACTGACGCAGGTCCAGACAGGGGACAACATACCCGAAAGCAGCCCTATGGAGAAGAGGGCTCTGATGGGGAATCTGGGTAGGGGAGGCATTTCCCAGGTATACCGCACACTAATCACCACCACCGCCTGTTCCCTGGAGGAGCTTTGTCGGAAATGGGAGGGGTGGGTGGGCCTTATGGAAGAGGAGGACTGGACTGAGGCATTGGCAGCTCCCCACACCCTGACCATGACGTCTCGTCTCCGACTAATACAGACTTATTATCTCCACACGGCCTACCTTACACCCTCCAAAATGCACAGGGCGGGGCTCAGATCCACAGCTGACTGTCCCCGGTGTATGAGACCAGAGGCTGATTTCTTCCACATGGTGTGGACATGTTCGATTATTAAAACCTATTGGAAGATGATCTCACGGGAGATCTCGACGACCCTGCAAGTGGACATGGAGCTGACAATATTGACATCCCTACTAGAGGTCATGGGAGAATTTGGACTACGCAGAGCAGAGCGAACCTTACTAGGGGTGGCGTGCCTAGTGGCCAAAAGAGACATTATGACGGACTGGAAAGCCAATAAGGCACCGGCCCTGACCAAATGGTGTGCTCAATGTGAAAAACTCGTATATGAGGCTAGAGGGTGCCCGAATAAATATAACAAGATCTGGGGGAAGTGGGAGGACATGACAACTTAACCCCCTATAATGCAGACTGACACAATGACAGGGAGAGTCCAAACACATTCCTCCAACCCCCTCTTGAGTGGGATGAGGCACTTACGAGACACACCAACAGAGACATGTACAATCTACTCAAGCAGGATGTTGTCCGGGGCATTGGAATTGACCACTGTTTGGTGCCCATTGGCGCCTTGTTACCTATGTATATAACTGTTTTACCTGTTTTGTTTTACCTTATTTTATTGCAAAACCAATAAAAATTCTTTATAAAAAAAATAATATATATTGTGAAAATCAAGTCAGACATATTTTTAACTTAGGATGCTGGGCCATTCAGGCAACAAGTAAAACAGCCAAAATGGCATGAAAGCAATATCCAGTCCAAACAGCCTAGAAGAAAGGACACTAAACAAGCAGAACAGAGAGGGAAGTCAAAACGACTAGAATTTGCGGAGGAGGAGGACGGTGTCTGCACTGTACTCTGTGCACCAATTTTTTAATTTAGTGGCTTAAAGCACCCGTTTCCTGTCTCAACGCAAGATGGCATTTACAGGCAGCATACTGTAGGAGTACTTTACAGAAGCCGGAATCTTAATCAAGCCACCATATAAAGGAAACAATTCTTACATAGTTATCTAAAAAGCCCCGTGAGATAATGGAAAAAAGAACCATGAGTTGTTTGATTTAAAGGGGGGCTACTGGAGGAGATGGATAAGACTCCAACCCTTACAGGTGACATATTTCACTAAAGGTGACATCGCTCTTTCTTTCAACACCAAAACAAAACAACAGGTTCAGCTTGCTCAAGAGCTGGTGCTCTCGCTACACCCAGTGAGTGCCAAGGAGCCACTCCCAACACCACAGCCTCATAAGTGCTCTGTGGCACGGCTTCGGTACCGCCCGAATGAGAGGGACGGGGCAGTGGCCTGCCCAATATTCCAGCTTCCACCTAACATCAGTAAACCCTTAAACCCGCCTTGTTACGGGCAGGGGCGGAGCTTTTGGGGAGGGGAATGCTGCACCCCCAATAAATACATTTTCTGATAGTTGGGTACAGATGCTTTCAGTCGGGTATGATGAGATTTTTGCCGGATTTCACCAGGATTTTTTACATACACACAGACAAAAACCCAAACATCCTCTCGCCCTCTCAGTTTTTAAAGTCGTCAAAAATATTGGTCATTTTACAGAATATTGTGTTTTCCCTCACTTAGTACTCCTACCAATCCGCATTCGTCTGTCTTTCCACTGCCCCTTAGGCCCCTCGCTCTCGCTTGTCGGATAATGTATTTAAACATTATATGCCAGCCTAATTGTCCGAATATCTGAGGCTCATCCCCACCCTTCCAATCTTACTAGCCAAGCTAGCCCCTGATTACAAGTGTGTAATAAGGTTTGAATTATGATTTATTTGAAATCCGTGTCCTCTTACGGTAACACCGTGGGTTCGAGTTCCCTGCGCGCTCTGAGGATTTTAAGTCTTCTTTGGAAGGCTGGCACCTTTGGCTCCTCAGATATGATCATCACTTCGTGGGTTATATGAATGGCTTGATGTATTGATTGTTTTTCTTCCTTGTGCACCCTCTGCATGTTCACCACGATGCAGGGGATGTTGCGGATACAATGTTTGCTTCAGGTTCCACCTGATCTTCGTTTATTTAATTTATTTAATAGTAGCAGATGCCTGTGACATCTTGAAAATAAATACTTGTTTTTTTATGAAGACGGGTAGTCGAGTACTAGTGCACTCATTGGAACATCACTCACGCCTCTTGTGATTTTTAACTGTAGGTCTTTAAAACAACAGAGATGAATACACTAGAGTCCACATTTTCATTTAATGATGTGATCTCTAAAAGGTCCAGACAGCCGATATGTGTTTCGCAATATCCTATTGTTTTCTCAAGGCTGGCACGAAGAACTCGTCTGTTATAGATAAAAACACTGTAAATATAACCGTTAAGCACAGAAACATGCGTATACATTATCTTTACAGTTGTTACCCATTTTGTGGGTGGAGCTGTTATTAAGCGAAATAACGCACGGTAAATAAGAAGTAATGCATTAGGCCTCAATTTCTGTTGTTTTGAAAATGCTTGTGACATTTATTTTTTATTCAGATTATTTTTTTCTAATATTATCTTCTAGCAATATTGTTTGATATATCCATTGTATTTCAATTGCATTCTTCAATGTAATAACATTATTCTAAAATCAATAACACAATGGCACGATGTGGCATCATGCCCCCAGTTCCTGGTGGGCACCAAGTGGCACTGGACCCCTAGCGTGAGAGTACCAGGCTCTTGAGCAGCGCCAGCTGGAGCCAGGAAAGGGGTGTGCTGGAGGCAGGCAGTGGTTGACAGCCCTCTCGCTGCGCCAGTGTCCCCTGCCAGTGCTCAAAGCGCTGAGCAACAAAGGCCCCAGCAGCTGTCAGCATCCGCTAATGTAGCTCCGGGTGACTCCAGCAGTCTGCAAGGAGCAGGGCTCGTGAGGAAACGGTGGGCCCATGACTCGAAGGAGGTCCCATGACATCCCCCTGTACCAGTCTTAGGTGTGGGGGTGGGGGCAGGTGCAGCTGGAACAGTTCACTCTCATTGATGCCTGGGGAGAAAGGGGTGTTAACGCGCTCACACAAGAAAGAGTGCTGGGATAATAACGGGGTACCCGACACATGCAAGACAATACTCACAGCAGACGGGTGAAGGAGAGCGGGGAAGGGGGTGGGGAGCGACACGCAGAGACCAGGAGCAAACACGCAGCTAGGAGTCGGGCAGCCTGCTACGAGCGGCAGCTGTGCAGCATGGGTTGCCTTCCAAGGCCGCTATGTGGCAGGGGGTCCCAAGGAAAGACGAACACTGCCACCTGCTGGCCAGCTCCTGACGACGGGCCTCACATGAACTGAAATGATGTGTGTTCAGACAAGGCCAATCTCACAATGCATGCTCCGGGGCAGACAAGGACTCCCGCAATATAGCAGGGGTACCTCCTCACCCCTCTGGCCTTATGCAGTATACATTTTGCACTGGTGCAAGCACGAACTTACTCAGGGCCATGTGGAAATGCACGTGAGCGCAACGTGAATTGGATTTTTTTTTTGTTGCAATTTGATAGCGCAGGACCTCAGCCCAAAGAATCAGAGCGCTTTACATGAGGATCAGGTTACATTACACAAGTACAGATTTGTGGAGCAGTTTCAATTTATAACTTGATTCATTTTTTTAAGCACAGAGAGATCACATGGTTTCCCAGAATCACAGGGTTTTGATACAACGTCAAAACAGGTTCCTCCGTTCCAAATAGGCCACACAGCTCCTCATGAACAGGGTAGGATATTCAACGCACGTGGAAAATACCATCACTCCAGGAGTGGTAAACACTAGGGGTGGGTAAAAAATTCTGCTTCGCCTGCAGAGTTTTGGCCACTCCACATTACACTTGTCACAAAGAGTTCCGGACAAATTCCACCAACTACTGTGTGGTAGAGTTATTTCCGATGCGCGGCTCACCATGAGTAAGTTGGTGAGTGAGAACTGGCATCCCTCTAACACAATTTTTTAGGTGCTAGGAGGGCACCCAGTGAGAGTTTCCCAATGGGGGCAATCACGGTCATTCGTGCTGAGAAAGCTGCCACTTGAGTATAAAATCTACTCGAGCGGCAGCAAAATTAACTCAAGCAGCAGCACCCTATGGCACGTCGGGTGGTGCCATTCACACTGATTTTTCAGAACAGAACAACCATTGAGCGCTAAAAATAAGCATGAGGAGCATGACATGCTGATTTCCACACATATTGCAGAACTTTGCAGAATCTCGTGTAGTTTTCATGTAATCCTGCGAAATTCTGTGGAGTGAAACTCTGCGGGCTCTACCGACCGCTAGTGAATACCTCCTATTCTGAATATTTTAAAATTAAAACAGGGCATAACATGCAGAATAAATTTTTAACAAACAAATTCTGCATGTTTTGCCTTTTTTCTGGGCCTTTTATTTGCATAATGTTTGGTAGGTTCAGCCTTCTGGAAGTTATATGGGGAAAACTGCTTGGGTGTGATAATTATCACACATGTAGTAATTTCAATCTGACTTTTGCCCTTAACTTGTAATGAGTGTTGTAATATATGCACAACTTGGCCAGGGCACCTGTTAATGTGTTTAGAATCCAGAACGCATCCGCCCGCCTCATTCTGGACATCCCACGCCGTGACCACATTTCCCCCCACCTCAGAGACCTTCACTGGCTACCAGTGTCAAAGAGGATCACCTTCAAACTCCTCATCCACGCACATAAGGCCCTCCACAACACAGGCCCAGCCTACCTCAATGACAGACTCACCTTCCACACCCCCACCCGCAATTTTCGCTCCGCCAGCCTCGCCCTCGCCTCCATCCCCCGCATCCGCCGCACCACCGCCGGAGGAAGATCCTTCTCTCACCTAGCCGCCAAGACCTGGAACTCCCTACCGCTCCACCTTTGCCAGACCCAAGACCTCTTGACATTCAGGAAACGCCTCAAGACATGGCTCTACGACCAGTAACTCCCCCCCCCCAGCGCCTTGAGACCCTAACGGGTGATTAGTGTGCTCTATAAATCCTTGATTGATTGATTTAGATGTGTCCTATGTTACTGCATCCTACAGGAAGACATCCCATAATAGGAAAACGTATGTTGTAGACTTCCATGTATTTAATTTGGGTCTATAACATCACTTCTAGCATTGGAGCCCCAGGCGTAAAACTGAATAATGTCCAGGACAGTATTTCCCCCACTCTCTTCAAGCCCTTCCTTCACTGCCCCCTTGATCACTTACACAGCCTCTTTGTATTGTTTTGCTTTGGAATTGAATGCCACACTTAACAGACTTGAATTTTTGTCAGAGTAATTTTTCTCAAAAAATCATAAGTGCACAAGTATTAGGAGTTTAAAAAACTGCATCGAACTTCACAATTTTAGGAATATTTATAAACATTAATTTAGCTGAACCTCTAGATCAATATAAAGTCATGGTACCCTCCCACCAGCACCACAGGATACTCGAGAAAATGAGGCAAACCCCTACATTTTCATGCATTACGCTCATGGAGTCCAAAATGTGAAGCAAACCTAATTATTTCAGATGAGGTGGCCAGGAAAAAGACTAGGGGGCAACAACGTGAAGGAAGGACTTAAGAATGTTCTAATGTCAGCTGACAATGGGCATGTCCACATTCTGTCCAGGATCTTTGCCAGATTTGTAGGACACCTCATACTGAGGTCAAAGTGGGCGGGATCTGAGGGGCATGACTTGCTCATACCTTTGTAATTGGACAAAAAAAGTTGCCCTCCTTTGTGTTAAAAGGATGGTTAATTCTGACAGTTAAGATCCCTCAATTGAAGTAGAAGGGAAGAAGTCTGTGCTGTGAAGACAAGCCTTCTTGCCATGGCGCCCACTGCCGGAAAGAAATGTAAATGTGGGCATTTGGTTAATCTGCAACGGTAAAGGCTGCTTAGAAGCCGATATTTGCTTTAATTAATTGGGTCACTTCAAGAGTATTCTTTTTGAGGGGTATTGCAGGTGGCCTGATGAGCTGTGGAGTGTGTGCTTTTAATGGACAGTTATGAAAACGGTTGGTACTAGGTACAGTCTGTACACTTCTCAAATTAATATTTTGGAAAAACTTTTTTATCTTAAACAAAACTTTTTGTGCACTTTGTGACAGCCTATGTTATACTGTGTATAATGCAAGGTTAAGATAATGATGTACATACAGGGATTTCTGTCACAGGTAACACTAAGAAAAACACAAATCACTATTTTCCAATGCAACAACCAGAATTCAATTATGTGGCTCTTGGTTACACACACAGAGATATCTGCAGTGATTGCAACAACCAATAGAAGTTTCACAACGTAAAGAGGGTGCATCTCTCACTGATTAGTTCAACTTGCATTTATTTTTCATTTAAGGTGTGTCATTTTTATTTGCAGATATTTGAAGGTGAAAGACCAATAAAATAGTTGCAGAATATGTCGTTCTTTTTAAACTCGTCTTTGACCCAGCCCCAGGTGCCTGAGCCCACCCTTATTGGACTGAGGCTCACAGTTCGCATAGTTTTTTAAAGCAATTCAACCGCTGCCCTCATAAGATACACATTGAACGTAAAACTATATCATTTACACAGTTAGTGGTTATTCTGGTATGGATCAGGCACTCCTAGGCCAATTCCAACGAGCGCAATGGATTCATTTAAAGCTTTCATCTCTCTATGACGTTTTCAGCCACCTCAAAGCATTATGGGAGATACAAGTGGGGAACAGGAAGGGACCGGTCAAACGTTTGGTCATTTGTTAATCGTCATTGTGTCGTCAAGACTCGTCTTTGTATGAATTGGTAAAGCCTTAAAGAAGGAACGCCTTGAAGGACGAAGAGGAACGCTCCGGAATATAACAAGCGAACCCGTGGCTCATGTTTTCTGGCCGACTGCAAGCTGTTGTTGCCAGCTCACACCTTGGCACAGTTTTCCAAACCGGTTTCCAGGAACGACAGCGCTCAGAAACCAAAGTGCGGTCTCCTCCCTCCAACGTCACCTTCCAGAAAGCCCTGATGCCCCTTCGAGAAGGTCTACTCAAGCGGCAATAACAGGATTTGGGTCGGGAGGGCCAGAGAACAGGTGGAGAAACCTTCTTGACCTTTGGGGTCAAAGATAAAACGAAGTACCTTCGAAATCAGCGAAGCGATTTCAAGCACCTGACACCTGAACCTATTGAAGTGTGTGTCATGGGACAGAGTGCGGGAAACATGAGAGGGGAGAGAAGCGGGCAGCGGGCTTCAAAAGGCACCAGACAGGAGTGAAGCTGAGGCGGGAGGACCAGAGGGACCCTCCCAGAGCCTAAACATGCCCACCTCTATCCACTCCTACCCCAGCGGGCACCCACCGAGTGTAATGTTTGCCCCACAGCTACGCCTGCCGCCCGCACCGGAGTGCCACGTAAACCCCTCCTCCATGCATGAAGTACCTCACAGCTGCAGGAGCCCAAGGAGGGCCATGTCGCCTTTACCACCAGTCGCCATACGATGACTACCGAGTCACTTTCCCAACCAGCCCTGTCACATTTTGTCAGCCAGGTCAAGTTGGATGGTTCACAACCAGATCATGGCCATGGGTGACATGCTTGAAACCCGGCCTGACTGAAGTGACAGTTAATGAGCTAAACATAAAACATTAATTAACAACGGAAACTTGCACCACGGCAATGAGAAAGACCTTTTTGCCATTTTTGTAAACTTCATGAAAATTACAGCATTATTTAGACCTCCCTCGAGGTCATTGCGGACAGAGCAGCATGTGTACAAGCCTGGTGTGCTGCCAGAGCATCCCTTGTTTTGACGCTCCAGCGGCGCAGACTGCAGACCCATATCTAAGACGCCAAGCCACGCTGCACGGCCTTTCATGGCCTCATAGATATGAAGTAAGGCAAAGCATCGCATGTGGCTGCGGTGTCTTACTCTGTGTCAGGGGGCGTTCCATAGGCGTTTCGGTGGGTTTTCCTACGCAACAACCATGAGTTTTGACGCATTCCTAGATTTACAAGGATGTGTAAATGTGGGAATGCATCAAAGCCGTACTCCTCCCCAGTGGAGCCATAAGGAGGAGAAATATATTTATTTCTCCCTGTTTTTAACCCCTTCTATGTAGCTGTATTGTGCAGCACACATAGAAAGGAAAACCCCTCCATGGATTGTTTTTATGCAGTAAGGCACCATGGATTATTTTTGTGCAGTAAGGCACCCCTTTCGGCACAAAAACAATCCTACATGCAAAGCAGACACCTTTGCACCATGGTGCAAGGGTGCATGCATTGGCGCAAGGCAGCCAAAAGAGTGCCAGCGAAGGGGGAAAGGACAGAAAATGCACCATATTTTGTAAATATGGTGCATTTCTGCCCTTTCCGTGGGGTGCAGGGCAGCACAGCAAGGTGACTTGCTGCACTGTCCTGCACCATCATTTAGGTAAATATGCCCCCCAGTTTCCAGTCTTGGACGTTAGTGCGATATTCTAATCCACTGTGGGTTTTGTAGCATTATTTTGCTTTCACTCAACTAAATCGATTAAGACACACAAAAGAAATGGTTTGCAGGTAAAAGGTTCAGGACTGGGGAGAGTATCCGTAATGACCAGGAGTGAAGTGGTGGTCCCATTGTTCTTAGAAGATGTTGTGTTCTGTGCACTGTGGTACTCCTTTCTGCAACCACTTCTGCATTGGTTTAAATACTGTCAGGGATTTAGCAGATGAGAGTGCAAACGCCGTTTCTATCTGACATAAACCAAAACGCTGTCAGAGACACCAAAGTTATCACTGCAGACGGTGGCATGCAAATACCACGCCTGGACATCCTCGATTTGGTACTGGCTACAAGCCACTGATGCCGTCCTGAGCCAGAAGTATCCGGAAGCTGGCATAGTATGTTACTGGGTACACGAAACTGACAGTCCCTGCTCCATGCACCTAGAAACTGGGAATACCTGTTACTGGGAATATGAAACTGGGAACACGTGTTGCTAGGCATGTGGAAACTGGGATTATCTGTTACTGGGCGTGTGTAATTCATAAAGTGATTTACTGGGGTGTTCTGGATTACCTCCAATCATTCATCCCTAATGGCACCGTCTCAACTTGCTTTATCGTGAAATATATTGTGTTATATTCAAAAGGGACACCCCAACCCCTCCGTGAAGTGTTATTTGTAAATCTAAGAAATCTTGGACAGTTTTACTGCACAAACTGCTTTTAGATGCTCGATTTTTAACTACATTTCTTTGCGAAAGGACCGCACATATATAAATCCGATGTAAAGTGATGTTTATTCTAATTACGTTTTACTCAATTTAAATAGCAACAAGCCTCTCCTGGTTCTTGTTCGCGTAATTACCAATTATTTTTAAGAACCGTAAAGTATTGGGTGGCTGCGTAAAATGCAGTAAATTCAGGAGCTCTTCGCCACATTCCAGAGTCATCCGGGTCATAGTTAGTTATTTCACTTTTCCACCGCCTTTTGGGGTTGTCTCTTTTACTTCAGTCTTATGAAGGTTAACAGCTGACTCCGTGTCATCGAGGACCTAGTGCTGCTACAGGTATTCGTTTAACATACTAATGCATTCTGGGACTGTTAGTCGTGGTTCGTTGAAGTTTATCTAAATGAACTATCCCACCTGAAAAGAATGATTGATAAATCAGGGGGTGGGAGCATTGGGTTTTTAGGACATATAAACGAGAGGCTGTGGTGTAAGGGCCAGATCTGTCGACCTTGCACCCGTGGAACCGCGTTCGAGTCTCGGCTTCGGTTCAGTGTTCTATGGTTCTGCAAAAATCACTTTAATCTCCCCCTTCTACCAAAATGTTAATGTGTCCTTGTGTAACTGAAATTTGTGCCCCAATACCTTTGGGTCGAGTTCGCGCTATATAACCAGTGCAAAAAAAACGTGAATAGCATTATTCACTTAAGCTGATCCGCAACCTTAGTCATCTCTTCGGTATTCTCTCTCTCTCTCTTCAGCCTCTACCTCCTTCGTCGGTTTTTATTGCAATCCAGTGAGACTGTATGGTACACTCCTTTGCACGGAAGAGCCGTAGGAATGTTCACTGGAGGCCCTTCACAGCTTGAGGGCGACCCCACGTGGCCACTGAAACATCTTCTGCAAGCAGAGGGAGTTCGAAAGCCCATGGATGTTGGCAGATGACACATTTCACTGTCTCCGGAATCTATCCCAGTATTCAGGACACAGCCTCACACAGGGAGCAGGAAAATGAAAACACAGCAGTTCAAAACGAGACTTTTTTCTGCGGTTGCACACATTTGCAGTTATTTATATAGCACTTCACCCATACATTTGGCCCGTTTCAAAGAGTTCTCGACTTTTGACAGATAGGACCTCGGAGGGAGAGATGAAGTCTTTTACCCAGGGATCACACGATGTGGACAAGGAGAACAAGTATTGGCAAAACCAACAAATCTGGGATAATGTGCTATTGTGCTGTCCCCCAGAACCCCACCATCACCACCTGGCCAACCATCACCACGCCGGAAAACGCAACAACCCATCCACTTGCAAGCGCTATCGGACCTGCCCACACCTCATGTTCACCAATCACTCACCTGCTCTTCACAGGCAAAATAGAGAAAAAGAAGTCTCTCTACTCAGAAACAAGAACAGATCAACAAGAACAATGTTCTGCAAGACTACCAGTGTGGCTTCAGACCATGCTCCACAGCCACTCTTTAAGTAAACAGCACCTCCCCATCAATGATGAAAATAACCCCTGTCTCCTGATCCTGTTTGACTTTTCCGCAGCTTTCAATTCAACTGGCAAACAAGCACCAATCCATATCTTAGAAACAGACATGGGCCTATCGGACACACTCCTGCAATGGATTACCACGTACCTTGTAAACTGCCACCAATTCCTAAAGATAGGAACCTCAAGAACCCTGAGACCCCATCATCTCCTGCGAAGTACCACAGGGTTTCATCCTTCTCCCCATCACATATAACCCCCATAAGGAACACCTTGGATCCATACTCACAGATTACAATATCAAGATCCAAAATAACTCCGGATTCATGCCTGACTCTTTGCCATGAAGTTAGATGGCTTCAGCCCCAGCTGACAAACAATGCAAACCCCCCAGCATCCACTTTGATACAAACAATTTAAAGACCACGTAGCAAGGAAGACTCGGGCCCTTATAATAAGTGGCCCAGTAGTCCTGATGAATGTGGTCAAAGGAGGTATTGGCCCCATAGGGATTACAAAACCTATCGTAGAACTGAGGGTCAGGAGTCAAAGGAAAATTGGGAATAACCAGAAGAATCAATGCAGTAATCTTCCATTTCTCAGGAGACTCATGAGATCCAACTCATAATCTGCAGTATTTCTCCTGCCCACGGAATTACTGAGGTAACTCCTGTGGGGATGAATTACCAAACCACTTTCCAACCCATTCATAGTTGGGCCCTTAAGACTGCATGGTATCAACTCTCTCTCTCCTGAGTCTAGTGAAAACGTCTCTTCCAGAAGCCAATTTTCGAAAATATCACAGGCCAGTTTCAAGTCTTGAAAGATAAATGGCGAGAGAGCTTCATGAAAACTGAGAAGACCACAACCTGCTCCATACCCGCCAATCAGCCTTCAGACCCTCAAGAGGTGTGGAACCAACACTTGGAAATATCAAGGAAGATCTGCTCGTCACATAGAATGGGGGGTCACTAAACTTTTTAGTATCATCTAGTTTTGATTAAAGAACTGAGGAATGGATTGAATTGTAACCTCTGGCACAGCAATGGAGTGAACCATAGCTTTCATTCAAAGGCATCTCATGATTATATCAACAGAATCACCAATGCACGTAGCACACTCTAGCATCCTATTCTCTTCCTATTTAACTTCCTTGTGTGTTTATGTGTCCAGTGACACAGAACAGCCAGTTGGGCCAATTAGCACACAATCCATGGATTGCAACTCCTTCTAGATGAAGGCAGACCCCCTTTGCTTTAATAGTCCAAAGATTAGAGTATGTCAGGGTACGGTAGTAACACAGGTGGGATCACTTTTAGTTGCTTTACCATATGGGGCACAAAACAAAAAGTAAAGAATGTGGGCATAATCTTTTCATTCAGACCTCATTCTCCTCTCAAATAAATGTAGCTGTCGGGGCATTAAACCCAGCTCTCCGTGTTTGCATCATTAGGTACGAACAATGGATCCACTAAGGCAAGCTGACGAGGGCCCTGGTCATGTTACTCTTGGACTACTATACCATATTCATCTTGAATCTTTGCAGTGGCAGCTGCCACTCAACGGGGATGGCGGGGCGGGACAGGGGAGGGGGGGAATTTTTTTTTTTTTAAAGCTTACCTTCGGGGAGATGCGTTTGTCTGCCCTCCGTCCTCTTTCTCTTCCTGGCTCACACAGGCTCTCAGCCAATCACAACGCTGCTGTCACAAGCGTGACAGCAACGTCATGATTGGTCTGTACGGCCTGCTTTGCCGCTCAAAGTGGGGGTGGGAGCCTGGGCATGTTCTCCACTGGGCTGTGCAATACAGCCGGGCAGCGAACATGCAAAATGTGCATGTCTGTTTGGCCAGCCCAACACGGTCGGCCAAACAGACATGCATACTTTGTGTAGCAAAAGCCCTCCTTCCTGTCTGTATTTATTTTTAAAATCAGAACAATACAGATAATTTGTCTTATTTTGACTGACTCTCCATGCTGAGATTAATGTCTTTCAGGCCAATAGCTGTACATATTTGCAGCATGGGGAATTACGCAACTCAGGGAGATTTGCTTACATTATTGCAAATCCCAACATGTATTAGTGCTATTATGCCTTTTCTTTAATGCAGGTTTATTATTTAAATATTTTTAGCTGTAAAAGATGCAAAAACCTGACTGGCATCAAACTATGAGTGCACCTTCATCCGATAAATACATTTGGAAATATACAAGTTATCACCTCATCTGTGCACAAAATAAATATGGATAAGTACAAATAAGATATACAGACGGAAATTTTCAAAAAACAAATACCATAAAACCAGGAGTCGTAATCATAAATCACCAATTTACGATAACTTGCAATTAGTCTAAGTCGATCCCTTGAAGACCTAGGCCACTTTAGTTCACTGGCCTTCATTTCATTAACACAATAACTTCCAACTTTTAAAACTGGAGAATCTAATTGATTATGCAAAAAATGACTTCTTAGGAGTTTCGAAATACAATTCATTGATGTTAAGTTGGCTTCCATCCTCATGGCTTGGACCACAGTACAGTAGGTAATTCTAAGAGTTTTTTAAGACAACATTCCTCTGTTTTCTCCCAATCAATACTTGTCCCTAGACACAGAACTTCAGCGCTTTACAGCATTTGAGAGAGAACTATCACAGTGAAGTCAGAGTGATTACTGGCCAGGCTTAAGTCCTTAGTAAGATTCTTGAAATAAAAATAAGAAGATAGCTTTAGGAATATGCAGGGACTTCAACTTGATGTAGAGGAATGTAGCATTTCTCTTTAGGGCAACTGATGCTGGGTCGCCCTTCTTTATCCTAGAGAGCACTGCCGGACGCTCATGCAATCTTGGTGGTTTGGCCACTTACTCAATCGGCTTAACCAACTCTATTGCACCACATTTTATCAGGTGTACCCTGATTCAGGTTTATGTAAGCCATTTTGCTGTTTTCACTAATTGAATAACAACTTCTGCAGTTTGAAATCCTATGCTGTTAGGATCTTGTACCTAGGTTACCATCCATATTTTCCAGTGTATCCTGCTCCGCTCGCAATATCGCTGGCTACTCGCTACTGGTCGACTTGCTATTCTTACCAATCTCTTGCGATGCCTACAAACGTAAGGTCAAACCTCAGCTCATCTACTCCAGTCCAGGAATTTCATGCCCACTGATCAGGTACGGGGTCAGAGGTGCCATTAATTCAAATGATTATCAATGTTCGGTCAGCAGAAGGGCCATTCAAATCCAGGAACTATTTGCATATTTGTTTAATTGGGGCGGGTAAAGTACATAAAGGTTTTTGTTCATTTGAGGTTTTTTTTTTCTGAATACTTCTACTCAGTGGAAAAGGCGGTATTCCCAGAGAAGATGCAACATCTTCAAATACTATCCCATCCCACTGCCCAGCTCTGATGAGTGGATTCCACAAACATTACAAAATCCCTATGCAGGCAGGTGGAATACTTAAATGCACTGGTAGTGAAGAGAGTCAAAGGGACTATTACCCCAACCAGGGAACAAAGGGTATATTCAGTACCTTCCCGGAACTGACAAAACCAGATGCCTTAAAACTCCATACAGATTGATCACCCCAGGTGATCAACACAAGTGCCCACTTCGTTTTGTTTATTCTGACACATCGTCTCCTTCAACCTCTAAGACAGTGGTCTTCAAACTTTTTATTTCCGCGCTGCGCCGGTGGAAAAAATCATCACCCCCACCCTCTGAATTTTTCACAATTATTCAAATAAATTGACAATGTTTAAATATGTCTAGAATTATTTAAACACTGCAGTTATGCTCTGTTACTGTTTTAAAAATGCAATCAAATACATTATGCCATACAGAGTATTCTGGTCAGGCAGGCCTTACTAACGTGTAAAAGTATCCACAGTGTGATTATTAGAAGTGGGTGTGAGGTGGGGTTTTGAAGAGTATTTGGAGTCCCTTCCATTTTGACATATACTCCCAGCTTGGATATAAATGACAAAACATGCAGTGATGGCCTTTTACAGAGCGCTTTACTGCTGCTCATTTTTTCAGCTTAAAACAAAGCATTGTTATCAGCATAATGCTTCTCTTGGCCAGAGCCTGGCACTTCAGCAGGATCATCCGAGCCCCTCCTGCTCTAAGAGGATCCACTTTTAGAAGTAGGAACAGTCATCTAATCTGGCCTCCAATACACCATATCTCACTACCTTGTGCTGTCATATCATATTGCAAACTGTTTTATTATACTAATACACTGTGAACCCAAGTACCCCCCTAACTCTGAGTTTTGTTGGCTCTAACCTACACAGGCATGGGTATACTTCTCAGTCATCATGTTACATATGCTATTTGAGCTTGACATGTTCTGTGTAAATCCAAGGGCCAGATGTATGAAATCACGGGTTTGCGATTTCCTAACAGCGAATTTTATTGATTAGCTATTAGTAAATCACAAAATGTAATGTACAACAGTGTGTTTAACACTGTAAGTGATTCGCAGTGGGTCACAAATGGACCTGCCACATCAATATTTATAAGTCAAGTTGCAATTTGCGACCCACTGTGAATGGCTACAATCACAGGGATGGTCACCCGCTGGGGTCAGCAAACCACCTTGTCTGTAATTGCTTTTTACATAAGGCATTTTTTTTGTAATACAGCCCGTTTTTATTAAAGAAAAAAGGGATGCATTACAAAAAGAAAACTGAAAAGTTTTCATTTCATTTTGCTCTCCCATTCGCAAAGGGGAAGGAATACCTTGGGGACTCCTTCCTGTTTGCGAACAGGTTACTACCAACGTGAAGTTGGAGGTAACTGCAAATGTTTTGGAACCGCGTTCCCGGTCGCAAAACATTCTTACATCCACCTGCGACTCGCTATTAGGAAAAGACATGCTTGACATGCCCCTTCCTATTTTGTAATTCAGCAATCTATTACCGAATCGCAAAATAGCATTTGTACATCCCAAAATGCTTTTTTCTGTTAGTAAAAGGCAAATCGGGCATGTTGCGCACAGAAAAAAGCTTAGTACGTCTGGGCTGAGTGTCTCTATTTTGGTTTGGAGTACAAAACAAACCCTTAATTTTCCAAAATTAAACACACTCACAAGCTGTCTGGGTGCATTAATCTGACTACTGTGGCTCTCCAGAAATCTGGGTACAAATAACAAATTTGGGGCACACATACCCTCATATTGTTTCCCACATGCTCAGCCCTACTTGCTCATATGTCTCTTCTACTCAGTCCTGGGCAGAGTTATCTCAACCCTCCCTAATGGTGGTAAAACGTCTTCTGAAGTGCTCTACACCCACGCTGGTTAATGGAATTGTGTAGAGCAGGGCACAACTTATCTGGCGGTAGAGGTGTGAATGGTTTCACCTCATGTCCCTTTGGAATGCAACTAAGCGAAGAGCTACTCCAATGTTCTCTACCTGGAAAGTGTAAAGGCATGTTGGAATGGCTTCCAGCAGCAGTTTGTGGGTCGGTACACAGTTAGTCCTGTACGCTCTCTCTGAGCATTGACAGCCCTGAGAAGTAGCTCACTGAGTGCCACCCACCTACTTCCTACTACTGCAGAGCCAGTGAATCCTGCCCATCTTCTGCAACTTTGTTCTTTATAAAGATGAGCTCTTTACCACAGACAGAGTTGGCTCTGGTCCTTCCCAATGCTGCTTTTCCCTGTGAGGCTGGTAATTATCTCTGTCTTCTCGTCCAACAATATCACTAGGCAAACTATAGCATGTCACCTCTTTGCAATGCTTCTGAATGCACTTCGGTTTCCATAAGCGAACCTCTGCTGCTTCAACTCACACATTAACCTCCAACTTCTCCTCACTGTTCTCCATCCCACCCCTCTTTACCTCTCACACTTTCAACCCTCTGCCCATTTCACTCCCGCCTACTCTCCTACTCTAATTGCCGCTTGACTATTAAACTATCCACCCATCTACCAAATCCTGACCAGGCTAGGAACAGCAATGCAATCCATTTCTAGAATCTACGGACTACTAACTTTTTAAATTTATTAGCAGGAGAGTTTAAATACATGATTATCTTACCCTACTTTCACCTGGTCATTCCCAGTGATTTACAAGCCTCTTCGACACAATCTAGCTCGTTCCACTACCTTCATTGATTTTACCCATTCATAATTTTTCCATCCTGGATGGCCGAAACATATTGTTTGACAAACACGAATTATCTCAAACCTGATGCCTCTGCTCTCACCTTGTAATCCTGAAACTACACCAGCTGGTCTATAGCTCCTCTCATTCAGTTTGACACACTTGTGACACAATCTTCACTTCTCCAGGATCAAAACCACTGACAGACGTTGAAAGAATTTCAGTTTTCACCAGTCCCCTCTAACCAAGTCAATGGCAATCACATCTTAATGTTGACAGGAAAACGGTTCCATAAATGGTTAATTGCTGCCTTCAACACATGACATCCCTCCCAAGACCCCACTTTTCAAGTAAAAAGAAACAAGACCAGGTAGTTGTCTGAATACCTAGGGAGACTCAAAGCCAAAACGGGAGGCCTGTAAAGACTCTAAAAGGAAACTTACAAAAGTTACAACAAGCTTTTACTGGAAACTTCATATGGCGAGCATCAATCAAATCATCCATTACAAAAATATCTGTTAATACAACATACCTTTCCTGTGAACTCCACAAAATCAATGTTTAAATACCAGTACCTGGAAAGCTCAACTTTCAAGTTCTCTCCTATGCCCTCGAAGTCAACTTACTATCCAAACTCAAGGTTCTGGACGGATTTCTCACTTTCAAACCACACAGAACCTGCAAAACATCAAGGTGCTTACAAAGCATATACAGCAGAAGAGAGTTGCCTGCGAAAGTAAAGCAAATAATGACTGTCTCCCTGCCATCTTCCTGACATCAACAAATCTTCAACGTTACCTGCTATAACTGTGCTGGAGGTATTGAGAGAATACTGACACAAGAACATCCTTTTTTACATGGACTCCTGCACTCTTAGACCTTTCTTTTTTCAGTGGACTAGTGAATGCCACACAAACAGCTTAAGTTGAAATATTCTTGAACACCTAACCTTTGGGAACAAATCCTTCTAGCCCTACAACGTAGTGCCTACAGAGGCAGTCACCAACAAAATCCAGGAACTAGGGGCGAATCACAGACTCTTTCTTGTACAACAGGAAAATCAGGTCACCAAATCTTCCTGCTTGACCAAGAAGGCATTTTGCAGAATTTTCTTCACACGTGGGGTAACTCCACAGTGTACCGAATGGAACACCTATAATAATATATTGTAGCTGGTGTAGCATATCTAAAGCCTGGCACCTAAAAATGTTACACATTAGCACTCAAGATCATAGCTGCCCAGCTATCCAGGTCTTTCACCAGCTCCTGGTTGCATGACATACCTCCTTCAAAGCACTCTGCATTACCTGCTGGTTTAGCAATGCCATTCACATCGCTAAATCAATTATCCCATGACAGAGACTTTTCAACTACCGTCTTGGATCTATACAGGGCCCAATTCCAATAATTCCCGGGTTCCTAAAGTCACATAATGGTGGGATCTCCATTGTGGTTCTCTGATAGCAATATTATGGAACTCTTTCCAGAAGTATGTAAGAACATAATTGTGTCACCCACAAAATATTTTTTTGTCTACAAATGAATGGATTCACAGAGAGGTTTAAACATCTCTCCAACTTGAAAATGCTTAAATCTGGTTTCACAATGTACGTGTCATGGAGGTCCTGCTTGTTTATGTGCTGGACAGTATTAACCACTCTTAAAGTGCAATAGCATAATGTTACCGGGCCTGTCTACAGTCTTTGACAGAATCTCCTACTTACTCTTCTGGATCGTTTGTATCACTTTGGAGTGAGAAGCCATGCTTTTGATTGGCTGCGTTTTTCTTTATCAACAAATCTCGAGCTGTCCCACATCTCTAGCTACCAATAAATCCCTCCCTTGTTGGGCCTGTAGGGAACTGCTGTCAGCCTTTGGCTACTATTATTCGATCGTTCTACGCATATACTGATGATACTTAGTTGATTGTCCATATGGGTGGTGACATTTCATTTACACAGAAAAACGTAAGGAATATTCCTCTTTCATAGTACGCTGGAAGCACCAAGATACATTAAAATTAAATTCGGATGAAAGCCAAGATAATTAGGTTTGGCAATTTCAGCACTACCTGGACTCACAACTGGTTCTTCTTTCTACCCCTCTATTTCTATGCAAAACCTGGATATCCTATTTGATCGTGGTCTAACGTTTCTCATCAACATTAGATTTTAAGCACTTGTTATTCCAAGCTTGCAACATAATGCTAAATTCTTTCCCTTTTGCCTTCTTGTTTTTGAAACATTGTTGCCTGGGCTGTGCTCTTTTATCAACTGGAGTACTGTAATTCCCTTTATCTGAGCCAGCCCAATTACACTACCTCGAAATCACATGTTGTACAGATTGCAGAAGACAATATAATTTGGGCGCTTAAGAGATGCAACAATATCTTGCCCTGCTTATGCATGCTTTGTTGGCCTCCCATCTGTAAACAATCAATTCTCAAATGCCTTTCTTTTTCTCACTAACTACGGAACTGCTGTTTCCTTGGCTTTTTGGCACCATCGCTTTGACGACTACTCATACACTAGGATGCTATGCTCACCTATTTCCAACTTTGCCATTATTCCACAATTTTACAGGGTTCATCTTAGAGAGCAGGCCTTCTCGGGCTTCACAATTAAACACTATAATACTCTTCCTTCTATTTTGTGATCATTTTTCATTCAGGAAAATTAATGCTTTGCTCTTCACCTGATGTGTTTTAATCCGTTCCCTTTCTGATATTCTGTGCGATCTGATATGACAGCCAGTGGCAAGACGCTTTTGTCCTGAATAGCAGTGTATCTTATAGCACCTTTCCACTCATTTCCTCACTTTTTAAAGTAATGAATGCGGTTGACTTCGGTTGCAGCTACAAAGAAGTGGAAAGCGGTATGCAAGACATTTTGGGGTAATTGGCCTTGCCTGTTTTGCAGCTGGAGGTTCTCTGTTGCTTCTGGTGGGCAATGTGACCTGCTTAAAGACATGCACATACTGAATGAGTTGTAGCTTGTGAAATTAGTCCCTCGTGAAGCTCTTGCACTCATAATGCAGGATGATCACTGGACGAACAAGACTTTGGTGATATTAGCAGTGCTTAGTAATTGTAGGTGGGTTCAAGTGGTAGGAATGGCACTCACTTTTGGGTACAGGTACCTAGTTTTTATCATCAGACTGGCCCAGAGCAAGAGACACAAACGCATAAAATGGAGAATGAAGTAAGATAAAGATAGGAAAACAGTGACAAAGGGAGAAGCAGGAATAAAAAAGAACAAACAAGACTACCATAAAGAGACAGGGAGTGGTTGTGTCCTGACCCTCCTTCCACTGGAAAAAACACACAGGTATGTTTGCATATCAGGGCAATTGAAGTGCTGAGGCTGGGGCTTTCCATATTTATATTTAACAAATTACATCGCAGCAGGATATATCAAATGACTAAAAAAGGGCTAATTGGCTACGTTTAGTGTGTGCATGAACACTACAATCCTCCCAAAATTCAATACGAAGGAACCATACTAAAACACAAATTGACCTAGAAGTGAGCAAAACATCAGTTACAGAAGAAAGTCTCTATAAGGCTGAGATGGAGTCGCACTGTCTCTCGGGCAATGTATTGAGTGTTTACTGTGGCTTGTCTGAGATAATTAAATCAGATTTTAATTTTCAGGCTAAGTGTCCCTGGAATTCAAGTGAGGTTTGAACCCCAGGAAGCCAGATACAGTGAGTGTAGCGGACGTAGGATCTGTGAGGCCTCAGTCTTTGCATGTTGTTGCTCGAAACTTTGGTCCTCATTACAACCCTGGCAGTAAATGCCGCCTACTGCCGTGCTGACGGCCATCAACATACCGTGACCGCGGCGGTAATCTGCTACGGGTATTACGACCCACACTAAGAAATCCACCACTGTACCGACACTCACACAAGTCCGCCAGACCAAAGGTCAGTGATAAACTGGCAGTATCCAAACCCACACTGTTACGCCAACAGGAATACACCCACAGTATCACGACCCACGAATCACCACGGCGGTCTTTCAACCGCGGTATACCATTGGCGGTACACACCGCCGCGCTCAAAATACACACACACAAACAAAACTACACCACATTGGACAATTCAAAATACACACACCTGACACCCATACACACACCACACCCACACCACTATAAAACACACATCCACATTACCTATAACCCCTTACAGCGAAAAAAATTATAGCAAGCAGAGAGAGACAAGCCAGGAGCACCCACTCAATCAGAAGCACAATACATCATCACCCATACACCATCCACGTACCTCACAACACAACACCCCACACATCACACCACACATCCTCACACATACCACTCACACCACATCCATGGCACCCCAAAGACACCCCAGGTTTTCAGAGGAGGAGCTAAGGGTCATGGGGGAGGAAATCATCCGGGTAGAGCCACAGCTATTCGGATCACAGGTGCAGCAGACGTCCATTGTAAGAAAGATTGAGCTATGGAGGAGGATGGTGGACAGGGTCAACACCGTGGGACAGCACCCCAGAACTAGGGATGACATCAGGAAGCGGTGGAACAAGCCACGGGGAAGGTACGTACCATGGTTGCAAGACACCAGGTAGCCGTACAGAGGACTGGCGGTGGACCACCACCTCCTCCCCCATAACTAACAACATGGGAGGAGCAAGTCTTAGCAATAATGCATCCTGAGGGCCTCGCAAGAGTAGCAGGAGGACTGGACTCGGTAAGTCAGATTTTTACTACTTTTTATCCCCCCGACCCTACCTGCATGCCATCACAAACTCCTACCCCTACCGTCACCCCCATCACTCCACCACCTCACACATACCCCACTATCACAACCCACCCATCCCAATACCAGCCCTGAATGTAACACCAATGCATGGACCCTCATCACAGACCTGTATGGACACCCATCACCACAACATGCCCAGTAGAGAGACTCACCCAGCCCACAAAATTACTGCGCACCCAAGGCAAAGCTGACAGGGAAATCACAATCATACAGGGAAACACACCCATGCACAAGATGGCACATGCAGATATAATAACAATGCTTTTGCATCCCCACAGGACCCCTACTCAATGTCACTGGAGAGGAGGTGCCAGACACATCCAGTCCCCCACCAGAAAAGACCCACAGTGATGACAGCAGCTCTGCGCGCCCAGATCAGGATGACCAACCTGGCCCATCACAGACCCCTAGACAGTCGGTTACCCTGCCACAGTCCCAATCCACCACAGAGCCTCCCCACTCAGGAAACACCAGCACAGTGCCCACCCAGCGGGCCCATGCCACTGTCCCCAGGACACGTCAATCAGAAGTGTGTCCACCACTACAGGGACCCCAGACAACCCCACAAACCCAGGACGATCAGGGACCTGAGGTCAGTGGCAGTGGGCACACGGTTCAGGGGACAGAGGCACAGGACAACAGGGAAGCTGGGAGGACTGCTGTGCGACAGTGGGAGGACAGGCCCAGGGAGCCCACTCTCCAGGAGGCACTCTCCAACATCCTGGGAGCATACCACCATTCCCAGGAACCATGGGCCAGATACTGTACAAGTTGCAGGAGACCCAGCGGCTGCAGGAGGGACAGTACCCCACATCCATGCACATGTCCCCTGTGTCCTTTCCCAGTGTGTCTGTGACCCCTCCTCCCAAAGTACACAAACGCAAGAACCCACCCACCCAACAGCCATCCACCTCACAACAGCATCCAGACCCTGCACCTCCACCCAAACTCAGCAGACAGACACCTCCTACAACCACTCCCTCTTCCTCCACTCCAAAACCCTCTCCCTCTTCCCACCCCAGTGTCTCCAAGAAGCTTTTCCTGGCAAACATTGACCTCTTCCCAACCCCCACCCCCTCCATCCTACCCTTTGGGCCAGGGTGTCCAGAACCCAGGCCATCACCTCAGCCACCAAGTCCACGTCTGCTGTGGTACCTGCAACTCATAGAGGCTCAAAGGAGGCACCCGTCAGCCCAGCCAGTGTGCCACCAACCCCTGCAAAGGACAAAACTATTCTGCCACCTGCCAAGGTGAAAAGGGGTACAGCATCCAGCAAGAGCAAGGAGCACGAACCACCCAGCAAGGCCTCCTCAAAAACTCCAGCTGCCAGACCCAAAATGACACCATCATCTGCCAAGGTTAGGAAGGGGCAGAAAACACCAGGCAAGGCACTTCAGCCGTCGGAGGCTGCAGGTGAAGGCTGGTGGCTACCAGCACAACCACCAGCCCTGCCACCTGCACTGCGGACAGCACCGACAGCAGCTACGCCGCTAGCACCGCCGCTAGCACCACTACTGGCAGCAGCAGCAGCGCAGTGGGCAGCCATCTGAGGCTGCAGAAGAAGGGCTGAAGCTTCGCCCTCCACCACTGGCAGTACCGGCACCTGCACCACGTACAGCACCGCCACCTGCACCGTCACTAGCACCGCCGCAGGCCCCGCTGCAAGCACCGCCACCTGCACCGCTGACAGTAGGACCACTACCAGCAGCAGCCCCAGTGGGCAGCCGTCAGAAGCTGCAGGAGATGGGTTGGAGTCTCCCACCACCTCTGGCAGCACCCCCACCTGCACCGGCACTACCACCAATTTGCAGCCTTAGCCGCATGGACTATCATGCAACCTGTTCCCTGCAAATCCCGTGCCTCAGACACCCAGGTGAGAGACTGTGACCTTGCACCATCCAGGATGAAGCAGACTGGGCACACAGTCCCCTCCAGAACCAGTGGAAGAAGGCATCCACTCACCCCCTCCTTGGAAAGATGAAGCAGACTGGGCACAAAGCCCCCTCCAGAACCAGTGGAAGAAGGCATCCACTCACCCCCTCCTTGGCAGGATGAAGCACACTGGGTACAAGGCCCACTCCAGAACCAGTGGAGATATGCATCCACTCACCCTATCCTTGGCAGGATGAAGCACACTTGGCACAAAGCCCCCTCCAGAACCAGTGGAGATATGCATCCACCCACCCTTTCCTTGGCAGGATGAAGCACACTGGGCACAAAGCCCACTCCAGAATCAGTGGAAGAAGGCATCCAATCACCCCCTCCTTGGCAGGATGAAGCAGACTGGGCACAAAGCCCCCTCCAGAACCAGTAGAAGAAGGCATCCACTCACCCCATCCTTAGCAGGATAAAGCAGACTGGGCACAAAACCCCCTCCAGAATCAGTGGAAGAAGGCATCCACTCACCCCCTCCTTGGCAGGATGAAGCAGACTGGGTACAAGGCCCACTCCAGAACCAGTGGAGATATGCATCCACTCACCCTATCCTTGGCAGGATGAAGCATACTGGGCGCAAGGACCCCTCCAGAACCAGTGGAGATATGCATTCACTCACCCTATCCTTGGCAGGATGAAGCACACTGGGCACAAGGCCCACTCCAGAACCAGTGGAGATATGCATCCACTCACCCAATCCTTGGCAGGATGAAGCAGACTAGGCACAAATCCCCCTCCAGAACCAGTACAAGAAGGTATCCACTCACCCCCTCCTTGGCAGGATGAAGCACACTGGGCACAAGGCTCACTCCAGGACCATTGGGAGAAGCCACCCACTTGGAAAACTGTGGTTTTGCACTCTCAAGGACCAAGCAGTGGGCAAACCACCCCCTTGAGAGACTTGGTAGACTGTGGCTTTGCATTCCCTAGGACCAAGCAGTGGGCAAACCACCCACTTGAGAGACTTGTGAGACTGGCTTTGCACTCCCCAGGACAAAGCAGTGGGCAAACCACCCACTTGAGTGACTGTGGCCTTGCACTCCCCAGGACCAAGCAGTGGGCATGGAGCCCCCTCGAGGAGCAGTGGCGTTATTCCATATTCTGGCTGAGGTGCCCCCCCCTTCACCATCGCCCTGAGGTGCCTGTGTGTTTTCGACCTGATGCCCCTGCAGTGTTCTCTCCGTATTAAGGCAGGAGTCAAGTGTGGGCTACGGCCATGATTTTTGGCCCAGTGGCCCACGGGCGTTTTGAATGGACAATGTACCGTCTTATGTACCTATTGTATATTTTTGTCAATACTGTTTTTCTACTTATTACATATCTCTGCATATTTCTAAAATATCACTGTTTAAATCAATTCCTTTTGTCCTTGCGTTCTTCCAGGGGGTTACGGGGTGTAAATGTAATGTTGATACATGTGTTTGTGTGTATGGTGTTGTGGGTGAGGGTGGCGGTGGGGGTGGAGGTGTTGCGTGTTGCGTGTGTGTGTCACTCTCTTTTTCCTCCCCCCATCCCCTGTGTAGTAGGTGCAGTACTCACATGGTCGTTGCCGCTGCCTTTCGTATTCCTGCTAGATGAGGAGGTAGAGCAGTATGGGCAGGACCTACAGCTCGGGCTCCATGGCGTCCTGGTTCTTTGTTGAGTGTCCTGTTTCCGCTGTGCTTTTGATGGCGTTGGTACTGCCCCGGAAAAGCTGACGGATTGGCGGGCTGTGGTGGGCTTGGCAGTACATTGTCTTCCGCCTAGCTGTTGGCGGTTACCGCTGCGGTGTTTGTTGCTACCGCCGTGGCGGTTGGAGTGTTAAAGTGGCTGGCTGTGTTGGCGGTTACCACCGTGGTCGTGATCCCATTTTTGATACCGCCGGCCTGTTGGCAGTATTACTACCGCTTTAACACCAACCGCCAGGGTTGTAATGAGGGCCTTAGTGTTCAAAGAAGGGAACATTCCTTTGAATCTTGCCTTCTCTTTACAGTCATCACTGAGCCATGGCTGTGGTTCCACCAAATGTAGATGGGCACGGTGCAACTGTACAGGTGGGATGAGGAGCTGGAGTAATAAGCAGAGCTCTGTGATTACACTAAGTTCCAGTCACTTTTAGACATTTTGTATATTCTGACGTAATATTGTACTTATGTACACACACACCTTTGCCCCACCTTGGTTGATTTTCAAATTTACTTTTCATTGGATTCCTATGTGGCTGTTCTTTTATTTATGCTCTTTGTCTACTTATCCTGCAGCCTATTCCACAGATATTTTTGCACACAAATGTAAGTTTATGGCCAAAAATATCTCTTTTATAACTGCCACAAATTCAGTGGGATTTTTGGCAGGCATAAATCCATTTACTACGACAAATTTCTCCTCCATGACCGAGGACAAATCCTTAGTAATGAATCACACTCAAGTGAAGGGAAGTAGGCCTTACAAGGCATGATTTGTCATGCGTGTTTGAGGACACCCTCAAGCATGTACATATGCAGGAATTTACATATTTGGATCTGACCTCTTACCATCCTGTAAAGGGTTTGAGATTTACTCCCAGCCAATTGCTGGAGTAACTGTTCTTCCAGGATATGAAAGGGAACAAATCATCTGCATATTTGCTGGGGATGTAGGAAAAGACCTTTCTCTACTGGGGAAAATGTTTGTCCGTGGAAAAATGTGCCTTTGTACAAGAGAATCCGTTTACCCAAGTGCAGAAGTTTATATTATGTATAATGAGCATAGGGGGGAATAAGACAGACTTAGACATGTCACGTCACACGATATTCCCAATAATATTCCACCAAAACTGTAGCTGATGTAGTTTTTCAGGTATACTTTCAGGAATGTTTGTTAACAAGAAAAAAATGTGAACATTTGCTCATTTTTATAGTCTGGCTTGATAGCGCAGCTGTCACCAATTATGTGATAATCATCAAGGGAGGGGATTAGGCCCCACCCACATGTTGGGAGCCATGAGTACATATTTTGAGTCGGCAGAAGTTGTGTGCTTCAACAGAAAAAATGTTTGTCCTTCACACAGCTATTATCATTTTGCTTATTTATCCAGCTGCTTGAGTTTGAACATTCAGGGGCATACATATGACATTGTAATGCTATTAAAGTAACTTAAATAACTAAATAATTTGTGGTGCTTTCTCTGGCAGCAGCACAGATGGGGAAGGGCAGTCAATAACCTACACAGATGTTTAGGTCTGGCTTGACAGTGCAACTGTCATCTGTACCTCTTTTTTTTTTTTTTGCAAGACTTCCTTCTGCTGATATGCTTAACTTTATTTTCTTTTGCAAGCATACAACTTAAAGATTAGACAACAACACATTTTGTATTTCCTACTTTTTTAGTTTAAAGATTGTTATTATAATTATGAATACAAATAAATATGCAATCACATTGCCATCTCAAAAGAAAACATATTATCTAAAAAGATATATCAGTGAATATTAGAAATAGAATTATAAACATTTCGATATCAAAATGAATGTCAAGTAGTAATACACAAATGAAAGGGGGGAAAGAATAGAAGAGAGTGAGTGAAAGGAAAGAAGGAAGGAAATAAGAACTAAATATACCTTCATAAACAGTACTTGGTAAAATATGAAAAGTTATCATACATATAAATAGCTGAAATATATCATAAAAGTGTGATGAATAGTACAGAAAAATCATTAGTAACTTTCAATGAACAAAAACATTTCTTACTTTTGAAAGATATCTAGCAATAAGTGACCACAATATATCTATTTTAGTTGATATAGGAACAGATTGTAGATTGTATCTGTCTAGTCTATGATTGTAGCACACTAAATTCTACCACTGTTTAATGCTGAGATTTTCGGTAGACTGCCAGTTAGGCATTACAGTTTGTAAACTTAATGCCAGTAAAAGATCTACAAATTAACCAATCATTTTGTTATTTTTCCATAATAAGTGTAGTCCACTGAGAAATATTTTGTCAATGGAGAGTGGTGTATGGATTCCGGTGATGGCCGAAATTCTGTTCCATAGTTGCATCCAAAAATCAGACACCACTTGACAGTGGAAAAACATATGAACATATGGACCAGGATGAGAACTGCATCCCCAGCATGTGTCTTGTTTAAGAAGTTTAAGTTTAAACATATGAACAGGTGTATAGAACAATCTTTTATAAAAGTAATATAATGTTTATGTTAAGTTAGCTGTAGGATGTATTTTGGCCCAATCTTTGGTCCACATTGTAGTGGGCCAGCTGTATTGTAAATCAATTTCCCACTGAATTTCCTGTTTACATTTAAGCCTGTTTTGAATAATCATGGTAAGTTGTTTGTAAATAAGGGAAGCAGTGGGAGCTGTATGTGGTGAATAAGGCAGAGTTTGAATATCATTAATTCTAGTAGGTGAGTGAGAAAGCGAAGAAAGAGCCTGTTGTAAAAGACTGCTTGGGTGGAGAAATTAAGATGGCAATTCAAATGTTTGAAAGAGAATTGGAAAGGAGATGGCTGAATTGTTAGAGATAATTTGAGAAACATTGAATAGGCCTTTGTCAATCCATGTTTTCCATAAAAGGAGGTTTCCTTTGAGGAGAAGCATTTTGTTATACCAAATGGAGCTCTATAGAAATTTTTGATATGCAGAAATATTAAGGAGTACAAGTGGCTTCAGCAGGTAGCATGAATATGAAACACTGGTCAGCACCCAAAATCTTGGAGGATGAGACATTTATAAAACCAGTTGGCGAGAGAAAGGAAAAATCATGGAAGATTCTAATGTAAACCAGAATTTAGGGTCTGAAGTAGCAGAATGAAACATAAGGATTGGATCTGTTTAATGCTGAAAACCTTATGATGAAGGTAGAAGTCAGGAAAGTTAACTCCCCTCGATGATGTGGGAAGCTTTATGTTTAATGATATATGTGTCCTTTTTTCTTTCCATAGGAAATTGAATAACATTTTATCTAGGGATTTAAAATATTTCTTAGGAATCTTAATTGACAACATCTGAAGAGAGAAATTTATATTAGGGAGACTCATCATTTTAATTGTATCTAGATGACTTCCCAAAATAAGAAGAGGGGTGACTATCCCTGGGTAGGATGTGTACTTCTATCAAATAGACTATCCATACTTATTTTTAACATGTCTCTGAGATTGTTAGTGTAGAAAATCCTTAAACATTTAATCTTCATAAGATTCCATGAGAGACCTGCTTGGATAAAAGGATATTTGATACAATATTTATTAAGAGGTAGGACTTCAGACTTGTCTAAGTTTAACTTATATCCTGATACTTTAAAGTAAGAATTTAATTGTTTAAAAAAGAACAGTAAAGAATTGTAAGATTGTGCAATGAAAAGAAGAACATAATCTGCATGCGCAGTATATTTGATATGTGTGTCTTAGATTTTAAAACCATGTAAAGCATCAGATGTTCTAATTTGATGTAAGAAGGGTTCCAATGATAATATGAATAGTAATGGAGATACGGGGATCTCTGTTAAGGTAAAATTAAAGCAATTGCACCCCATTCACTATTACAGTAGAGTTAGCCGACAAATATAGTAGGGAAATAAGTTGGATAAATCTGGGCCCTAAACCATACCATTCTAAAGTTTTCATAAGGAACTGCCATTTAACTCTATCAAAAGCTTTCTCTGGATCTAGAATAAGTGCTGCTAGGGAGGACGTAAGTTTGCTTGCCTTACTAATATTAGGAAATGTACTTAAGTTGTCTGCAATATTTCTGTGCTCAACAAATCCAGACTGTTCCTGGGAAATGAGATCAGGTGGAAAAAAAAATTAGTCTAAGACCAAGAACTTTAGCAAAGATTTTGCAAACTGTATTTATCAAGGAAATTGGGCGATAATTTTTACACAAGGTCAAGTGTCGATCTTTTTTTGGAATAATACAGATCATCACCTCTCTGAAAGAACAAATGAATGAATTTATGGAGAGAAAATAATAAGCTTGAAGAGCTAAGGGAATAAAATGTGAGAGATATGAAGGTAGAATTTAACTGTAAAGCCACCAGGACCAGGAGCTTTTCCTTTAGGTAAGTATGTGATTGCTGCTTTATGTTCATCTATGGTGAATTCAGGTTTGCGGTATGAAGTATCAGTATTTGTAATGCTATGAGGTTTAAGATTCGTGAAGTTGGAGTTTATAACTGCTTCAGGAGGAGTACCATCGGGAGTATAGAGTACTTGGTAACATTTTGCAAAACATTCTGCTATGTCAGCATCATGGAGCAAATGAGTACCCAAATAATTTGTAATTATCTTAATAGTATTTGTTTCCTTTCTACCCTTCAGATAATTAGCAAGCAAGGCACCTGCTTTGTTTTTGCCAACATCATATCAAGAGTTAACTCTAAGAGGTGTACCACATGCTTTTTCAGTAGATAATTTATTGAACTGGAATTTTGCCGCTATGAGAGCTTCTAAATCTGATTTGCTATTTGTGGCCGTGTAGTAGATATGCTCTAAATGTTTAATATTGGTTAATAAAGCTTTAGTCTCATTTTCCTCAAGTTTTTTCTTACATGAGACATAACTAATTATACATCACCTTAAAAGTGTCCCATACAAAGTTGAAAGAAGTGCATACTCTGTCATTCCGTTAGAAGAAATATGAAGCAAAGGACTCATATGCTGTAAGAACGTCTTTATCTGATAGTAAAGAATTATTGAATCTCCATTTGTATGAGTGCCTTTATTTAGAATTTTGAGATCGGTTAGTAGCAGGGCATGGTCAGATATTAAGATAGAGCCTATCTCCGAATAAGACAAATGTTGCAACAAATTTTTGCTTAAAAATATATAATCAATACCTGTTTTAGATTAGTGAGGAGGGGGAATAAAATGAAAATTCTGTAAGGTCTGGGTTGAATATTCTCCAAGAGTCAGAGAGGGAATGGTGGGATATGGTATGTTGAAAGGCTTTGTGTGATTTATGAGGTGTGAATTTAGTAGAAGAAGAATCATCAAGGTAGGGGTCAATTTTCTGATTAAAATCCCCACCAAATTTGACATTTTGTGCATTTGTGAGAAATCAATTTCCAATTTTCAGGGTCTCGATATGTTGAACCATATATATTAAAAAGTGTGAAACAAATATCATTGATATTTATGACATAAAATAATAACTCAGTTTTTATGATGAATAGATGGGGAGGCATACAAATCACCAACCCAAGATTTTCTTAGCGTATAAGCTTCCTTTTCAGTGAGGTGCGTTTCTTGAAGGAAACCAATTTGACATTTAAGATTGAATAAGTGTGACAGTACTTGCTGCAATTTCACTGGGTTTTTGAGGCCTTTAATATTCCAGGTCACAATTCTTAAATTGACTGCAGACATAAACATAGTCTTAGCGAATATAAATAACTGAAGGTATAGATAAAATATAGCGGACAAAAAGTATAGAATGAAGGAGGAAAGGGATTCACAAAATAAAGGTGAAGAAATATGGAGAAGAAAGGGAAAGGAAAAAAGATTTGGAAAATAAGATGAACTCCTTAATTGCATCCCGAAGAACATGAGGGAGTGGAACACCTGAAGAAGATGCAACTGACTTGCTTCTGATCGGATATAAACGTAATGTTTAAATTTACATATCAATACAATGAGAGGGTAACTTATATCAAAAACAAGAAAAAAAGAACACACAGAATTATAATGATAATTACTTAACAAAATAGGAATAGTCAACAGTCTTACCATTGGTGACACATGGAATTGTAGTCAATGGACAAGACATATGCATGAGAAAAAAATATTGGTATGGGAGTATCAGTCATGAGCCAACACTGAAAACATACAAAAAAAGAGGAAACAGTGAGTCAATAATGCTGTCACTATAAGTATAACCTGAAAATGAAATCCAAATAATTAATAATCAACAGAGAATTCAGAAAAAATTGTACAGAATTATGTTATGGCATTTATAGCAATTTCCATGTCTTCATGAAATCTTTGTCGAAGGAACGTCTGAAGATTATCCATTTCCTCAAAAGTATACTGTTTGTATTTTAATGTAAATTTAAAAAAGCATGGATGTAACAGACCATATCTTATATTTAAGGACTTTAGATGAGGCTGCATCCCCAACATATCTGAAATGTTGTCATCTATCAAAGGTGGAAAAATATTTTCTTTATTGGATATAACTTTGGCATATCATCAGATTAATTTACACTCCAGCTCAAGGCATTACACGGCATTTATAACTCCTCATGTGTTATTTCAACTTAAACGCATGCCTCTTGGGTTGGCATCAGCTTCAGCTGTTTTCCAAATAACTGTTGAAAGTATGTTCAAAAACATGCATGGTGCATGGTGCTAGAGCCTTTCAGGATGATAGTTTAATTTATGGTAAAGATATGTGAGAGCATCATGAGAGATTGGGTCGTGCATTAGATTTATTGAAGGTGGAGGGAATAATACTCAGTCCAAACAAATGCAGTTTTGGTGTGACATCCATAAATTATTTAGGATTCAAACTATCCAAAGTGGGCATTAAACCCAAGATCAGTCTAGGGAGGGCAATAGGGGATTTTGTTTGTCCTGAAAATAAAGATCAGTTAAGGTCTTTTATGGGTTTAATTGAGTTTTACTCGAGGTTTGTAACCAAAACATTCAACATGACAAACTTATTGAAGAAAAATTCCAGGTTTGTGTGTGATGAGTGTTGTGACAGGGAGTTTAACAGTATGAAGAAGGAAATAGCTCATGCTATACCGTTTAAACCTTTTGAAACAATGGATCATACTATAATTATGACAGATGCTAGTCAGAAAGGGTTGGTTTCTGTGTTGATGCAGGAAAGAGAAGGTAAAGAGGTAGTTGTGGCATTTGCTTCTAGGAGTTTGAGAGGTGCAGAGGCTACATATTCTGTGTTTAAACAGGAAGATTTAGCCTGTTGGTGGGGCATAACTCATTTTAAGCAATATGTATGGGATACTCATTTCATTGTGAGAACGGATCATACACCGCTTTTACAGTTGTTCATAATGAAAGGTACTGACAAACCTACTCCAAGAATTGCCAAGTGGCAATATAAGCTTTGTGAGCACAATTTTAGGACTGAGTATATTCCTGGGAAGAAAAATGTGTTAGCAGATTGCTTATCTAGATTGACTGGTGTTGATTCTAGTGGGGCTAATGAGAATAATAGAGAAGATAGCAACGTTGGTGATGGTGATGTAGTTGTATGTTCCACAGGGGATCATTTGGAAGGGGCCTTATCAGAACAAGAGTGGAGAGATGCGTGTGAATCTGATCAAGAGTTTAAAATGGTCATGTAAGGTGTATCGCTTGGATGGTCCAAGTGGAATCTTAGACAGGAATATAGAAGTAAGTATAAGCATGTGTTTGATGAGTTGTCCATGGTAAATCATTTGTTGTGCTGTGCGAAATCTTTAGTGGTACCTCTAGTTATGAGAAGTGAGGTGTTGAGTCTGGCACATGAAGGTCACATTGTCATGCGTGCCTTGAAAAAAAGGATTAGAGAAAGTGTCTGGTAGCCAGGTGTTGACAAATGTGGGGAACATTCTGTTAGAGAGTGCACAAATTGTGTCTTTAGTGATAAATCTCAGGTGGCTGTTCCAAGTCCTGTGGAAGCTGTCAGGGTTCCTGAAAAGCCATGGGGTAGACTGGATATCATAGGACCTATACATATATCGGGTGGTATTCTGGAATATGACATAGTTCTATTCGATTATTACAGTCGTTGGCCTGAACTAAAATTTGTGAAGGTGCCAAACACCAGCAACATAATAAAGTGGTTGGGACATATTTTTGCGAGGGAGGGTATTCCCGATGAGATTTTAACAGACAATGGCAGTCAATTTACATCAGAGCAATTCAAGGAATTTTTAATATTTTTGGGCATTAACATACCAAGACTTCTTTGTACCATCCTAGAAGTAATGGTCTTGTGGAGAGGCTAAACAGAGTTATAAAAGAAAATTTACAGTTGTCTAAGGTGAGTGGGTTGAATTGCAAATCTGAAATTGAAAAACTGTTGTGGGCTGTGCGTACAACAAATAATGCTGACACACAGGTTTCACCTGTTGTATTACTGTGTGGTTGTATTCCTTCTTCCAAGTTAGCAAGAGATTGGATAGGTCAATTTGAGTTTCCAAGGGATAAGGTTGATGATGTGATGAGGAAAAGGGAGTGTGCACAAAAGAAGTATGTCCAAGCTCACTGCTTGATAGGAAACCGGAGGTTTAATTGGAATTAAGGGGATGCGGTGAGAGTGAAGTGTCCGAGAATTATTCCCAAGGGACAATCAAAATTTTCAGAAAAGAAAAAAATTGTGCAAGTGAGAGACAGTGTTGTGAAACTGGGAGATGGAAAATGGTAGAATAAAGATAAAATGTCATTATCCAGAATTCAAGGTGCTGAGAAAGTTACAAATGCAGCAGTGGGAGGGGAAGATCAAGTCATATGCAAGTTCTCCACCAGAGTCATTCGACTGCCTGAAAAGTTTAAGGATTATATCATGAATTCATGTTTATATTAATCAATGTAAGGTTATTGTATGGAATGTAGATTTGTTGTAGCTTTGTTATGTGTCACAGTAGGTTTATGAGTTGTTCTTTAGTATATAGTTATGTTCAAATATAAGGGGGAAGATGTGTTGGGTTGTATCTTGATACGTGCACGAGGCATCTCTTGCATCGGGGTTTGTGATGCGTATTGAGAATGTGGACGGGGAGGATTCTATGTGTGGCGGTTTGGAGAGCTGGAGTTACAGGCGACAGACTCTTTACCTGCTGTCATGATAAATAAACTTGAATTCACAACTTACTTAGTTGTGACTTCTCATTAGGAATCATATTAGATCCTTCAGAATTTTCCAGTATTTCATAGAGCCTTGGATTTGTTTTGCAATTTTAATTTTCCGAATCCTCTGTAGATTTATTGCAATTTCTATTAGTAAGTGAGAGACATTAGGCATAGAGTCTTCGACGTCACTGATCCAATGTTCCATGACGGATATACGATGATCATGAGAAGACCATTTTTCTTTAATACATTGGATTAAGTGCTGGTTTCAATGACAAAAGGCTTTAAGGCTCTGATTTCCTCCATAATATCCGCTAGAGTAAAAGAAGAGGGTGACTTGGAGGGAGATTCAATGTCTTTTTTTGGACATTTAAGTGATGAGGCTTTTTGATGACAGTTGGGGCAGTAAAGAAAGATGTCTTGACTGAACTTTTCAATCTATGTGGCTTGCCCATGAATAATGACTAGAACAGTATTCCTTAATGCTTTTCAGACATGCTACATGCCACCAAACATGTTAATTGAGTATTTTACGGATGTTCAGTAGTTAATAAATTACTTCAAAGCTCTGCATTTGTATGTTGGAATTGAGTGCAACCTCATAAACTGATGTACCTGAATGTCAAAAATATTTCCATGTAAGCAGAACACAAAGGCAGCACGAGTCTAATAGAAAACATGTGTGTATCATAAAAGGTTTCAAAGGTCTTAATGAAAGGCAACAGTTAGCGTGCAGCAAGCTGATGGGGTTCTGCATATCTGTAATAACATTAACTACAGATCCTTTGGGAAAATGTCATATCCAATATGAAAAGAAAAAAAAAAAAAGAAGGCACTTATTTGATGACTGAAGACTTAAACATGAGGGTTACACAAAGCCAGTGAAGTACGGCTGTAGTTACCTCAAGGAAAAAAGGATTCCAAAATGGCGGCAGCTACATGTAAGAAGTAAAGCCCATGACATAATTGCAGAATAATCCCTTAAATCACATGAAAACAGATCGAAAAAGTCAGGAAATGAAAGCACCTGTCTTCCGACACTTGAATTTGACCAGAAATCCTGAAAGCGGTGTCTGAGGTACCTGTCTCGCAGTCCATACGTCAGAACAGCCTGTGAGTCTTAAAGGCAGATGGCCATCTTGCTTGGCATTGCCCACGCTTCTCTGTGATCTGAACTTTTAACTGAATATTATTCCTTTAAGGAAAACAGGCTGCATTTAAAAAGAAAAAAAATGAAACATTTTTGCTTGTATTCACAAAGGGGAAGTGGTCCTTTGGGGACCCTTTCCCCTTTGCGAATCGGTTAGCACCAATTTGAAATTGGTGCTAACTATGATTGTTTTGCGACTGCGTTCACGTTCATAAAACAATCATACATACCATTTAGATTCGGTATCAGATGGCCATCTTGCTTGGCATCGCCCACGCCTCTCTGTCATCTGAACTTTTAACTGAATATTATTCCTTTAAGGAAAACAGGCTGCATTTAAAAAGAAAAAAAATGAAACATTTTTGCTTGTATTCACACAGGGGAAGTGGTCCTTTGGGGACCCTTTCCTCTTTGCAAATGGGTTAGCAACAATTTGAAATTGGTGCTAACTGCAATTGTTTTGCGACTGCATTCACAGTCACAAAACAATCATACATACCATTTAGATTCGGTATTAGGAAGGGACACCCTGAACACGCCCCTTCCTAATTCCAAATCACAAAACCCAAATTGAGATTCGGTAACAAGTGACCGAATCGCAGTTTGGGCTTTGTACATCCCAAAAAGCATTTTTCTAGTCGCAAATGGTCCAATTCCGCAAATCGGTCCGTTTGCGACTAGAAAAATGCTTTGTACATGTAGCCCTTAGTCGCACCATGCCTGTAAGTAATGAAGGTGACCTTGTGTAAAGTAATAGGTGCTTATGTAGAGTGCTCCAAGTCCTCTGGATCGAGTTCACACTACATACAAATAAACAACGAGGTAAAAACAATACCTTGACAGGAAGAAAGACAAACAGGTAGCTATTTGTACAAATGAAAACTAGAAAACTTGGATAGATCGCGGCTTCCCTGCTTAAATTGTATGATCTTAGGCAAATATTTTATTTCACGAAAACACTTTTTTCTTCATTATCATGTATAAAAGCACATCAAATGTGTCAGTTCAGAATACCAGTTACGAAAAAGCTTATTGTGCTTTATTCAATAGGTTATAATATTTGCCACATACAGTGTTTATATGACAATTCTCTTGCCTCTTAGTTTTTAAATGTAAGCCATTATTGCACTACATTTTTAATATTTAATTTTTTTAATTTTTAATATGTACTTTTCAGTGTAGTGCTATAACCTGATGTTAAACAAACAAACTTTTGTAAACTTTGAAGTGCCTTTATCATATTTTACTTGATGTTTGTTGCGTGATTTACATAGAAAACATTTTCAGGGCTTGTCTCATGCATGAGCTCAAAGACCCAGCCAGCCCTTGGCTCGGTTTTGGCTCGGCTCGCCTTGTAAATTTGTAGGCTTGCCCACCTCTACTCATTATAGTTTACATGGCTGCTATGGGAGTTATGAATTGTGGTTCGACCCATAATTTTTGAATTTTTGAGTTTTTTTCAGGTTTAATTTGTAACATGCATAGTCTTTACCAGTGTTATTTTAAAAATATATATTTTTTAAGGGGTTATAATCTAAGCTAGGATAACCATAACTTCACTTTAACCTTTCTGTCTGTGAGATCTGTCTACGACAGAGAGAAAAAGACAGAGTAAGAGAGAGAGAGTGTGTGTGTGTGTGACAGCATAAACCATGAAGCCGAAGGCGGAGTAGTTTGTCAATGTCATTAGAACAAAGACATTGAAATATAGAGCCATGTTTCATGTCTTATCTGTTGTGCTTTTTTATAATACATGTCTATTTTTGGGTAGTTACCCTGACGAAGCAGTTTTCTTCAAAATGCAAGTAACACTTCACATTGACTGAAATTAGAAAGTTTAGGTTTTCTTTAACTTTGATGAATAAATCGAAGACAAAATAACGAACCACAGTTAGGGTCATTATTTTTATTTCATTTTGTGGCTTCAGCATTTATCATGTAATTTACTGCATTTACCAGATAATTCATAGATTTCACAAAAAATGTGTTTCTAGTTCAAATGGATGAAAATAATCCTTCCAGAGAGAGTGCTATATATTTTACAGTTTTTGCAGCACAATGTATATAAGGTCACTGCGTATATTGGTCCTCTGTGCTATATAATCCTATGATAAACCATATACCACTAGCTGATCCTAACACGACACACCAATAAGTAAATAAAACAGCTGACTAGAAAGTGTAATTACAATATTATCATATTTGATATTTTGCAGATATCCTTCCCCACCACCCAAACATTTGGAGGATTAACCCTCCTCCCTTAGACTCAGACGGCTGTAAACCTCCTTCAAGACATTGTGGCTCCAGACGCAGGCATGCTGCATAGGCCTGCTCAGGAGCTCTGTCACCTATCAATCTTTCCGCTGCCTGCAGGGCTGGGAGGCTCCAGTTACCCACATGCCACGAACAACTAGGGTAGGCTGTTGACAACTGGGAGCACATGAGGCAGTACGGATTCCCCCTTGAGCCAGAAAGAGGCAGGTCTTTGATCTGGGCCCTCAGACTGCTGCGCCACTGGGGGCGCGGAGACAGCGCAGATGCCCCCCTAGGGATGAGATGACAGCATTGCACACACACCCAGCCCGCTCCCTGATATCAAACCCGGCTCACCTAAGCCGATGAAAGGCCCAGATCTGCCGTGAGGTACAGGGAGAGGAGCAGACGACGCCTTCCCTGGTGAGGAGGCGGAGGGAGCCTGCAGAGAAGCGCGCGCGGCACTCTGAGGAGGAACACCTGTAAAAGTCGATGTGTGCTCTGATGGGGAGGGGGCGTTTTCAAAAGGAGAGGATTAGGAAAGCTTTCCAGGATTTCCTATGGTTCCTCGTGAAGCGCTTTCATGTGCCCTACTGTCTCTGCTGCCTTAAGCTGTCTGGGCCTTGCCTGCCCTCCTGCTCTCTGTGGTTTCCTGGTTCACTCTCTCCCACCTGCCGTGCTCAGGTGTGTCAGCCACGACAGCCCATCAAACTAGCAGGATGTTTGGTGCTTTACCTGACCGTTGAGGCCGAAATGTGTCAAGGTGCAGCCCTGGAGCTGTAGAACATGTGATTGTATGTAAACATGCTAAGGGTCAGGAGAGATGAGCAGTCAAGTGCCCCCCCACCCTCCACTCACTCCCTCCCCACTCCAAAGTAAAAGATCTTCTGGCTAACAACAAAGAACACGGAAGGAAACATGACCTGAGGGCAAGAGATACCCCGACATGTCGTTGCCACTGAAAGAGTAACTACTTAGGGAAGAATAGGGTACATGGCGGGCCAAACCTGATGTGTGGCTGGCCACCGCGGTCCAATCAATCAGCATTTAAGAGGCAGCAATTTCTGGAAATACCGCCACTGCTCTACCTATAGCTCTGAGATTGCTTTTTCACGTGGTCAGTCTGGGGCTGGAAGGCAACAAAACAATAGCAAAGGTTGAAGGTTAATCCATTGTCATCGGCCATGTACACTCCTCTGCTCCATTCTAATACAAATGTAGCTGACCTGCTCGATCTTCAGTAATTATACAAATCATGTCATGCGTATGAGGCAGCAAGCCAGGCAACACAGGCTAAATAGCAAAGAGGGGAGAAGAGCAAATAAAGATAATGTTACCTTTGTATGGAAACAACGACATCCAAAACGATAAGATTTGCCTCTCAGCTCAGTATTAGAAGAGCTGGCTGCTAACCTAGTGATACTGAGGACCCTAAACGTAGCCCACCAGCCAAAACATCAAAGACATAGTAAAACATAAATATCTGCTCTACCTCCTAGCTCCATCCATACCACGGAGGACAATGACTCTAGCCTTTCTGGTGGTCCTCCCAGGCTTAATCTGATGTAATTCATATCACCATATGATATCATATAACAAATCACAACCTTAACCCTCATTCATCACAGTATGAAAATACCCGTGGAATATTGCTGGCAACTGGAGAAGAGGATAGACTCGGCTACACTAACCTGTTTAAGTAACCAAACAAGACTGTAGGTTCTAAATAGTCAAATAATCTGAGCACCAACTTTCTAAAATGACAAACATGATTATGATGAAGTGCATCTTGCCAAATCTTCTTACTTGATGTCTTGTAAAGGCAATCTTATAGAGATCATAAAAATAACGACTGTAACAAAGTCTAACTTCCCTTTACTAGTTCTCTACACCTGTTACATCCCCTGAATCAATAAGATATCAGAGTGGATGATGTCCTGCCGCAGCTAGGTTACGAAATCAGACTGACAGCATAAAAGAAAAAAAAATCAACAAAACAAAAGGACCTACGCAGCTAATCAGAGCTTCCAGCATACTTACCACAAACTATAAAAAATGTTTCTATCTCTCATACTCCCTCATCAGCACACTGACAAGTGCTTCGTCCAATGACACAAGAACAGGGAAGGAGCAGGCACCGGACCTCTGATGAGGATTCCCTCACCCGTCCTGCCAGCCATTCCAACAGTGCCCCCTGAAGAATGATGTCCCAGGAGAAGGGGTTACAGACTGTAGGGAACCAATCCTGTGGCACGCCTACAGCAAAAAATAAGGCTCAGGTCAATGGGGAGGCCTCTCCTCTGTGCAAGGCACATCTTTGCTGTGGCCTCTCACCTCCGAGGCCAGGGCACAGCTTTTACAGATGCAAGTGTGCCCCGCATCCCCTTCTCTCAGCCCAGGAAGACCATTCAATATGTAGATGCAACTCCGTGACACATCACCCCTCAATGTGTACAGGCTGTCTGAAAAGTATGCACAAAGCCCAGCAGTCAATCTGCCCAGACGTGGATTGGAGTCAAGCTGCAAAATACCAGAGTCATAAGCACAGAGAGATGCTCACTTTCTAGAAGTGGCATTTCTGTAATGATAATACAAAATCCACCTACACCAGTAAGCAGCATTTCTTACTACCATTGCAACCATACCAAACAGTGCGGTCCTCCTAGAGCGGGTTAAGAGTATTCCGAGGCTCCAAAGGGGGACAGGCCTCTCACCTGGCCAGATGGAGCCCTCCAACTGCGGGTCCTCCAATGAGAGACGCACTAGTAGTTTGATCCAGGCTGCAGCAGTGACTTTGGAGAAAGTGGATGCCGGCTGGTGCCCCATGGGCACTCTCCTCCATGCGCCTTGCCCGGGGGGCACCGCTAGGAGTGTGTTCGCTCCAGGCTTCGTCTCTTCATGCCCCAGGGGCACAGAGCACAGCACAAATCCACGCGGGTATGTCGCTGGGCTCACAATGATAAAAGAATCAGGGGAAATGGAGGGAGAAGCAAGTCACTTGGCAGCAGTGTGCAGCTTTTGGGCCCGTGCAGAAACACAATATACTAAAAAGATAAAGACAAAGGGGGTCATTATGAACATGGCGGTAAACACTGCCATGTTCATGTTGGCGGTCTTTTCATAGACCTCCAGCCCTCTTGAGACCCTGCCTGCCGCATTATGAACATTCTGCTAGGCAGGCAGGCGGAAACAGTGTTTCCGCCCGCCTGCCCAGCAGAATGCAGGGATGGGACATTGCCGACGGCTCCACATAGGGCCGTCAGCAAAGCCTCAGTGCGGCGGGTGCAGCAGCACCCGTCACGCAGATCACTGCCCATAAATCGGGCAGTGACCTGCGCGACGGGGCTCTGCACGGGGGCCCCGGAGCACCCCTTCCGCCAGCCTTTCACTGGTGAGGGAAACTGTCAGATAATTTAATCCGCCATCGTCAGGCTGCCTGGCGGCGGTAGCCTGGTGGTGGCAGAGGGCCGCCACAGGTGGCCCTCCCAGTGTTAATTATATGGTGGTTCAGACCACCATGCCTGTGGCGGTCTTTTCCGCCGCGGGCATGGCGGTCTGAACCTGCCGGGTTCGTAATGAGCCCAAATTGTGGGAAAGGTAGGGGCAAGGGGCTCCGGGTACGGAAGAGAGTAGCCTGTCAACAGTGTGCTGCTGCTCTGCATTCAAACAAGCAAACGCCGGGGATAGGGAGAGTTAACATATATATGGGTGATATATTTATAGGAGAGGGAGGAAAGCGATCCACTCCTGTGGAGTGCTGAAACAGAACAAAAAAATTAGTCCTGTCACATAAGCAGTGGAGGTCTAGAAATCTTCCAGACAGACAGCACTGATATAGAGAATCTATCCTACATGGACAGGACAACGCAATAAAGGGGAAATATAGATTTTTCGCAGCCTGGTGGGCAGAAAATCTGGATTTTATTAATGACACAGAGGCTAAGATTATGCAAAACTCCTTTATTGCCCACTCACAGCAGCAACAATTGAAGGAATTCAGAACTTTAATAACATTCTAACAAGGCATAAAGTCCATGCAGTGCTGCCATCTTCCTGCTGTGAACAAGATAACTCTAACTGGGAACTAATATTTAACAACAAAGACTTCATCAATGGAATCCAGAAACAGAGACCTGTCATTAATCTGAAAGAAAAAACAAAAACTGAGACAGAATACCATTGACCTAGGGCGAATATTAAAGGTGGTGGGATAATCTTAGCTTCCGTATCATTAATAAAATCCAGATTTTCTGCTGATGCACTCCTCAGGGATTGAGCCACAGATCAAGTGATATCCACACCAGCCTCACTCATTACTTCTTTCACCCATCCTGCCAATGTTGGAAAAGAAACAGCCTTATGAGGCCACCTATGTGAAATCAACAACTGTGCCACCATCTGTCTCAAACATGTAGTTCTTTTCTTCTACTCTTTCAAGTAATTCACAACACAAAGTTTTTAATTCAAAACAAGGTAAGGTTGAAAGAGTGTTTGTTCTTCTTTTTATATAAAAACAGACTCCCTCCCTCAGGTTGGTAGGCTTTGCTAGTGACATCTAAGGCTCTTACATCCAAAGTCCGTCTAAATTACACCAAAAAAAGTAAAACTGTTAGTTTGTAAGAAATACGTTTTAACAATAGGTTAGAGTTCTCACCCCATCCTGTCAGTATTTGTACGACATCCCTGACATCCCATAAAGAAGTGTATTTTGCAGTGGGTGGGTTCAAAACCTGCATACTTTGCATGATCTTTCTAGTCAGTAGATTTTGACCAACAGATACGCCGTCCACCAAACAATGACTGGCTGTTATAGTAGATCTATAAATGTTAACTGTCCTGTAGGACAAACTTGAGGCGATCAACTCTGACAGATAATCACATGCACTAATTTAGTTGAAACAGGATCGTATTTCTGTTGAACACACCAAAATACCCATTTCTTCCATGCCAATCAATAAGCTTTTACTGTACCATTATTTGAGTCGGAAAGCATCTGTCAAAAGCCCAATGATTTTCCTTTGTCTCCTGAAATCTTCCAGGCCATTAGAACCAACAGATCCTGTTCTACGAGACAATGGAATTCTCCTCCTGGTCGCAAAATTACATCTCTGAATGTCGAAATTAAGATGGGGAAGTCCACGGTCCTTTCCAACATGACTGGAAACCAGGACTGTGACCTCCAGACAGGTTTGTGGAAGGATGGCAAATGGAGGTAAAGCATAGGGTGCCAAGCCCTTCAAAACCTGGAGGAAGGTGTTCATCCCCAAAGCCTGAGGGTCCAGCCTCCAACCGAAGAACCTCATCAATTGTGTGTTCAGTCTGTCCGGAAACAGGTCCACCCCAAAAGGACCCCATCTCTCCTGAACATTCAAGAATACCTTCCTGTTCAGCCTCCAATTGCAAGAATCTTTGAAGTTCTGGGACAACCAATCCTCTACACTGTTGTCTAGCCCAGGAATATGTTCTGCTAGAGCAGAAATAGTCTTGCTCCCAAAAATGTTTTGCTAAGTCTGTGAGGCCCTTTGACCGTGGGCCACCCATCCTGTTCACGTATCTCACAGCTGACACATTGTCCACATGCATGTCCATCATGTCTTTGGCAAAGCAGCAAATTGCAAAGAACCTGCCAACAATTCCAAGTAGTTGATGTGTAAATTTCGCTCCCCATCCTTCTAAACTGGAATCTGATTATATTATTATTTCTGGTGCATCCCAGAAGGTAGCCCTGCCATTTCATGTTTCTGCATTCTTGACGTACCACAAAATTTCCTGTCTTCATTCCTGGTCTAGGGACAGCATTTGGGAGTGTGACTGATTTGTTCCTAAACATTTAATTTTGATTCTCTGGAGAGCCCCCTAGTACAAACTGCCTGAATTATGAGGATAACAGTCCTGTGATCCTTGCCAGAAACCGTAATGGAATTTCCTTTTTCGCTTATACCCTCTTTAATTTCCTGCATAGTTTTCTTAACTTCTCCCTGGGTAGCTTGAGTTCTGCCTGAACAGTGTCTACCACAAAGCCTAGAAACTGCACCTCCTGAGATGGGGTAAGGCAAGATTTCTTTTGGTTTATTACAAACCCCATGTGCTGTAATAGTTGGATAGTCATTTGTGTATGATATGAGACTGTGGGCCTGATTCTAACTTTGGAGGACGGTGTTAAACCGTCCCAAAAGTGGCGGATATACCACCGACCGTATTACGAGTCCATTATATCCTATGGAACTCGTAATACGGTAGGTGGTATATCCGCCACTTTTGGGACGGTTTAACACCGTCCTCCAAAGTTAGAATCAGGCCCTATCTCTTTGGACTGACCCATTATTAGAATATCTTCTAAGTAGATAATCAACCTTATCCCTCTTGCCCTGAGCGATGCCACCACTGGACGGAGAACTGTTGTGAAGCACCAAGGTGCTGAATAGACGCCGAATGGAAGACTACAAAATTGCCAAAGTATGCCCTTCAAGGTGAACTGAAGGAATTTTTGATGAGGGGGCCAAACTGGAATCATTAAATATGCATCTTTGAGATTTAATCTTGTTAACCAGTCCACTTTTCTCAAAATGTCCCTCAGTAGGTAAATCCCCTCCATTTTGAAATGGCAATAGACCATCACTCATCTAGTCCTTTCAAATGTATTATTGGCCTCATACTTTTGTCTTTCTTCTTGACCAGGAAAATATTGATGACGAAACCTGTGCTTGAGGCCTCCCAAGCAGCCCCTCTGGCCAGTAAATCTTCTACCTCCCTCATGACCAGTTTCGAGTCATGGTCTGAGAATCTTATCTCTCAATGTATCTTCATATGGACTGGGAGATCTACAAACTATAGCTTGTAACCCTTGACAGTTTCCAAAACCCATGGGTCCTGTGTCACTAGTTTCCAATTACCACAAAACTGGGCCAATCTGCCTCCCACCTTTGTAGGGGTATGTAAATGGTCTCTGGAGACTCTTACCATCGGAAAAACTTATTTGCTTTTGTTCTCATCTGGAAAACCTGTTATGGGTCCTTTGTCTCTGAGGGTAGAAGCCCTGGTGTGGACCAAAACTTGGCTGGCCAGACCTATTGCCACATACCAGGAAGGGCCTGGATGAAGCTTGACCTTGGCCGAGAAACCGACCCCTAATTCTCCCAGCCCTGCCAAAAACCCTATCCTGAAAAACCTTTTTTATGTCTCTCTGTGACTTCAGGATGGAACTGAAAACTCCTACTTACTTGGCCATATCTTTGATGAACTCATCTCTGAAGAGATGACCCTTGCACAGAAGGGCCTCCTTCCTTGCTAGCTAAATCTCTTAATTTCGGAACGATTCTGAGGAGGATGTTTTTTCTTCTCTCATTAGAGAGTGCAGTTTTTGCATTCCCTAATATGCAGACAGCCCTTTGGGCCCACTGGCGCAATTCTTTGGGATCCACTGGTGTCTCGCTAATATGGGATTCTTTAGCCATCTCAAACATTTTAGTTAGGGGACCAATGAGGTCCAACAGCCTACCGTGTCAATATTTCAGGCCTTTGTCGTCCTTTTCTGGGATCCTTACTGTTTTTACTAATGAATGCCACCACTTCTGCATCCAATTCAGGGGTTGTGATTTTATCAGGGAGGGAAGGATGAGGGCAATCAATCTTAAATGAGGTCTGGCCTCTTTGGAAATCTCTCTTCTCAGCCAGAAGATAATGTAATCAGCGACATGCTTAGGAGTCCATACAGGAGTTATGAGATGTTTAATGAGAACAGGGTCAAACATGTTGTCTCCTATGGGGTTGACAATGCCCATTTTGGATCCGGAGGTTTTGGATGCCTCTTCTGATGTTCCATTTTTGGTTGTTTCGATAATCTCGTAATCTGATTCAAACTCAGAAGAGTAAGAGAGATCAATCTCAGGCTCAGAAGCCTCATCGGTATCAATTGAAACTGAACATCCGGGCCTTTTTCCTGCCCTTCTATTGTGCCCAGGACACTAGTCTTGTCACCACTAGTTTTATATGTAGAATCATGGCCTAAGCTCTTTTCCTTTGGGTCTTAAGTACCCATTCTGAGCACTCAGGTTTAACAATATTACCTTTTTTAACAAAGCTTTCCAATTTTTCATTAATAGTATCATTGAGGGATTCCATTAGCTTTTCAAGTGCCTTATTCATCAAGCTTTCTAATCACTCCTCCATTGTGTCCCTACTCTGTACATTAGACAATGCTGAGAAAGGGAAATTAGGAGCCAGCAAGTAAGGTAATGTACTCAGTGAGGTTTGTGAACCGGCCAGCTATAATGAACTACAACTGCCACAGTACTGTAAAATAGAATCGATTGGGCCAACTGAATAAAATGGCTGCTTAATTGAAAATATAGGAAGCATCCCAACTTCCTAAAATGGTTCCCGACGTAAGCGTTTTGGGGCGTCAAAATACTTTCTTTTAATTTATATGAGGTGAGGGGTAGGGGGCCTTCGGCACAAGGAATGTGAACCGCCATAATTAAAGGGCGTGGTCACAAAGAGACCTGCAGCACTGAGAGCGCCTGCTCTAGCTGCATTTGAATGCAAGCAACAAACTGGCTTGCTGGGAAACAATGCGGCCCGTGATCTGAAACGCCAATATCACAGACGGTGCGCAGTCGCTGGGAAGCAAAGTGGCCTGTGACACTGAGAGCCGCGCTCAAAAAACAAAGCAAATCGTCATGTGTTGAACAAAGGTGCAAACCAGCTAAGGTAATACTAAAAAACTGCTCATTTATGACGGTAAAACAAAGCATATTCATATCAATGAATAACAACAACTTATAATGCCACCAAACCATAATTCATATTAATGAATAACTTAACAACATACAAGGAAACGACCATAGCAGTTAGAAATGAATAAAGTAAGAAATAAACAGAAAATATTCAATTGAAACAACAAAAGGACATAGGAATGGGTGACATATGAATACATTTCTCTATTATGAAAGAAATGGAGGGATTTAGTCAGGTGTTGAAAAAGTCATAGCAGGGAGTACTTATCTTGTGAGCAGCAGCAACAAAGAAGGATGATGGCAGCATGTGTATGGACTTTATACCTTGTTCGAATCTTCTTAAAGTTCTAAATTCTTCTCTGACAAATTGAAACAACCTTATTCTTGAGTGCATCATAGTTTGGTGTACATTTGCAGTAGGGGCAGCTTTGTGTTTTACCACAGGATTAATGTGCTATTCTGAATTTAGTTTGTCATCCAGCAGGAATCAAAAATGTTTGGTATTATGAGTAGTGATAGAGCTGAGCCCTGCATCTTGTAAGTTTGTCTGCCATGCCTTTATAATGCTGCTATTAGGGTCAAGACTGATGATGTAAACTCTGTTTTGTTTTTAATTAGTTCTCATTGGCGCGCAGTCTTGCATTCCTGTATTTTGGATAAACAATATTTGATCTACTCAGTCCATAGATCATTAGTGGTTTACATGTTCAACTTCAAGTAATCTGCATATTGGTCGTATGGGAGAACAAGGGTTTCCAGGAACACTTCTAGGGATTCCGCATGTAGGTTGAAGAAGATGGGGTCTTGGGTAGAACCTACCTGTGAGTAAGTGTTGCTTATCTTGTTTTATAAAGATCATCACAATATGACCTGAACCATTTTACAACCATCCCAACAAGATCCCAAAACCTGGATACTGTTTCCAGCCGTAGATGATGATTAACCATAGCACATGGTGCAGAGAGGATCAATTTCATCCATCTAGTGGATGAAATCTATGAAGTTAAACATCACTCAAATAGTGTTCTCTCCCGGTCTGAAGCCAAGTTGTTGATTCATATGTCTGATCTACTGATTTAGCTACTGGGCAACACATTTCCCCATACTTTTGGCAAGGAAAGAAAGAGAAGTGAATGGGCAGTACTCTTCATTAAAGCCAAGTAAACCTAAGGATTTTTAGGATGGGTCATGGCCCTCACTAACTGGAATGCAGCCATGTAGGAAAGTGGCTCTTTTAACATGGTCAACCCCCACTTTTTGCCTGCTTTCTGGTGTGATTTTGTCTGTTAGTGCGCTAGGTCCCTGCTAACCAGGTCCACAGTGACAGATCTCGTTCCCCATAACTGCAGAGTTGTTTTACGCAATTGGCAAACCCTTTAGCTACCACTAAAGTAAATGGCATCCCTGGTACCTAGGGCCTGGGATGCTAAGGAAAGTCTCTGAGGGCTGCAGCACTAATTGTGCCACCCTCAGGGACCCCTCACCAAACCCACACAGTGCTGCCATTGCAAACTGAGTGTGTTGGTGCAGACTAAATTGAAAACACGGCCTGTCACACACCCCTGTGTGCCGGGTCCCCTAACCCTGCATGTCTCAGGTATGAGTCACCCCTAAGGCAGGGAGCATCCAGGCACATGTGAGGGCATATATGCATAAGAAAATATGCCCCCACTATGTCTCTGTCGATTCTGAACATAGTAAGTGCACAAGGAAGCCATTTTAAATGCATGTGCTAAACACTGGTCATTATGAGTTCCCCAGCTACATGATGTCTTCTCTGGATCCTGGGATGTTTGGTATCCAACATCTCAGAATAATAAACCCTCACTGACCCCAGTGGTGGATTCATTAAATAATGCACACAGAGGGCACTTTAGAGGAACCCCCTGAAAGCCTACCCAGCTACTGGTGTGTTCACTGACTGGTCCAAACCAGTGCAGTCACACTAGACCGAGTTCTGGCCCGCTGAGCTGAGAGCCAGCTTACTTGAAGGCCCAAAACAAAGGCCTGCTCTGGGCTGAGGTGATAACATCTCGTCCAGACGAGGACGGACATTCCAGGGCGGGGAGCTTCAAAGTCCTTTCAGCCTTTGAAATGCAACCCATGTCTCTGCAGCGAAGAGCTGGAACTCCCTGCCCAGTCACCTTCGCGCCATACCCGAACACCTCCCCTTCAGAAGGCAGCTCAAGACCTGGCTCTTCGAGCACTGACCCCCTCCCCCCCAGCGCCTTGAGACCCTTATGGGTGAGTAGCGCGCTTTATAAATGTGATTGATTGATTGATTGATGTCTCTCCAAATGGCATAGAGGACCAACCCCTGTCCTGAACCCACTTTTGGCAGCAGCACAGGACGAGAAGATTAGTTAGATTGGGAGGAGTGGCCACTTCATGCCAGTCCCACCCCTAAGGTGGACGAGCTGAAGAGGACACCACTTTTTTTAATGTCTCCATCTTGTTTGAAAGGAATCAGGCTGCTAGGGTTAGGGCTATGCCCCCTTCCTAGCGGAAGTGGTCATAAAAAGGTTGTAGTCACCCTAAAGGTGGTCAGCCATTGGCTATTGCCTAGCACTCCCTGTAGTGTCCCTAAATTGAGTATTAAGTGGCACCACTGACCCCTAGAACTCAGATCCTGACCACCTTCGAAGAAGAAGGACAAAGAAGAGTCACGCCCGCAGAAGCAGAGCAAGAACCAGCTGACCCGGTACCAACCCTTCCGGGCTGCCTGCTGACTTCAACGGACTCTGCACAAAAAGAGTCATCCTACAGCTACAGATTCAAGAAACTCAGAAAACCTGCCTGACTTCTAAAAAGACTCAGACTACAGTGAGCAGTGGACCTGCTCAGCAACAAAGTATCCAACAAGGACTCTGCAGCCCGGAGACACGACACCTGAAGTGACCTCTGCATCAGACGACCTCGACCCAGTGAGAAGCCCACCAACAGTGACAGCAGGGCTCCCCAGCTGTCCTGAGCCTGAGTCCACCCGAGTGTCACCTCTCCTGGACTCATCCAAGTCACCGTTCAGGCCCCCTCTTCCACAGCTTGGTGGTGAGAGAAAAACCCAACACCTGAAGCAACCACTGCACCCGTCGCCCCCAACGCCAAGTGATTAGGGCCACCGGTGCCAATGACATCCTCCGGCTACCCTGAGCTCGAGTCCACCTTGTTTGACCACCTGCTGGACTCCCCGATGACGCCAACAGCCTCAACACGCAGGACGCACCTACCGTAAGTACTCCCGGATAGTGAAACACGATGCCAAAGGACACTCCTGCATTTGTCACCACTGGGCCCTGGAGACAAGGAACAATGGTACACCTACCTTCCTGGACATCCCAAGTCTTTGACCTACCTGCTTATCATCCCTGATTTGCGTCCTAGCCAGAGCCTTCAGCCTGTCTTAACAAGAACCAAACTCTCATAAGAAATCATTGGCCACCCAACACCTTACTGAACCTCTGCACTCAGCAGCCCCTGTGCCAGCAGGTTTGATCTGTTGGTGTGGTTCTGATCAGTGCACAGTACTTACCCTAACTCCCTGAGATTGGCTTCGTAGGTCGTTGTTAACCCTATGTTTGCTGATCATTGTTTTCCTCCACAGGATAACATTGAGAGAACTCTGAAATTGCACTAAGGGTCTATTTTTGAAACTGCTAAGTATTTGTGCTTAAAAGTCTACTTACCTGATTACAAAGTTCTTGGGTTTGAAACATATAAAAAAATGTTATTCTTCTAATTTGGTCTCTGATTTATTCAGTGAGTGTGTGTCTCATTTATTACCTCTGTGAGCACAACAAATGCTTGGCACTACTCTAGGATAAGCCTAACTGCTTTCCCACACTACCACAAATAGAACATTAGCCCTATCTACGTTTGCCTCTGCAATACCAATTGTGGATTCACTGGACTCTGCAGAGTGTACTTCATTTTAGTGCACTATGTAGAGAGTCAGCTTCTTACAAGCCACTAATAAAGAAATGGTCATTAGTGATGTCTTAGCTCTCGTAGAGTGGGGCCAGACCACATCAAGAGGGACATTCTATGGAAGGAGCTTGAAGTAATGACAGGAAACTCTGCACTAGTCAACAGTATCTTTAGTTGCAGGTATACATTTATTAGGTCCACTATTAGCAATAAACATGTAAGGAAAGTTCGATTTCTGTATAAATGGTTCTTAATTATCTTTCAACAATTAAACTGTGCAGCACCTCCTCAGATGAAGAATGGGATCTAAGAAAATATACCAAAATGCACATTTCCTTATTGAGATAAAACCCCCAAAAGACTGCAGGAATAAAAGAAAGCACATACAACACACAATATTGATATGATAGAAGAAAGCGTAAGACTTTGACAAACATAAAAAAAAGCACTAACTTTTCGTGAAGTGGTAATGGTGGCCAAGAATAGCATCTTCAATAACAGAAGGTTAAGATCATAGCAAAGCATGGTTTTAATGGGAAAATGCAAAGGGTTGACCAAAGCCTTATTCAGTTCCTGCTAGCGATAAGTGTCACTCCTCCTCACTGGAGGAGGGTGGATAAACGAAACTCAGTGGCTTCAATAGACTCATCATGCCTTTTCGTTTAAGCCACCGGAACTACAGAGAGATATTGGTGGTGGCGGTTTGCCGCTCAGCCTATTATGACCGTTGGCAGCTCTCCGTCCTTTTATGGACGGAGAGCCGCCAACAGCCATACTGGCGGGAGGCGGGGAAGTGGAGGTTGCTCCACCTCCACTGCCACGCCAACAGAACACCGCCCAGCGAATCACGTCCTGTGATTCGCCGTGGCGGTGTTCTGTTGGCGGTGTGGTGTCGGTGGAGCTGCCCCCATGGCTCCCGTCCCCTCCCGGAGGATCGACGGAACAGGTAAGTCGATCGTCCGTTAGGGGAGGGGGGTGTTGTGTGTTGTGTGGGTGCATGGGGGTGTGCGTCTGTGTATGTAGAGGGGTGTGTGAGTGCATGTATGCTTGCGGGGGTGTTGCGTGTTTTGGGAATGAGTGCGTGTATGTCTGTGGGTATGTCTGTATGGATGTGTACGTGTATGTTTGTGTGTGGATGTAGGCATGTATGTCGGCGTGTGTGCGTGTATGTGTGTAGGTGGTGCCTGCGTGCGTGTCGTGTGGGTATGGGTGATGTGATGTTGAGGGTCGGGGTGGGGAGGGGGACCCTGCCACCTTTGGGGGGTGGCAGGGGTGGTGGGGGGTGTAGGGGAGGGAGTCGGGTGGGGGGTGGGGGAGACCCCTATCAGTGCCAGGGAAGTAATTCCCTGGCACTGATAGTGCTTACCGCCATGGATTTCATGGCGGTTCAAACCGCAGGAAATCCACGGCGGTAAGCTGGGTCAAAATACCGCCGGCGGTATAGTGACGGCCGCCGGGCTGGAGACCCAGGTCTCCAGCCCGGCGGTAGTCTCCGCCCTGGCGGGCGGAACGGAGAACCGGCGGATGACCATGGCGGTAACCGCCATGGTCATAATACCAAAAAAAAGCCTTTTGGCGGTCTTACCGCCGCTTCTCCGCCTTCCGCCAGGGTCATAATGACCCCCATTATAAGTATTTAAGGGAATGCCATATTCAGACAGGAGTCTAGTAAAAAACATAACATTAACTGCAAGTCACGAGGTGCATTTGGTTGTCCTGTGCCCAGGAATGCCACTTGGCTGGATTATGATTATTTTGACTGTTGTCCTCTGTGGGAACTTTTTCAGGAGTTCCAAGGCTCAAAGGGGTTACTGGGCTCAAACTGTAATAATGATAGGGTATTACTACTGCTGTCCTTGGGCTTTACCTTACTGCTAAACCCAAAAATGGCCACCAAGTAAACCCCTTAAGCACTTGACCCTCGGGATTGTGAATGCAAGCAGTCCAAAGTTTACTCGGGGAGTGATGGGAGGAAGAAACTCATAACTCAATAAATCATACAACAACAGTAAATAAATCACTGTCTAGCTTGTGCTTTTACTTAAGAAAAGGTACTTTGATCGTGGTACACAACTTCATATTACACATGAAATATGATTGACCCAAATCTGAAATTCTGCACTGGTTTTCACCCACCTTGTTGGTTCATTAGGCTGCAGGGAGTTAGAGGGGGTGTCTGCTTGCAATTGTTGCATAGGTGTTCGTGACAGCATAGTACTGTTTGAGTCAGATGCGTAGGCACCTCCCATTATGCATGTGACTGGAGGCTGAGACCACCACTCAGCCATTTTTACTCTTGTCTCTGCATTAGACTGAGGGTTATTCCCCTCTGGCAGTGAGGTTGTGTCTAGTCGCAATAGCACAGATCTGCAGTCACTCACCCTCACTGGAGGGAGGGAAATCTTCTTGTGATCTTCCTCAGGTCCTCCTTTGATAGATACCAGCTATATGATTCTCTTGTATGTTTTTGTTGCAGTTGGCAAACGTTTGAGCTGCTGTACAAGCCTCACTCCAAGCTCATATCTTATGCGGCAGCTCAAGCTCTCATTTGCTGGGTGTGCTCCAGCATAGGCTTCTACTGTTGTAATCTGTTTGTTTAAAATTATGTTTTAGGTCCATGACCAACCTTGAGAGTTCGTTATGATTGAAGGATTGCCAGTTGTTTGGCTTGTGGGCTTTGATAAATAAACTTAACCTTTAAGTGTTTTGCTGTCTATGTACCTACTCCACCACACTTTAACAAATGAGAAGCCCATCACGTATCACAATGGTGATCTAGTTGATGCGAAAAACCGCCAAATGCAGTTGCAAATCATGTAGCACTGAGTCAACACAGCTGTTGTTTCTTCTGATCAAACATATACCACTGATTTCAGTAGCAATGTTTCCTGGCATCAAGTCATCACAGTGCTCTGCCTCCTCTGGTCACTTTCCACAAAGTTCTACAGGTTGGATGAGGGAGTTCATGAGCCCCATGCAAACTCATATAAGGGGAGCACGCGGTCAAGCTCTGAAACACAATGCCGGGCAACAGCTCTACTGTTCCCTTTGGAGCAGATCCAAGATGTATTTCCATATGACTGGTCCTCTATAGAATGACATTGTGGGTGAAAAACAATTGACTGGGATTGGTCATTAATGGCTGAGACAAATTTAAGCATTCTGTTGGGACAGAAATGTCCCTTGCAGGGTAAGCATTCTGTTGGGACAGAAATGTCCACCTTGCATGGGGATAATTATGTACCTCTGCCTTGAATGCCCCAGCTGTAACAACGCCTGAATGGCTGGTGCTGATTTTTATTGTCAAGTATGAACACAGATCACGGGTGTGTGCCACAACATAGGCTTGTTTCAAGGATTCCAGGCTTGTTGGACTGGGTGGGGAGCCAAGAGCGCTATTCTCATAGTGGTGAAAGGATACTGTCTTTGCTAGGATTTAAGCAGCACAAGCGCTTAGCTGGCAGCATAACATTTAGTGATCAGTGAGATCGAACAGGCCTTTCTGCCTGTATCACTGGAGTGAAGCCAAGAGGCTCACTTGTGTAAAGATGTGATGCTGAACGTTTAACTCACCATTGGCCTACATCGTTAGTATATAGCACTGCGCAGCGTGTGTGTTGGATGTACATGCTGAGTGCATGTGTGCCTGTGAATAGTACAATACATGAAAGGTTCTGGGTTATATATTTGGGGGCCCAGGGCTGACTTGAGGAACATGAGGAGGTAGAGATATGTCGATTGCTGCATGCATGTGAGCTGGGTGAGGCACAAACTGGAGGAGGAAGAAAAAGGCTTCTCAGTATACTTCAAAAGGTACTCTGATTCAGGGAGAGGTCACTGGAAAGGGGCCTGGGCACATTTTAGGAAGGAGATGGGGCTGATAAGAGAATCATAAAGAGTAGGGATGGGTTCTCATGGTAACATGTTAATACACATATCACTGTGACTGTTATCCAGGTGTGAACCTCTATTTACTCCCATGACCAGTGTTTTTGGGCTATTAGATTTCGAATGCTACTGCTGTGACACACTGCTTTCTGGAGGAAGGGCTAGACAAAGGAGAAGGCACTTCAAAAGCAAGGGAAGACCCCCAAAACAAACTTCAAAGGGTCAGACCCTAAATCACATTTGGTGCCTAGAAAAGGACTATTCGAAGGGGAGCTCATAGCCCCAATAACTGTCAACTGTCTGGCAGACAGTCCGGCTGACCGAGGAGGAGAAGACATCTGTCTGCGACAAGGGCTGAAGGCTAAGGACTGCTAGTGAGGGGATATCACCCAGAGACATCTAAACTACCTGCCCCTGAAGGCTGGAGCACCAGTCCCTGCCTCCTTGCCAAGACAAGTGTGCCCTGTGGGGAAGAGTGCAGCACTAGAAGAAGCGAGGTCCAGTGGGGTATACTAGTGAGTGGATCACTGTAGCGAGGTGTGAGGAGACAGCTGCTGCACCAGTGGGATTGTCACTCATCTGCAGGTTTAATTCAGTGACCCGGTATGCCAGAGGGGGCTACAGTAAAGTTAGTAAAGGTCAGCATCACTGCCGTGCCAATCAAGTCATAGCCCATGCGCAGAGTGAGGCCGGCATTCCCATATGCCAGGTGGGGCCGCCTTGAAGATTGCTGCTGTGCCAATCGGGCCTTAGCCTGTGTACGGAGTAAGGTTGGTGACCCTGTATGCCATGGTGAGCCACTGGGAAGGACAAGGACAGCTGCAGAGTTCAAGCAGTTGTCACGAGGAGAGGCTGCTGAGGTGATCTGTATGGGCCCATGCTCTGACTATGAATCAGAACCAAAGCAACATCCCCTGACCCTTGGGAAGGATCAGAGGAACCTGAAACTTACTTAGATAAAAGTGTTCAGTTCACAGAATGGGAAGATTGAAGGGTTTGTGAGGAATCTGCAAATAGATAGAGTATACACCAGAAAGCTCATTACATAAGGTAAGTAGACTGTTCTTCTAGTGGATATTTCTAACTGCAGATTTTTTACCCTGTAAATAGACACTATAGCAGTACCTCATAGGTGATGGGTCTGTAAACTGGCTCATACCAAAGAGTCCTGCAGGACCGAGGGGGCTAAATGCTCCTCTTGACAAACCTGTCTGCTGAGACAGTAATGCTTTGCGAACGTATGTACTGACACCCATGTAGCTGCTTGACATATATCCTGGACAGGCACTCCACATGCCAGCACGTTAGGAGCATCCTGCTTCTAGTAGAGTGAGCCCACAAACCTTGTGGGGGTGCTTTTTAGGTACGTGTAGCAGATTTAAATGCAGAGAACAATCCATCAGAAGAGGGTCCTTTTTTGTACTTCCTTCTCTTCCTTTGTCCCAGACAATCTAACAATGAGTTGATCATCCACATGAAGGTCCCTGATACTATCAATGTAAAAACACAATGCTCTTTTGGGGTTCAAACATTAGAGTCTCTCTTGCTTCTCAGACAAACAAGGGAGAGCTAAGAATGCTGGAAGGTTAATAGCCTGACTTACATGAAACTGAGTGACCACTTTCAATAGAAAAGAAGCTAGGGGACTCAACACCAGCTTGGTTGGGAAGAATTTTGTGAACAGCAGATTGACAGAGAGCATTTTGAACTTGCTCACATGCCGGGCTGATTTTATGGTGATGAAAAAGACTGTCTTCAAGGTTAGAAGCCCTAACGGACTGCTGTGCAGTGGCACAAAAGGGGTACATATAAAAAGGTGAGAACCAAGGTGAAGCCCCACTATGACATGACAAAAGGTTTTGGAAGAAACAAATGTTGTAAACCTTTTAAGAATCACATCACAGCAGGTGATTTACATAAAGAAGGCTGATCCAGCAATCACAAAAACCTGAAAGAGACTACAAATAGCCTTTAACAAAGCCCAAAACAAGACCTTGTTGTTCTAGGGATCACATAAACAGCAATAATTCAGACAAACTGGCTTGTAGTGGATCAATCAGACGCATATCACACCAAGTCACAAACCTGTACAAATGGCTGGCATACATTGAATTTGTAGAGAGATGCCTCACCACCAAGACGATATCAATGATTTTATGAGGGAGGTTGAATGAGGTAAACTGCCATTGCTTAGTCTCCAAACATGGAGAAGTAAATTGTGCAGGCCCAGGTGGAAGACATTGCTCTGCTGCTGCAACAGAATATCTTTCTGAAGCAGTAGCTGATCAGAGGACAGACGCTGATGCTCTGTAGTGCTGTATATCACACTTTGCTTGCCTGATCTAGTGCCATTAGGTTGACTTGGACCCAGTAGTGCATGATCTTCTTCAAACTTGGGGCAGATGAAGTCACAGACAGGAAGGCATACAGGAGACCTGAGCTCCACTGCACACGAAAGGAATCTCTGAGAGAGAGCTGTCCTGGAATTCCAGCGCACAAAAATGCTTACACTGCGTGTTCTCAGTGATGGCAAACAGATCGAATCAGGATTATCTCCATTCTTGGAAAACACCCTCATCACTTCTGGATGTAACAGTCATTCATGGTCCAATAGGCATCAATGGCTGACTTTGTTTGCACTGGCCTTTAAAGTTCCTGCCAGATGGTTCAATAGTATGAAGATTTTATGGTGTTCCAGCTGTTTCCAGAGTCATAGAGTCTCCTGGCACATGACCCAGGACCCCACCCCGTACTGCAGTTGAAGTACCAGATGGTGGTGGTGTTGTCAGTAAGCACCTGTATAAGACCTACCTTTGGTGGTCGGCAGAAAAGCCTTCAACGCCAAATGCATTGCCCACAACTTCAACAGACAGATGTGCAGCTGGGCTTTCGTCAGAAACTAGAGTCATGTAATCTCCACCTTTCTCAGATGGTCTCCCCAACCCAGAAATGATGCATCTGTCACCATTGCCAACTCTGGCTGCCGGGGGGGAAAGGGGGCAGTGGACTGCCACTGACCCAATCGCAGTCCAGCAAACAACACTGCAGGTCTTTGCAGTTTCCCCCAAAATCTGGACACAGTCTGACAAATTCCCCTGGTGATGTGCACACTGGGACTTTAGATCTCACTGCACAGCCTGCATGTGCCATCTGCCATGGTTTACCAGCAGGATGTAGGAGACCAGTAATCCTAGCAGCCTCAGGGTATTCCTCACTGAGATCCAGGACAGAGGCTCAAACAGTGGGGCCATAACATGAATATCCTGGACTCTCCACTCCAGGGAAAAGGCACAAAATTGTGTCATGTGGGGAGAGTCTGCAAAGGAGTCAGATGTGGCTTTGGCTTGTTTATTGTGAACCCCAATGATGTGGGGATGTTCACTGTCGTCTGCAGGTGGTCTGGGACTGCCTGTGGCAAGCCTGGCTTTAATAGCCAGTCATCAAGGTAGGGGAAGACTGGAATGCCAGTCCTATGAATGTGTACTGTGACCACCGCTATCAATTTTGTGCACACCTGAGGGGCACTTGTGAGGCTAAAGGGGAGTGCCACACATTGGAAATGCTCTTGTGGGCCTGCAGAGCAGAGATGTGGAGTTAAGCATCCTGCAAAGCTAAAATCCAGGCTCTTGGGTCCAGGGCAATCAGGACCTGGGCTAGCGTGAACATCCTGAATTTGTCCTTTCACAGGAAGGTTTTGAAACGTCCAAGGGCCTCTGTCCTTCTTTGGCAACATGAAGTTACAGGAGTAACATCCAGTTCCTGCCTTTGATGCGCAACCCCCTCTATAGAACCTTTGGTCAAAAGGGCCTCCCATTCCTGCCGCAAGATGGACAGGTGGTCCTCCATCAGTTTCCTGATAGTGGTGGGACAAGTGGCGAAATAGAAAGCAAATGAAGGGAGAAGCTGAGAGACCAGTTAGAGGACCCCCTTGTCTGAAGCAGCTGCTTGACACCATTGAAGGAAATACAGGCTCTTGCCTCCCACAGGTTAACTATGTGTTGGGAAGGACATACCCGTGGTTTTGCCGCTGAGGAGATTTGGAAAATGGGGGATTGAGTTGTATGTTGCCCCTGATATCCTGGGCATTGCCTTTGCCATGGCCATCAATCAATCAATATTTTGTAAAGCGCAACACTCTCACCTCTAGGGGTATCTGGGCACTGAGGTTACTGCACCTGCGTCGAAAAGCTAGGTCTTGAGTTGCTTTCTAAAGTCTGCCATGGAGGGTGCCGTTCAGAGGTAGAGGAGAGGGGGAGGAAAGTTCAGGCTTTGTCAGCAATGTAGGAGAATATGTTACCCCCGCTGCGGGTGTAATGGATGTGGGGGATGTGTGCGAGGGCGAGTGAAGCACAGGTGTCTCAAAGGGAGATGGAAGTTCAGCCGGTGATTGATGTAGGACAGTCCAAGTTTGTCAAGGACTTTGTAGGCATGTGTGAGCGTCTTGAACTGGCATCTTTTCTGGATAGGGAGCCAGTGGAGTTTCCTGAGGTGACGAGTGATGTGGGTATTATTGGAGAGGTCCAGGATGAGTCTGGCTGCCGCACTCTGTATTGTTTAGAGTCTTCTGAGGAGCTGGGATGCGATACTGGTGTAGAGCGCGTTGCCGTAGTCGAGGCGGCTAGTGACTAGGGCTTGTCCGGCGTTCTTTTTTATGTTTACTGGGATCCATCTGAAGATCTTGTGGAGGGTGTGGAAACAGATAGAGGCGACTACATTGGCTTATTGTTTTATGGTCAGTTGGCAATCCAAGTTTATGTCGAGGTTGCTAGTGTGGTCAGTCGGAGTTCTTCCGGCCACCAGCTGTGGTCCCAAGAGGAGGTATTCTCTCCAAAATCAGTACCTCAGTTCTGTTGGAGTTCAATTTGGGCCAGAAATCTCTCATCCAGTTGGCTACGTTGGTCATAGCACTGTGGGAGTTGGTTTTGGTGTCCTTGGAGAGCGAGAGGGTGAGCTGAATGTCATTGGCATAGGAGATGATGTTGAGTCCGTGGGATCTGATGATGTCCGTGAGGGGAGGTCATGTAGATGTTAAACAGCGTGGGGCAGAGCGATGATCCTTGGGCACCCGGCATATGATGTTCTTGGAAGCGGAGGTGAAAGGAGGTAGGTGGATGCTCTGGGTGTGTCCTGAGAGGAATGAGGTGATCCACTTGAGGGCGTGTGGTTGGATGCCGATGTTGTGGAGTCTGTCGGTGTTGAATGCTTCAGATAGTCGCAGAGAATTAGAGCCTCGATTTTTCCTTTGTCGAGGAGGGTTCTGATGTTGTCTGCTGCGGTCACGGTGCTATGGTTGGTCCAGAAACCTGATTGTGATGAGTCGAGTAGGTGGTTCCGTTCTAGGTAGTCAGTGAGCTGTCAGTTGATGGACTTCTTCAGTACTTTGGCTGGGTATGCAAGCAAGGAGATTGGCAGGTAGTTCCTGAGGTCGTTGGGGGTCAGCTGAGGGCTTCTTTAAGAGGGATCCGATCTCTGCTGCTGATTATGTTGGATGCAAGGTTGAAGTGATGGCTGAAGAGATGGTGAAGGCAGGAGGTCGATGGGTGCCCCAGAGTTGATGGAGGACATGGTGGTAGCTGTGGTCTGGACGCTGAGTGGAGACCAGGTGGTAATGGCTAGGCTGGGGCTCGCCGGTTGGTTGAGGTTGTTGAGGCTCAATGAAATGGGTTGAGGGTGAAACGTATTGTAGATGTTGGCAATCTTACTGTGGAAGTAGTTGGGTAGTGAGTTGCAGAGTTGTTGGGAGGGGTGTACTGTGTTTTCTGTGGCAGTCGGGTTGGAGAATTCCTTGATGATCTTGAAGAGTTCCTTAGGGTTGTTGGCTGTGGCGTTGATGCGGTCTGTGATGGCTGCTCTTTTGGCCTCCTTAATGTGCAGGTGGTAGTCGTCGAGTGCTGTTCTATGTGTGGCTCTGTCAGAGTGGTCCTTAGCAATGCGCCCCACTTCTCGAGTAGAAGACAGTTACTCCTCGTGGTTCTGAGCTCTGGGGTGTTCCAGCTGGATTGTCTTGACATTCTATTGGCTTTTGCCGGTTTCAGAGGGGGCGACTTTGTCGGCGCATTTGCTGATCTAGGTGGAGAAGCTGTGGACAGCCTGGTTGAGGTTGGGTGAGGTGTCTGGTATAGCCCCGAGAGCCTGCATCCATTGGCTCTCAGTTACTTTTTCAAACTGCAGTGGGTGGCGCTTTAGTGCTTGCTGATGGTGTGCTCCATGTAGTGGTGTTATCTATGGCCATGAAAAAGCTGAGAGGCCTGCTGGATTGGTGGAGTGATCTATCATTGACAGTATTAAGAATCCATGCCCCACCCTCTAAGGGGGTGAAACTGCTGGTGAAAATGTCTAACTGGGGTAGACAGGCCCAAGAAACATGCTCTGGCCCGGCTATCCTTAAACCGCTCAAGGGCCAAGTCTGCTTTCTCAATGAAAAGGTGGGAACCAACAAATAGCATGTCCGTTAAGGATGCCTGGACATCCCCAGAGAAGCCCGTAGATCTCATACGTGCTTGATATCTGAGTTCCATGCTGAGTTCCGTGCATGATATCTGAGTTCCGGCCTGAGCAATCAGTGGTGTCCAGACCACAACAAATATATTTTTCTGCATCACCACCTTCTTGGATGGCCCGAGTCAAGGACACCCAGAGGTCACGTAGAACTGCTGGCAAAACTTGGGCAACTATGTCCCAAAGTCTGTGAGAGTAGTGACCTAGGAGGCAGCTAACATTTACAGAGCGCAAGGCAAGATTAACAGAAGAGAACATAGGGCTGTTAAATTTCTGATGCGCCTAAATTTAGACTCAGGTGGGGTAGTGGGGAAGGTGTAAGGGTTTACTCTACTCATAGAGGCCTGTACCACCAAGTTCTCAGATGTAGGGTGTGGAGTCAAAAATTCTGGGTCGCCAGGTGCTGGTTTGTCAGAGCCTCATTAAAGGGACACCGAGGACCTCAGTGAGGACACTGGTTTTAATATCCAGTGTGGGCAATTAGTGGTCAAGCACTTCTGTAACCCTCTGCATAACCACAGTGATTAAGGTGCTTTCCTCTGTCGCCGGGGCACAAGTATAGATCAGGCAGGTGTCTGGAGAAATGTCCAAATTTCCATTACCAAAACTGTACTTGTCTGAAACAGTTGAATATGATTCTTTCCTGTATTAGTATTTGTCCTCTGTTATGTGTTGAGATTTCCCTGAATGACAACCATGTTGATATCTTCTCGCTGACTACTTTGTGGACCTTTGTTTGTATATGTCTTTCAATTAAAAAAAAGAGTTTAAAAACAAATTGTAGTTGTCTGAGTACTTGCCAAAAATATTATCGCATTCGTGGGCCGAGCTGCATAACAAGGGCTGTGTATCCAAATCTGATGGGTTGCTGGAAGGCTCTGTCCAGTGGGATCAAAGCACAGCTCCAGTCGAAATGAGTTTAGCTTTGAGTCAATGCGAAAGGAACTGACGCATGCCATACAGCTGGGACCAAAGTCAGGGCTGGTACTGGTGTGGAATCCAAAGTGGGTTTGCACTGTCCAGATGGTCCCAGAGGTGAACCCACTGGTGGAGGTACAACTGAAGAACCTCTCAGACCCTTGCGGCCCACAGGTGTGTCTGAGGAAGCCAGTAAGGTTCTATAAAAGCACAGCACTCTGCTGCAGAGTCACCCAGGAACCAGGAATTCAGGCTGTACCAAGACTAAGCTTGGGATCGGCAGCAAAAGAGAACACGATCGGGAGCAAGATCATGCAGCAAGTTGGTGCCCTGGTGTCTTCTCTAGAGTTGAAGAGTGGTGGGTATGGGCCGAGTCCTTCTTGGACTTCTTAGACTTCTTTTTCAAAGTTACCCGATGACTTTAATAGCTATTAAAATCAGCTGTTGGGACAACTTTGGGAGCAGGGACATGGCTTTCCTTTCAGCTTGGCCCGGCCACAGCTTGGAGTCTTTTGATGTTCGGTAACACAAAACAATGCCTCATGGTCCCATATGGCCTTTGGATTAATAAGGGTGCAGTTATCCCAGGCCCTGGATTCATGTTCCGACCACAAGCACCAGAGGCATACTTTGTGGGGATCTGTCACAGACATCTGCTTGTGACGGTATCTACAAGACTTGAACCCTGTGGTTTTTGGGACGTGACATCATACCATCCATTTTAATAGTGTGGACAGTCTGATGTCCTTATTTAGACAATCACTACTCCATCAGGCCATCAGAGTAAGTTTTCAAATGGTGGAGCCACCAGGGTCCACTGTCAGACAACCAACTTTCCATCTTACTCAGAATAGAAGAGGCAAACCCAGGGTTTGGCAAACATGTTACTTTGTAGCATGTGTGCCGAAGAACCCTATCCATCAAACTCTACATCAAGCCATTCGTTTTTTATCACAGTCATCTGCAGGATCAGTCTGCGTTTTAGCTTCATACAACAACTGTATCTGCTGTTCGCGGTCTATTTATAACGCCATTAATTTACTGTTTTGGCTAATCCCTTTCACTTGATTTATTTACTAGTAGGGCTGGTCGATTTCTTCTCATTATTAGTAATGTCCTTGCCGTTCTGATGACATATTTTTGCAGATCAAAATGCATCAATGTATAACCAGCACTTTATATGGCTCTCATGCTAATACATATAAAAGTTATACAAAACTTAAGGTGATTAATTCGGAAATCCTAGTTGGAAATTCCACCTTATCATGTGCAATATACTTAGCCACCGCTTAGAACCTGTTCTAAATCTCAGGAGGTGGAGTAATTTAAGTATATAAATCTAACTTTTTTCACATCGTAATTAAAATTATTGTGTTGGTGAAACTATAGTTGTTCTGAACGTTATCATATGTAATTGATCATTTTGCAGGAGACATGCCCATGTATCAAACATCAGCCTGTTAATCTCCCTAATCTGTCCCTTTGGGACATTTAATTTTTTTTTATCCCTAGCCCAGCTGAGTCATGAAGGTGTAGTACACAAACCCCTGTTCTCAAGAAAAAGGGCATTCTGCATAGAACTTTCTTGGAATGCTCGTTCAGAAAACATAAGAAGTGCCATTTCCTTGTCCTGCTTTATAGAGACAATCCACTAAAGGATGCCACAGTGAATTTCAAAACATAAGCAGAAGTCATCAAACAGAGCAATATTCTTGAATGACTATTGTTGGGATTGTTAGAGATGCAGGAGTAGGTAAAAATAAATATATCTATCCTTACACAAGATGGCCACGTTAAGCGTTGAGTAAAAAGAGAAGCATTACATTACACTGTGTTTAGCGATATTCTCCTACATTTTTACTTGTTGACATTATGAATACTTCTTTTCTCTAGATCCTATCTTCTGGCTTTACATATATTATTAAATGTGTACTCCATTATTTACGTGCTAAAAACCACCATTTCTTCCAAACGTTTATCTAGCCTTTTCTTTATGTACACGTTTATGTGTGCGTCAGTACTTAACTGTGTGTAGCTTAATATAATTCTGTTCATCGCTATCAATATTTTCCTTATTTCTCTGTGTACCATCTTTCTGCCCTGTTTACTCATTTATGCATTACGGGGAAACTCCTACATAAAAACAAGATGAGTCTCGAAATGTATGCTGATGACATGCAACTCCACATTGGATTGGAGAATGGGACAGGAAACTAAGGTGGCCTTACACCATGCCATGCCAACACCATGTATTTTTCTGGCTGAAAGAAAGCTTACTTTGCATGAAAGGTGCCAAGACTAAGCTGACATCATTTGAAGTTGCCTCGAACCAATTACCATTCGTCTGACGCCCCGGATGCCCTGGCTGCAAAATGAATTTAGGAATCTCCTTATCGTGAATGCGGTGACCAAGATCTTCAACTTGCACATTTCAGTGCTGTAGAAACGTCTCCTTCTTCATTACCACCTGAATCCTCAGGTTAAACTGACAAAAGCTCTGGTGATGGCATGCCCTGATTAATGTAATATTATCCATACAAGCCACGAGCAGTAACTCATCAACGGGCTGCAGAAACTCTAAAAACTAGCTGTCAGACATTGCTTGAAACTACAGAGGGACCACATCAAACTGTCATTGAAAGCACTCCACAGGCTTCGGTTGAAGACGAGCGTTAAATATGAGGACGTCCTCTGCACTCTGCACGATGCTTATTTGGATGAGGATCTAAGATACCAACAGAAATATGCACCTGCGGTGATCTTCAGAGCTTATGATCAACAACTGTAGGATAATTTATAATTTGATACCCCTCTACTCGTTGCTATTCATATTTTCGTACATGATTTAAGTATGTATTGCAACTTTTTTATACAGTCATTTGTCAGAGGTTTTGAAAGCAGATTTGGGCTGTTACTAGGCTGTGAAGTGTGTCCTCAGCTCTTTGCTAAATTGGAGCATTACTGAGGCCATCCTGAAGGATACCGGAATGTTGTTACAGATGCTGCATGCATGGATGGAGAAGGCCTTTTACCTTGTTTTTATTTTTGCTGTTTTGTAATTATTCATCTTCAGTGCTGGTGTCCGTACTGAGGGTTTTCTGAGAGCCATCGGAGATGGTGAGCTTAGCAGCCAGTCAAATGGAAGTGCTTTGCAAATGTTGCAGCCAGCAGCATCCACCGCAAATCTCAGGTGGAGGTGGGGGGTGGAATAAAATAATGTAAATAAAAAATCAGAAACGTACGTGTTCCGTCGCCACCCACCTCGACCAGCACAGGCTCCCCAGCAATCCTGGCACTGCTCTCATACTATACCTATCATGAGAGCAGCGCCAGGACTGGTCTGAGCAGACGGTGCACTGGGGTCTGTGCAGTTTCTTCAACCTGGTTGGAGAAACCCAAGAATGCATGCGTACTTAGAGCACTGACTCCACTCCCCCTCCCATCCATGGACCAGCCCCGCCACTCCCTGCACTTGCTGGCTGAGCCAGCAGTTGAATAATATAACATTCATCATAAAGCGTTGTATTAAAATATTGTTTTATTATTCAGCTGCTGGCTCAGCCAGTGGGGTGACACTCCTATGCCAGTGTGAAGGAGCCGCCCCTGGTTGCAGCTGGTTTTAAAAATGGTGCCACCAAAGTTAATTTTTACTTGATAAGATGAGCATTTTGCCTTTGAAATGACAATGCTGCAATGTACAGTACTAAATTTTCTTGGTATAGGCTGAATTAGGCCTCAATTAGGCCTTGACTCCATTTTGGTTCTAAAAGTACCATAGCCAAAATATCAAATACCAAAATATAGTGAAGGTAAATATGTATTTGAATTTACTATTCTTATCACATCAGTGTATCTTCTATGTAGCAGGTCATTCTTACATCTTGCAGCTAACTCTGGAACTTCCTATCTTTTAACATTAGGAACAATTCCAATCATCTACACTTTGGAAAACGCTGAGAAGTTGGCTATTTGCCTAGGTCTAAGGGATCAACTATTTTAATTTCTGTTCCTTTCCTATAGTATCAGGACACACAATTACTGCATATTTGTTTTGCTTATACTTTTTCATTCAGTCAAGATTACACTGTCAATGTGGACTTAAGAACTTATACTTAACTATATGTTCTTACCTTAATAATAATTTGGTAGTTGATATTCTGACAATGAAGGACAATATTGAAAACGCAGTATTTTTATATAATACCCATGAGATGTCTTACCCTTAACCTTTATCAAAGCCCTTATCTGAGAATTTCTCTTATCCCTAATCACCATCGTCAATGCTTCTTCACTTGGGCACCGTCCCATAAGCTCTCAAGACAGGCTAGATGCTTCCTTTCCTGAAACAATGCACATTACACCCATCACTCACATACAAATCGTCAACAAGTTCATTGAAAAAGCAGTCCATGCACAGGAGTACATCAAGGCCAACAATCTCATCGAGGACTTCCAGTCCAGCTTCAGGTGACATTACTGAACAGAGACAGCTCCAAAACATAGATAATGCCCTCATGACCATGGATAAAGCAACCCTTCCTCCTGTTTTTGCTAAACGTCTCAGATGCCTTCAACATCGTTGATCATCCATATGACATCCTCACCCTGAAGTCTCAAATGTCAACATCCTCCACTGGTTCTCCCCCTAACAAACCTAAACCAGTTTATTTACTAGGGGACATCCAGGTCCAAAAGATCATCTGTGGAGCCTCCCAGGGTCACATATTGTCTCCTGTGATCTTCACCCAGTGCATGGAGACCTTGTGGAATCACTTATTGATAAAAGTATTAAAATCCACCACTATGATGATGATACACAACTCCACTTGAAAGTCACCTCCACTACAGGTGTCCAACGTCTCAAACTTTCACTGTATCTCATCCTGACTTGCATGTGCTGCACCTACCTTATGCTTAACCCCAACCAAACAGAACTGCTACTATTCACCAGCAACAGCTAGTCTGTACCTGACCACAAATCATGAACTAGATCGGACTTGCAGACAAACCTTAACTCAACTTCGACACTGTGTCCCCCGAAATTCTCCTTCAGAGATTGGAGAAGATAGGAATAGTGTGCAGGGTCTTAAATTGGTTCTGTTCCTACCTATCCAGAAGACAACACGCAGTATTTTTACCACCTTTTACATCCCAGTTCAGACCTTTATGTTGTGGTGTCCCGCAGGGCTCAACACTGAGTCCTACTCTATTTAACATCTACGTGGCCTCCTTCGCCCCTGTGGTGCAACAAAGGGCTCTGAACATTGTATCATATGCAAATGACACACAACTCATGCTGGCCTTCCAGCAGCTTGATGATTCTGTGTCAAATGATTTCCAGGGATGTCTTACTGCTGTTGTCAACTGGATGCATAATAGCTGCTTGCAACTTAATGTTATAAAACTAAAATCCTGACATTTGGTACACCTTCTCCTATTAATTCTTCAATACTCTGGCCTCCCAAGTTGGGGCAAGTACCTACACCTTCAACAGTTGCTAGGAATATTGCGGTGCTGTTGGTGTCAACTTTATCCTTCAACCCCCAAGTACAAGCCATGGCTGCTACCTCCGTTGGGCTGTTGAAATCACTGAAAAAGCTTTTAAAATACCTCCCTTTACTTACTCAAAAGGGGATTATACATGCCCTGATTACATCTTAGATTATAATAATGCTCTCTAACTTGGAATCTCTCAAGACCTTCTTATGCAGCTTCAGCTAGTCCAGAATGCTGCTGCCTGTCTTGTACTGAATATTCCAAAAAGACATTCCATTAGATCAGGCTTAAAATTACTTCAGTGGCTGCCAATCAGGTCTAGAATTAAGTTTACAACCCTTTTGATCACGCGCATAGCTTTTTTCCAGAATGGTCCATCCTACATTCAGAACAGGTTAAAAAAGTATTCTCCCTCTAGGGCACTTCGCTCAGCAAATCATAATTTACTTCATGTTTCAAAGGTGTGCAGAGCCAAATCGGATGGCAGATCGTTCTCTTTTCTTGCACTCACCATATAGAACTCTTTACCATTGTATCTTTGCAATATTCCTAGTGAAAGTCTGCTCAAGGCACAAATGAAGACCTTCCTGTTCCACGAACCTTAATATTTGTCATACTTCACTGTTTTATTTTAGCTCCAGGAAACTTCTTATGAAGCAGCAGTTGTGCTCTATAAATTAATTTTCATTCATTCAATGTCTAGTAACTCAGGTTCAGCAAGGAAACTAAATGCATCCCTCAAGGAACACTTCCCCAACAAAACCATCTGAACAGTGGCAATGACCTGCTCCACTGTATCCCAGACTCTACACTAGCCCCCTTCAGGACATCCTATATTCCTGAACCTATTTCACAAATGGCCTGAGGAAATACACATCATCCCCACCCTGATTGAGCTCCATGTCAGGTCTGCTCCATCATCAATACACGCAGCATTATCTAAAAGGCCATCACAACCAGCTCCACTGCCTGTCTGGGTGGCAAGCTTACAATGTCTGATGGTACCTGTCAGGACAGAAACAAATAGGGCCAATGCCCTTTAACATTAAAGTACCCAGGATCTGGAACACCATCCTGGTATCCATCAGGACTGCCCCAATCCAGTTTCGAAAAGGGCTTATACATTTGTTTAAAAAGCACTACATGACACGCCCCTAAGATGGCGGACGGGTGAGACGGAAATTGGAGTCTCTCCGCCTGCCTCCTGAGGCCCCCGCAGCCTGTGAGCCCACTCGGGCAGGAAAAGCATGGCTCCCGGCCCCCAGAGTAGCAGGGAGGACCGGGACCCAGCGACGGACAGGTCACAGAGGTAGGGCTGGCGGGGAACAGTGATCGGCAGCCCAGTAAGTGGAGGTATGGAGAAGAAGAAAGCGGGGGGGCCCTGCGGGCATGCGGCTCTATGGTGTTGCCCCCCGCAGGGTCCCCTGTGAATTGACGGCACCGGTCCGGAGTGCCTCACGAGAGAGGAAGAGGAGGCGCATGGGGCCTCATGGGCCCAGCAGCAGTGAGGAGAGGGACGGCGGGAACTGCGAGGTGGTGAACGGCGCGGGGAGTGACCGCATAGGCCTGTAGGCAGTGAGGATTAAGCCTGCTGGCCTGGGGCTCCCAGTTGATGGTGCCTGTGGAGGAGTGGCAGCGGGACAACAGAGGCAGCAACGGTGGTTGGGGACCCCCCCCCCCCGTGGCTGAGGGGGTAGCGCCCGAGGTCCTGTGAAGCTTCTGGCGGGGCTGGCCTGGGGGAGTGGACCAGAAGATGCCTTGTGTCTGCCTGGTGGGGCATCAGAGACCCCCGTGTCAGCAAGTACTCGGGCACAGAGGCGCACCGGTGGTGGCCGAGTCAACCAGATCCAGGACCCAGAGGTGGGTCTGGTGGGCGCAGGGAGAGACGTCAGGCTGCGGTTCTTTGTGACGGGACCCCCCCCCCCATGTGAGAAGGCACGAATCGGGTGACAGAGAAGCATAGGGGGCCCTGCACGGAAGATGAAGGAGCTCCTCGGGCGGATTGCAAGGCGGGACGCCGGAGGGGCGGAGGACAGTCCTAGGATCCATTGGGGGTCAGGCAGGGCCCCCCAGAACACTATCCGGGTGAGCCCTGCTGTGGTTTGGGTGAGGTCGGTCCACCGGTAGCTGCGTGAGGAGTCAGAAGGGAAGGAGCCGACACGCTTCAAAAGCCCGAAGGCGGGCCGAGGTTGAGGGCAACACGCGAGGGCGAATAGGGCCCGGGAAGATCAGAGGGGGCCCTCTGGTGCCCGGAGCTTGCAGTGGGGCACAATGGCCAAACACGCCCCAAAAAGAACGGATCAGTCAAGGAGATGCTGGCCAAGTCTATTAAGGGCAACTCGGAGGGGGAAGCCACGAGTCCTGCCATGATGGGAAGGGATGGTGACGAAGAGGGGGAAGGCCCTATTACGCAGTCCTTCCTGGAGGGGCTCTTTCAGTCCCTAAAAGACGACCTACAAGTGGTAAAGAGGGACCTGTCCAAAGACCTGAGGGATGTGAGACACAAGCTAGAAGTAGTCGGCAAGAGAGTGAACACCCTGGAGGAGCAAGACCACAACCGCAATGAAGAGATGGGACAACTCCAGCAGGAAGTAATTCGCCTACAGGAGCAACAAATCGTGCTCGAAGCACACACGGAGGACCTGGAGAATAGCTCGAGGTGGAACAACATCTGCATCAGGGGGCCCCTATGGGGGCAGAAGAGGGTGACGTCGCCCAGTACGGTGGCTCCCTCTTTCACCAGATCTTAGGGGAGGATACCGTCAAGGAGGTACAAATGGACAGAGTTCACAGAGTAGGCCCCCTGAGACCGGCTCATGCCCCTCCGGCAGATATCCTGGTCTGTGTTCACCACTTCCCTCTAAAGGAGTGCATTCTCCTCCTGCCCACGGAGCAACACCCGCTGAAATTTCGGGGCCACTCGCTGCTCCTTTACCAGGACCTGGCAGCGATCACCCTAAAGAAGAGGAAGGACTTTAGGCCGATCACCTCAATACCTCAGGGACAAGGGGGTTGCCTATTCTTGGGCCCATCCCTTCCGCCTGATCTTCCGCTGGGTGGGCAAGCTCCACCAACTGCGATCACTGCAAGAAACATGTACCCTGTTGCAGGTGGAGCTGCCCACGGAGGAGGACCCTCAATCATCGAGACCTGACCGAGGGCGTCAGAGGCGTAATCGATGGCAGACGGTGTCTGTGCAGAATGGCAGGCAAGACCCAGAGACAATGGCTTCAGAGAGAAGGGTGGTCCTGGAGACTCTCGCTGGAGACATGGCGATGCCTAATGGGGGGGCGAGTGAGGGGCCTGTGGTCACTTAGACATAGATCGGGGGGCAGGGGAGACACCTGAAGGGGAATGGTAATCGGGGTGTTTTGATTCCAGATGAGGATAAGGCTTTCTGGACTATTCCGGAAGTTCCGGCTCCCCGAGCTGGGGTTGTTAAGACTGTTGTTGTTATTTGTGGGTTGCTGTTTTGGGGGAAGGTGCCCCAGGATGTACACAGAGACACATAAAGCTCAACGGGGATGCGGGAGTCTACTAACGCCTTGGTCACACCAGGGGGAGGGCCACGGAGAGGAGGTGGTGGTTGGCAGGCCCATGACTTCGAGAGAGCAAAACACCATACACATTCAAGGTAATCACACTCAATGTTAAAGGGCTGAATAACCCAATCAAGCGTCGGGCTGTTCTTTCCTATCTGGAGAATACCAGAACGGACCTATGTTTATTACAGGAGACCCACCTACGCCCAGCAGACCTTCACAGATTACGATCTAGGTCATTCCCAATACAACATTTTTCCTCACAGGGGAACAAGGTGGCGGGTGGCACTTTTGGTGTTGCGATCCTTCTGTGGTAAGGTGGCTGACAGGGTTGCGGACAAACGGGGCCAGTTACTGGCCTTCAGGGTACTCATAGGTGACTCAGGTTGTAGTCGCCTCCCTTTATGCACCTAATGAGAAACAGGAAGGGTTCATATGATGAGCTTTGGGAGAGGCATTGACCGCGCAGGACAGACAGGTCATCATTGGGGGCGACTTTAACTTAGTCCTCAACAACGACTGGGACAGATCGGCCACTAGATACGGGGGTGGGGGCTTTGACACCAGTGGACTGAAGACACTGGAGGAGTTGGGCTTGTGCGATCTTTGGAGACATAGACATCCCACATCCAGGGACTACACCTTCTACTCCCATGCTCATAAAACCTATGCTCACATTGACCTTTTCCTGGGCACTAGAGACATCCAACAGAGTCTGAAGGAGATAGACATAGAGCCTTGCGCCCTGTGGGACCACGCGGCTGTTTCCCCAACACTGACTCTTCCAGACTGTCATAGAACCTATCGGCCTTGGAGGCTTAGGACTACTGTATTGTCGAGGCCTGAAGTGGTGGCCGAGATACGGTCGTCTATCGAAACTTTTCTAGAGTTTAATGACAAGCCGGAAACCTCGGTTTCCCTTCTGTGGGAAACACTGAAGACAATTGTGAGGGGTGAATTCATTGCTATCTCTGCTGCGGATAACAAAGCTCGACGGGACAAGAGGGCCCAGTTAAAGTAGGAGGTGACGGAACTACAGAGGATACACAAACGTACCGGGCCCAAGGGTTTGGAGAAAGCTGAGTGAGCCAGAGCGCAGCTAGCAAGCCTAGACATCGACAGGGCAGAATACGCAGCACTTTGATTGCGCCACTCCTTTTATGGGGGGGGAATAGGTGTGGGCGCCTTTTGGCCAGCAGACTCCATGCACAGAGGCAATCCACACTGGTGGAGAGGGTGCGGTCTGGGGATGGAAGGGAAGCAGAGGATGACACTCAGACAGCGGTGGCTTTCCGTGACTTTTACAGGGACTTGTGCTCCCCTACTGGGTCCAATCTAGAGGCCACTTGGCAATACCTCAATAGCGCCAGCACAGCACGACTATGAGTCTCCTAAAAGAATAGGGGAGGTTGTTTCGGCAATAGCCCGGTTGGACGCCCTGAAGTCTCCGGGATCTGACGGCTTCCGGGGGTTGTTCTATAAAACCTTTTGTGGCAAGCTTGCCCCGCTATTGACACACCTTTTCAATGCCATCTCCGGTCCGGATACAATTCCTCCAACCATGCTGGACGCATCCTTTCTGGTCCTCCCAAAGCCAGGGAAGGACCCCGCATTGTGCGGGTCTTATAGGCCCATTTCATTACTTAATGTGGATATCAAACTGCTCATGGGCATCTTGGCCTTCCGCCTGAACCCGCTGATGCCTGGGTTGGTGGACCTGGACCAGGGGAGCTTTATCCCATTCCGCCAGTGCGGGGACAATATCAAACAGATTATGCACATTGTAGATAAAGAGCAGCGTTTGGGGAGAGAACAGATGCTGCTTAGCATCGATGTTGAAAAGGCATTTGATAGGGTCCAATGGCCCCACCTACAGGCAACCTTGGATAATTTTGGGCTCAGGCCCAGGTTCCATGCATGGATTACTAGTGTGTATAGCCATCCAAAGTCCACAGTCAGGGTCAATGGGACAACATCTACCTCATTTTTGGTGGGCGAAGGGACCCGAAGGGGTGCCCACTCTCTCCGCTGCTGTTCGCTCTCTATATGGAGCCCTTCGCACAGCACGTAAGGGACGACCCTAAGATCACAGGGCTATTTTTGGCAGGGAAGAACATATTATAGCACTCTATGCGGATGATGTGTCGGTGGCATTGGAAAACCCACTGAGGGCTCTGACGGCTTTCCTGAAGGAAGTGGCGACTTTTGGGGAAGTCTCTGGGTTTAAGATAAACCTCTCAAAATCACAGGCCCTTAGCCTTACACTCCCAAAGAATGCGGTGGAGCAGTTGCCTAGGCAGTACCCATTTCAATGGCAACTGCAGTCTATCCCATATCTGGGCCTGCAGATAGCTAAGACTGTAGCAGAGACTTCCCATTTGAATTATCAGCTCCTTCTCCAGAGTGTCAGATGAGACCTGAACCGGTAGAGAGCACACCCCATCTCTTGGTTAGGAGGAATAGCGGCCATAAAAATGTCGATACTCTTCCAGACGCTCCCAGCAGAGCCCCCACCGGGTGCCCTCCAAATGCTTCAGAAAGCCATTACCCATTTTATTTGGGCTAAGGGGTGACCCAGAATGACCCGACACTTATGCTGCCAACAACTGCGGGAGGGTGGCTTGGGTGTTCCTGACATGCAGCAATACTATAGGACTGCCCAGCTCCGCTATCTTCTACAGTGGGCCTGGTCGGAATCCGACAAGCAATGGCTCTTCATGGATAGGGCTGTCGTGGGGACTGCCCTGTGGAAGATCCCTTTCATTCAGCGCGGTCACAGACCGTGGGGTCTTTACTCTTCCCCTGTCACCGGTGCAACAATGAGGGTATGGGAGCAAGTGACCGCACTAACAAGCTCACCACCTTTCCGTCTCCCCTGACCCCCATAGGAGGGAACCCGGATTTTACGCCAGGCTTGAGCCAGGGGTCTTGCAGGCTCTGGTCTACCCGAATTGCTGCTTATTCAACGGAGAGGGCATAATATCTTTTGACCACTTAAGGAAGGCACATTCTTTGCCAAAGACAGAAAGAATGCAATATCTACAGAGACAGCACTAGGTGATGAACCCGATGATGCGAGAGGCTGCATCCCGTCCTCTCCTGAAGTTTGAGCGATGGCTACTGACCAAGACATCAGATAGGCACGTCATCTCAGAGCTGTATGCCCTGATTCAAACAGCAGGTACATGGCCTAGAATCTCTAGCCAGCAGAAGTGGAAGATGGAACTGGGGAGGAACTTCACAACCGAGGAATGGGAGGCGATCTTCTATAGATCTGCAGTATGGCAGCCACTGAGGCTGCCGTGAAAATAGCCACGTAATGGTACCTCACCCCGGCACAGCTTCATAGTTGTGATAGCTCGCATTCACCTCTGTGCTGGTGGAGTTGCGGGGGGCGAGTACACTGACACATATTCTCTGGGACTGCCTGAAGCTGGCTACATACTGGGGGGGGCATACTGGATGACATCGACCGCCACATGTCCACTCAGCTGCCGCAACTTCCGGCCTACATCATTCTGGGCCTCCCGAACCTCTTGACATTTCCACTCAAATCACTAAAAGGTCGCCAGCTTACCCTCGAACTTGGCGCTGCACTACAGAATATTTTGTCGCACTGGGGCTCCCCCCAGGTTCCCACTCAGCTAGGCTGGCTGCATCAGTTGTGGCTGATTCTGGGGATGGAACAGATTTCGCTCGCCCTACAGGCATGGGACCAGTCCTACAGGGATTTGTGGCACTCATTTTTTACTCTACTAGCGTGGGAATTTCGAGAGCTGACTTGCCCTAAATACCTACGTCTCCTTTGTCTTTCAGAGTGTGGTAGTCCCCAGAGCAATGTGAGATAGTGGGACATCTTCTATGATCTGCACGCACGCTCCCACATTGGGGGGGGGCCCTGTGGCACCTTGGGGAATAAGGGGGTTAGGGAGGGGTTGGGGGTGGGGGGTTAGGGGTATGGGGTAGTTTCCCCCAATTGCATTTTTACTTGTTGGAGGGCAGATTTTGGCTCATTTTTACATTGGCTGTTGAAACTTAATAAAGAAATTTGAACCATAAAAAGCACTACATCACAACGAAGTAATAGTCCACCACCACTCTCAGAACCCTGCTGCCCCTTCAAGCACTGATTTACCGGAGGTGATGATAATAGTGTTTTGAATCCCCCCCCCCAACCAATTATTGGAATTAGACCCAGGAGATTTCCTAAGCTGTAAAAGGAAACTATAGCCATTCGGAGAACAGAAAAACTGGCCTGGTATCCTTGGTACCGAGTGGATTGGTAGAGGAGAGGGTCCCTAAGGGATGCAGCACATATTGTGCCACCCTCAGGGACCCACTAAAACAGAGAAACACACAGCTGTCATTGCAGTCTGCATGTGGAAGCCAGGTGAAAACATTGTGCGCCATGTTACTATCACTGCATCTAAATATATATAAGCACCCCTACAGCAGGCCTGGGAGCTCTAAGACAGGGTGCATTTTATTTGATGTGTGGTTATATCAGCACGAGCAGATGTAACCCTGTAATGCCTTGCCCCATTGCTGAGCATTGCAAGTGAACAGGTAAGCCATCTTGAGGTATGTGGTGGACACTTGTCAACACAAGTGACCCACCCACATAACGGATTCACCATTCCCTATAAAACATCTCATCTTAATAGATCCAGTCTGATGCCAGCCTTGTACTTATTATGACTTGCACCCAGAGGGCTCCTTGGAGGTTCTCCCTGAACCCCACCAGTCTCTAAGTGTGTTGGCTGACTAGTCTCGACCAGCCTGCCACTACAGACAGGTTTCTAGTGAGAGCATCTCGGAGGTCAAAAACAAAGCCTGCTCTGGAGAGGGGTGTTGTCACCCACTCCAGCAGGATGGCTAGCAGATCTGCACACAAAGACCAGGGACTTCAAAGGCCCTGTTGCCTTTAGTATGCAATTCCACGGCTTCCCCAGACCTGGGTGTAACCGCCCCCTGCCCTGAGGCCCATTTGGCATCAGGACAGGTGAGACAATTAGCTAGTCAGTAGGCGTGTGTCACCGCTGGGCTAACCACAACCCTAAAGTGGTCTACCCAAGGTGGACACTCGAGGAAGGGTTCCACCATCTTGTTTGTGGTTGGAACTAGGCCTTCTGGGATAGGAATATGCCCACTTACCACAGGAAATGGTCATATAAGGAATGTAGGCACCCCAAGGGTAAATAGCCCATTGGCTTCTACCAAACAAACCCCTAAATGTCCCTAAATTCAGTATTTAGGTGTCTTCCCGACACCAGAAGACAGATTCTCTGGACCCAAGAATTAAAAGGACACCAAAGAGCAGTGAAAAGCAAGAACAGACAAGCAGCTACTGTCTTTGCCCCAACCTGCCAGCCTGTCTGCAGTCTTCGACAATTATGCCAAAGTCATCTCGTCCTGCAGCTGCTCTGCCTCCAGAAGCCTGGGTGGCCTGCCTGTACTTCGAAAAGCACCAGGATCTCCAGTGGAGTAGTGGATCTACTTTCTTTCACCCTGCAGGCAGTCAAGGACAACCATGAGGACTCTAGACCACCAAAAAAGTGACACCAGACAGCACCACTGCACCCATGCCCCCTAGCCCGAGCTGAAGTGGGCCACTGGTGTCAGCATGGTCCCCAGGCCCTTCAGGACATGAGCCCACCCTGAGTTCCTCAGCTGTGGTCTCCTTGACACGGCCTGCAGCCTCTTTGTGCAGGCCTCCAATACCGCAACTGTCCCCGATGACAAAGACCCGATGTCTCAGGACACCTCAGCACCCACCCGTCCCGCACCGAGGAGAAGAGGACCAAAGGTGTCCCTATGTCCCCGAGCATTGTAAGACTTTAGCCCCCTTGTTGGTTCAGTCGGACTGGCCCCCCAGACCTCACCTGGAGCTTCTTTTTCTCAGGACCGTTTTCCAATGAAACCATTAGGGCACCCGACGTCGTAAAGCACTTATGTACCCGGACTCCACAGAGCCCCTGGATTGACCTGTTGGTGCTGCTTTGGACAGTGCCCCATACTTACCTTAACGCCTGAAGACTGGCCCTGTAAATCATTGTTGAATGCCCATATGCAATACATGTTTTTCTCCATAGGATTGCACTACTGCTTTAAAGACACTGCAAGTATTTTGCTTGTTTTTCTTCAAACTGCATCAGTATTTATTCTTGCAACAGTATTCTGGTGTTGAAACATAATATGAACAAAAGTAACTATTTTTCTATCAATTGGTCTTGAGTTCTTAAGTGTGTGTCACATTTATTGTCTCTGTGAGTACAACAACTGCTCAGCACTACCCTCTAATAAGCCTAACTGCTCGCCCACACTACTACAAAAGAGAGCTTTTGGGATTGTCATTTGTAACCCTGTAAACCAACAAGGGTTACCTGGATTATCTGCATAGTCCCCCCATACATTGGTGCACTACATAGATAGCTGAAGAAGGAACATTTTAAGAGGGTTTTCAAAGGGACAATAGTGCAGAGAAGGCTTTTCAAGCACTGAAGTCTGCCATTACTAAGACACCAGTTTTTCATCATCCTAATTCCACTCGTAAATTCCTAGTCCAAATTGATGCTTCGTCGGCATCCGTGGGAGAAGTATTACTCCAATTTCAAGAAGATAACCAGAAGGAGCACCCCATCCTCTACTACTCTTGCTCTTTTTCATCTGCAGAATAAGAATTATTGTTTCCTTGAAAGGGAGCTTTTAGCTATGAATGAGGCATGTACTGATTGGAGACATCTATTGTTGGGAACACGATCTGTCTTTAAATTACAACATATCACTCAAATCCTTAAGAACAATCTAGTGCAGGAACAGTCATCAGGCAAGATGTACTTACTTTTTTTTCATAATACAAGTTCATCTTCAGTTATATTCCTGGCACTCAAAACATACTTGCAGATCATTTCTCCTGTAGGTATCCTGTTGACTAATATAATTTCACCTGATCATTTAATTCCCCTTGCCACTACCTTTCTGGAAGGTGAGCTGGGTTTTCAAACAAACTGTAGATTTCAAGATTCTCTACATTTAACGCCTCCAGATGGGCTGTATTTCGTCCAGAAGGCACTATATATTCCAACTCCCATTCTCCATAGAAAGGTACTATATTTAAGCCATGATTCTCGGATGGTGGGCCACTGAGAAATTAAAAACACCTAAGAAATAGCTGCTCAAACCATTGGTGGACCATGGTGAAACAGGATGTCGCACATTACCATAATTGAAATGGAAGACAGTAATAATGGTTACAGTTGGTACGTTTTCTAAGACAGCACATTTACTGACATTTATCGAACTGCCAATTACCAAAGAAATGGTTCAGAAATTCATCAAGGAGATCTTAAGGTTACATGGTATCCCCAAGACCATCATATCTGACCGAGGTCCACAAGTGGTATTTCAATTTTGGAAATATTTTTGTTTGACCGTGGGAATCTCACAAGCCTTGTCCTCTGGATTTCATCCACAAACCAATGATGTTGCAGAAAAAAACAACCAGACTCTAGAGCAATACATAATGTGGTTTTGTAATGCTACTAGCAAACATTGGGATTCCCTGTTACCTTATGCAGAATTTGCTTAGAATAAAAGAGTTCATAGCACTATCAAGGTCACCCCTTTCTTCTGCATGCAAGGACTCCATCCTACAAACAGGTTTTTATTTTAAATCTTCTACACTTCAGATTCCGTTCTGGCAGTCCCTGATCTCCCATACCAATAGGGCGAGGTCAAAAGATTGGCAGCTGAAAATTTAAAGAAGGCTACTGCCGGGATAAAAAACAGGCAGACAAGCATAGACTTCAGTAACCAGACAAGAAGATGGGGAAAAAGGTCTGGCTGTCATCTCGCTTTTGCCTACTGTAGGAAGTTGGCTCTGTATGCACTATTTCAAAGTAAGGAATAATATGCACAGAGTCCAAGGGTTCCCCTTAGAGGTAAGATAGTGGCAAAAAGAGATAATACTAATGCTCTATTTTGTGGTAGTGTGGTCGAGCAGTAGGCTTATCAAAGGAGTAGTGTTAAGCATTTGTTGTACATACACACAGGCAATAAATGAGGAACACACACTCAGAGACAAATCCAGGCCAATAGGTTTTGTTATAGAAAAATATATTTTCTTAGTTTATTTTAAGAACCACAGGTTCAAATTCTACATGTAATATCTCATTTGAAAGGTATTGCAGGTAAGTACTTTAGGAACTTTGAATAATTACAATAGCATATATACTTTTTACATAAAACACAATAAGCTGTTTTAAAAGTGGACACTGTGAAATTTTCACAGTTCCTGGGGGAGGTAAAGTATTGTTAGTTCTTGCAGGTAAGTAAACCACCTACGGGGTTAAGATTGGGGTCCATGGTAGCCCACCGTTGGGGGTTCAGAGCAACCCCAAAGTCACCACACCAGCAGCTCAGGGCCGGTCAGGTGCAGAGTTCAAAGTGGTGCCCAAAACGCATAGGCTTCAATGGAGAGAAGGGGGTGCCCCGGTTCCAGTCTGCCAGCAGGTAAGTACCCGCGTCTTCGGAGGGCAGACCAGGGGGGTTTTGTAGGGCACCGGGGGGGACACAAGTCCACGCAGAAAGTACACCCTCAGCAGCGCGGGGGCGGCCGGGTGCAGTGTACAAACAAGCGTCGGGTTTGTAATAGGTTTCAATGGGAGACCAAGGGGTCTCTTCAGCGGTGCAGGCAGGCAAGGGGGGGGGGGCTCCTCGGGGTAGCCACCACCTAGGCAAGGGAGAGGGCCTCCTGGGGGTCACTCCTGCACTGAAGTTCCGATCCTTCAGGGGCTGCGGGTGCAGGGTCTTTTCCAGCCGTCGGGATTTTAGAGTCAGGCAGTCGCGGTCAGGGGGAGCCTCGGGATTCCCTCTGCAGGCGTCGCTGTGGGGGCTCAGGGGGGACAACTTTGGTTACTCACAGTCTCGGAGTCGCCGGAGGGTCCTCCCTGAGGTGTTGTTTCTCCACCAGTCGAGTCGGGGTCGCGGGGTGCAGTGTTGCAAGTCTCACGCTTCTTGCGGGGATTGCAGGGGTCTTTAAATCTGCTCCTCTGTAACAAAGTTGCAGTCTTTTTGGAGCAGGTCCGCTGTCCTCAGGAGTTTCTTGTTCCTCTTGAAGCAGGGCAGTCCTCTGAGGATTCAGAGGTCGCTGGTCCTTGAGAAAGCGTCGCTGGAGCAGGGTTCTTTAGAAGGCAGGAGACAGGCCGGTAGGACTGGGGCCAAAGCAGTTGGTGTCTTCTTCCTTCTTCTGCAGGGGTTTTCAGCTCAGCAGTCTTCTTCTTCGGTAAGTTGCAGGAATCTCCATTCTTAGGTTCAGGGAAGCCCTTAAATACTAAATTTAAGGGCGTGTTTAGGTCTGGGGGGTTAGTAGCCAATGGCTACTAGCCCTGAGGGTGGGTACACCCTCTTTGTGCCTCCTCCCAAGGGGAGGGGGTCACTTTCCTATCCCTATTGGGGGAATCCTCCTTCTACAAGATGGAGGATTTCTAAAAGTCAGAGTCACCTCAGCTCATGACACCTTAGGGGCTGTCCTGACTGGCCAGTGACTCCTCCTTGTTTTTCTCATTATCTCTCGTGGACTTGCCGCCAAAAGTGGGGGCTGGGTCCAGGGGGCGGGCATCTCCACTAGCTGGAGTGCCCTGGGGCATTGTAACACGAAGCTTGAGCCTTTGAAGCTCACTGCTAGGTGTTACAGTTCCTGCAGGGGGGAGGTGTGAAGCACCTCCACCCAGAGCAGGCTTTGTTTCTGTCCTCAGAGAGCACAAAGGCTCTCACCGCCTGGGGTCAGAAACTCGTCTCTCAGCAGCAGGCTGGCACAGACCAGTCAGTCCTGCACTGAACAATTGGGTAAAATACAGGGGGCATCTCTAAGATGCCCTCTGTGTGCATTTTTTAATAAATCCAACACTGGCATCAGTGTGGGTTTATTATTCTGAGAAGTTTGATACTAAACCTCCCAGTATTCAGTGTAGCCATTATGGAGCTGTGGAGTTCGTTTTTGACAGACTCCCAGACCATATTCTCTTATGGTTACCCTGCACTTACAATGTCTACGGTTTTGCTTAGACACTGTAGGGGCATAGTGCTCATGCACCTATGCCCTCACCTGTGGTATAGTGCACCCTGCCTTAGGGCTGTAAGGCCTGCTAGAGGGGTGACTTACCTATGCCACAGGCAGTGTGAGGTTGGCATGGCACCCTGAGGGGAGTGCCATGTCGACTTAGTCATTTTCTCCCCACCAGCACACACAAGCTGGCAAGCAGTGTGTCTGTGCTGAGTGAGGGGTCCCTAGGGTGGCATAAGACATGCTGCAGCCGTTAGAGACCTTCCCTGGCATCAGGGCCCTTGGTACCAGGGTACCAGTTACAAGGGACTTACTTAGGTGCCAGGGTTGTGCCAATTGTGGAAACAATGGTACATTTTAGGTGAAAGAACACTGGTGCTGGGGCCTGATTAGCAGGGTCCCAGCACACTTCTCAGTCAAGTCAGCATCAGTATCAGGCAAAAAGTGGGGGGTAACTGCAATAGGGAGCCATTTATTTACACAAGCCCCCCCCCCAGCCCACAGGCCAGGAGACTCAGCCAAAGCTGGGAGAGTCTTCCTAGTCTGTCAGGCGAGGAAGAGTAGAGGAAATAGGCTGGTTTGTTGCAGGGCCTACTCTGCCTTACATCCTCCTGTTCAGGTCATTCCCTCTGGGGAACTGACCCACTTCAACAGTAATAGGACCTAGTCTGAATTGCCTCTTGTCTGTACTTTTTATGTCTTCACTCATTCTCTCTATTTTGGGGTTAGAGGTATCCACCTCTGCTAATCTTATCTTAGCCAGGGTCACCCCTAGCTTACCCAAAGAGGTTACCCAGAGCTGGAGTAACCCCACCATGACCAACAGGGTCAGGGGGCCTAATTTGCTATTTGGCATGGGGTCAGACCACCATGCCAAGGATAGTGCAGCCATAAAGGCTAACACCCAGCAGAGGCCACTGACAGCTGTCAGTGCCCAGAACCACACCTTTAGCTCATCACCTGCAAGGGACGGAGCTAAGTTACAGGCTTCTTTGGGTTCAGGGTGCCTGTCTGCTGTGTAAGAGTGGGGGGTTACTACATCTTGTAGTAAACACCCTTCTTCCACTCTTTCTTCTGTTAACTGAGGAGCCACCCACTCAGGCTTAACAGTTGCCTGACTAGCTAGGACTTCTTGTGGGTCAGGTTGGACTTTATCAGAACCACTTTTGGAGTTCTCCCCTACTGGAGCAGTATCTCCTTGGCTTGCTGGAACCTTGGCTAAAGGTTGTCCACCCTTCCTACACTGTTTTCTTTTCTTTTTCTTCTGGGGCCTGCTTGCAGTTACTGCAGGGGCAGGACCTCCAGAATCCTTGGGAGAGGACTGGCACTGGACCAGTTCCTCTCTTGGGCTCTGACTAACCTCTGGGTAGTCATTTCCAAGGAGACAATCAAGGGGGAGGTCTGTACTGACTACCACCCTTCTCCAGCTAAAAGTCCCACCCACTTCTATGGGCACAAAAGCCACAGGCCTATCAGTGACCCTGTCTGGGCTAACTCTTACTCTGGCCATCTCACCTGGGATGTACTGGTTTGAGAACACCAGCCTGTCATGCACAATAGTGTGACTGGCACAAGTGTCTCTCAGGGCAGTGGCTGGGATTCCATTCACCAGTAGGTGGTGGAAGTGTCTACTTCCCTCTGGAATCTCCAACTCACCTGTTGGGCCCTTTTTCCAGTTGAAGGCTATGAAGACCTCCTCGTCTGAGGAGTCATCCCCAGTGGCTACACTGGTCACCCCTGGGATTTTGCTAGGGGGTTTGTTTTTGGGACAAGAAGTGTCCTTGGTGTGGTGCCCTGTCTGTCTACAGTTATGGCACCATGCCTTAGTGGCATCCCAGTTCTTACCCTGGTACCCACCTTTGTTTTGGGTTGTGTCTCGGGGCCCACCCACCTGGTCTGGTTTTTGGGGGCCTAAAGAGGACTCTTTTTCTTTATTTCTAGTGTCACCCACTTTCTCCTGAGGAGGTTTTGTAACCCCTTTCTTTTGGTCACCCCCAGTGGAAGTTTTGGTTACCCTAGTCTTGACCCAGTGGTCTGCCTTCTTTCCCAATTCTTGGGGAGAAATTGGACCTAGGTCTACCAGATACTGATGCAACTTTTCATTGAAGCAGTTACTTAAAATGTGTTCTTTCATAAACAAATTATAAAACCCAACATAGTCATGCACTTCATTTCCAGTTACCCAACCATCCAGTGTTTTCACTGAGTAGTCAACAAAATCAACCCAGGTCTGGCTCGAGGATTTTTGAGCCCCCCTGAACCTAATCCTGTACTCCTCAGTGGAGAATCCAAAGCCCTCAATCAGGGTACCCTTCATGAGGTCATAGGATTCTACATCTTTTCCAGAGAGTGTGAGGAGTCTATCCCTACACTTTCCAGTGAACATTTCCCAAAGGAGAGCACCCCAGTGAGATCTGTTCACTTTTCTGGTTACACAAGCCCTCTCAAAAGCTGTGAACCATTTGGTGATGTCATCACCATCTTCATATTTAGTCACTATCCCTTTAGGGATTTTTAACATGTCAGGGGAATCTCTGACCCTAGTTATGTTGCTGCCACCATTGATGGGTCCTAGGCCCATCTCTTGTCTTTCCCTTTCTATGGCTAGGATCTGTCTTTCCAAAGCCAATCTTTTGGCCATCCTGGCTAACTGGATGTCCTCTTCACTGGAGTTATCCTCAGTGATTTCAGAGATGTTGGTCCCTCCTGTGAGGGAAACAGCATCTCTGACTAGTATATTTGGAGACAGGGCTGGAGTAGCCCTGGTCTCCCTAAGTAGGACTGGAAGGTGGGAATTTTCCTCCAAGTCACTATCTTCATCCTCTGTGTTGCCATCCTCAGAGGGGTTGGCTCTTTCAAACTCTGCCAAAAGCTCCTGGAGCTGTAGTTTGGAAGGTCTGGGGCCCATTGTTATTTTCTTTATTTTACAGAGTGACCTTAGCTCCCTCATCTTAAGATGGAGGTAAGGGGTGGTGTCGAGTTCCACCACATTCATCTATGTACTAGACATTATGCTTCTAAAAGTTGGAATACTTTTTAAGAATCTAAAACTAGTTCTAGGTTCTAATTCAAGCTTTCACAAACTTTTAAACTCTAAATGAAATGCTAAACAGGATATAACACAAGGCCCTAGCAGGTCTTTTAAGAATTTAGAAAAATATCTCAAATTGCAAAAACAATTTCTAATGACAATTTATGGAATTTGTCGTGTGATCAGGTATTGGCTGAGTAGTCCAGCAAATGCAAAGTCTTGTACCCCACCGCTGATCCACCAATGTAGGAAGTTGGCTCTGTATGCACTATTTCAAAGTAAGGAATAATATGCACAGAGTCCAAGGGTTCCCCTTAGAGGTAAGATAGTGGCAAAAAGAGATAATACTAATGCTCTATTTTGTGGTAGTGTGGTCGAGCAGTAGGCTTATCAAAGGAGTAGTGTTAAGCATTTGTTGTACATACACACAGGCAATAAATGAGGAACACACACTCAGAGACAAATCCAGGCCAATAGGTTTTGTTATAGAAAAATATATTTTCTTAGTTTATTTTAAGAACCACAGGTTCAAATTCTACATGTAATATCTCATTTGAAAGGTATTGCAGGTAAGTACTTTAGGAACTTTGAATAATTACAATAGCATATATACTTTTTACATAAAACACAATAAGCTGTTTTAAAAGTGGACACAGTGCAATTTTCACAGTTCCTGGGGGAGGTAAAGTATTGTTAGTTCTTGCAGGTAAGTAAACCACCTACGGGGTTAAGATTGGGGTCCAAGGTAGCCCACCGTTGGGGGTTCAGAGCAACCCCAAAGTCACCACACCAGCAGCTCAGGGCCGGTCAGGTGCAGAGTTCAAAGTGGTGCCCAAAACGCATAGGCTTCAATGGAGAGAAGGGGGTGCCCCGGTTCCAGTCTGCCAGCAGGTAAGTACCCGCGTCTTCGGAGGGCAGACCAGGGGGGTTTTGTAGGGCACCGGGGGGGACACAAGCCCACGCAGAAAGTACACCCTCAGCAGCGCGGGGGCGGCCGGGTGCAGTGTGCAAACAAGCGTCGGGTTTGTAATAGGTTTCAATGGGAGACCAAGGGGTCTCTTCAGCGGTGCAGGCAGGCAAGGGGGGGGCTCCTCGGGGTAGCCACCACCTAGGCAAGGGAGAGGGCCTCCTGGGGGTCACTCCTGCACTGAAGTTCCGATCCTTCAGGGGCTGGGGGCTGCAGGTGCAGGGTCTGTTCCAGCCATCGGGATTTTAGAGTCAGGCAGTCGCGGTCAGGGGGAGCCTCGGGATTCCCTCTGCAGGCGTCGCTGTGGGGGCTCAGGGGGGACTACTTTGGTTACTCACAGTCTCGGAGTCGCTGGAGGGTCCTCCCTGAGGTGTTGTTTCTCCACCAGTCGAGTCGGGGTCGCCGGGTGCAGTGTTGCAAGTCTCACGCTTCTTGCGGGGATTGCAGGGGTCTTTAAATCTGCTCCTCTGTAACAAAGTTGCAGTCTTTTTGGAGCAGGTCCGCTGTCCTCTGGAGTTTCTTGTTCCTCTTGAAGCAGGGCAGTCCTCTGAGGATTCAGAGGTCGCTGGTCCTTGAGAAAGCGTCGCTGGAGCAGGGTTCTTTAGAAGGCAGGAGACAGGCCGGTAGGACTGGGGCCAAAGCAGTTGGTGTCTTCTTCCTTCTTCTGCAGGGGTTTTCAGCTCAGCAGTCTTCTTCTTCGGTAAGTTGCAGGAATCTCCATTCTTAGGTTCAGGGAAGCCCTTAAATACTAAATTTAAGGGCGTGTTTAGGTCTGGGGGGTTAGTAGCCAATGGCTACTAGTCCTGAGGGTGGGTACACCCTCTTTGTGCCTCCTCCCAATGGGAGGGGGTCACATTCCTATCCCTATTGGGGGAATCCTCCTTCTACAAGATGGAGGATTTCTAAAAGTCAGAGTCACCTCAGCTCAGGACACCTTAGGGGCTGTCCTGACTGGCCAGTGACTCCTCCTTGTTTTTCTCATTATCTCTCGTGGACTTGCCGCCAAAAGTGGGGGCTGGGTCCAGGGGGCGGGCATCTCCACTAGCTGGAGTGCCCTGGGGCATTGTAACACGAAGCTTGAGCCTTTGAAGCTCACTGCTAGGTGTTACAGTTCCTGCAGGGGGGAGGTGTGAAGCACCTCCACCCAGAGCAGGCTTTGTTTCTGTCCTCAGAGAGCACAAAGGCTCTCACCGCATGGGGTCAGAAACTCGTCTCTCAGCAGCAGGCTGGCACAGACCAGTCAGTCCTGCACTGAACAATTGGGTAAAATACAGGGGGCATCTCTAAGATGCCCTCTGTGGGCATTTTTTAATAAATCCAACACTGGCATCATTGTGGGTTTATTATTCTGAGAAGTTTGATACTAAACTTCCCAGTATTCAGTGTAGCCATTATGGAGCTGTGGAGTTCGTTTTTGACAGACTCCCAGACCATATTCTCTTATGGCTAACCTGCACTTACAATGTCTAAGGTTTTGCTTAGACACTGTAGGGGCATAGTGCTCATGCACCTATGCCCTCACCTGTGGTATAGTGCACCCTGCCTTAGGGCTGTAAGGCCTGCTAGAGGGGTGACTTACCTATGCCACAGGCAGTGTGAGGTTGGCATGGCACCCTGAGGGGAGTGCCATGTCGACTTAGTCATTTTCTCCCCACCAGCACACACAAGCTGGCAAGCAGTGTGTCTGTGCTGAGTGAGGGGTCCCTAGGGTGGCATAAGACATGCTGCAGCCCTTAGAGACCTTCCCTGGCATCAGGGCCCTTGGTACCAGGGTACCAGTTACAAGGGACTTACTTAGGTGCCAGGGTTGTGCCAATTGTGGAAACAATGGTACATTTTAGGTGAAAGAACACTGGTGCTGGGGCCTGGTTAGCAGGGTCCCAGCACACTTCTCAGTCAAGTCAGCATCAGTATCAGGCAAAAAGTGGGGGGTAACTGCAACAGGGAGCCATTTCTTTACACCTACCAAGTAGGTACATTAAAGTTCAGGCCACAATTTATGCGTCCCTTTACTAGAATGCAGAAGATTTTCTCTGTAGCTGTTCGCCTAAAGCTACCATCTTCTCCATCTTCTTAGAAGATACATCCTACCTTTCATGTGTCTCAAAACATTTTGTTTTTGATGATTTCTCTAGGAATCCTCCTCCACCCACACGAATTAGTGGAGAACCTGATACCGTTGATTCTTGATTCTTCAAGGGTAAACACCAATAGCTGATAAAGTGGAAAGGATACCCAATTTCAGATGAGTTTTTGGAAACTGCTACTGGGGTACATGCCCCTAGGTTAGTTCAGAGATTTTTCCTTAGACAAGCGGTAAAGCCTGGAGCTCCACAGAGGAGCTATACTGTTGGACAGAGGCACTCTATCCACCTGGCTCACACACACCATTAATTATATGGGGCAGCAAACAGAGTCACTGCTTACCTGAGCGGGGTTCCTGGGGTCAGTGAGCTGGTTGCTTGTAGGGATGTTTCCCGCTCTCCAGTTTGAAGGGGAGTGTGGGGACTCGCTGTGACAGTGTTTCAACACGAGTACGGTGCCATCTTCGATTGGGCTGTATATCTTTTCTAAGATGGTGTCCTTCATTCAGGGGTAGGCTGAGCCCAAGCCACTATATAGGAATTAGTTCCTGTTTGGAGCTCTTCACTTCAAGGGCAGGTAGCACTACTTAAGTGGAGCCAGGGGTTTGGTTTGTGAGTTGCAATGTTCCTTCTATGTTTATAGTGGTGTTCTTTTTGATGCTCTCATCCTTTTTTTTCCCCCCTGGTTCAGGGTCATTGGTGGCGCTCTAGAGACTGCCTCCCTGCTGTCGACATTGGAGGGTTTTTGCTTCAGGTTTCTTTACCTTCTCAGCACTGGTTTCTTTCCTTGGACACTTGCAAACTGCTGTTTACTCCATTACCAGCCAGGTACAATCGCTACTGAAAGGAATCACCAGTTCCTCAGGGTAAAATCCTTGAAGCCAGAGAGGCATGAGACAGGCAGATATCAGGGACTTCATGCAAGCACCCAAGTCCCACGTCAGGCTGTCAGTGAAACGAATGGCCAAGAAGACAAAGATCCATCAGGTAAACACCAGCATGCTAAGTAAACATTAGTAAGTATTTTAGTATAGCAACCAAGGTGCTGACTTCCGGGCACAGCTTTTATCTCTGTCGCGCCGAAACATCAAGACCACAAGGTCCATGGTCTTCTGCCGGTGTAACCTCCCAGCAGACAAACACAGTTGAAAAGACTAGACATCAACCTGAACAATGGCCCATCTTCTGGTCACGGCTGCATCAGCACACTCTGAAAAGAGCAGCAGCAGCCATGACAGTCCACTTGTGATCAGCCCTAAACATCTTCAGTGCTTGACATGAGGGACACAGGCAGCCAGTGACAGTTGCAGTGCCCTCCACCCTCTCTTGCAACACGACAGGATAATACGGAGACTTGCTATTGCTCTTTCTCACAGAAAGGTACCTTGGCATCCCCTCCTCGGCTAACACATGAAAGGTTCTTAAAAGGGGATGAGTGGTAGACTCGCAATTAATACTGTGCTAGGACAATGTAAAAACTGTCAACTGGTGCTACAATGTTTCAATGAGTAAAGTTGTCATTGGGTGCAGTTTGCAGGGACAATGTTGTATCCGCCAGTCAGCGCTACACTAAAGTAACATGGTCCGTGCCAATCAATGCTATATTGGGGCAGAGTTTCAAAAAGGCAATGCTTGGCGTACTTGAGTTATGTGGAAATGGGACAGTGCACAATATGCCGGAACAATTTAGGGACTATGCTATGGGTGCTTTTCTCAAATGATGCTGAAACCTGCAGTATTTGCTTTCCAAGGAAGCTTGAACAATATCTGCTTCTGTATGCTCGGCCGAAATTTGCAATACTTTCTTTACTGAGGACGAGTGCTTTGCTGTCATGGGTCAGAGAGGATTTTCTACTCCCATGTAATACTAATGCCATTTTCTAGAGATGCAGGACACAGCCTCAAGAAAAAGAATGAGTGCTAGGCAAACTTGTCAATTGAAACCTCTAGAAAAGGATTTTGTGGCCAATAATAAAACTGGCCAACGGTTAGCACCTCGTAGCTTCCACAATAAAAGAGCATCTGCAGAAGTAACAACTCATGCTTCTGCTAAGATTACCTTGGAGCCTGGGTACTAAGATTCGTGACCTAGTATGATTGTGGTTTGGTTTCTTTAAGCAGGCTTGTAAAGGGTGCCAATACCTTCTAAGAGTAAACGGCTGATTTAGTGTTTGATGGGGTGCCCGCTGACCGGCCAGCTCTGTGCAGACAATGGCCTTTGCCCTTCACTATCCTGTTGGAACACCCCCACCATCCTTGGAAATTCATCCCAGGTAGGCAGTGATCTCTGCCTTCAGTGGAGCTGCCACTGTTGGGTCAGAATGACTGCCCTAAGTAGGGTGAATATTCTGCAGATGGGGCATTGGTCAAAGGTCCACCTTTGGAAACCTGGTGTTCCCCTTATACTAAAGAGAACAGTGGAACCGTGACTTTGGGAGACAGGTCTTTGCTTTTTAGCAGACACTCGCACCTGACAAACTCTAAATGCGGCCCATACGCCAGGCTCAAAAGCTAGGAGTCATCCCAGTGCAAAGACTAATTTCCGCACATAAGCCCTCATTATGACCCTGGTGGTGAGTGATAAAGTGGAGGTAATACCCCCAACAGGCTGGTGGTAATTACTGCCAAATTATGACCATAGCAGTGATGACTCCCATAGACAGCCAATGTACCACACCAACCGCCAGGGCGGAAACAACACTCACCATGGTGGTAGCCGTCAACAACCAGGCGGAAGACAAAGTACCGCCTGCCATATTCTGACACATCAATTCACCACGTTTTCAGGGACGGTACCAATGCCATCAAAAGCCTGGCAGAAACTCATCACAGAAAAGAAGTGACTCACCATCGGAGACACATGGAAGAACAACGCCGCAATGGAACCGGAACTGCAAGTCTTCCCGATGCTCATCTACGTCATGCTCTACCTGGAACACCAACGCCGACGAAGACGAAGATGGTGAGTACAGCCTCCTAGCACACAAGGGAGGGAGGGAGGGAGGAAAACGAGAGTGACACACACAGGCACAACACACACCCGACACACACACACACCATACACACAGCTAGCTGCACATGAAAAACAATGGCACACAACACACGGCACAATAATGAAAGGACAAAAAGAATGCCTAATGCAAATGTATTGATATAAACAGCTACTAAATAATCCAATTGTACATGAAACATATATGTACAAATGTACACAAAGGGCCACTGCCCAGTCCAATGTACTAATGGCCCACATGGCCACAAGGCACAATCCAAGGCCCAACTCGAATCCTGACTTAATCCAGATAGAACTCTACAGGGGCATCTGTTTGCAAGTGGGCAGACACCTCAGGGGGAAGGGGGGGCGGGAGGAACCTCAGCCGAACACGTGAAGAACCCACTGGTTCTGGAGAGGGTTCCATGCCCATTTGTCATTGCTGGGGAGTGCAAGGCCACTGTCTCTCAGGTGGGGAACATTCCCACTGCTCCTGGAGGGGGCCCCTTGTACAGCAGCCCCTGGAGGGTGGCCTGCATGCCCTCCGCTGGTGGTGAAAGCTGCACTGTGTCGTCTGGAGGTGAGGACTGAACCGTGGTGGCCCGTGGAGGTGCCTCCTGGGCAGCCTCTGCTGGTGGCGAGGGCTGAACTGTGGTGGCAGGTGAAGGTACCTCTTGGGCAGCCTCTGCTGGTGGTGAGGGCTGAACTGTGGTGGTAGGTGCCTCCTGGGCAGCTTCTGCTGGTGGCGAGGGCTGAACTGTGATGGCAGGTGAAGGTGCGTCCTGGGCAGTCTCTGCTGGTGGTGAGGGATGCACTTCCTCAGCTGGCGGTGAGGGCCCCGTAACCACTGGTGGTGGTGGAGGTGTCACTCTGACGGCCTCCGCTGGAGTCAAGGGCTTCTCCCCCTTCATGGCAGGTTGTGTGTGTTCCTTAGCCTTCCGGGCAGGAGTAGAGGGCTTCTTCCCCTTCATGGCAGGAGGTGCAGGCTTCTTCCTGTTCATGGCAGGAGGTGTGAGATCCTTCACTTTGTTGGCTGGCGGAGTGGGATCCTTCACTGACTTGCCACCACAGCTAGGTGGTGCCACCACTGCCCGCGTTGACTGTTTGGCTGAGGTACTGGGCTGGGTCGTTGGGACCCTACTCTTACGGGCAGGATGGGGAGGGGATAGAGGGAAGAGGTCAAGTTGGGCAAGGAAAAGCTTCTTAGGGACAGTGGGGCGGGAGGAGGGAGGAGAGATGGGAGTGGAGGTTGAGGGAGTGGGAGTGGTTGCAGGAGGTATATGTCTGCTGGATTTGGGTGCAGGTGCATGGGCAGTATGCTGATGTGAGGTGGATGGCTGTTGGGTGTGTGAGTGCTTGCATCCTTTAGGAGGGGGGCCAGACAGGGTGGGAGAGGACACAGGGAACGCGTGCATGGATGTTGTGGAGGTGTCTGCTAGTGAGGTGTGTGTGCTGTTTGGTGTGGTGATGCTGGTGGTGGATGTTGATGCAGTGCATGCAGGACATGACTGTGAGGTAGGTGGAGGAGGAGGAGGTAGGGCTGACAGTGGAGGCAGTGGATGTGGTTGTGTCTGCAACTGTTTGGTGTTTGCGTGAGTGCTTGTGGGATGAGGTGTGGTGCCTGTGTTTGCCTGTGCTACTCTTGGGTGTTGTCTTGTGTGCATGCCCGCCTGTATGTGTGCATGGGATGGGTTGCGGTTGAGGAGACTGGGGCTGGGAAGTGGTGGTTGCAGGGGGGACGGTAGGAACAGGGACAATGTCAATTGGTTTGCCCCTTGCAACCTCTGGCACTGCCTTTGCGACCCCTAGCCACAGAGGTGGCACGATCAGTGTGACAAAATCTTACCTTAAGTAGCTTTACAGGGAAAGTGTAGAGTGTAGGTTATCATGAGGATTCTTTTTTACATATTGTAATGGAGAGCCCAAATCTCTCAAGTTTCTAGGGCTCAGCCACACTCCTCCTCTGAGCTCATTCTCTGTTGATGCCGGACACTACAGTGGCAGCAGAAAATTGCAACATTGCAGAGTCAAGAATGTTCATATAGTGCACAAAGTCATCAGTGTGTAATGGTGACGGAGGCAGACATGATTTCATGGGCCGTCCCATGGGCTGTCAGAAGCAGCTGCCTCAGTTTTACTGCATCTTGGCTGTTCACGTCGCTGAGTCAGGGTTGCCTTTCAAAGCCGCTCTGTTCCAGGAGGGTTTAACACTCACGCTTCGGGGATGCGGTTGAAAGAGAGCAACAACATGAGCTATGATGATGAACTAGTAAACTCGAGGCAGAGAATGATGAATGTACAAGAATGCTGTTCACTGATGTCACTCGTTGTCAAAACGTCAACCTAAGCGTATGGCTCTGTTCTGGTGGAGACTCGAAAATCTGCACTCCCAGGCCTTAGACCTTTCACGTGCGCAGATTTGTAACAGTAAGCAATTAACAAAGATTTCCAAGAGAGTGCCTGGAAGCCTATAACAGTCGCAGGTTTTGCAGGAGTACCCCTTTTGCAAATATTACGAAGGAATTTCTGTATGCACTATTGTACATACTGAGCAAATAGTGTTACTCGTGGCACGACCACAATCACGTATGAATCATTTCTACTCTCACCATGGAAGCAGGCTCCCACTGGTCAGAGACATATTTTAAGAGACAGCCGCAGAAGTGTAAGAGCAATCACTGAGCTGGAGGCTCAGTACAATCGAGGATGTTGTGGCAAGCTGGGAAATAGGCAGCTTACACGAGACTGGTTATTTCAATTTGATGTCTGTGCTTTTTAGCACGTTTTTGCAATAAATGCAACCGTCTTCTTGTAAACGATGCTCTTCATAACTCATTTGTAGCCTCTAAAGGATCAATTTTTTAAACACGCAGCTGCTATTCGAATTCTTTGTACATAGTATTTTTTTCATAACCAGGAACTATCTGTACACTTTCATAACGTGTTTCTTTCACTGCTAGCTGCTTCACCAACACCTGCATTGTTTTAACCCCTAAACTATTGAGCCTCCCACCCCCAGTGCTGAGCCTTTTTTGGTTATTTGGGGTAGTTCACACTTAAGGCTCCATAACTTTTCGTCCACATAAGATATCCACGACAAATGTGAGTCCTTATTTACCAACATCCTGGTGATTCTAAAGATACCCAGGGTTTATGGATTCCCTTGAAGGGGGCGGAGAAAATAGGCAATATATAGCTACATTTTGAGTTCTTTGGGGAAAAATGGGAAAAAGTGTTTTGGATAAAAGTATCTGTAAAATGACACCAACAAACAGTTTGTTGTGCTAAAGTCACCATCTTCCCAGCTTTCATGAACATGCAAAGCTGAAAAAAACTACATTTTTTTACCATAGATTTGGCATTTTTCAAAGTGGTAGTCGATTTTCCTACTTTTAGTGCTCTTTCCATACTTCCAGTTTGTGGTGGAATTCAGTGTGAAACCATTGGTGATCCAGCAAGGGTATACATTTCTGAAAATAGCAAGAGGTCATATAGGTATATCCCTCAAGGCTTTACTAAAGAAACAAGCTGTTAAAATAAAGAAATATAGAAAATAAGTAGGAAAACTGGGCCATTCATGACGTTAACTGTTTGTAATCATGGACAATTTACAAAAGCAATATTCCATTATGTCCGCTAGACCCTTCTAGTTGTGGGTATATATAAGGTTCGTAGGTTCTCCAAGAAACCAAGGTAGCCCGAGCCAACAATTGTTCTGCACCATACAATGTTTTTTCATTGTTTACCAAGTATACACCAATCCATATGGTGGAATACGTAGGCTGAAAAATTAGTATCAAGGAATCCTATTTCTCAAATTGTCACCAGATACAGATTTTAGGAGCAGTGGCTATTTGTACATCTCTGAATTTGTGGGTACGTGTTCTAGCATACGATTTAGAGAGTATTTTTCATAATTACTTCTTTCTTACATACAGGCTTCTATTTGGAAGGCATACATGCAGAGAAATTTAATTGGTAATAACAAATATTCTAATATTCTATGCTCCCACCTGTCTTCTGATAAAAATGGTACCTCACTTGTGTGGGTATCTCTAGTGCCCGCAGCTGTAAATTGGCCAAAACACAGCATGGACGCATCAACATTTTTCCACTGACACTCGACCTTTTTTGAAAGTGGGTAGCTGTGAATTGTGGGCCTTATCTCAGCTGGCACCTAGGGAAACCTAGCACACTTAAACATTTTTGAAAACTAGATGCCTGGGAAAATTCAGGGTGGGGTGACTTTTGTGGCTCGCACTAGGTTTTTGTACCCAGAATCCCCTGCAAACACGAAAACTTGACTAACAAAAATACATTTTCTCCAAATGTGATGGAAAAATCTTGAATTTGCGGGGAGCCATAAACTTCCTTCCACCCAGCATTTCCCTAACTGCTCCAATAAAAAATGGTACCTCAAGTGTGTAAGTAGGCCTAGTGCTTACTACGTGAAACGGCACACAACGCAACATGGATACATCACATCTTTCCACTAACAATTGACCTTTTTTTTTTACAAAGGTAGCAGCTATGGGATTTTAGGCCCTAGCTTTGCCAGCACTTAGGGAAACTTCACAGACCTGCACATTTTTAAAAACGAGATAACCAGGGAAGTTCAGGGGTACATGATTTGCCTGACCTCACTAGGTCATTTTACCCAGAAGCCCTTGCAAACATCAAACTGTGGTAAAAACACAAATTTTCCTAACATTTCTGTGATGGAATCTTCCAGAATCCACACATAAAATTCCTACCACCTAGTGTTACCCTACTTGTGCCAACAAAGAAGCTGCCCCAATTGTATGGCTGAGCTTAGTGCCTGTGACAGAAACAGAACAAAGCAAGGTCAATGGGAGTCCCCTGGTTATGGCACCTGGTGATCTGTCTCTGTCCTGGGCACTAGGACCAGCCATACAATTGAGGCAGCTTCTTTGTTGGCATTATCCTAATGAGACTACTGGATTTTTGGGTGGCAAGATCGTTCGCAGTGTGGGGGACTAAGTCTGACCCACGGTGAAGGACCCTTGTCACCCCAAATCCGGGTTATGCTCCGGCTAACTAGCAGTGCCTCATCTCTCCCGAAGGGAAGAGACAATTGGGCAGCTGAGCGCATGACATCTTAGTACTTCCCAGGGAAGTCGTGGTCACTCAGGTCACAACCGGTGCTCTCATACACAGTACGGTCTCATATAAAAATGACAAAGGCAGTTTAAGTTTTAAAGACTGTTTTAATAAAACAACTGCATTTTATATAGTAAGGCGTGAGCTGGAATAACCAGAACGACACAACACAGTAGGATTAAAATAGTAACGATGAGAGTGAAGCACAAGAATAAGGCTATCATAGTGCAACTATATTAAGTTCTCTCTAAGTTATATTATGAGCACAGCATGTGAACCTCTAAGCCTGCCTTTCAGGTCCCCCCGGGAGGACATCAACCCTCATACCTGAGCAAAGGCCTGTAAGCTGCATCAGCATCTGCAACGGGGCAGTCAGCATCTAGTTGTAGGTTCCTGGTTGGAATCTCCCTCTTACCTGTTCTAAGACTAGAAAGTGATTTTATAACGAACACGCAGATGTTCTAAGAAAATGTCCCTACATAAGGATGCGTATCGTCTACGAACACTAGAGACTAAACTTCTACCACGTGTACCGGCAATGTACCAGACTGTAGCCTTGACTGAAGCACCGGGTGAGCAAGAATGCATTGTTTGAGATCACAGTGCTGAACTAAGCTGAACAGTGTGATAGAAAGAAATAAAACAAGACCGTAAAACTGGTTATTGTAAAATAACAGTGGGAGGCTAAATAAAATGTATCTAGGGCAAAGTGCAAACAGGCCTAATATGTTAACCTAACGTGCATAAAGCTATATTAAAAATGGCTACACTACAACACAAGTGGTGCAGCATTTTATTGGCACATAAAGGGTAATGTGCCAATAAAAACACAATTTTTATTTTGTGGATTCCTGAGGATTCCAGAATTTTCCATCACAAACATGCAAGGAAAATGCGTGATTTCAGGCAAAGTTTTAGGTTTGCCGGACATTATGGATGAGAAAACCTTGTGGGATCTACGCAAGGCACACCACCCTGGAATCTCCTGGTTGTATAGTGTTAAAAAATATCCGCAACTGGTAGGTATCCATGGGTAGTGGTTGAGCACAGCTCCAAATCCCACAGCTATTTATATCACTGATTCCTCCACGTAGCCCTTTAGAGACTTTTATGTCGGGGTCTCTTGGCCCACCCACACGTGTGGTACAATTCTTATCAGGAGATATGTGGGAACTCGGTGTGATAGAAAATTTGTTGCTCCCACAGATTGCAGAAGTTCTTATCACAGAAATGTGTAGTCAAAGTTTGAGGTGTACCGGGCAATGTGCATAAGAAAATGTAGTGGGATCCACATGAACCACATCACCCTGAACGTCTCCTGGTGTTTAGTTTTCAGAATTGTCTCGGTCTGGTAGGTCTTCTGAGGTGGCAGCCTACCCAAGCCCAAGAAGTGAAGCCATTCACCACTACGAGAGGGACAATATTGGAAGTTAGCCACACTTTCCTGGCCCATATGTAAAAACAGCACCCAAAAGAATCAAATGTCCTCTCCTTTGCCTGGGATGGGATTCTTTAGTCCGCAGAGGAGAAGGAGAAAGATTGTTTACGTTTTAGGGGTGAGAGTGGCCTGATGATAGGATGAGCCAAACCCACCCCAATCTTTTTTTTAAATAATACAATCCTGCCATACAGTGGGTTACAGTGCCCACAGGAGCAATAGGGGCGGACCTCCTGTCTGTCCCTGAAGGGGGACGGGGCAAAAAGACTGGCTTGTCCCTTTTGGGGTAAAGGTGCGGCCAAAGCCGTAGTGCAACAACCACTCCACTTTGTTTTGCTGGAAAGGCAACATCCCTAGTGTCTGGTAAACATTTTACTCCCTGGGAAGCAGATTTGGGAGCAACCTCCGAAACTGGGACAAACCTCTTATCTATCTGCCCTTATAGGGCAGAGGTATGGCTCAGTGCAATAGTAGGCCACCCACTCCTTTTGGTTGTTTTGCCACCGTTTTGAATCCCTGGTGTTGAGTGCACTTTATACCTCCCGGGAGAGGGGATGACTGGGGGCAAAAAACCCTATCTACCCCCTGGGGGGCAGAAAGTCTACTGGGCCGTGAGGTTGGGGACATGGGCCCATGCCTCCTCAAACAAATACTGCATAAATGCAGGCCCCAGTGTCTACTGCACTTTCTGCTCCCTCCCCCAGGGGCAGTGCAAATTGGGAATATTTGCCCCTATCTGCCTCAAGGGGTCAGAAATAATGCTGAGCCCTTTGTTGGTGTGGAGGCATGGCCATGCCCATGGTGGGCAGCCCCCATCCCTATATTTAAAAAAAATGTCCCTGTTGTCTAGGCTTTCTGTTGCCCCCGGGGGGCAGATTCACCGTAATGACCCTCATCTTCTCCCCGGGTGTGTAGAAAGACTGTCAGCATATTTTGCTGGGAGGTGGGGGCATGGACATGCCCATAATGGGCAGCTCCCATCCCGGTATTTATTTCATAATAATCCCTGGTGTCTAGTGGGCCTTCTGTCCCACAGGGGAGGGGGCAGATTGGGGGTAATGGTCCTCATCCACCCCACAGATGGGGCAAAAAGACTGTCTGCCTTGTTATTGGGGTGCCCATGGTGGACACCCCTCACTGCTATATTTTTTTATAATAATCCCTGGCATCTAGTTGGCTTTCTCCCCACCAGAGGGAAAGATTGGGGGTAATCATCCCTTCCACCTTCACGGACGAATAGGGGGGGGGGGTGATAGAAAGACTGTATTCTTTTTTATTGGGGGTAGGGGTATAATAATGCCCATGGTGGACAGCCCCCACCCCTATATTTAAAAAAATGTCCCTGGTGACTAGTGGGCTTTTTGTCGCACCCTGGTGGGTAGGGGGAATTTGGTGTAACCAGCTCCATTGCCCCCCCCCCCCCCCAGGGGGATGCAGAAGGACTATCAGCATATTTGTTTGTGGGGTGGGGGCATAACCATGCCCATGATGGACAGCCCCATCCCAATATTTGTTTTATAATAATCCCTGGCGTTTAGTGTGCTTTCTGCCCCACAGGGTAGATTGGGGGTAATGGTCCCCATCCACCCATCAGGCGGGCAGAAAAACTGTCTGCCTTGTTTTTGGGGTGGGGGCATGGCCTAGCCCATAAAAGGAGAGCTCCCAATCCTATATTTAAAAAAATGTCCCTGGTGTCTGGTGGGATTGGGGGTAATCACCCCCATCTGCCACAGGGGAGGCACAAAGACTGTTGACAATTCTTTTGTGGGGCGTTCTATGAAGAGCAGTCCCTGTCCCTATATATTTTTTAAAATAATTAATGGTGTCTAGTGTTCTTTCTGCCCCAACAGGAGAGCTTATCGGGGTAATTACCCCTATTTGCCCCACGGGGCAGAAAATCTTATTTTGTAAGGGGCTGGGGGAGCACAAGCCCTTGGCCAACGTGCCACGCCCCCTAAATCCCTGGTGTCTAGTGGGTGCATCCTTGCGGTGGGACCGATCCCTTATGGTGATCCCCAAGCAGGGATGCACTGGGCAAGAGTATTACTGGAAAGGGGAGATTCTCTCCTATCCAAGGGTACCTCTCCCACCCCAATCAGTGCTCGGGCGGAGATGTGCCCCAGAACACTGATGTAGTGAAAGGAGTCCATCATCTCATTTTTACTTTCACTCAAGTGTAATGACGTCAGTGTGCCTTGCGCGCTGATCATCATTACACTAACCCAAATGCTTCCAATGGTTGACAGACGCACTGGGGAGGTAGTGCTAGGTTCGGCCAGTGGCTGATACCCAGACTTAAGAGGTTAAGGTTGACTAGAGACAGCTTACACTTTCTTTGATGAGCTACTACCATCACGTCACAATACACATGGGTGGTGAATGCCGTTATCCCAGGGTCAGGCATTTGCCAAATGTGGCAAATACATCCTATTCTGAGTTGTTTACTTCAAAATGAAGCATAACATGCTGGATAGGTATATAGCTCACCAGGTTTCTGTATGGTTGCCTTTTGTATGGCCCCTTCTCCCCAATCTATCAAGGGCAATCTGCAAAGCTGTGATAACTATCACACAATTTGTAATTCCGATCCCTGTGCAAACGCTTGCAGAGGATCTGAATTAAGCCATGAAACCTGTTGTGAGGGCCAGAGAGAGGGGCAATATGTCAGCGGACCTCAGCCAGTTTGGCACCGTGTCATCCACATTTTTGATCAGTCCACAATGCAGCCACTGGGTGTTGAACACTCAAGTGCAAAGCACCACTGGCATTTACATCTTCTAGTGAGTCACTGCCCCTTGAGGTCCATGGCTAAAGGTGCAGTGATGACCACCCAGAAAAGGCGACATGGAGGAAGATAAGCATAACATTAATTTGAGGCAAACAAGGCTGACCACTTCTCAGAATGATTAACAACCCTGTCAATGACTTCATTAAAAAAAGCAGCAGTAGGTGAACCAAGGAAAACTATTTGGCGGTACTCTCACTATAGAAGCTCTTCGATACCTCTAGACCTGAGTCAGACTAACTGCAATAGGTTTGCAATTCCTAAGTACACCATCAATATGCCTCCTCTTACGTGGTTTCTAGTAGGATAATAGGACTGCGTATTAGGACAACAGAACTTCAGAATGTGGGAAACTGAGTCCATCCACACCATCAGAAACTGTCGACCCAATTCCAGGCTAGCTCACAGTGCCTCACCCGAACATCTTAACCTGTCTTTTAATGGCTCCCTTGAGCCATGGCTGACGAGCCTTGGGAGGTGCCTGTGCGCCATAAGCAGTACTTAAACCTGAGAAGACATTTGGCGGCATTCCAAGCAAGCCCCTATTCCACGCTGCTCCCTGCTGATGACAGGCTAAACCCCGAAACACCTGTACAGGGATATGCAGCACTTGTCACACCTACGGAGGTAAAAGACTCTTTTTACTTTTTGAACGGACTACGAATCAACTGCATTTACCATGATGCATTGGGGTCATACTTTGTTGCTGGAGTGCAGGCAGTGTGCGCCCTCACTTTGAAACTGTCTTTTGACTGCTCCCTTGAGCCATGGCTGATGAGCCTTGGGAGGCACCTGTGTGCCATGAGCGACAATTAAACCTGAGAAGTCATTTGGTGGCATTCCAAGCAAGTCCCAAATCCACACTGCTTCCTGCTGATGACGGGCTAAACTCAGAAACACGTGTATAGGGATATACAGCACTTGCTGCAGCTACGGAGGTGAAAGACTCTTTTTACTTTTTGAACGGACTACGAATCGGCTGCATTTACCATGATACATTGGGTTCATACTTTGTTGCTGGAGTGCAGGCAGTGTGCTCCCTCTCGTTGAAACTGTCTTTTGACGGCTCCCTTGAGCCACGGCTGACGAGCTTTGAGAGGCACCTTTGTGCCATGAGCGGTACTTAAACCTGAGAAGATATTTGGCGGCATTCCAATCAAACCCCTAGTCCACGCTGCTCCCTGCTGATGACGGGCTAAACCCAGAAACACATGTACAGGGATATACAGCACTTACTGCACCGCAGGTGAAAGACTCTTTTTACTTTTTGAACGGATTACTTCAACTGCATTTACCATGATGCATTGGGGTCATACTTTGTTGCTGGAGTGCAGGCACTGTGCTCCCTCTCTTTGAAATTGAATACAGATACGTCAAATTTTTCTTCAAAAATGCAAGTGATGCCCCCACCCTGTCTGTGTGTTCTATTGAGATGTTACATGAGGTAGCCATAGAAAACTGCTAATGAAATCTCGGGATGGAGTCACTCTTGACAAACATACAGTCTAATGTAGGTTGCCTGATGAATTCATTTATTTCAACACAATGTTTGGATAAGCAACATAGCATTTAAAAGAGCACAATTAAGGGGAGGTAACTTATCAGCCAACTAGTTAGTAGTCTTACTTGGACTAGTAACCATAAACACAGATGGAAGCTTGGTTTGATTTATGAAAATGAACGCTGATTAAAAATTAATTAAGTCAAGGTGAGGCACACAGCAATGGGAAGCTAAGCACAGTGATCATATATAATCTAAGCTTACCCTAGATTGAGAACAAGCAGCACCCCCAGCCCTGGGCCTGGTCGCGGATGCAGATGCGCTTGCATTGGCAAATGTAATTTATGAGCTGGAGTACACTCAATGAATAAATAGCATAACAAGCATTTGCTACGCAATGGGTCTCGCGTTTGCTCGAGCTAGAGCTATTAGTGTTTTAAACTCCTAACCAGACTTTTCTTGCCATATAAATTGAAAAGTAAAACAGTTTCACTCAAGCTGTGCAAGCTGAGCTGGCGGCCGCCACAAGCGCGAAGCAGACACACAAAAGGAAACAGAAGTTTGCTCACAGTGAAATGTATCGGCAAAAGTGCATTTATCCATGTAACAAGGTTGATGTCATGCAAAACGCTTGATTAGTGCCCAGCAAGATCACGCTGCCTATGAAATAAAAATAAAAAGTAGTCCAGAAACCATACAAAAAACATCGAGCCTTGTATTTTTTCAGTAGTTGGCCGGTGCGCTCGAGGAGGGCTAAACACTGGAAAAGGCATGACGTCTGCATGCCTTTCACTAATGAAATCAAGGGAATTTTAAAAGGCAAGCCCAAGAACCAACCAAACTGATGGGCATGACATGGGCATGGTTAAAAGCCCATAAAGAGATTACACCAGGGACAGAGCGCTTTGCGCGCTCGAACCTAAAAAGTTAAAGACTTGAGACCCAATTACATTTTAAAACATTTTTCATTCTTCATTTCATTATATTTAAAACAAAAAATAAAAAACAGCCAAACCGTTTTGTTACCTTTCCATAGAGGAACGTTTCCAGGGCCAATCTCATGTCACACTAGTAATTCTGACAATATGCCGTGCCTTTGATTTAGTGCCATGTAATCCGATATCCATCCTGCATGTGCACATTTATGTGCCTCGATAATTCATCCATATAATATTAGAAGAAGTAAGGGGTGTTATACAACACTTTCTCAAAGGTTTTCATGCTTGCATGCGGTCCTGCAAAACGTCCCCTCTTGCAGGAGCAGAGCATCACTTACTAGTAACTAGTCTGCTTTGTGTCTTTAGAACCGGCAAGAGTAGGATTCGCAAAACTATCCTTCAACATGTGTTTAAACAATGACACAATGCCTGACTCTAAAATGTCCCCTCTACCAATCACAATTTAATCATCAAAATGACTCTGTGATGAAACTTTGTTATAATAAAATCTGGTTCACTTCCATATGTTTCAGATTTCATTGGAGAAATGGAACAAGCTTGTATTTATCATTACTGAAAATATTTATTTGTATTGTTTGTCAAGGTTTACATCTATCCTTCTGAAGACGGGCTATAATTAGAATAGACATTATGCATCTATGAGATAGTCCTGCATACTTTTTATGACACAAAATATTCCAATTAATGTTTTTTATTAGCAGAACAACCCTTATGGTGTCTCTAGAAACCTTATTCAGACTCAGGCCGCTTATAAAAATCAGTGCGTCCATCAGCTTCCCTGCTCCTGCACCATAAGAGGAATGGTTAATTCCTATATCAGGTGGTGTGAGAATGCCAAACAACAAGAAATAACAGAGCTGAAGAATAGAGGGATGGGCCTCAACTGGGGACTCAGACAATTCTTGACATAAGCTGGCATGGGCCAGGGTCATCTTGCAATAACTGACCCTGGAAGAGTCCAGGACACAGAGGGTCTATGAGTGGAAAAGTACTTTACTGGTTGGCCACCAGAGATTGGGCATTCAGAGTGGCCCCTACACTGCAGGATCCACTAAATGGAGTGATCCACACATCAACCGAGATAGCACAGACATTTGACACATAATACCAAGACCAATATGCCCAGCGTTCTCATCCCCAGAATGAACTACACACCCCACTGATGACAAGGATCCCTTCCCCTAATTACCTGTGGTGTCGAGATCAGCTGTGGAGGCCAACCTTATATTTGAAGAAGTGGATAAAGCTATTCTGACACTGAATATCGTAAAGAAACCGGGACCAAATTGGGTCCCCTTCGAGTACTACATAGGTATCTGGACACCCTGGCCCCACATCTTCTGGCAGTATATCAGCAGGCTTGTTGTGCCATGGCATTTCCTGTGGAGATGGTGTCCAACCATTGTGGTTATCCTGAAATCTATGAACTCCGACCCCAGATGTGAGGCCTTGCTTCCTATTTCCCTGAAAAGCACAGAACTTACAATCTTTGCTAAACTCCTAGCCCTCAGACCAGGTATCTCCAAGTAGTCGATCTCGAGCTACCAGTAGCTCACAGACACCTTCAGAGTAGCTCAGGGCCTTAAGTTCACTTTTAAATAAACACAGGGTCACATTTTCCTTTTAAAGTTAAGGGAAGGCTGTGTTTATTTTACATTATTATTTTCAGGCTGCAGATAGCAGGGCCTGATAAAGAGCAGTGCTGGACACAATGATGTTTCTGAATGCTTTTAAATGGTAGAAAATTAAAATGAAGAGCTAACTTAACAATTAAGTTAACTCTTCATTGTAACTGTATTATTTCAAAGTGTTGCATTTACAGACAGCAGTCCTCCTGCTCCCAGTGGCCAGTAGACACTGTGCCATATTTATATTATAACTTGAAAATACTGTCACTTTTTCAAATAGGAGAAATTTAAAGTGAATAAATATTTTTATATGAAACATCAAGCCAATGTTCTCCACTTTCAGTTAAGCAAATTACGTCTTTATATTTTATGAAGCATGTTATTTCACTTTAAAATCATCCTATTTACACAAATGGCTATATTCTTCTGTTATAAATAGGGCACTGTATATACAGGTCACTGGGTGCAAGATGCATGCTGTTTGTAAATGCAACATTGTAAATGCAACACTTTAAAATGGGAGAACATTAAGGGCCAGATGTAGCAAAGGGTTTTATCCATTTTGTGTCTATGGGAAAATGTGTTCATACATATGGCCCTAAATTATGTGTTTTATGGAATCCATACATAAAGTTAGCTCTTCTATTTCTCCTATTTCAAAGTGTGGCATTTACACACAGCAGGCTTCTTGCTCCCAATAGCTAGAAAACACTGTACCGTATTTAAAACTGAAAAATGCAGCCATTCTTTTAAGTGGGAGGAAGTTAAAATGCAGAAAAATGTTACCTATTATGAACAATTTTGCAGAACAATTTTCTGCACTTTAAATTTCTCCTATTAAAAAAAGATTGTATCTTTGTGTTCTAACTGTAACAGTGCCACATATGATGAAAAACATTCTGTGCCACAAGTACATACGACACAGACTCTCATTCACTAATACACATATATTCCATTCATACACACACGTTCATCCAGCCCCAAAGACCACTCTCTCACCGACATAAACGGCAGCCCTGTTGTAGTGCCCCTAGTCCAAGTATTTTGTTCAAAACATAGGTGGTCATTACAACTCTGGCGGTCGGTGTTAAAGCGGCGGTAAGACTGCCAACAGGCCGGCGGTAAAATATTTGGAATCACGACCGTGGTGGAAACCGCCAACAAAGACAGCCACCTTAACACTCCGACCACCACGGCGGTACAAACAAACAGCGCGGCGGTCACCGCCAACAGACAGGCGGGGGACAATGTACCGCCCACACTAGTATGACAGGCCAATCCGCCACCTTTTCCGGGGCGGATTCTCCACGGATAAAAACACTGAGGAAATAGGAATCACAAAGGGAAAACGCTCACCTCTACACACCCCACGAGGAACAAGGACGCCATGGACCCGGAACTCCAAATTCTACCTGCAATAGTCTTCCTGCTCCTCTACCAGGAGCACGAACGCCGGCAGCGAAGACCACGGTGAGTACTGCACCTACGACACAGGGGAGGGGGGAGGCAAAAAACAGGGACACACACACGCAACACCCCCATCCCCACCCCCTCCCTCACCCACTACAACACACACACTAATACATATCTATACATTATAGTTACACCCTCCAACCCCCCCAGAAGAATGCAAAGACAATAGAAAATGAGTGTAACCATTGTAATATATTAAAAGCAACTAGGCAGAAATATATATATACACCATGTACATAATATATACCAAGCATAGTAGTCCAGGTAGTGTTCTAAGAAAGTCCGTGGAACACAGGGACCACACGGTATGGGCGAGGCCCACACAAGATCCCCGACCATGACGGAGAGAACACGGCAGGGGCATCAGACAGCAACTAAACAGGCACCTCAGGGGGAGGGAAAGGGGGGGGCACCTCAGCCGCTTGAGTGCACGAAGCCAAATCCACGAGGGGGCCACATGCGCACTCTTCCATCCTGGGGAGTGCAAAGCCACAGTCTCTCAAGTCTCTACAGTGCATGGCTTGCCCACTGTTCAATCCTGGGGAGTGCAAAGCCACAGTCTCTCAAGTCTCTACAGTGGGTGGCTTGCCCACTGTTCAATCCTGGGGAGTGCAAAGCCACAGTCTCTCAAGTCTCTACAGTGGGTGGCTTGCCCACTGTTCAATCCTGGGGAGTGCAAAGCCACATCTCTCAAGTCTCTACAGTGGGTTGCTCGCCCACTGTTCAATCCTGGGGAGTGCAAAGCCACAGTCTCACAAGTGGATGCCTTACTCCACTGGTTCTGGAGGGGGCTTTGTGCCCAGAGTGCTTCATCCTGCTAAGGACAGAGGTAATGGATGACAGTCTCCACTGGTTCTGGAGGGGGCTTTGTACCCAGAGTGCTTCATCCTGCTAAGGACAGAGGTAGTGGATGCCTTACTCCACTGGTTCTGGAGGGGGCTTTGTGCCCAGAGTGCTTCATCCTGCTAAGGACAGAGGTAGTGGATGCCTTACTCCACTGGTTCTGGAGGGGGCTTTGTGCCCAGAGTGCTTCATCCTGCTAAGGACAGAGGTAGTGGATGACAGTCTCCACTGGTTCTGGAGGGGGCTTTGTGCCCAGAGTGCTTCATCCTGCTAAGGACAGATGTAGTGGATGCCTTACTCCACTGGTTCTGGAGGGGGCTTTGTGCCCAGAGTGCTTCATCCTGCTAAGGACAGAGGTAGTGGATGCCTTACTCCACTGGTTCTGGAGGGGGCTTTGTGCCCAGAGTGCATCATTCACCCTGTGACGGACTCAGTTGCGTCAGAGCCCTTGCTGCTCATGGGCCAGCGGTGCTTGAGATGGCGGTGCCCTGTTCAGCGGTGCTTGAGATGGCAGTGCCCTGTTCAGCGGTGCCCTGTTCAGCGGTGCTTGAGATGGCGGTGCCCTGTTCAGCCGTGCTTGAGATGGCGGTGCCCTGTTCAGCCGTGCTTGAGATGGCGGTCTCCATTGCAGGGTCTCAGCTGCTGGCGGTCCTTTATGCCCCAACGGGGCTGGTGCTGGCGGTCCTTCATGGCCCAACGGGGCTTTTGCTGGCGGTCCTTCATGGCCCAATGGGGCTTTTGCTGGCGGTCCTTCATGGCCCAACGGGGCTGGTGCTGGCGGTGGCCTCCTGGGCAGCGGGGCTGGTGCTGCCGGTGGCCTCCTGGGCAGCTGGGATGGTGCTGGCGGTGGCCTCCTGGGCAGCTGGGATGGTGCTGGCGGTGGCCTCATGGGCAGCTGGGATGGTGCTGGCCTCCTGGGCAGCGTGGCCGGTGCTGGCGGTGGCCTCCTGGGCAGCGGGGATGATGGCGGTCTTCTCCACCGTGCTGCTCTTCCCAGCCTTGCCGGGTTTCTTGTGGCCCTTCCCCACCTTGGAAGGTGTCACAGCTGACTCTACACTCCCACCGGGACCCCTGGGAGCGGCTTTGGTGGCTGGTGTCTTCCCCCTCTCCCGCCGGGCACTGGCCAACTTCTGATGCTTCACAGGTGGGGGACTGTCTGTGATGTGGCTCCGTGCCACACTGGCTGCCCTGGTGGCCGGTGCACTCCAGATTCCGGTGACTACAGGCACCACTGGTCCCAGAGATGTTGTGGCTGAGGTGCTAGTTCGGGACCTATGAGATGGACGGGGTGGGGGAGTTGTGGGAAAGAGGTCAAGGGTGGACAGGAAAAGTTTTTGGGATACACTGGGGCGGGTAGCTGGAGGGGGTTTGGGAGTGGAGGAAGAGGTGGTGGTTGTAGGAGGTGTACGTTTGGTGAAGGTGCATGCGCTGGAGGCTGTCGTGAGGTGGATGGCTGTTGGGTGGGTGTGTGCCTGCGTTTGTGTATCTTGGGAGGGGGCGTCACAGACACACTGGGACAGGACACAGGGGACGTGTGAATGGTAGTGGGGGTGGTGACTGCACGTGAGCGGGGTGTGGTGGTGGTGTGCTGGAAAGGGACGTAGTGGCTGTAGAGGTAGTGCATGCAGGTGTGAGTGTAGAAGAGACTGGGAGGGAGGAGGGAGACGAGGAGGGGGACACAGTGGAGGCAGTGGATGTTGGTGTGTCTGCATGTGTATAATGCTTGCGTGAGTGCCTGTGGGATGTGTGGTGCTTATGTTTGCCTGAGCTACCCTTGGGTGTTGACGTGTGTGCATGTTGGTCTGTAGGTGTGCTTGGGATAGGCTGAGGTAGAGGGGATTGGGTCGGGTGGAGGAAGTTGGAGGGGGGAGGCTAGAGACGGGGACAATGGCTGCCATCAGTGCTGAGGCCAGAATCTGAAAAGCTCGGTGAAGGGCCGCCTGACCAGAATGAATGCCCTCCAGGAATGCATTAGTTTGTTGCAACTGCCTCTCTACACCCTGGATGGCATTCAAAATGGTAGACTGCCCAACAGTGAGGGACCTGAGGAGGTCAATGGTCTCCTCACTGAGGGCAGCAGGGGTGACTGGGGCAGGGCCTGAGGTGCCTGGGGCGAAGGTGATGCCCACCCTCCTGGGTGAGCGGGCACGAGGCAAAGGCTGAGGGGCTGCTGGGAGGGCAGTGCTGGTAGGGGGGGTGGCGGCTGTACCTGTAGATGTGGGGGGCACAGATGTTGCCGCCACCACAAGGGAGCTCCCATTAGAGGACGAGTCTGTGTCGCTGGTCTCAGCTCCTGTCCCCGCCGTGGAGCTCCCCTCGCCCTCCGTCCCAAGGTGAATTCTGACTCTATAGTGTCGCCCTCCAGGGCCATGTGGGATGCAGCTCCCTCGTGCTCTGGTGCCACTGCTCCTCCGCCTGATGATGCTAATGCACACAAGAACAGGGAGACCACAAAAAGGGGGGGGGACAGAAGAGAGACATGTTGAGTGCAAGCATTACCGCTACAGTTGGCGGACACGACAGACACAGAAGCCCCCTGCACTACGCCGCGCTCTTGGGCTCCACTGTTCAATTCCTGGGAAATGGCCTACAAGGCTATGGACGACATCTGCACACATAGATGACACAGGGGCATGAATAGCTGTACTTGGCACTCTACAGAGGTGGGCTGGGGTGCCACATGGCCAGCCTTACGGAGGGGCCTTGCCTACGGAACTCGCCCTGGCCTAGGGAAACCCACAGCCCACCTCCCCCACCCAGACACCTCCACTGCCCGCAAAGTCAGCAGAATGAGAGTGTACTCACCCCCTTGTGTCTGCTGTGATGCCCTCAAGCGCCCATCCAACTCCAGGTAGGCCACCGCCAGGATCCGGAACATCAGGGGGGTCATGGTGCGACAGGAACCCCTCCCACATTGGGAGGCCATCACCAGCTGAGCCTCCGCCGTCTTCTTGCTCCAGCGGCGAATGTCCTCCCATCTTTTACGGCAGTGGGTGCTCCGTCTGTGGTAGACCCCCAGGGTCCGGACGTCCTTGGCGATGGCACGCCAAATATCTTTTTTCTGGTGGGCGCTGACCTACATGAAATGTACAGGGGAAAAAGAGAAGTTATTACCAACTGCACCGTCAAAGTGATTTGCCCCCATCCCTACCCTTGCCATGTGGCACATGCATTCACCGTCTTTCATACACTCAGCACTCTCCCCCCTTCCTTCTTACAACCAGCCCTCTCCACACAGGCTTAGCCCATACAACATGCTCCCTGTGTACATACCTGTTTGTCTGGAGGACCGTAGAGTAGCGTGTACTGGGGGAGGACCCCATCCACGAGCTTCTCCAACTCCTCCGATGTGAAGGCAGGGGCCCTTTCCCCAGACACTCGAGCCATTGTCTCTTCCAGTCCGAGGTCACAGCAGCACTTGCAGTGTAGGTCCTCTCCTGTCGAAGATCAGGTATCGAGTGATTGAACAGATAGAAAATGGTGGCCACGTCCGCGGCAGTGCGTACCGTCACCGCCGGCGCACATCGTCATTGGCTCCTGGGACCCATAGGGTCCAATGTTAACCAATGCAGTATTGCGCCGCGGTCTTCGACCGCCTACCGCGACGGTGTACAACGCCAGCGCAGTTACCTCACATCCCATTGTCTCACTTTAGAGGGCAGGCAGCCGCCATTTCAGGGGCCCACAGGGCTTAATTTCCAACTGCGTCACACATACCTAGGCCTAGACTCAACACACATACAGGCCACCTTTTGTGTATGATTGGTGTTCTTGGTAAACTGTGGGTACGTACCTCTGAGTTGTTTGACTCTGTGCTCACTGTTGTCATTCATAGGCACCGTCCGCTGGGACATGTGAGGAGATGGCGGCACCCTCCGGTGTACCGACCGTTGGTGGACCTGTCGACAATGGAGAAGCGACATGTCATAATCACATACAGGCTTGACCATGCCACAATCCAGGAACTGTGTACCCAGTTGGAGCTAGACCTGATGTCAGCAATCCGCCATCCCACAGGAATCCCCCTTCAAGTGCAGGTGCTGTCAGTGCTCCATTTCCTTGCAAGTGGGTCTTTTCAAACAACAGTGGCCATAGCATCAGGGATGTCCCAGCCTATGTTTTCAAACGTATTGTCCAGAGTGTTGTCTGCCCTTCTGAAACACATGCAGAGCTACATCGTTTTCCCTCAGGTGGAGGATTTGCCTACAGTGAAAGGTGATTTCTATGCCCTGGAACATATCCCCAACATCACTGGTACCATTGATGGGACCCATGTGGCTTTGCCCCCCCCCCCACAGGAGTGAACAGGTGTACAGAAACCGGAAGAGTTATCATTCTATGAATGTACAGATGGTATGTTTGGCCGACCAGTACATCTCCCATGTGAATGCCAAGTTCCCTGGCTCATTGCATGACGCCTACATCCTGCGGAATAGCAGCATCCCTTATGTGATGGAGAAACTCCAGAGGCACCGTGTGTGGCTATTAGGTGAGCACCTGGAGGCAAGTCAGTAGGAATGGTTCTCTGGGTCTGGGGTTACCCTACAGGTTAGTGTGTGTCTAATACTTGTCCCTCGCCATTTGCAGGTGACTCTGGTTACCCCAACCTGTCATGGCTACTGACCCCAGTGAGGAATCCCAGGACAAGGGCAGAGGAACGCTACAATGAGGCCCATGGGCGAACTAGGAGGGTGATCGAGCGGACCTTCAGCCTCCTGGAGGCCAGGTTCTGGTGCCTCCATATGACAGGTGGATCCCTATTCTACTCACCAAAGAAGGTGTGCCAGATCATCGTGGCCTGCTGTATGCTTCATAACTCGGCATTGCGATGACAGGTGCCTTTTCTGCAAGCGGATGGTCCAGATGGCGGTGTTGTTGCAGCTGTGGAGCCTGTGGACAGTGAAGACGAGGAAGCAGAGGAAGAAGACATTAACAACAGGGATTCAGGGATCCAGCAATATTTCCAGTGAGACACAGGTAAGAGTACAGACCTGCCTACTACATGTATTTTAACACTACTACCTCTCTACTGTCTGTCGTTTTCACCCAATGTATGGTCACTGAGTTGTCACTTTCCCTTACGATTTCACAGATGTGGGTCCCACTGTGTGACATCTGCTTTGATTCCTCATGGACTTGAGCTGTGTGACATAGGTATATTGACATTACAATTGAAAAAGCATTTTGTCACTGTAATTGCTAATACACTATTTCAAAATCACAGACAGACTCCAGATTGTTTTGTGTTTTAAGTGTGTTTATTTAAGTGCTCAATATTGGAGGGGGTAGTGAAATGGAGAGGGGTGATGGCAGAGAAATGTCCATGGCAGAGTCCAGTCTATTAGTCTCACAGGTGCTCTGCCCAAATGAGCATAGGAAGTGGAGCTGGGGCAGTTTAAGTATGGACAGGGTGACAAAGTGGGACAGTAGGATGACAATCAGGGTGGTCTCATTTCTTGGCGGGGGTCTTGGCATCGTGCTCTGACTTTGTCCTGGATCTTAGGGACCGTTTGTGGGGTGGTTCTCCCTCTGCAGGGGATGGGGTGCTGGTGTGGTGGTCCTGTGGAGGGGCGTCCTGTCCACTAGCACCGGTGGAGGTGGTGGGCAGTTCATCGTCCATGCTAGTGTCAGGGGCCCCTTGTAGTGCCACAGTGTCCCTCCTGGTGTTCACGAGTTCCTTCAGCACCCCTACGATGGTGCCCGGAGTGGGATTGATGGTTTTGAGTTCCTCCCTGAAGCCCATATACTGTTCCTTCTGCAGGCGCTGGGTCTCCTGAAACTTGGCCAGTACCGTTGCCATCGTCTCCTGGGAGTGGTGGTAGGCTCCCATGATGGAGGAGAGGGCCTCGTGGAGAGTGGGTTCCCTTGGCCTGTCCGCCCCCTGTCGCACAGCAGCCCTCCCAGTTCCCCTGTGTTCCTGGGCCTCCGTCCCCTGGACCGTGTGCCCACTACCACTGCCCCCAGGTCCCTGTTGTTGTGTGATGGTGGTTTAGGGGGTTGTATGAGTATGTGCAGTGGCCATGCTTTGGTGATGGGTGTCCATGCTTTGTTGTTGCATGCAGGGCTTGGTGTTGGGATGGGTGGGTTGTGATAGTGGGTCATTTGTGAGGAGTAGGAGTGATGGGGGTGAGGTTGAGGATGGGGGTATGTGCTGGCATGCAGGTAGGGTGGGCGATGTAATAGTTAAGATTTGACTTACCAGAGTCCATTCCTCCACCTACTCCTGCGAGGCCCTCAGGATGCAGAATTGCCAAGACCTGCTCCTCCCATGTTGTTAGTTGTGGGGGAGGAGGTGGGGGTCCGCCGCCAGTCCGCTGAACCGCCTGGTGGTGCCTTGAGACCACGGAACGCACCTTCCCCCATAGGTCGTTCCACCTCTTCCTGATGTCCTCCCGATTTCTTGGGTGCTGTC